>NC_066880.1:0-702500 GCF_022985175.1 Labeo rohita | reverse complement strand
GAGGCCTGATACCTGCAAACACACACAGAGACCTTCAGTGCTCAGTCATACCTTCATAATATCAATAGTTTCATGCTTTTATAACAAATATGAAACGTTCAAATTTTCTTTAGGTATATAATTTTTTTTTTTTTTTTAAAAACAGTCAGCACGCACACACACACACACACACACACACACACACACACACACACACATATATATCTCATCCTCCAAAAGCACTTAAGGAGATTTCAGAGCATCTGATTTCAACCCAGTGACATCATACAGGAAATTCAGATTAAGATAAGTGAGAACGAGCCAATCAGAGGCTGAATTTAAAATAGAATAGTGTTCCTGCAATATATAGATACAGCAGAAATAGTAAGAGTAGTACAGTATGCTGTTTATCTGCGTGTTTGGTGATTCTCAATTTTTCAGCACCTGTGAATCACAACACTGTAAACGTTGATTTGAACTTTGATTAAAAGACAAAGACTGTGTACTCTTTTTCAGCAAAGCAAATGACATGAACATTTACAGTCTTTGCCCTTATATCAAATGCTATTCCAATAAAACACATTTCTTTAATGAATTCTCCAGATTAAAAAAAAAAAAAAAAAAAAAAATCACTGCATTTATTATTATTTAGTCTTGACTAATAAATAATATTTCAACAGACTGAATAGACCTCAATTTATTCTGAAAAACTCACTTTAATTTTTTTCTAAATTATTAGAAAAGATGCTTTAGAAGCTGGTCTGAAGGTTATTCTCAGTAACTAAAACCAAAACATGAAATAAAATACTTAAAATAAATGCTGAAATAAACGAAAAGAAAATGAGAAAACTTTAAATAATTTTGTTTATTTATATTTTAAGGTTACTAAAGGTAACTAAAGTACTAAAATAACTAAAACCAAGATAAAAAAAATCATTATCAAAAACTATATAAACATTAAAAAATTACAAAAACAAAATTACTAAAACTATGCAGACATTTTAAAAAATAATAAAAATGCCAAAAACACTCAACAAAATTACTTAAACTGAAATAAAAAATGAATAACAAGGACATACTAACAACAAAAGTATTAAATATAAAACTGAAATAAGAATAAAAACTATATAGACATTAAAAAAATTACAAAAACACAACAAAATTACTAAAACTATATAGACATTTAAAAATAATAAAAATGACAAAAACACACAAAATTACTAAAGCTGAAAAAAACCTAATAAAAAAGACATACAAACAACAAAATAATTCAAAATAAAACTGAAATAAAAATAAAAACTATATAGACAAAAACACAATAAAATTACTAAAACTATATAGACATTTAAAAATAATAAAAATGACAATAACACAACAAAATTACTAAAGCTGAAAAATAAAAAAGACACACATACAAAATAATTCAAAATAAAACTGAAATAAAAATAAAAACTATATAGACAAAAACAATAAAAAAAAATTACTAAAACTATATAGGCATTTAAAAAAAATTAAAAAAATAAAAATGACAGCAGATGCAAGACTAATAATATGTAATAAATGTATGTATATGACGTACTCACCCGACACAAATTAATAAATGACTGGCATTGGAGCAAGTGCTTGCAGTTTGTCAATATTAAATATTGTGTGTATTTAATGTAAGGATGATATGAATGGGATTTTTAAAGAAAGCTATATGAGCATACAATGAATCTGTAAATCACTTTAGATGTGAAGTAAACATTAACATAGAAACTACTACAAACTATAGACAGTTTGATCAAGAACCTATTGATTCAGGACTGATATAGACTTGAACATTGTTTTTAAACCCAAAAAACATCAGTCTGAACATCATCATTCATCAGATCAAGTCTATCTGTATCTGCACAAACGCAGCAGAATCTTTTCTTCATTGTGTCTGAATCAGCTGCTGTTTTGATCACATGAACTATTAACATCATCCACTAAATAACCACAAACACACACAATACTGACCGTCTTCATCTTCAACACTACATCTACTGATTCAGCACTTCAAACCTACAAACAACAGTCTGTCGGTATAAAGTATAAAGTGTGTTTGTGCATCTTTATTTACTAAAAATTTGATGTGGTATCTAATGAATGACATTCACATTTTTAAGCATGACTTGAATTCGTTTTGGGGGTCACTGTATAAGAGACAAGAAAACCTGAACTGAGAGAGATTGAACAATACGAAATGAAAACAAAAGAGTAAAAGAGTGTGACACAGAGTCGGTGTGGATATTCAATATCCAGGAGCCGTTCCATTTACAACGCATGAATTATTCACACTGACTCCATCCAGAGACACAAACACACACTTCATATCCAAACTCAACACTGATGCACTGCTCAAATCATCATTAAACACTACAAAACATGTTTATTTACAAGCCTGCAGATGAACGTCTTTCACTGAATACACACGACAACACAAATCAAACTCGGCCTGATTCGAGCGAGCGAATATAAACACAAGAACCTCATGGGATTTATACTTAAGATTACATAACCACACACAAACACACACGGCTTTAATCACTTCTGTCTTTCTACAGGACACGTGCTGAACACTCAGACAGACTCATCCTGCTGCACACATAAGCTAATTAACCCTTCCAAGCATGTCTTTACTACCCATAATGCACTGCAGCCACAGGTGTTCTGGGTGTAAGCAGGTTCAGATGATCCTCCAGCGGGTCACGTGTCACACACACACACACACACACACACACACACACGTGTCACTGACCTGCGGCGAGCTCCATCCGGGCGGCAGGACGTGCTGCGGTCAGATTGGTCAGTGTGTGTCTGTCGGTGAGCGGCGGACACTGCTCTGCTTAACGGGACTGTTAATAAACTACTTATGAAACCAACCAACCCTGAGAGTTTAAGACAACCGGGAGCCAGAGCAGAGCACCGCCCACTCAACACACACACACACACACACACACACACACACACACTTCTTGAGTTTGCAAAATATGCATTTACACTCATTATGATGATGATGTGTGTTTGTAAATAAAAATGCACTCAATCTGTCCTCATTTATACACATTATCTATGTGTGATTACAATGTATCCACTGGTTGCCAAGCAACTGATAATTAAGGTAACAACTTGACAAGACGAACAACAGACCAACAAATACTGCAGGAGCAACTAATAACAGATTCTGGAAGAAAGAAAGAAAGAAAGAAAGAAAGAAAGAAAAGAAGGAAAGAAAGAATGAAAGAAAGAAAAAGGGAGAAAGACAAAGGAAGAAATGACTAAAGAAAGAAAAAACACAAGAAAAAGAAAAAAATGAAACAAAAAGGGAGAAAGAAAGACAGAAAGAAAGCAAAAAGAAATGAAGAAAGAAAGAAAGAAAGAAAGAAAGAAAGAAAGAAAAAAGGAAGAAAGGACTAAAGAAAGAAAAAACAAGAAAAAGAAAAAATGAATGAAAAAGGAAGAAAGAACGACAGACAGAAAGAAAGAAAAAAGAAAGAAAAAAAAATAGAGAAAGAAAGAAATAGAGAAAGAAAGAAAGAAAGAAAGAAAGAAAGAAAGAAAGAAAGAAAAAGGGAGAAAGAAAAGAAGGAAGAAGAGAAAGAAAGAAAGAAAGAAAGAAAGAAAGAAAGAAAGAATGAATGAAAGAAAAAGGGAGAAAGGACTAAAGAAAGCAAGAAAAGAAAGAAATAGAGAAAAGAAAGACAGAATGTAAGAAAAAGGGAGAAAGAAGGAAAGTAAAGAGAAAGAAAGAAAGAAAAACAAAAGAAAAATGAAAGAAAAAGGGAGAAAGAAAGAACAAGGAAGAAAGGAAAAACTAAAGAAAAAGGGAGAAAGAAAAAGGAAGAAAGGACTAAAGAAAGAAAGAAAGAAAGAAAAAAGTTAGAAAGAAAGGAAGAGATTTATCTTTCAATGTCTCAGTGTCTTCATTGTCAATCATTTAACACTATTTCAACGTTTTTTCAGCATTGAAACAACTAACCACATTATCTATGTGTTATTACAATGTATCCACTGGTTGCCAAGCAACAGATAATTAAGGTGTACACATGACAACCAACAGTCGCACAAATACTGCAGGAGCAACTAATGACAGTTTCTGGAAGAAAGAAAGAAAGAAAGAAAGAAAGAAAGAAAGAAAGGTTTATTTATATTTCAATGTCTCAGTGTCATTGCCAATCATTTAACACTATTTCAACGAATCTTATTTCAACCATTTCTCAACACTGAAGGCTGGTCACGTGTCAGCTGTGACAGAACTCATTTACACACCAGCCTCCCGAACACCAACAACATTCAGACTGTGCATGTGCTTTTAAGACACAGAAGAACCATCATGAATCATCAGCGTTTATCAGCAGTTGGGAACTAGCCTGCACAGTCTACACCAATCTTCTTGTAAATTCCTGCCAAAAACCTAAAATGTCAAGTCAGGCTGATCAAGTGAGTTTTCCAGAGACTCTCAGTGCACGTCTCCAGTCGAAAGACTCTAACGTGCTCTCAGAAGAGCGTGTCTCTGCATATCCTATTATCCCTAATGAGATTTTAGGCTCTAAGAGGCCTGATTAGGCCTGCAGTGAAGTACAGTGCTCAGCTCAATCTGTATAACACAAACACTGTGATCTGAACAAAGAGAGAAAGCACTGTAAACACAGTTCTTGTAGTTCAAGCACAAAGCATAATCATAGATGCAAAAAGGTCTAAAAATTCAACTGCTTTTCAACTTTGTTCTCAACTGCAATTCCTTAATCTGCTGCAAAGTTATGAAGCCGAGTCTATTCGGGAAGTTCAGCTGGGATCACAAATGAATCCCACTAGAGGTGGAATATATATAGTCTCCTAATCTAAAAACAGAGCACTTAGTTAAATCTGCTTTGCACGTCCGATATCAAAGTCTACTGTTAGCAGGAGCTTGAATAGAATGTTTTAGAACTTCAACAGCCTCCATATTTCGCGTTAACCATCTACACCATCTTTACTAACAAAAACAAGGAACATTCAGAGTACAAAAACGCCTAAACATCAACAACCACAAACCGAAAACCATCACATGAAGGTAGGGATGTAGGAACAGGTGGAAAAGACAGAAGTAAGGTCGTTACTTGTGTCAGGCGAAGCCATGGTGGAAACGATGACCGGAGGTCCGGTTCGACGGGTTTGCTTATTGTTAGCATTAAGGGTCTGAGGCTGAAGGGCTGAAGATGCCGGAAGAATGGCACTCTCCGCGGGCGCTGCTCCCTTGCGCAGTAACTGAGGGCTGTGATGCGGACTATGAGCAGGAGAAAGAGGAGGAAGGTTTGGAGGACGCTTCATCAGCTCCATAGGGGTGTACGTACTCGAGAAGGTCTTGGGTGCCACTCCTGGGGTGGTCGGAGGTTGTTGTTGAGCAGGCAGGGCGGACATGGCCAAGCCGGTGTGGGCGTTGTACAAAGGCCGTGTTTGAGGAAGCGCAGTGGTGTAGCCGCCCGGACTAACCGGAAGACCTCCGATCGAGCGAACCCCTGGGTATGTCGTGGTTTCGAGGAGATGCTGAGATGGTGCGCTGCTCGGACGGCGACCGAGAAACTCTCCCATTCTAGGCGAGACGGATTGCAGGGCGCTGGGAGGCTGTTGAATGAGATTCCCGTCCATGCCGAGCGTCTGAGGCTGCATGTAGAGATCATTGCGGTGGCTGAAGCTGTTAGAACGACCACGCATAACTGCAGCGCCAGTTGCTCCGGTCTTGCAATTGAGAACTACTCTTGAAAGCACACGTGCTTGTCCCAAATTGGGAGCCACGGAGCGGACGTCGTGGTCTTCCATCATGGCAAGCATGGATGTCGAATCAAACCCTTGCTGTAGGAGAAGAGTTATAGTGCTTTCCGACAGACCCTCGGAACGCAGAAGAGCCAGAAAGCTCGGATCCACGGTCCTCTTGGGGTCGGCCGCCGACGGCATCCCGCCGGTGAGCGGAGCCGGTGCCATAGCAGTGCCCGGATCGTACGCAGGGTCATAGGGCATCCTCTGAGTTGCAACAGACCCGTAAGCAGGGTTCCCTCTAGGAAGAGTCCCATCCATGACCGAAGCCGTTGGGTCCACCACTATGCAGGTGGATGCCGGCTGACAGGACTCCAGAGGAAGGCCGTTGACGTCGCCGTACACGGAGTGACCGCCGAGGCTGGCCTGTTCGGCCGCAAACCTGGACTCGATGCCGAAGCAAGCGGGCGAAGCGGCTCTACTGCGAATACGCTGACTGTCTGGGATCATCTTGACGGCCAGAGAATCCCTGTACAAGCGGCTGATCTCATGAGCCGAGGGCGGGGGAGGAGGGGGTGGAGGAGGAGGAGGCGGAGGAGGAGGAGGAAGAGGTCCAGGCGTAGGACCAGGAGTAACCGCTCTAGCTTGCCCTTGATCCCAAGCGGTCCTGACCCCTCCGGCGGCCAGGCCGTAATGCGAGCCTGATCTGCTCAGCATGTGCTGGTTTCCTTTATAAAAGCCCTGCAGATCTTCAGGCGGCTGGGCCGAGAGAGCGATATCGAACGGGTAGTAATCCGGAGGAGGAACGGTGCCGCGCACAGCCATGAAGTTCCCGCAGAGGTTGCTGTTAGTTTCAGTAGATGCAACCCATTAGCTGCCAGTGTGCCAGCAGAGAGAATCTTAAGCAGAGTTTGAGTGCAAACGCTCGTACTCTACAGACTGAAAGCCAAACGGTTAGTGAACGCATGCACGGGTGAGGAAAGAAGAGAGGTCGGTTGTGAGGAGGGGAAAAAGCAGGTGTTTGATTTCACTTCTCATGTTTCCCTGCGAAGGTGTGCGAGGGAGTAACGTTTCACCTGATCTCTAGCCGACATTTCTTTTTTGCATTACTTGAGGTCATGCTATCATGTGACTGGCAGGTAAGCGCTGAATTATTTAGCCCTGGAAACATAAGCAAGAATAGGACAACACAACAGCTCAATAACACAAACTTACCAAACACACAAGCCTGTTTCTGGATGCTCTCAGCCGTCTGGTTTTGATTTGGGAGGGAAAGATGTGAAAAATAGAGAAAACAGAAGGACAACGCTTTGGCATTGGGCTCATGCTAATCCAGAGGGGTTTATCCTTCCCTACTGGCCCCACAACAGCAACGAGAGATTAGTCCAAATAAAACCAACTTAATACCACTGTCCTCTATGACAAACACTCAAAGTGTCATCCCATCCAATAACGGCAATATAAACAAACCAACGCATCTCTATAGCATGACTGGATGGCTGGTCGTCATACTTGGTTCAATGTCTTTCACAATGTTAGGATGCAGTCAACCAGTGTTAATCCTTGCAGATCTGGACAGAATGTGTTAATCCTGGACACTTCACTTACAAATGTGACCCTGGACCACAAAACCAGTCATAAGGGTCTATTTTTTGAAATTGAGATTTATACATCATCTGAAAGCTGAATAAATAAGCTTTCTATTGATGTATGGTTTGTCAGAACAACTATTTGAACTTTTTGAAACACTATTTGAAAATCTGGAATCTGAAATAAAAAAAAATACAAAAATCAAAATACGGAGAAAATCGCCTTTAAAGTTGTCCAAATGAAGTTCTTAGCAATGCATATTACTAATCAAAAATTAAGTTTTGATATATTTTTAGTAGGAAATTTACAAAATGTCTTCATGGAACATGATCTTTAGTTAATATCCTAATGATTTTTGGCATAAAAGAAAAATGTATAATTTTGACCCATGCAATGTATTTTTGGCTATTGCTACAAATATACCCTTGCTGCTTATGACTGGTTTTGTGTGTGTATGACTGGTCTATGTTCATGCTATTCATTTTGTTAGGGTTAGGGTTACATGTGAAGTGATGCAATGTAGGAGGCATCACATTGCATTTTCATTTTCACCATTTTTTTACGTTTACCTTTACGCATTGGAATCGCAAAGGAACGCGCAGGAACTTTTATTATACTATAAGCCATCTTTGTTTGGTTTATACAGATGTTTTTGGAAACATGAAATTTTAAATGATAAAGCATCCAAATTTACAATTATTGCACCACTTGAGATAAACTAACCCTTTATCTACAAGATTAGTGTTGGAAGAGCCACATTTAAGCTCCAAAAACATGTGATAAACTGTATCCTGTATGAAATGCCAAATTACGAATGTAAACTACATATAGTGACTAATTAAACCAGTCATAAGTATCACGGGTATATTTGTAGCAGTAGCCAAAAATACATTGTATGGGTCAAAATGATCGATTTTTCTTTTATGCCAAAAATCATTAGGAAATTAAGTAAAGATCATGTTCCATGAAGACATTTTGTAAATTTCCAACTGTAAATATATCAAAGCTTAATTTATGATTAGTAATACGCATTGCTAAGAACTTCATTTGAACAACTTTAAAAGGTGATTTTCTTAATATTTAGATTTTTTGCACTCTCAGATTCCAGATTTTCAAATAGTTGTATCTCTGCAAAATACTGTCCTATCCTGACAAACTATACATCAATGGAAAGCTCATTTATTCAGATTTCAGATGATTTATAAATCTCAACTTCCAAAAATTTACCCTCATGACTGGTTTTGTGGTCCAAGGTCACATGTTATATCGTTTATTCCAATTGTTATTAATAAATCTAACTATTTATTAAGTATTTGTGTCTTTGTCATCCCAGATCTTATCTTTCCAAGGGTTCTTTTAAGGCACAGTGTGAGTGTAAAATATCTTCATGCTTAATAACAGATGAGTAGTCTAACGCTGATGGCAAACAAAACTCTTTCTTGAAGGCTAACACCAGCAGCTGTCCTGTAGTTCATTTCTCACTGCATTTCTACTGTATAAGAACATTCACACGCACCGACAGGTCAGTTCAGCAGTGTCATGATAGATAGTTCACAATCCTTCCAGAGCTTAGAAAAATCTGCAAGAACGGCCCAACAAACATGAGCATATCTGACAGCAGTTTTCTGAAAATAGAGCAGATCCTTCTTTAAAGGCAAACCCCTAAAATAAACCCAGCAGACCAAAAACAAGGCAAAAACACGTCTCCAGCGGCTGTTCTAATGCTTACAGAGTGGAGCGGTATTACCACAAGGAATCTGCTGCAAAAGTAGAATGTTATACAAACATTATGTGAATACGTAGATTTAACAATAGCACATACATGATTATATTAAACATTACAAAACATGCATGCACTTTTTATTCCCAGAATCAGAATTCATTGTCAACAGCATTTGCTAAGAATTTTCTAAGCAACCACATGATGGACAACCACCAAAAACCACCAAAAATATGCACATATTTGCACAAAGTTCCAATCTGAATCAAAAGATTCATGAACCTGTCCCGAAGTTCTGACCTAAATCAAAAGATTCAAATGTTCCGATTCAAATGATTTGTGATGCACAATCTAAAGTGCTGATCTGAAATAAATGGTTCGCAATACGCGAAGTTCTATTCTAAATCAAATGATTTGTGCTCCGAAGTTCCAATCGAAATTAAATGATTCGCAAACCATCATTTCAGATCAGGAACGCGGATCGTGAATCATTCATGATTCATGAACCTGCTCCAGAGTTCTAATCTAACTCAAACGAACTGCGATTCGTGTTTGAGATCTAGATCTGAATCAAATGATTCGCGATACACGATCTGATTAGAGCGCTTCGAAACAGTGAATCATTTTAACTGGATTCAGAGTTTAGAAAAGCTCTGTTTCACCCATCACTTTAAGTGTTTTTTAAAGTCATCACAAGCGATGTTGAAATTGGAAAATGAATGTTAATTTTAATTTGATCTGGTTTTTGCTAGGAGCGGTTCCTGCGTAAATGACTCACTTAGTTGATTCGGTTCACTAGTTAAGACATTAACTAAAATACGCGAGAAAAATATGTTTTTTGAATTGCATGAATTTAAAAGATATGAGCTTACTGAATTAAACACTTATTTCATAGATACATTGCCTTTGATTAATTCAAGCACTTTTCATGTACTTCTTCAGGAATATTGCTATTTTCAAGGGTTTTACAGGCCTTAAAAATAAAAGTCAAATTCAAGTACTTTATGCACTTTAAGCAGCTTGTATGAACCCTAGTCTGTAACATTAAGAGAAAACATTCTCAGAACATCCTTATGATGTTATTTGTACTTGATGAACATTTGTAACCTTTAAATAATGTTATAAATATGACAATAAAACTGGACAATTCAATGGTCTTAGGATATAAAAAAAATATATATAATGTTAGGTTTTGGATAAAATAAAGTCAGTAGAATGTTGTAAAAACATTTCTGTACCTTTAACATTATAATCATGTCAAGAAAACTGGATATTATAAAGTTCTTAGAATATAACAACAACAAAAAAAAACATTAAAATAATGTTATATTTTGGGTCAAAATAAAGTTAGTAACAAAGTTTGTAACCTTTAAATAATGGTGTAATTACGACAAGAAAACTGGGCATTTTAACATTCTTAGAATATCAAAAATAAACATTTAAATAATGCCATATTTTAGGTAAAAATAAAAATAGTAGAATGTTGTGAAAACATTTTTGCAACCTTAAAATAACGCTCTATTAGCGTCAAGAAAACCGGACATTTAAACATTCTTAGAATATTACAAATAAACACTATCGGTGAAACATTTTAATTGAAAAAGTTAAGAAATGTTTTTGTAACCTTTAAACAACATTCTAATCACGACAAGAAAACTAGACGTTTTAACATTCTTAGAATATCAAAAATAAACATTTAAATAATGCCATATTTTAGGTAAAAATAAAAATAGTAGAATGTTGTGAAAACATTTTTGTACCTTTAACATTATAATCATGTCAAGAAAACTGGATATTATAAAGTTCTTAGAATATAACAAAAAAAAAAGTAAAAATATTTTGAGTAAAAATAAAGTTAGTAACAAAGTTTGTAATCTTTAAATAATGGTGTAATTACGAAAAAAATGGACATTTAAACATTCTTAGCACATTACAAATAAACGCTTTTGGTGAAACCTTTTTATTGAAAAAGTTAGAACATCAACATAAGAAACGTTTTCATAACGTTTAAACAACGTTCTAATCACTTTTCGAAACAATGTTTCCACAAAAAACCTAAATTTGTTACCTGGGCACCTAGCAACCACCTAGCAATGTCCTAGCAACGACCTGCATCATCTGAACAACTGCCTCAGAGCTATTGGCCAATGCAAGCAAGTTGCATACTCAGGCTGATTCCCGTGACTGCTCTGTATGTATTAAGGTTTAAACCGCCGCTGAGCATTTTAACACTTTAACAAGAGCCTGGAGAGCAAAGCACATGTTAGTAATTGACAGCTGCAGAGGAACATCTGCCGACGGGCTCGACGCCTCCTGTAACTACAGCAGCATGTGATTGTGCTCCTCTGTCCTCGTCGCCTGCCGCTCAATCCCTCCTCACAGGCGTCCTGCCATAAGCAGACCGAGCTCGAGCCAGATGGAGCAACAGACGGGACCGGCAAAGACACCACGAGTCGAGGGCAGACCAAACCGCACTTCATCTCGACCCCCCAGGCCTGTAATAACGGGGCCACGCTGAGGTTTTCTCTCCAAACGCGTCCGAGCCGGCGCTGGCGGGCGCCAGATTGGCGTTTTCCCCGCAGCGCATCGTTCCCTGTCGTTTCTCTGATTAAACTATCTGCACTTCATCTCTGGAGTGCTGGATTATGCAAAATACATCTCGAGCAGTGTAATGATTTAATCATGAGTGTCATCCAGCCCAAGGCTTTCCACAGACACCGCCAGATCTCATTTTTGTTTGTGCAGATTTGCTAAATGACATGCCGTGTTTCATGTAATACACTGATATCATCCATCAGGAATAGATCTCATATCAGAACAGAAATAGAATGTGGCAGTGGATTGTGGGAGATCGACTGCCTTCCTTTGACTATCAGTTAAAATTAACCAGCAGAAAGGTTCTAAATAATTACAAGTGATTTCAAAATTTGAAAATTGGTAATGTTATTTGTACTTGATGAACTTTCTAAGAAATGTTTTTTGTAACCTTTAAATAATGTTAAATTCATGACAAAAAAAATTGGACATTTTAATGTTATTAGGATATAAAAAAAATAATTATATAATGTTTATTTTGGATGAAACAAAGTCAGTAGAATGTTGTAAAAACATTTTTGTAACATATAAATAACGCTCTATTAACAAAAAAAAACAGCCATTTTACCTTTATTTGAATATTACAAATAAACGTTCAAATAACATAACATTTTTGGTGAAAAAAGTTAGAACACTGTAGAAAGAATTACTTTTTGACTATCAGTTAAAATGTTACAGTTACAAATGATTTCAAAATTTGAAAATTCAAAATGTTATTTGTACTTGTTATCTGTAACATCTAAGAAATGTTTTTTTTGTAACCTTTAAATAATGTTAAATTCATGACAATAACATGTAATAATGACATTTTAATGATATTAGGATATAAAAAAATAATTATGTAATGTTTATTTTGGATGAAATAAAGTCAGTAGAATGTTTTGTAACTATAACATAATCATGACGAGAAAACTGGATATTATAATGTATCTAGTTGATAAAAGAATGTTGTAAAAACATTTTTATAACATATAAATAACGCTCTATTAAAAAAAAAAAAAAAAAGGGCATTTTAACTTTCTTTGCATATTACAAACGACGTTCGAATTTTTGGTGAAAAAAAAAAACAGCAGAACAAATCGCTTTCTGACTATCAGTTAAAATTAACCAGCCGAAAGTTTAAGCAAGTCATTTTGATGAATGTTTTCCTTTGAAAAACAAGGTTAATGTTAAAACCAGCAACATTCAGAAAAATATTAATAAAATGTGAATGAAACAGAATTCAGAATTGCAACTCAAATTTAAATATGATTTCAGTTTAAATAAAAGGAATTACAATCACAATGAATTCAAATATGAAGACAATCTGTAAAAATTGCACTTTTTTACTAGAAAAGCAAAGAAAAGACTAACTTGTACAAACTTGTACTTGTACACTCTGATTCAAACTCAAATCAGGGTTATTGCTGTTACCAAAAAATAAAAAAATAATAAAACATGTTTATGCGTTAAAATAAAGTTGAAATAAAATAAAATAAAACATAAATATTAGATGAAAAACGTCAACTACTTGCTGCTTTTGAAACTAACTGAAATAAAATTGCTTGACGGAAATAAATAAAAATTTCAGTTTATAAACTGAAATGAAAATACATCAAACCTCAATAGAAATATTTAAAGAAATAATAATAAAAATGATGCTTTTCTCAGAGTAACTGTGTAGGGAGCTCCTATTGCATGCACACATTAAAATGAAGAAAAATTAAAATGATTATGAAAGCATAAAAGCTATTTCTAAATATTAATAAACAGTATATAAACAGTGTTAAAATAACACTGATTTAAATTCAAGTTCCTGTGTGTTGTGATTGATTCAACACAAATTCACACTCATGAATTTAAAGAGTCTATTCTTAAATTATGAATTTTGCACAACCCTGCTAAAAAATAAAAATAAAATAATAATTAAAAATAAAATAAAAAATAAAATAAAATAATTATTGTTTTTGGTGAGCCTTGAACAACATCACATAATAAACCTTAAAAAAAGAAAGAAAAAATAAAATAAAATAAAATAGAGTAAGTAAATAATCAAGTGTGCATTTTCAAGTTGAATTTCTGCCTTTTCCCCAAAACAGTGTGAAAAGATTCAGTTCGGGCCTGAAAATGAAAGCGACTGAGATCATGAGCAGAATAAACGAGTCTCACCTTCACAGATTCTGTCGAGTCGTTGTCTCTTGACTTTGTGTTTGTCGGTCAGAGCCATGCTGACACACACACACTCTCACACACACACGCGCGTCTGTCTCTGACGTGAGCCGCACCGTCTAACACACTGATGATCGGGCCGTACGGGGCATCACCCCTCAGAACACCTGCATTAAACACAAAAACACACACGATTAGAGCCAGAAAACACATTACACAGCATTCACTGTGCTCACAAACAAACTCAAGTGACTTATTTAGACGGAGAAAAGAGTCAAACAAACACAGATACACATTTTACGAGTGTTCTTTTGAATGCACAAGCACTTCTCGTATTAAAATGAACACAAGTGCATTTAATGCAGCAGTGTGTTGAGTGCAGTGACACACACTGACCAACAGAGGACAGTGACGGGATCTGAACATCTACTCAAAGAGGTCAAACACACACACACACACACAGGTTTGCCGTACGTCACTGATTTTCTTCGGGACGTGTAAAGAACATGAGAATCTTCGGGTGCAAACACACATTTGTTTGAGAGACGGACGAGAGTGTGTGTGTCAGGAGAATCGTTGATGTGTGTGAATAATTTAAAAGGTCAAACCACCTGCAGACTGAAATCCTCTTTAGACGCTCCCACGTCTCATTTCACACACAGAAAATGAGGAAACACATCATTCACAACCGGAGGAGGAAGAAACGTGTTGGAGGATATTATTGTGATCTCACCATCAAATACTCTATCAACATCTGTCATTCAGACACACCGTCACTGCATGTGATCTCAGCAAAACGGTGCTAATTGTGACCTAATATTACAGGATTTTTTTATAAGCTAATTTGAAACTGTTATTACTAAACTTTATTAAAAAATTAATTTAAAAAACATTATATTTTTCCCAAAGTAACTGGCTGTAACTGCAAAAGGGATAAAATAAAATAAAATAAAATAAAATAAAATAAAATAAAATAAAATAAAATAAAATAACAGAGTAAGTAAATAATCAAGTGTGCATAAAAAAATAAATAAAATAAAAATAAAATAAAATAAAATAAAATAATTCTTGTTCAGTTCTGGTGAGCCTTGCAAACCATCACATAATAAACCATTAAAAAATAAAATGAATTAATAAAATAAAACAAAATAAAAATAATATAAAATAAAATACAATAAAATAAAATAAAATAAAATAAAATAAAATAAAATAAAATAATTAATTATAGTTCAGTTTTGGTGAGCCTTGAAAAACATCACATAATAAACCTTAAAGAATAAAATGAAGGAATGAATGAATAAAACAAAATAAAACAAAATAAAACAAAATAAAAATCCAATAAAATAAAGTAATTAATTCTTGTTCAGTTTTGGTGAGAAAAACATCACATAATAAACCTTAAAAAAATAAAATGAATGAGTGAATGAATGGATAAATTGAATAAATAATAAATTAATTAATTAAATAAATAAATAAACAAAACAAAACAAAACAAAAAAAAACAAAACAAAACAATTAATTCTTGTTCAGTTTTTGTGAGCCTTGAAAAATATCACATAATAAATCTTTAAAAATTAAAATGAATGAATAAATATTAAATAAATAAAATAAATAAAATCCAATAAAATAAAATAAAATAAAATAATTCTTCTTCAGTTTTGGTGAGCCTTGCAAAACATCACATAATAAACCTTTAAAAAATAAAATGAATGAATAAAATAAAACAAAATAAAAATAATATAAAATAAAATAAAATAAAATAAAATAAAATAAAATAAAATAAAATAAAATAATTAATTATAGTTCAGTTTGGTGAGACTTGAAAAACATCACATAACAAACCTTAAAAAAAAAAGGAATGAATGAATAAAAAAATAAAAAATAAAATAAAATAAAATAAAATAAAATAAAATAAAAAATCTAATAAAAATCCAAAAAAATAAAATGATTAATGCTTGTTCAGTTTTGGCGAAAAAATCATCACATAATAAACCTTAAAAAAAACAAAACAATTAATTCTTGTTGAGTTTTAGTGAGCCTTGAAAAATATCACATAATAAATCTTTAAAAATTAAAATGAATGAATAAATAATAAATAAATCAAATAAATCAAATCAAATCAAATCAAATCAAATCAAATGACGTGACGGGTAAAAGAGTATTATAGTAATTTATCTTTTACAATATCATAAACTGTATTGTAAAAAGCACTATATAAATAAGTGACTTGACTGTGTGAATTAAATCTGTACATTGTGTTAAGGACCTGTAAAACACAACTGACTGCAAAATAAAATACACAGATCGGTGAAGGAAATGCGGTGAGAAGCTGCTGTGAGGTGAGCGAATGTGAGCCGCTGCATTAACAGCAGAATAAAAGTGCTGATCTCCCACAAAACCCACAAAAACAGCCATTCATCACACTGATCCTGGAACAGCAGCGCAGAGTTATTAACGGAGAAACACAGACCTCCATAACCTGATTAACCACAGATGCCAAACCAGCCCAGGAGCTTCATCATCATCACCGGGTTCAGATCTTAAACGTGAAGCACATCATTTCAGTCAGGAGCTCAACAAACACATCAACGCTTGGGAATGAACTGCTGCTGATAACAGTCGACTCAGGGCATAATTTAACAAAAACAAAAATAAAATAAAATAAAATAAAATAAAATAAAATAAAATAAAATAAGATAAAATAAAATAAAATAAAATAAAATAAAATAAAATAAAATAAAATAAAATAAAATAATTCTTGTTCAGTTTTAGTGAGCCTCGAAAAACATCACATAACAAACCTTAAAAATAAAATGAATGAATAAAATAAAATAAAATAAATAAATAAATAAAATAATTATTTCTTGCTCAGTTTTGGTGAGCTGTGAAAATCATCACATAATAAGCCTTAAAAAAATAAAATGAATGAATGAATGAATAAAATTAAATAAATTAAATAAAAAAATACTACTTTAATAAAATAAAATAAAATAATTAATTCTTGTTCAGTTTTGGAGAGCCTTGAAAATCATCACATAATAAACCTTAAAAAAAATAAAATGAATGAATGAATGAATGCATAAAATAAAATAAAATAAAATAAAATAAAATAAAACAAAAAATAATTCTTGTTCAGTTTTAGGGAGCCTTGAAAAACATCACATAACAAACCTTAAAAATAAAAATGAATGAATGAATGAATGAATGAATGAATGAATAAATAAATAAATAAATAAATTAATTAATTAATGAAAATAAAATAAAATAAAATAAAATAAAATAAAATTTATTTCTTGTTCAGTTTTGGTAACCATCAAAATCATCACATAATAAACTTTAAAAAAATAAAATGAATGAATGAATGAATAAAATTAAATAAATTAAATTAAAAAATAATATTAAAAGAAAAGAAAAGAAAAGAAAATAATTAATTCTTGTTGAGTTTTAGTGAGCCTTGAAAAACATCACATAATAAACCTTAAAAAAATATAATGAATGAATGAATGAATAAAATAAAATAAAATAAAATAATTAATTCTTGTTCAGTTTCAGTGAGCCTTGAAAAACATCACATAATAAACCTTATAAATAAAATGAATAAAAATAATAAAATAAAATAAAATAAAATAATAAATGAATTTAAATAATAAAATAAAATAAAATAAAAAATAAAATGATTAATTCTTGTTCAGTTTTAGTGAGCCTTGAAAAACATCACATAATAAACCTTAAAAATAAAGTGAATGAATGAATGAATGAATAAAATAAAATAAAAAATAAATCAAATCAAATCAAATCAAATCACTGGGTTCAGTGAAGCGTGTCGTTTCAATCAGGTGTTCATCAAACACATCAGTGCTGTGGGAATGAACTGCTGCTGCTAACACAGTCGATTCAGTGCATAATTTAGTAAAAACATGCATGAAAGCAACATCATTTGATGAACTGCATGAACACAAACATCTCTTTTAAGTAAAAACCATATTTACTTACAGTGCGTCAGTAATCACTACCGCAAACAGAGCTGAGATTTGTGAATGAGCCTCATTTACAAAAAAAGAGGTTTGTTTGTGCTCAATTACCTCATTTCAACACTCAGCAGCACACTTTCACTGCTCGCTTTAACTGGATTGTGGATAGTGAATAAACATGGAAAAAAATGATAAAACACACACTCAAACACACACACACTTAAACACTATCTCTCTCTCACACTCAGGTCATGTGACGCCTCTTTTCTCTCAGCAGGGTTGTGTTTTTCACCCGTGGCCTCCGTTTCAACTCTGAAGGTCAGGGGGTCAAACACGCCTCTCACTGAACAGCCCCGGACTGGCACAAACCCAGACTGAGCTCGCAGCATTCCCAGGATGCCCGGCGGCGTGTGTGTGTGTTTCTGCTGTTCTTTTATATTTCTTTGCGTTGGTTAAAGCTGATCTCAGTTTGTCTTTGACAGCAAAACACACACTGTACTGTACTGTACTGTACTGTATGTACTGCAAACTGCCTCCTATGTTTTTAAAAATACTGTTCAAAGAACAGAAAAAAATCATGCACCACTGTCAAGTCATATTTATTTGTACAGCACTTTTCACAACACATTGTTTCAAAGCAGCTTCACAGGAAGTCATAATATTAATTCTCTAATGCATTAATGATTTAATGAGTGTGTGTGAGCAGATTTAGATTCAGATTTAGATCTAGCTATACTGAATTCATGTTCTGTAGCAGATACATCAGATATATATCATTGTGCCTTGTAACTTATTTTAGTATTATTATTATACTATTTATATTTTTGTTGATATTTAGTAAGTAGATTTTCACATTTAATATTTTAAAATTAAAAATAGATTTTAGTTTTAGTATTTTTTTTTGTTTTTGTTATTTTTATTATTTTTGATATTTATTATAAACTTTTTATCATTTTTAAAAATAAGTTTTTATTTATAATGTTAGTTCATTCACTTTTGAACTAACTTTTATTTATTTTAGTATTTTTTTATTATATATATATATATACACATATATATATATATATATAAATTTAAAATAATTATTTTAGTCAGCATTTATTTCAAGTAACAATTCCTTTTTTATTATTTTACTTTTAGTTAACTATAATTAATCAATAACCCTGATGCATATAAAATATAAAAGCACAAATAGGGGTTTAAAATACAATATTAGTCAATAGTAGTAATAGTAATGATAACTAAAATCACCAAAAAAATATTGATATTTTAAAGTAGATTTTAATGTTTAATATTTGAAACTTTAAAATTAGATCATTTTTTGTGTGTTTTTGTATTTTGTATTGATTTTTATTATTTTTATATATTTTTTTTATTTTACAAAAAAAGGTTTTATATTTATTATATTATATATTTATATTTATTTTTTATGTTTCTATACTTTTTTATAATTTTTAAAAATAACTTTTTATTTATAATGTTAGTTAATTTAGTTATTTTAGTATTTAAGTGAAAGTAAATAAAATAATTAAATCAGGTATAATATAAAATAAGTGTAAGGTCTCTATATATAAATATAGATTTAATATTTGAAACTTTAAAATTAGTTTTAGTAATATTTTGTGTTTTTATTATTTTTATTTTTATTTTTTATTTGACAAAAAAAGGTCATATAAATATTTTATATTTATCATATTATATTTTTATTTTTTTTTATACACGTTTATAATTTTCTTTATAATTTTTAAAAATAAGTTTTTTTATAATGTTAGTTCATTCAGTTATTTTAGCATTTAAGTTAAGATAAACAAAATAATTTGATCTGAATGACAACTAAAACCACAAAAAAATAAACTGTTACTTAAAATAAAATAAATAACTACAAACTATAAACTATATACAGAGACATTAAAACAAATCAGCGTTAAAAACACAGACATCCTGTAAATGCACAGGATCCTTCAGGAACATACTAACAGCCTTTGACCTTTACGAACAGCGTCTCTGTTGATCTCCTTGACCTGCGTCATGACCTCTAAAAGGTCGAGGGTGAAAAGGTCAACTATTGTCCCATCAGACACAGACTCTTATATTCCATCCTGAGAGATTGAGACGCTTTATGACACTCAAGTGAAGCGTACGGGTCGCTTTTATAGGCGCCGCAGACCTGTCGCAGTGAAATATGTCCCTGCACACAGCCTCTTTTAGACAAATTTACAAGCTGAGAGAATAAAAAACACAGAGAGGCAAAATGGGCCGAAAATGAGCGACTCTGGCCACGAAACATCCGTACGTGTGCGTTAGGAGCAGAATTACAGTCGCCCGTCACACGCCGCAGACTCTACAACTCCAGCGTCCCAACATTTTTATCTTGTCCTGTTAAAGCGAGGCTCCTCCTTTCCGCTGCGGCACATAAAAGCGTCGTCCCGCGGGCTGATTTATCCACCCGTCCCGACTATCGCAACGCCTCCAATTAATTTTTTGTGTTAGCGGCGTTCTCTCCGGCCTGTAAATGTAATGAGACTGCAGCAGGAAACTGCTGAGTCCAGTTAACGCACGAGACACTAATAATAGTCAAAGTTGGCCTGACACAAGCTCTCGGATGCTCTGCACACATTCATGTGATTCATTACTGACCTCTGAACACCTGACACCACAAAAACACGGAAAAAAATACATTTCTTCATCTAAATCTATAAAATATACAGTATATATACAGAGAAAATAATTCTGTAAAATACAGTCCAAATATACACAACAGCCTGTAAATATTTACATTTAAAACTGTAATTAAAAATGACAAGTTATTTGGTCAGATCTTGCTGTACATTTTTTTTTCATAGATTTTCATTAACAGCTGAGCTGATATATTGTAGTATTTTAGTCAACATTTATTTCAATATGTTTTTTTAGATTTTTTTTTAGATTTTTGAGAACTTTTTATAATTTTTAAAATAACTTTTTATTTAATAATGTTAGTTCATTCAGTTTTAGTTATTTTAGTATTTAAGTTAAACTAAACAAAACAATTATTTAAGGTTTATATATATATATATATATATATATATAATTAGTAGATTTTCATATTTAATATTTTAAACTTAAAAATAGATTTTAGTTTTAGTATTTTTTTTGTTTTTGTTATTTTTTATTTTTTATTTTTTTATAAACTTTTTATAATTTTTTAAAATAAGTTATTTATAACGTGACTTTTAGTTATTTTAGTATTCATTTTTTATTGAATTATATTTTTATTTATTTTTTTTAATATATATATAATTTTTTTTTTAATTATTTTAGCCAGCATTTATTTCAAGTAACATTTATTTTTTATTATTTTACTTTTAGTTAACTATAATAACCCTGACGCATATTCAGTGGTTTCTATTTCTTAAAAATAGTATTCAAATTAAAAGCACAAATAGGGGTTTAAAATGCGATATTAGTAAATAGTAGTAATACTAATAATAATTAAAATCACCAAAAAAAAAAAATTTTGTTGATATGTTAAAATAGATTTTAATATTTGATATCTGAAACTTTAAAATTAGATTTTAAAATTAGAAACTTTAAAATTAAAAGCACAAATGGGGGTTTAAAATACAGTATTGATCTAGCTGTACTTGATTTGAATGAGAACTAAAACTAAAGAACTAAAAAAAAGTTACTTAAAATAAAATAAATAATAACCATAAACTATACAGAGACATTAAAACAAATCAGTGTTAAAAACACAAACATCCTGTAAATGCACAAGATCCTTCAAGAACATCTGAAGACTCTAGATTCTACATCAGCTCAGTCTTCAGTGTAAATCTATGACAAAAATAACAACACGACACCTGATCTGAGGAATCATTTAGCATCAACAGCCTCCTGTTGCCACGGTGAAGCCCTCCTGGTTGCTATGGCACCTGTGTGTGTGTGTGTGTGTGCGCGTGTGTGAAGATCAAAGCTCACGGGTCTCTTTGAACGGGACACACAACAGTGTTTGCTAATCATTTATCTGAAGGAGGAAAAAAAGACTCAGACTGTCTGTCCTGATCACTGCTGATCAAACTCCTCCAGTCGCTCTGTTTGAATCAGCTGCAGAAATAAAAACACCTTTAAAGGCCAGAATGACCAGAACTGCTTTCTCTAATAATTTAATAAATAAATAAATATAATATATATATATATATATATATAAATACGTACTCAAAATATTTAAATGGTCAAATAAATAAATTATTTTTTTTTTATTTAAATCATATGTATGGATGTATTTATTTAAATCATCTTTTATTTGTTTATTTTACCATTTGTGATTTTAATAAAATAAATTTAAAATACAAAAATAATTTTATTTACTTAGTTTTTAATCAGTTATTTATTAAATCAAATGTATATATTTATACATATATTTATAATTTTTCCAATTCTATTCAATCACATTTATTTTGTTATTTATTTAAATAATCAAAACAAAAACATAATCAAAATATTTAAATGATCAAATCTTTTTTTATTTTATTTGTTTATTTTTTATAATTTGTGCTTTTGATAAAATGCATTTTTTAAATTAATTTTATTTACCTAATATTTTAATCTGTTATTTATTAAATCAAATGTATATATTTAAGTAAATAATATTATATTCATTATTATATTCAGTTATTATCATATTCAATATTATATTCAGTTATTTATTTAAATAATCAAAACAAAACATAATCAAAATATACAAATGATCAAATCTTTTTTTTTTTTTTTAAATCAAATCTATGAATGTGTTTATTTCAATCACATTTTATTCATTTATTTTCAACAAATGGCTGGAAAATACAGGTTTTCTCCAAATAAAATCTAGGGCTGGACTATATGCAAAATGCAAAGCTATAAAATAAAAAAATAAAACAAAATAAAATAAAATAAAATAAAACAAAATAAAATAAAATATTAGATTATTATTACATCTCGTTTTCTTTCTTGTTTTGCACTTAAAAATACAAAGCTGCACAATTTGGAAAATAAAAAAAAATAAAAAAAAATTAAATTAAATTAAATTAAATTAAATTAAATCTAATAAAAAAAATAAAATAAATAAAAAAGTAATAAAATAATAAAGAATTATTTAAATCAATTATTTATTTTAATCAAATATATATATATTATTTAAATCACATTTTATTCATTTTTACTCACATTTATTTATTTATTTACATGAAATATTATTTATTTATTTTTTTACACTGCTTTTCTCTGAAGTTTTCCACCTCCATGCAAACCCCATTGAAAACCTCTGTGCTAGAACATGACGCTCTTGGTGTTTAACAGTGGAAATCACATTTGTAATTGATATCAGATGATCTGAAGAGGAGATACTGTATAATAAATGATATTCAAAGCTCATAAGAACTGAGCAGCTGTTTGCATTTCAATCAGAAAATCAACCACAGACACTTCAGCTCAACACACAGTGAACAGAAGAACACGAGCGTGACAGACGGCACTCCACGATCATATATGTGAGTCACAGCGTCCAACATCAACATCAACAGCATCACAGGAAGTCACTGTCAACACGAGATCATCCGAGCACTTCCTGTCGGAGTTCTCGTGTAAACTGACACATGACGGACGGACAAACCTGTCAGATTCGCATCGGCAAACCCGCGTGACATCACATCATTCGTTCGTCCTTCATCTGTGCGGTTCGTCGGCGCAGGTTAATGAACGCTCTCACAGACTGTGGATGGGGTCACGGGAGGTTAATTACAGAACGCCACGCTGACAGACGGCAGACAAACTGACATGCAAAGCAGCCAAAGAGCCTGCGCTGGAAATGACTGCACAGAAACACTGACAGACGCACGGCGAGGCTCATTTATTTGTCTTCATGGTTACACCAGGCTGACATTTATCCATTTTTCATGAGCCGACTTCAGCGCGCAACAAACAAATCAATTTCCCAGCACTAGATTACACAGCAAAGACAATATGAGCACACGGGACGCACTTCAGCAGAACACAATTCATCCTCAAGGAGCTCTGAACGCCTCTATTTATGGTGAGGGGCGGAGCCGCTTCAGAACCCGCCAATCACAGCCACTCTGGACAGAACAACTGACGCCCGATTGGCCGATCTGTTGCGTGCTGCAACTAGTGGCACTTGAGATGCAGATTTATCTTTAAGATTTATATTTAAAATTGAATTTCTATTCATCTGTGAATCACAGTTTCCACTAAATATTGTGCAGATTACAAAGCTTTCTGTGCTTTTATCTTTTTTTTATTTATATATATATATTTTTGTTTTTATTTCATTTTTAGTACCTCAATTTAAACTTATTTAATTTGGTTAGTTGTCAAATTTTCTTTTAAATTTTCAAATGTTAAGATTTTCATCTAATATTTATATTTTATTTTTGCTTTTAGCAATTTTAGCACTGCAGTTGAAACTTTTGAAAGGTATCTTTTTAATTTTCTTTTTTTTTTTAAGTTTAATATTAATATTAATATGTATATGAATTCATTTTAGTTTAAGCTTAACATTTTGTGCTTTTGTTATTTTAATTAGATAAAAAAAAAATCCCTGTATTTTAAATATTTAGTTTTAGTTTATTCTTATTTTAGTATTAGTAATTTTAGTATTTAACACAATCATTTGTTTGGGTTAGCTGCCCTGGTTGCAACATTTCTAATTTTCATTTTATGTTTTTAAGTTGAAGTTTTTAATATTTAATATAATTGAATATTTTTTTATTTTAATATTTAATTTAATTTAAATTTCATTTAATTTAATTATTTTTAGCTAGATGCTAAGGCAACATTTCTAATTTTCATTAAAGTTTTTAAGTTTAAGTTGTTGTTTTTTTAAGTTTAATATTTATATTAATATGCATATGTATATGAATAAATTTTAGTTTAAGTTTAACATTTTGTGCTTTTGTTATTTTAATTAGATAAAAAAATATATTTTAAATATTTAGTTTTAATTTATTTTTATTTTAGTATTAGTAATTTTACTGCTTAATTTAAACATTTTATTTCAGTTAGTTGCCTAATTTTCATTTCATGTTTTTAAGTTTTTAATATTTAATTTAATTTAATTTAATTTAATAACAGCGCAATTGTTTTTAACATTGATAATAATCAGAAATCAGCATATTAGATTAATTATGAAGGATCATGTGACACTGAAGACTGGAGTAATGATGCTGAAAATTCAGCTTTGATCACAGAAATAAATCACATTTGAACAGATATTCACATAGAAAACAGATATTTTAAATAGTAATATTATTTCACATTTTTTACTGTTTTAACTGCATTTTTACTCAAATAAATGCAGCGCTGGTGAGCAGAAGAGACTTCTTTCAAAACATTAAAAATCACTCCAGACTCTGGAACGGTTAGCGTGTGCACCAGTAAACAGGATCAGTCAGTTTTCTGGACGGACCGGCGGTCAGACGCACACAGGTCGTCTTTGTGGTTTGTGCCAGTATCTGGGGTTGTACAGAGGTTGTGGAGAACAAAATACGAGCAGCGAGGTTCAGATGAGACATTTGATCAAAGAAACGAGACGCTGACGCTCACCTGCCAGCTACAGAAACACAACCTGCCATTGACTTTCACTCATAAATATCAGCATCCATTCTGCTCTCAGACGGACACTCAGTGAGTGTTTTGATCCAGACGGATCTGTTGTGAGATCTGTGAGCAGCTCATTTCTCTCAGCGTTCGGCCGCTGGAATCAATCTACGGCCCTACGGTTTGTTGAAACCCCTGGAGAGGATCGGCGACGCTCGTAAACAGTCTAGTAAACTTTTATACACTGGCTACTTAGTGCACTCATAAAATGAGCTCTGTCAGGAGAGACCCGGAGGAAACACAGGGATTCTCCCAATAAACCTGCCTCAACATTTCCATGGAGTTTCTCTGATTCACACACATCTGTCGGCCGTGTTCAGAATGAATACTACTGTGCATTTTGACATGCATGTGTTTTTTTGCAATTAACTATACAATTAACTATAACTATAGTATGCTGTTCTCTTAGATTTTCCTCCAGACAACTAAACAACAGTAGATGATGTTTAATAATGTTCAGTCAAATCCTTCCTAACTACACGTTCTGATCACAGACTGAAGTTTTTCCATCTTCACTCAGTGTTTGTGACGGCGGAGCCGAATGAGAAACAGTGTGTGATAACGCAGACGCAGCTTTGCTGTTTTCCTACACGCCTCCATTACAATATTTTCCATCTGATGAATAATCACAGAATAATGCAGAGATCACGACAAACGGCTGGAAAATACAGGTTTTCTCCAAAAATCTAGGGCTGGACTATTCAGGGGGAAAAAAAATCAATATCAGAAAAATTGCAATTTTAAAATGTTATTTAAAAAGCAAAGCTTCAGGTTTACTGTGGTTGTTTGTAGGGCTGCACAATTTCACCCATTTGTCTGGATTATATATTAATACAGCTATAAAATAATAATAATAATAATAATAATACTAAATAATATATTACTAAATATTGTAATAACAATATTATATTAAACTAAAAATTATAAAAATACTAAAAATAAAAATAAAATAAATCTTAATAAAATAAAAATGCATTTAGGACAAAATCTAAAAAAAAAAAAATAATAATATAATTTATGGTATAAATCAATTTAATTTAAATAAATGTTAAATTAAAATAATAATATTAATGGTTGTCTTAATTTCTTCAGTTTTCAAACGATAAACCATTTATTTATTTACTTACTTAGTTTGTTAATAATAATAATAATAATAATAATTATTATTATCAATAATAATATATCAATACTACTACTACTAATGATAATAATAATAATATGATTATTATTACTAAATAATTTAAATAACATATTACTAAACATTATAGTAACAATATTATATTAAACAAAAAATTATACAAATACAAAATATATTCATAGCAATAGCCAAAAATACATTGTATGTGTCAAAATGATTAATTTTTCCTTTTTTATACCAAAAATCATTGTGATATTAAGTAAAGATCGTGTTCCATGAAGATATTTAGTACACTTCCCAACTTAAATATATCAAACCTTAATTTTTGAATAGTAATATGCATTGCTAACAACTTCATTGGCACAACTTTAAACGCGATTTTCTCAATATTTTGATTTTTTTTGCACCCTCAGATTCCAGATTTTTAAATAGTTGTATCTCAGCCAAATATTGTCGTGTAATAAACACAATGGTAAATGTTTTAATTAAACAAAAGCCTTTGCGATTTAATAATTACACTAAGCATAGCTCAGTTTTATCTTGATTAATCGTGATGTTATTTGAGGTTGCTCGAGTGTCTTTGTTGACTGTAATGATGAAGATCGACATGTTTCATTGAATTTCAGTCTGTTCTGATCTGCATGAGAATGAAGCTCGCAGGATCTTTATTTTCCTTTTTGAACAACACAGTCACAGTCTGAGGAACAAACACATTCAAAATCATCCTGAAACGGGCCACAAATCACAGCTGAACAGACTCGGCTCAGGGTTTTGCCGTGATGACGGCGCTCATCAGAGAATCAGAGCGTTCATTCCCGCATCCGTCACCTGATGCATCAGAAGATACGGAGCGCAGGAACAGATGGCCCGGGTCCAGGTGGAGCAGAGGACGCTGGGTAATTTAATATCCCATTACGCATGTCTGACACAAACCAAAACCACTGAGACACAGAAGGTCCTGAACTGCCAGCGCTGCTGATCTTTACTAAACCACATCAGATCGTAAGGGTTCATCACTCAATATAACACACTCAAAAAATGTTTTTCTCCATCGGCAGATAAGCGCACATCATTTTAACATCTTGTCTTGTCATTCTGCATCTCCAGTAAATGCATCTTCATTTACGAAGGTTTTTAGAAATTTGTACTGGAGAACAAGACAAAAATATTGAGTAAAAACATCCGTTTTTGCATTGCATTTAGTTTTTGCACTGCATGTTTATTGAAATCAATATGAACATCAATTATAGTTTTTATATATATTTTGAATCTTTTTCTTCTTTCTATTTTCATTTTAATTTTCATTCACATTTTAGTAATTTTGTTGTCGTTGTTTTAATAAAATGCTTAATTTTTTTGTCTAGTTTTTCTTATTTTAGTTTTTGCATTGAATTTAATTAATGTTTATTAAAATCAACATGAACATCAGTTTGTTTTAATTTATATTTTGAATCTTTTTTTTGTTTTTATATTTTATATTTTCATTCCCATTTTAGTAATTTTGTCATTATTACAATGCTTACTTTTTTAGTCTAGTTTTCATTATTTTTTAGTTTTTGCATTGCATTTAATTCATGTTTATTAAAATCAACATGAACATCAATTATAGTTTTTATATATATTTTGAATCCTTTTTTATTTTTATATTTTCTATTTTAATTGTAACTTTCATTTACATTTTAGTAATTTTGTCGTCTTTTTTATTACAATGCTTAATTTTTTGTCTAGTTTTCATTAATTTTTTATTTTTGTTTTTGCATTGCATTTAATTCATGTTTATTAAAATCAACATGAACATCAGTTAGTTTTTATTTATATTTTGAATTCTTTTTTATTTTTATGCTTTCTATTTTTATTTTAACTTTCATTGACTTTGGTAATTTTGCCATCTTTATTTTTATTAAAATGCTTAATTTTTTGTTTAGTTTTCATTATTATTTTTTTTTGTTTTTGCACTGCATTTCATTCATTTTATTAAAATCAACATGAACATCAATTATAGTTCTTATATATTTTTTTATTTTTATATTTTATAATTTAATTTATTCACATTTTATTCATATTTTAGTAATTTTGTCATCTTTATTTTTATTAAAATGTTTAATTTTTATTCATTAATTTTATTTTAGTTTTTGCACTGCATTTAATTCATTTTATTAAAATCAACATGAACATCAATTATAGTTTTTAGATATTTTTTGAATTTTTTTTTATACTTTCTATTTTCATTTTCATCCACATCTTAGTAATTTTGTTGTCTTTATTTTTATTAAAATGCTTAATTTTTTAAAGTCTAGTTTGCATTATTTTTTTAGTTTTAGTTTTGAAATAAATAATATTTCTTTTTAATATTTAATTTTATTTAATATTTAAACTATAATATTATTACTGTAGTAACCCTTATCGACCCATTTTTATTCCATAATAAGATGTATTTCCTAGTAAAATGTGATATTTATGGAAAAAGCTGTCTAGAGGTGAGTTACAGTTACACATGAGCAGTTACAGTTTAACCAGCACTGAGACTAAACCAGAACAAAGAGCTGATGGTAAACAAACAGGCCGTGTTCCCGTATGAGCGACAGAACCGCAGCCTAACGGTGGAACCGCAGCGGGTAATATTTAACCGGCGTGACTATAAATCATTAGCTAACGAATAAAGACTCGTTCAGAAAGCCACCGCGGGACGGAGTCGTTCATTATTCATGAGCATCTTTATTCCTTCAGCCCTCAGACAGTTAAAGCATTTCCTCCAGAGGGACGCGCGTCTCTCTAATCGAGGAAAAATAATGTGCAATTTAGGCCGACATCATTTCCAAAGGTCAGCGCGAGGCCTCGGCTCAGTTCTTAGAGAAATTACAGGCTTTATGGAAAATTGTTACATAAAAAAATCACTCAAGAGCGGCTACAATCACAGCTCTTCTTCCGCTCGCTCCCCACGCACGTAAATATAAAGCGGTCAGTGCTATTTTAAGGCTCTTTGTGAGTGTGCGAGTGTGAATCTGGCTCTTTCGAAGAATAAACAGAAACGCAGCATTCATGCGAGAGTTATAAAGCGTGGATGAATCGGGGAGCTGCTCTGAATGTCACGGGCTCAAATGAAGCAACAGAAGCAGGGTTTGTGTCCTCAGACTGAAGACGAGCGATTTATGATCCAACAGGAGACGCATTCACACGCAAACTGACATTTCAATAGTCTGGAGTCTGTAATTTAGCGCCGTCACAAACGCATCTTCCCGCAGACCTTTGCAAATGTCACGAGCCGTCGTACGAGATGTCGATGTGTCCCTCAAAACTTTACAGAGGAGCTCCTGTGTGCATCTTCATGAAGCGTTTTGCACGTGTTTCCTGTTACTTAAGCACTAAACGCTGAATCTACACATTATAAACCTGGAAGGCATCATATTTCCTCTCAAAAAATCTAACACTCATGTGCCAATTCTGACACCCCTAGTAAAAAATAATAGATTTAAAATGCATTTATTTTATGCTTTAAGTCTATCACCATATTTACTGACATATCGCTTACTTACTATAAAAAATTGAATTAAACTTTATTTGGAGCACTACTTGTGCACAATGCACATTTCTTAATATTACGCCTAAAATATATTTTAATATCACTATTGATGAGGATGTATCTAAATGCAAAGTGTATCTAAAGTAAACTTGCAATAGTTTCACAAACATACTTCAGTATATCTTTAGTTAGAGTTCAGCTCTACTTATACACAATTAAAATACATTACGTACCAGTTTAGCATACTAAAAGTACAATTGCATGGTATTTTTATTAAGTGCATAATATGTAAATCTATTTGTAGTATACTTTGTAGTATGTACTTTTTAGCATATTTATTTTTCACTAGGGAAGGCATACGTTCAATCAGGGTTGTGCAAAATTTAGAACTGAAGAACTGACTCTTATTTGTGTGCAGCACATCAGATGTTCAATTGCAAAGAAAGCAAGAGGAATTTACTGAAATGGAATTTAAAGAAACTCAACGCTTTCAACCTGAAGCCTAAAAAATGTTCATTTGCAGTTTAATGTGATGAAACACACTGGTGGTTTGAAATAATTACGTTTTTTAATGTTTTGAATGTCTCTTCTGCTCATCAAAGCTGAATTTATTTGATTAAAACTACTGTAAAAAATGTGAAATATTATTCTAATTTAAAATAGCTGTTTTCTATGTGAATATCTGTTAAACTTTAATTTATTTCTGTAATCAAAGCTGAATTTTCAGCATCATTACTCCAGTCTTCAGTGTCACATGATCCTTCAGAAATCATTCTAATATGCTGATTTGCTGTTCAACAAACATTTATGACTAACAATGTTGATATTTTTGTGGAAACTCAATACCTTTTATTTTTCAGGATCCACAGATGAATAGAAAGTTTAGAAGAACAGCGTTTATTTCAAATAGAAATATTTTGTAACATTATAAATGTCAACTGAATGCATCCTTGATTAATAAAAGTAGCAATTTCTTTAAAAAAAAAATCTTTCCAACCCCATACTTTTGAATTAAATACATTTTTTTATACAGTATATGAAGCATTTCAAAATTCTGAACAACCCTAATTACAATTTGCTACATGAATAAACCCATACAATTACCATGAAATATCCAAAAAATGATATTACCATCATAACAATGATACCTCACTCAACAAATGTGACCCTGGACCACAAAACCAGTCAATTTTTCAATTTAAAAAAGCTTTATAAACAAGCTTTCCATTGATGTATGGTTTGTTAGAACAGGTTTGGAATCTGAGGGTGCAAAAAAATCTAAATATTGAGAAAATCACCTTTAAAATAGTCTAAATGACAATCTTATCAATGCATATAACTAATCAAAATTAAGTTTTGATATATTTATGGTAGTAAATGTACAAAATATCTTGATGGAACATGATCTTTACTTAATATCCTAATGATTCTTGGCATAAAAGAAAAATTGATCATTTTGACCCATACAATGTATTTTTGGCTACTGCTACAAATATACCTGTGATACTTATGAACGGTTTTGTGCTCCAGGGTCACAAATGATAGCATTACTACTATGGTACATTCACAAAAATCAATGCTATTATCATAGTACAAGTCCAAAAATTAGACATGCCGTCCCATCACAGCTGCAGATTGTCTCATCTCAGTGTCCACACGTGTGTGTGTGTGTGTGTGTGTTTCCACCCCTCCACTTTCTCTCTCTGCGTCTAACAGGCGTGTAATAACAATGGCGGACGGGCTCTCAGCGGTAACACTCCGTCTCTCTCTGCCTCCCTGCCGTGTGCAGATGGTTCATTGTCTTCAGTTTCCGAAAACATTCTCAGTCCAACAAGACACAAAGTCCAGCTGCCCGCCGCCCCTCACAACATTCACTGCTCTTTTAGCTGGAAGTGTGTGATGTTCACTCATGTTAACACTGACGGATGAACAAAACCTGACTTCTGGACTCATCACTGCAAACACTTCAGATCTGAGAATCACATTTGTGACCCTGAAGCACAAAACCAGTCTTAAGTATCCCAGGTATATTTGTAGCAATTGCCAACAATACATTGTATGGGTCAAATTTTTTCTTTTATGCCAAAAATCATTAGGATATTAAGTAAAGATCATGTTCCATGAAGATATTTTGTTAATTTCCTACTGTAAATATATCAAAACTTTATTTTTGATTAGTAATATGCATTGCCAAGAGCTTAATTAGTGCAACTTTAAAGGTGATTTTCTCAATATTTTGATTTTTTTGCACCCTCAGATTCCAGATTTTCAAATAGTTGCATCTCAAATATTGTTCTATCATAACAAACCATACATCAATTTATTCAGCTTTAGATGATGTACAGTATAAATCTCACTTGAAAAAATTGACCCTTACAGTGTAAAAAATAAATAGTTGAGAAAACTTAACTTGATGCAGTAAGACTTTTGAGTTCTCTCAACAAATTTTTTTTTCAGTAAAGATACTTTGTTTAGCAAACATAAATTTGTTTGTTCATGCAATGCTGATTTTTTTTTTTGCTAACAGAAAAAGTCTTGTCACAGCAACTGAAACAATTAACAATTTAAATTTTAGTTTAATAATTATTTTTTATGTATCAATCATTTCTTTTTTTATGTAGCATTTTTTGTTTATTTACAAATGACAAACAGTGTTGTTATAGAATTGTTATAAAAACTTTAATGGATAACTATGTAAACAACATTGTCTTTGTTTGTAAAACAACAAGACTGAGATATCCAGCAAACAGATATTAACCTCAAAACTAGACACACAAACCTCAAGAACGGTTGCAATCAACTGTGCTCTTTACAGCACAGTGCAACAAATTACTAACAATAATAACAAAACAACAACAAAAAGTTTAAATTAAGCAAACAGCAAACAGCAAAACAATAATCCTATAACAGTAACTGCATAATTTATGCATGCTGGGAACTCACAAAGCCTTAAAGGAGAAGTTCACTTCCAGAACAACAATTTACACATACTCACCCACTTGTCATCCAAGATCTTCATGCCTTTCTTTCTTCAGTCGTAAAGAAATGATGTTTTTTGAAGAAAACATTTCAGCATTTTTCTCCATATAATGGACTGATATGGTGCCCCGATTTTGAACTTCCAAAATGTAGTTTAAATGCAGCTTCAAACAATCACAAATGCGGTTGTAAACGATCCCAGCTGAGGAAGAAGGGTCTTATCTAGTGAAACGATCAGTACACAAAACAATACAATTTAAATACTTTTTAATCTCAAACGCTCGTTTTGTCTTACTCTTCCTGAACTCTCTAATATACTTTGATTAAAAATTCTCAATGGTTTTGTAAAACAACACCATTTTTACCTTGTCAAAATGAGCTAAAATGCAAAAATCATCTCATTCTAAGGGGTTGTTCCTTTAAATGTTAATGAGCTCTGCTCACCCCGCCCCTCTCTTCTCTCTGTGGAATGATGATCTTGTTTACATTAGCCGCGTTTAGCCGCTAAACTTCCTAACTACCACGTTATAAGGAAAGGCGATCGCAAAGATTCATAAAAAAACCCTTATACTGACTTCTGCTGTAAGTGAAGCTGGATCATGAATGATTCGCGCAAACATAGACGGATATATGTAGATGGGGAGGTTCATTCCCTTCACAAACAAACGTAATCCACTGCATCTTCAGCGGCTCAGATGTCGGGAGTAAATGACGACCACTATGTTCATTATTACATCCAGCTCATGTCAATCAACTATGGTGGGAGTGTCCTCTGTCATGTGACGCCACAACGACAGGCATCTGAGAACGGCTCGATTTGAAAAAGGGAATATTATTCTTACAGATTAATTAAAAACCACTGCATGGATTTTTATCATTATAGGGTAGATTTGTACATACACTGACAACACACATTAATGTTCAAACGTTTCAAAGTTTGCATCCGATGACCCCTTCAACAAAAAAGGTAGAACAGTGATACAGGACGATTTTGAAGTTGAGGGAGAACATGAGATGGGAGTTTTTCGACATACACTAACTGTCATGAACCGGAACAAAAACAGTCCAGACAGAGTAAGACAAGACGAGCGTTTGACATTAAAAAGTATTTAAATTGTCTTATTTTAATAAAAATAACCAATGGTTTTGCTAGATAAGACCCTTCTTCCTCAGCTGGGATCGTTTACAACCACATTTGTGATCATTTGAAGCCGCATTTAAACTGCATTTTGGAAGTTCAAACTCGGGCACCATATCAGTCCATTATATGGAGAAAAATACAGAAACGTTTTCCTCAAAAACATAATTTCTTTACGGCTAAAGAAAAAAAGACATGAACATCTTGGATGACAAGGGGGTGACTACATTATCTGTACATTTTTGTTCTGGAAGTGGACTTCTCCTTTAACATTTTTTTGAGACTCAAAAAGTTTAACAACCTGGAAAATATGCATTTGCATTTTTGTGTGTGACTGGTTTTGTGGTCCGGGAATCGCATTTAATATCAGGCCACATTTACAGCACAGCAGAATCAAAACGTGTTATTTTAGTATCACTTTCAGGTCCTGGAGAAGCGTTTTAACACAGTGCTCATCATAACCCGATCTACTCCTCAACAATCACTCCATCACTCCAGAGCTGCTCTTACAGCGGAGGATGAAGGATATCAGAGAAACTCTCATCATCTGTCATTCGGTTGTTACTCGCGAACGGTTTGATCTGAGTTACAGTCGGAGGCGTTTCCGCAGATTCGCTTCAGCGGCCACGTCCTCGTCATCTCAGCGAGGGGCTCTTATGTTCCTGCACTGAGAGCGAAGGGTCGCCATCTGTCCGGCCTCCACGGGAGAGTGTGTGTGTGTGTGTGAGAGATCGGAGCCAATCAGATCTTCTGGAATCGACACGCAAACAATCATTAAGAGCTTATAAAGCTGGAGAGAATATGGTAAACACCTGATCGTTCCCAGAGAGGATCAGAGCAGGCTGTGAACACATTCAGTGCTGTTCCTACACAAATCCATCAGGCCTCTGAGACCAGACTTCAGCTGTTCCGTGAGCTTTAACAGGAAGCTCGTAGCAGAGAAACTGAGAAACTTTTGGATGCCAAAATGAGAGAAATCCAAATAAACACGCATGCGAATACTCGGATAACACAATACAAATGTGCAATCTCATCACTCGTTCAACCAAAAGTGAAAATTCTGTCATCGTTTAGTCTTGTATGAGTCTCTTTCTTCTGTGGAGCACAAAAGAAGATATTTTAAAGAATGCTGGTAATCAAACAGTTTCAGTTCCCACTGACAAAAAGTACAATGGAAGTCAATGGGAGCTGAAACAACATTAGATAGGAAGTTAGATTTGTGGGTGAACTGTCACTTTCAGCACAAAACACACACAAGTGCATGAACACAAACACTTCTACATACATAAACTCAATTTCATGCATTATTGCATCCCATGATGTGTCAGAATGCAATTCAGAACGCAACAAAAGCAGTTCCCTTTTGAGAAAATCAAACACATTTGTTATGTCTCCTGTCTGCATGAATGGGGAAATACTGAAAACTCAAAAATCAGCAATAAAACCTGACATGAACCGTGTCAGAAATGTTGCTTTTACACTTAAACAGCATTTAAAAATCAGAAATGTTGTTTTTAGTAGTGCTGAAATGTTGTTTTTAGTATATATATAGAAAACATATTATATATAAATATATTTTAATGCATTTTTCTTAAATATATACATGCATGTGTATTTATATATACATAATAAATATACACAGTACACACTCATATATTAGGTAAGCAAAAACCTTTATTTTGGATGCATAATCGTTGCACAGCACGAAAAAAGGCTATTTTATATTGCAATAACATATTTAATACCAACAATAAAATCTGATATGAACTGCCTCATAAATGTTGTTTTTACACTTAAATAGCATTAAAAGTCTGAAATGTTGTTTTTAGTAGTGCTGGGCACTTGTTTACATAATATATATATGTGTACTGTGTATATTTATTATGTATTTATAAATAACATACATACTATATATATATAATTTGAAAACATTTCCATGCATTTCCATGTATATACTTATATTCATATAATTTATATTGTATATATATATATATATATATATATATATATATATACAAAACATTTTTCTTAAATGTACACATGCATGTGTGTGTATTTATATATACATAATAAATACACTGTATACATTCATATATTATGTAAACAAAAACCTTTATTTTGGATGCGATTTTAAATTAAAATAGTGCAAAAAAACAAAACAAAAAAAACATAGGCTATTTTATATTATATATTTAATACTCACATTTAATACCAACAATAAAATGTGTTATGAACTGCCGTAAAAATGTACTTTTTACACTTACATTTACATTACAATAACATATTTTATATCAGCAATAAAATTTGATATAAACTGCTTCATAAATGTTGTTTTTACACTCGAACAGTGTAAAAAATGTACATTTCAATAATGTATTTCACATTAGTAACAGGTAGCATGGGTATACAGCAATAGCCAAAAATACATTGCATGGGTCAAAATGATCGATTTTTCTTTTATGCCAAAAATCATTAGGATATTAAGTAAAGATTATGTTTCATGAAAATATTTTGTAAGTTTCCTACTGTAAATATATCAAAACTTAATTTTTGATTAGTGACATGCATTACTAAAAACTTAATTTGGACAAATTTAAAGGCTTTAAAGATTGTTTTGCACTCTCAGATTCCAAATTTTCAAATAATTATATCACAGCCAAATATTGTCCTATCCTAACAAACCATACATCAGTGGAAAGCTTTTTTTTAGAAAGCTTTTTCCGATCATGTGTAAACTTCAATTTCAAAAACTTGACCCTTAAGACTGGTTTTGTGGTCCAGGGTCACAAATTTTGTTTTTACACTCAAAAAGTGTGAAAAAATAAACTTTACATTTCAATAAAGGTTTTATCATTAGCAATACATTCTGATATGAACTGCCTTATAAATGTGTCTTTTCATGCTCAATTAGCATGAAAAATCTTCTATTTCAGGTTGCTCCAGTCAATGTGCATGTGCAGTAACAAGCACAAGGACACAGACTGACTGTTTCTATGAGAATTGCAGCTTTTTAAATGATGCAATGACCAATTAGTAACTGGAAAATGCACACTGCATTTTCTCTCATTGATAGCAATTTAAATGAATTGTTCTGGTGTGTAGATATATATATAAATATTTGACAAAATCATGCAGTGCATTCTGAGGCAACATTCTCAGTGTTGCCTCAGTTTAAATTCGTTTCAGATATACTTGCAAAAAGTATGTTTCTGGCCTAAATTGGCATTATGTGCACATATCATGTCAAGCTGAGAATGCAACACATACTTACATTATAAACTGCAGAGGTATTTTGAAACACTTGAAACTTAGTTTGAGCTAGAAGCATTTACATACTCATGTAGAGTATAGCTCAGAGGCAGTATATTATACATTGCATATTCCTCCTACTGTTTAAAGTCTAGCAATGAACAAGCAACATCTGGTTGATTGATCATTAAAAACAGCATAAAGTCGTTTTCCAGACACTTCACTCTCTCTGTTCAACACCGCTGGAACAAGCTGCAAATGTCCAGATCTCTCTTCTGCTCCAGTTTGTGTACTAATCTAGTTTAGGCTATTGTGCACTATGTGCTTTTTATGACAAACTGCTAAATGAATACATATAACCGTAAGCCCAGCAGATCTCAGATCAGGCCTGCGTTTGCTCCAGTCGTCCTCAATTACAGCACACGCAGGAGTCTCGTCCTGCAAAAGCACAACTTTAACCTTGAGACCGATCTGAAGTCCTGAATAAAAGAGCAGACGTGCTGACAACCACACAAAAGCCTGAAGGATGAAATCATCTACACTACTTCTTCTAACTGATGATATGTAGTATTTCCATTTCACTTAACAGCGCTTTCATACGGCCGCTCACAATAGAGATTTCTCCTTTACACGCCAGCAGAGACTCTCTTTCTTTACGACGGCATAAAAGGCTTTTGTCGTTTGCCTTTGAGACACCCTTGGAAGATTATGTGCATGCAAATTCTGGAGTACATCATTAGTACGAGTTAAATTAGAGCTGGATTATGTTTGAAGCTAATAATAAGTGTAACTGCGGTCGCACACCGCCGCTGCTTTTAAAGACACATGATGATGGCTGTGAGGAGACAGTTCTGAACCACAAAACCAGTCTTAAGTAGCACAGGGATATTTGAAGCAATAGCCAACAATACATTGGCTATTTTCTTTTATGCCAAATATCATTGGAATGTTAAGTAAAGATCATGTTCCATGAAGATATTTTGTACATTTCCTACCGTAAATATATCGAGACTTAATTTTTGATTAGTAATATGCATTGCTAAGAACTTCATTTGGACAACTTTAAAGGTGATTTTCTCAATATTTAGATTTTTTGCACCCTCAGATTCCAGATTTTCAAATAGTTGTATCTCAGCCAAATATTTTCCTATCCTCACAAATTATAACATACATCAATGGAAAGCTCATTTATTCAGCTTCCAGAAAAGAAATTGACCATTATGACTGGTTTTTGTGGTCCAGAGTCACAATCTACAGCACGAGACAGATGCAGTTTGATTCCTAAGCTATGTTTAAGTTAAAGTTAATAATACAGGACATCTGTGAGTTCATGTACTGATCGCTGTACACTTTCTGGATATGTGCATTTAATGTTGTATTAATTATTCAGTGTCATTTATACACTTCTGTGACTTCTGGATAAGGATTTGGAATATTTAAAAAAAAGTTCAAATTCACTTATTTGCAAATGATTCCTTCAGACCAATGAGTGAACCACTAGAACTGATTCATTTAAAAGAATCAAACTGTTCTATTTCAAATCTTCAGTCTCTAAACAACTCATTTTAAACTTGAAGGACTTCACTTTGATCTTACAACTCGTACATCAATAAAAATCAGTGATTTTGTACAGAAATTCACGTTTGCATTTAAATTTCTTGAGAAAACTCATTTGAAGCATTTCATTTAGCAAATGCTTTTATCCAAACAAGTGCAGAACATCACAAGCAATCACGACATCAAGAGAATCATACACTTTTATCTGATAGTGAATCTGACAGAAACACAGAACGACCTCAAATGAACTGAACTACGAGCAGCCAAACATCTGAACACATCTGAGTTATTATTTAACCACAAACCACTGAGCACGACTCAAACCTGACGCCATCAACTCGTCCTATTAATAATTAATAGATAATTAAGGGAATTCACAGTAATTCACAGTATAAGGTTAAACACCACTGCAGACTCACACACTGTGCTACTGAAGACAAATACTGAACATCTGAATCCAAGTATTGCAATAATTACCAGCACCACATCATAATTTGATGCTATTTTTACAGACCATGGCCTTTACGCTACTGTAAATTACTGTAAAAATAACCAACATGCATGTAAAAAATATGGTATTATCACAGTACTTTTTGCCACTTTTTTGTACGTGTCCCATTTCATAGCTTGATATAGTGTGGGGAAAAAACAATTTAGATCTGAATCCACATTATTAATAATAATCAGATTAATAATTCTATAATTTCCCAACCTGGAATAAACTCCATATGTATCTGGATGGTCACATGTACAAGATTTACATTAAAAATAGTCCACCTGTAAAAATAGTTCATCATCAGAATAGTAATGCAGTATCTCTCTCTCTCTCTCTCACACACACACACACACACACACACACACTCACAGGTTGCGCAGCCAACCAAATACACACACACACATATATTAAACACACCGTACAACCCGATCTACCCCGACCAGAACCGATCAGATCAATGAGACTCGATCGATCGCGATCGGACCCTATCAGAGCCAATAAAAACCCGATCAGACCCGATCGGTCCCGGTGGTCTTACCGTTAATGGCTGATGTCAGTCAGTGGTGAGTTTATGAGCTCATCCTCCTCCAGGAACCGCGTCCAGCTCACAAAGCTTCACACAGCGCCGAGAAACTTCATCATCATCCTCATCATCATCGGGCGAAAAAAATCCAAACCGAACCGGCTCCGGTAACCGGACCGACCGACAGCCGCGGATTACGCCGGGAACGCGTGTGGAGGAGGAAACGCGCGAGTGTTTGTGTTCCTCTCTTCCTCTCCTGCTCTTCCTCACTCTCGCTTTCACCTCACACACATACACACATACACACACACACACACACACACACACATACTGTTCTTCATCAAGGCGGGGTCTCGAGTCGCCCAAACCAATGACATAAACCCCCACCCACCTCACACACACACACACACACACACACACACACACTCGGTTCTGTTCAGATGGTTTTATTGGTAAGAATGTAATCGATACAGTTTGAGCAACAGAGTAACAGATCAGCTACTACAGGCAAACTTAAAAGACCTTGACATGAGGTTACAATGTTACAGTGTTGTTTCAATGTTGCAAAAGTTTCAGCATTTTTTGCAACATTGTAGCTACACTGAGTTCGGGTTTAACTTCAAAGAAATGGTTAATAAAATACTTCCAAATCAACTTTGGCATTCTTACCAAACCCTTTGAAAATTAAAATGTTGAAATAATGTGGTGATATCCCTGCTGAAATAGAAACCAACTCAGAATTTGTAATGGTTATACTGGCTCTAATGGGAATTGTACTGGTTTTAATGGTAACTGTAATGGTGTCTGTTGTCCTGTCGGCTTATTGGTTTGTTAAAACCACTAAATCCTAATGGAACAGGTCTCAAAACACACTACAGGAAGCCATTTTCTAATGGTTAAACTGGTTAAAAAGTTGATGGTTTGTAATGGTATTTAGTGGAAATCATTACAATTTCTGTGATGGTTTCTGCTGTTGTTTCAGCAGGGATCACTGCTAAATTGATTTGCAAAACCAGTCTGAAGACACATTGTCTGACTAACATTACACAATGTCACACGTCGCTGATGGTCACCGTGGTAAACAGGGTACAGAAGATCACTGAAATCTACTTCAAAGACTCTGAGAATCATCTTCATATTTTAAAAGTTAAATAAATTGTTCTGTGCATATGAATCATAACTGTAATATCATATTATCATGACAAACAGCAGTGACTATAACACATGCATCTCATATCTGCATCATAAATCAGAAATGCAACTGAGAAAAAATGCCTTACACTTTGCATTGTCTCCACATGTGCATGCATTTAGTTCAAACTTGAGATCATAAAATCACTGAACTGTGCGTAGTATTAATTTAGTAACACTGACATATTTTATTTTTAATTCAGATTGTTTTTATTTTATATTTTCCATTTTCATTTTACTTTTAAAGTAAGTGCTTTTATCATTTTTAGTATTTTTTAATGTCTGTATTATTTTTATTTATTTTTAAAATGAGAAATGCTGTCTTGCAAATTAGCTGATATATATATATATATATATATATATATATATATATATATATATATATATTTTTTTTTAATTGCATTAACCCCTAATTTTACAGACAAAGCTTAAGCCTAGACTAAAATATAAGTCTGAGCTGTTTCTACTGAAAAAAACTTGCACTGACCGATCTTAAAACATATCAGTGCCTTTGTTTTGTCTAAGTACATTTATAAAAAAAATACTCAAATGTCCTAATCAAACTAATCCTGGCTTACTCGAAACCCTGTCTGTGCAACCAGGCCTTAGTGTTTATTTTATTATTTTTTATGTCTTTATTTTAGTTATAGTTCACTATAATAACCCTGCATACAGTATGAACGAGTCACTGGTTTAATGATCATTATATTTGATCAGTATTATTTGTAGAGAACGGCTCTGAAAGTAGATTTCATTCTCTAAATGGATGATTTTATATGTGTCAGATGAGTGGAGCGGGAGTATATATTATAAGCTCAACTACAGTTGACATGAATTATTCACAGACGTCTTCTGTCATGTAAATTTTTAATGAAGACAGCCGTCAGATTAATCCATATCTGTATTCCTCTGGGCGTCTTAAATACGGATCTCATAGAGTCGACGGCGCTGAGAAAATCATGACAACAGCTCAATGATCCTCAGCGCTGGACAAACCAACACGGAATGAATAAATGTTATTTAACAGAAGCTTTGAAGGGCAGATTTTCAGATTTTCTATTTAGCAAGATAGTACAGAAAACAAAGTGTCCCTGCGGACAACAGCTCAATATGTGCTGCACGTTCCCCTTCTCTCGCCCTGAAATACACAGATGGACAATATTGATGGTTTTCATCGGACTAAACATTATTCTCAGGTTTCAACAAGTTTCAAAACAGTCATTTAGTCTAGGACTAATGAGACTTTGGAGAAAACTGCAAAAAGTGATGTTCTTCCTTAGTATTCTGGTCTTCTTTTCCAGTACAAATATCTAAATATTGTTAAATCAAGATGCATTTACTTGAGAAGAAAAATGACTTAGAAATTAAGTCTTGTTTTCTAAAAAATAAAAAGCATCTGCACTAACAGTAAAAACAGTTTTTGAGCAGTAAGATTTTTAATGTTTTGATTTTTAATGCAGCAAAAGCAGTAATATTGAGAAATATTTTTACTATTTAAAATAACTGCTTTCTATGTGAATATATTTTAAAATGTAATTTATTTCTTAAATCTGAATTTTCAGCATCATTACTCCAGTCTTCTGTGTCACATGATCTTTCAAAAATCATTCTAATATTCAAAAAAACATTTACTGTTATTATTATTATTATTTTAATTTTTTAAATTATTATTATTATCAATATTTAAAACAGTTGAGTACTTTTTTTCAGGATCGTTTGATGAATAAAAAGATCCAAAGATCAGCATTTATTCGAAATAAAGAGCTTTTGTACCATTATACCATTCAAAAGCGTGGAGTCGGTATAATTTTTTATTTATTTGTTTATATTTTTTGGGAAAGAAATGACTACTTTTATTTAGCAAGGATGCTTTAAATTGATCAAAAGTGATGACAAAGACATTTATAATATTATTTCTATTTCAGATAAAACCTGAAACTTACCTGTTTTCAAGATCATAATAATATTTTTTGAGCAAAAAATCTGAATATTAGAATGATTTCTGAAGGATCATGTGACTGGAGTAATGATGCTAAAAAATCAGCTTTGAAATCACAAAGTAAATTACATTTTAAAATATTCACACAGAAAACAGTCATTTTAAATCGTAAAAATATTTTTACTATTTATAATGTTTTTGCCGTACTTTGGATCAAATAAATGCAGGCTTGGTGAGCAGAAGACACTTCTTTAAAAAACATTAAAACTTACATCACAACTTTTGACTTCTAGTGTAAATTAAGCGAGTTTATGACTAAAACAAGAAAAATATCTGCCAATAAGGTCAGAAAAATCATCTGAATTCAAAAAGAAAACAAGCACATATTAGTTCCTGTTTTAAGCATAAACTCTCTTTATTTTGTTTCTCATTTACATGTATATTGATTCAAAAATCTTTAGATATTTGTACTGGAAAAGAAGACAAAAACATCATTTTTTGCAGTGAAGAACCTCTTAAAAGAATAAAACACCCAGACATTTATGAGGAGATTTTTACTGATGTTCACATGAACATTGGAGCTGCAGGTTTTTGAGGTTTCTGCAGATGTTTCAGTCATGCTGAGACCTTCATCTATCAATCTGTTGATGAATTATTGAACACTTTTATTCCCCACGTTCTTCACGTGTAATTTGGCCCTGCAAAATCAAAGACTGTTAACACTGCAAAGGTGCTGAAGTGGCATTTCGGTGTCTTTACACACTGTTCAATGCTGCTCAGAGATGGCATGAATGCATTTACACAGCAATGGATGAGGTGGGTCAGAGCAGGCATAAATTAGTCTTGTTCTTAATGTGGCATTACATCCTTACACAGGATTGGAGAGCAGCCGTAACTCAGCCGTGCAAAGTCACTTTTCAAACATGCGATGTATTATTCAGCTCCATTCACACTGAAGACATCACGCCTCTGTCCAGAGCTGCTCATTTGCATATTAATAAGAAGGAGGGGCGGGGCTCTGGCAGCTATTGACCAACACTAACAAACAGAGTCTTAGTTTAAATTACACTGAACAAATGTGGACGGAGAATGTGGCTTCTCTTCTGCGGCTGATAAAGAGCATGAGAATGTGAATGAGACAATACAGGACGACAGTAAGAACTGTCTCTGTTCACGCAGACGTGTCTCTGACACAGACCGACGCCCCTCAGGAGGCTCACCGCCAATCAATTCTGCTAATTATGTTTGTAATTTAGAGGCTAATGACATGCTCGTGAGCTGGAAGATTGCGCCTGTGAGTCCCTCTTCATGTCGAGAGCCGGAGTCAAATTCATGCTTTCGTCTCAAATATGACCTTTGTGATGTAAAAATGAAAGAGTGAACATGTAAGACTGCTGTGAAGATATTTATGTTAAGAGATGATGCTAATATAAATGTTTAATTAGACTGGTTTCACAAGCTCTAATGTTTGCTCGAGATTTAATGATGCATCTCACTTGATCATGTTTGATCGAGGCTGCATTTATTTGGTCAAACATACAGTAAACATATTAAATATTATTAGAATTAAAAACAGCTGTTTTCTATGTGAATATCTGTAATAAAATAAAATAAAAATATAAAAATATACTTTGTAAATATATTTAAGCTTTATATATATATATAATTATTATTTTTTTTTCCAGCTATTTGCCAAAACAACATTTTTCATTTTTTTCTTTAGTTTTAACTGGACTACTAAAATCACTAAAACTAAATGAACTAAAACTAAACCTTAACAAAAAAAGATATATATATTTTTAATTAATATATAAATAATAATAATAAAAAATCTAATAAAAAAAGGAAAAACAACGGAACTACTAAAACTTTAACTAAAAATTAAAATGAAAAGTGAAAATTAATGGTTTATCAATAATGCTAAAATAATACTGGTTCTGCTTCATATTTTTGTGGAAACTGTTTTTTTTTATGTAAGTTCAAAATAAAAGCATTTATTTTGATTTATTTTATTTTATTTTATTTTATAAAAAAAACTAGCTCACTAGCTTCTCTATTCTTTATATAATCTATCTTTTCTATCTGTTTTCATTTTATTTCTTCTACAATTAACTAAAACTAAACCATTAAAAATCATAAATTAAAAGTAAACATTAACAGAAATAAAATAAAAATATAAAACTATACTTTGTAAATATATTTCAACTTTTTTTTAAATATATATAAAAATATTAAAAACTATTTTTTATAATATATAAAAATTAATATAAATAATAAATAATAAGTATATTTAACAAAAAAACTAAATGAATAAAAAAAATAATAAAAATGAGAAAAACACAATGGAACTACTAAAACTTTAACTAAAAATTAAAATGTAAAGTGAAAATTAAAATAATACTGGTTCTGCTTCCTATTTTATTTTTAAGTTCAAAATAACAGCATTTATTTTGTTTTATTTTATTTTATTAAAAAATTAGCTCACTAGCTTCACTATTCTTCATATAATCTATCTTTTCTATCTGTTTTCATTTTATTTCTTATACAAATAACAAAGCAAAAACAAACAAACAAAAAAAAATTCTGTTCTTTTTCTATTCTGTTTTGTTTTTATTTATTGTATAATTTTGATTGCTTCCATTGTCCTAATTTGTAAGTCGCTTTGGATAAAAGCATCTGCAAAATGACTAGACGTAAATGTAAATTTTATTTTATTTTTGTAACAATGTAAAAGTCAATCAATTTAATGCATCCTTGCTGAAATTAAACATGTGTTGCATCAGGTTTGATTTTAATGTGGTTTAGAGCTGAAATAAAAGGGAATATTATTAGTGACCAATAACAATGTGTTGATCCCTGCAGAAAAATATGATTTGGCTTCAGGAAACTTGCAGTACAGATTTGTTTTTGAAGTTCTAGTCACCATTTACTTTCATTGTATATAAAAGAGCTTATTTTTTGGCTGCTTTTGTGTTTTATGAAGGAAAACAGGTTTAGAACCAGTAAATAATGCCAGAATTTTCATTAAAGAGTGAATTATTCTTGTAAACAGGATCATTTATTAGTGCAGTGATTATCATCTTAATGAACAGCATGTTAAACGAGGTGAACGTAATGCGGAGGAAATGCTGCTGCTGATGAGTGTTTTGTTGTTGTTCTGCTGTGTTTGACTGTAATGAATCGGAGAGTCGTCGTGTCAGAAATCATACACTGCTTTTATCAATCAGTCGCTGTTTATGCAGAACACAGTGATGATTTCCAGCAGATGTTAACGGCCTCGTCTCATTAGCGCACTCCTCAAACACTGATAACTGTGTGTTTACACTCTGATGTGTGTGTGTGTGTGTGTGTGTGTGTGTCCTGTGGGACGTTTATTAAGAGCCTGATCATGAAACACAGAGACTGTAAAACACACAGCGCTGGGATTTGATCACTTTTGCTGTGATTGAGTCGTGCTGCAGGTCATTAAGGGAGTATTTGTTAGCCTCATTAATATGCAAATGAGCGGTTGTGACAGCGGCGTCGTGTGTTCAGTGACAGCGTGTAGTTGGAGTGATTCTGCATGTCTTATCTGTGTTTAGCCACTGAATCGAACATGTAAGCGTGTGTCGGGAAGCTTTACAATAATATTCATACACGACTGAAGCCTCTGAACCGCTGCTGCTTCATTATTTCATTAACAGTCTGTGTGTGTGTGTGTGTGTGTGTGTGTGTAACTGTGTTTAAACACAATCAATATTTTGCATAAAGGAGACACAAGTATCTCATGCACAAAAATGTATTTATTTCTTTACTATATAATAATTCAGATCTGAAGTGTTTCCCATTGTGCTTCTGTCTCATCTTCATAAAATCATATTTGATGAGTTCATCACTAAAGCATCACTGAAGAGCTTTATTGAGATACTATTATAGTTTTATTAATATTTTGAATTAGATGTTATTTTTATATTTTATTTTAATTTTAATTAGTAATAGTAATTTTGTTTGTGTTTGCGTCATTTCTAGTTTTTTTTTTTTTTTTTAATATGTCTATTGTTTATATTACATTTTTATTCAATTTAATTGTAGAACTTCAAATTGACAAATTTAATGAAACTAAGAATATTTTTCCTTATGACAACTAGGAATAAAAAGATAAAAAAAAAACATCTTCTAAAAATAATAAAATATATATAAAACAAGTTCACACTTTGCATAAAATCACTGACCTGTGTGTAGCATTAATTTAGTATCTTTTATTATTAATTTGAATTAGGTTTCATTTTTATATTATTATATTTTATTTTATTTTACATTTTTTTTATTTTTTGGTCTGTTTTATAATTATTTTTATTTATTTATTTTATTTCAGTCATTTTTGTACATCAAAATAAACAAAGTTAAAACAAGAAATGCTGTCTTGCAAATTAGCTGAAATAAAATGGAAAAGTTTTAAATGAAAAATAATATATATTTTTATTTTATTGCACTTAGTGTTTATTTTATTATTTTTATCATTTTATTTAAGTTTATATAGATATTGTCGTATTTTAAAATAATCATTTTTTGTTACTTGAAATAAACATTAATTCAAATAAAATAAAATATACACTTTAACTTTAACTTGATGTATTAAAATAACTAAAACTGAAAAAAAAATTACAATATAGACATTAAAAAACAACAAAATCACTTTAACTCAAATTAAAATGAAAAAAGAAAATATAAAAATAAATCTATAAAATAATAATAAAAACCATAATATTTTAGTGATACTAAATTATATTTATGTTATCAGTTATTATCTATATTTATTTTTTCAGTTTTTATTTTAATTTTAGTTAAAGCTTTAGTAATTTGTTTTTTGTATTTTTGTTAATATGTCTATTGTTTTTATCACATTTTTATTAAATTTAGTTGTAGTACTTCAAACTGAAATAAATTCAATGAACATGAGATTGACAACTTAGGGATAAAAATATAGAAAAAAATCTTCTAAAAATATTAAAATATATATAAAACAAGTTCATACGTTACATAAATTCACTGAACTGTGCACAGTATTCATTTAGTATCACCGAGATACTATTATAGTTTTTATTATTAATTTGAATTAGATTTTAGTTTTATGTTTTCCATTTTTATTTTACTTGTTTGTCAAGTTTGGCATTTTTAGTATTTTTGTCTATTTTTATTCATTTTATTTCAGTCTTTTTAGTACCTTAAAATAAAGTTTATTAGTCTTGCAAATTAGCTAAAATAAAATTAAAAAGTTTTAAATTTAAAATAAAATGATTTTTTTATTGCATTATTATTTTTTATGACTTTTTTCATAAAATATGTTTATTTTATCTCAAGTAATGAAAAAGTTTTTTAGGGTTTTAGTCAGAATTATTGTAGTTAATGAAAACGAAAACTGAAACTAAAATGAAAACAATTTAAATAAAAAAAAAATGTTACTTGAAATAAACCAATCTTAACTGAAATGAAATAAAATAAAATAAACATAAGTTTTCATTTCAGCAACATTTCATTTTAAATTTAAGTTGATATATTCAAATAACTAAAACTGAAAAAAATTAATAAAAAACAATACAGACATAAAACAACTTTAACTAAAATTGAAATTAAAATATCAAATATAGCAATAAATCTGATTCAAAATAATAATAAAGCCATAATATCTCAGTGATACTAAAGTAAGACCGGTTTCAGTTGTAGTTTGAGTTAATATCCCTGCTTTGATCCGATCAGTGTTTGGTTTAGTTGTTTATCTTGATGTTTTGCTCAGTTCATGCTTCAGTCATACGCCATGTCTCAAAATATAGTCTAGAAGAATAAAATACCAAACGGTCTACAAGCTGAGTTTTACATACTGTTATATTGTGAAAAGTGCTTCTTCAGTGGCCTCAGATCACAAGATCCAGACGTGTGGAGAGAATCGAGCATCTCCGGGATCTTCACCCGTCCTTCACCTCCACAATCAGCTCCTGACTGAACGAGATCTGCTCCACTGTCTCTGTATGAGGAAAAAGAGAAAAGCGTCCTGATGAAGTGCAGCGGTTTGAGAGGGTGAGATAAGTCAAGCTGAGTTAATGTCAGCTCGTCCCGCAGGAGAACAGAGGGGTCACGAGCCGAATCAGCTCACACACCACAGAAACAACACCGCAGTGGTGCTGTAAATCACACTGGACACACATCAGACACAACTGGACGAGGAACGTTCGAGAACAAACTTTACGTTGGCTTGAGAAAGCCTAGCCTGCAAGTTTGAAGCAGCTGTAAAAGTATTAAAATAGATGATGTTGCTGGCATGATTTAGCACATTGCTTACATGATTTCACGTGTTGTTAGCATGTTTTAACATGATTAGCTTGTTGCTTGCATTTTTGTAGGCTGATTACAATGTTGTTAGCATGTTACTAGCATGTTGTTAGCATGATTCGCAAGTTACTAGCATGTTTTCTAGCATGATTAACATGTTACTAGCATGTTGCTAGCACGTTTCTAGCATGATTAACATGTTACTAGCATGTTGCTAGCATGTTTCTAACATGACCAGCATTTTACTAGCATGTTGTTAGCATGATTAACAAGTTACTAACATGTTTTCTAGCATGATTAACATGTTACTAGCATGTTGCTAGCACGTTTCCAAAATGACCAGAATATTACTAGCATGTTACTAGCATGTTGTTAGCATGATTAGCATGTTACTAGCCTGTTACTAGCATGATTAACATGCTACTTACATGTTGTTTACATAATTTGCATGTTACTAGCATGATTAGCAAGTTGCTTGCAAGATTCAGAGCCTGGTTAACAAGTTACTAGCATTATTCTAACATTTTACTACCATGTTGCTAACATGTTTTTAGCATAATTAGCATGTTACTAGCACATTTCTAACATGACTAGCATATTACTAGCATGTTACTAACATGTTGTTAGCATGATTAGCATGTTACTTTCATGTTGTTTACATAATTTGCACGTTACTAACATGATTAACAAGTTACTAGCAAGATTCAAGCATGATTAGCAAGTTACTAGCATGTTGCTAGCATAATTAACAAGTCACTGGTATGTTTGCTAGCATGGTTAGCAAGTTACTATCATTATTCTAACATTTTACTACCATGTTGCTAGCATGTTTTTAGCATGACTAACATGTTACTAGCATTTTGCTAACACGATTCTAGCATGATTAGCCTGTTACTAGCATTTTGCTAACACGATTCTAACATGATTAGCCTGTTACTAGCATTTTGCTAACACGATTCTAACATGATTAGCCTGTTACTAGCATTTTGCTAACACGATTCTAGCATGATTAGCATGTTACTAGCATGACATCAAACAGCAGTATTATGATGTATTTGTATGTTCAGAGCATGTGTGTGTGTGTGTGTGTGTGTGTGTGTGTGTGCACCTGGTATTTATCACGTTATGGGGACCAAATGTCCCCACAAGGATAGTAATACCAGTAAATTTTGACCTTGTGGGGACATTTGTGAGGTCCCCATGAGGAAACAGGCTTATAAATCATGCAGAATGAGTTTTTTTGAGAAAGTAAAAGTGTGCACAGTCTCCTGTGAGGGCTAGGTTTAGGTGTAGGGCGATAGAAAACAGGGTTTGTACAGTATAAAAACCATTACGCCTATGGAATGTCCCCATAAAACATGGAAACACAACATGTGTGTGTGTGTGTGTGTGTGTGTGTGGATCAGTGTGATGTTTCTGCTCTGTGTTGAAGGTCAGAGATTCAGAGACTGAACTGAGCTTGATTTCAGTCAGGAGATACGATCAAACGCTGAGATTCATCCGCTGGTGAACACGCGTGTTCGATTCTCCTCCTGAATGAATGTGAGCGATAAAGCGGGCGGTTTGAGGGTCACCTGCACGTCTCTGTTTATCTCCGACGGCAGAGAAACGACCCGTAACCGTTGCGCCTGTTCTTCAGCGAGGGGCCGGCCGGCCTGCGAGGGCCAGATAACCGGGTCACGTGACCGGAGCAGAACATAATGAAGGACAATAAGAGCCGTCCCGTAACGACATCATTATCGCCCGCCCGGAATGACACACATTTGGGGGAAGTGGAATCGGCCTCATAATCATTTTCTTTGAGACTTTCTCCGAGCGGGACGGTGCGCTTCATCTTCATGAGGCGAGAGAAAAGAGAGACGTTTGCATCACGCTTCACAGAGCACAAGAAGACAAAACATTGAATAACACACATTGTATCATACTTGTATGTACTCTGTGCACAGTATGTTGGTTTTTCTTAAATGTTCTGCAAAATTTAGAATTGGCTCCCTCTTTTTTGCACTAGTGTAAATGTAACACTGAAGTGTCATATTTAAAGCATGCTCATAATGATTACACTGATTTTTTTTTTTCCACAGTTAATAAATTCATGCTGATTCTAAGGAATTTAAATACATGCATTTTGAAAATAGAATTATTTAAATAAAATTAAAATTCCACCTTGGAATGACAAGAATGACACCACTTATTTTATTTTATTTTATTTTATTTTATTTTATTTTTGCTGTTTACATCAATAGTCTCAATAAAACTCCTAAAAGTCCATAAAGTAAGTACAAATCATAATAAAATTGATGAAAATTGACAAACAGAACATGAGATATTATTGAACTATTCATAGATTCAATTTGTAACTTTTACAGTGGAGGTTCCTGAAACATCTACACAAAACAAGAGAATGTGATTATTGAAAAAAAAAAAAAAAAAAAAAAAAAAAAAAAAGGACCTGAACTTTGTTTTTCAACATAACAATTTTGGGTTAGAAATGTTGGGAAAAAAGTTAAAATTTGAGGTCCTGTAACTAGCCACCATTTTATTTTATTTTATTTTATTTTATTTTATTTTATTTTATTTTATTTTATTTTAGCCGTTTACATCAATAGTTTCAATAAAAGTCCTAAAAGTCCATAAAGTACGTATTCATAAAGTTAGTAAAATTATAATAAAATTGATGAAAACTGACAAACAGAACATTAACATATTATTATTATATTAACATAGATATTGTTGAACTATTCATAGATTCAGTCTGTAACTTTTGCAGTGGAGGTTCCTGAAACATCTACACAAAACAAGAGAATGTGATTATTGAAAAAAAAAATGGACCTGAACTTTGTTTTTCATTTTATTTTATTTTATTTTATTTTATTTTATTTCATTTTTTATTTTATTTTATTTTAGCCGTTTACGGCAGTAGTTTCAATAAAAGTCCTAAAAGTCCATAAAGTAAGTATTCATAAAGTTAGAACTTAGTTTTTCAACATAACAATTCTGGGTTAAAAATGTTGGGAAAAAAGTTCAAATTTTATTTTATTTTATTTGCCTATTTTATTTTTGTTTACGTCATTAGTCTCAATAAAAGTCCTAAAAGTCCATAAAGTAAGTATAAATCTTAATAAAGTTGATGAAAACTGACAAACAGAACATGAGATATTATTGAACTATTCATAGATTCAATTTGTAACTTTTGCAGTGGAGGTTCCTGAAACATCTACACAAAACAAGAAAATGTAATTATTATAAAAAAAAACAAAAAACATGGACCCGAACTTAGTTTTTCAAGATAACAATTTTGGGTTAAAAATGTTGGGAAAAAAAATTCAAATTTTCTTTATTTTATTTTTTATTTGCCTATTTTATTTTTGTTTACGTCATTAGTCTCAATAAAAGTCCTAAAAGTCCATAAAGTAAGTATAAATCATAATAAAGTTGATGAAAATTGACAAACAGAACATGAGATATTAACTATAAATTTGTATCGTACCTCCGCACGGCATGGAATCTTCTCACGGATCAGCTGTGAATGCTGGGAAACGCAGGCCTGTCGTCCGTCTGCAGACGATCTGATGAGAGGAGAGACAGAGCAAGTCAGGGACACCGAGGGAGGAACGGGACGCTTTCTGCCCCATTTTCTAAGTGTTGGCCCGAAGGGTCGCAGTCACACGCCGCCCAGAGTGATTCAACCTACTTTACAAACCACAGTCACTGTGTCTCCGTCCACCACAGACAAACACTCATGAACACAGATACTGCCTCAACAAAACACACAGACAAACAGACATATCTGATGTGAATCTGAGGCCAATCTGAGGAACACTCTGGGAAAAGTCAGAGAAGTGAGTGGAAAATCAACAAAACCACTGTGTTGTGAACTCACCGTGACCTGACGAATCTGAGGAGAAACACTGTCTTCAGGCCGTCCGCTTCAAAACTGATTGACAGAATATAATAACAATGAGCTGACAGAGAAACACACTGTGTTTACATCACCATACACATCGCACCATCATATTCACACTCAAATCAGCTTTAATATGAATGTTCAGATACAGAGTCACGTGTCTCATCAGGCAGAATGTTTTGGAATATCATTATCATTATCATCATCATCATCATTTCATGAGGTTTGTGCTTCGATCCACTGCCTGAAAGCTCATTATTCTGATGTGTGTGTGTGACAAGAAATTACTTCTCTGACCAAAATATTCATCAGTTATCACTGGAAAACAAGCTAATGGAAGCTTCACAAAACACAGACTCATTTCCAGTGTGTGTGTGTGTGTGTGTGTGTGTGTGTGTGTGTGTCCCATCAGCCCGAGCGACGCTGTAAACACTGTAATTCTGCATAATGCTGCGAGTGTTTTCACTCAAACGTTTCCATAGCAACAGCTATTTCACAGTCATATCTTTAATGAAAAGGTAATATGAGACGTAGAGTATTCCTCACATCATTACTGGGGTAAACAGACAACAACATGACAAAAACATGAGTAAATATGACAAAACCTCCCTTTGGGAACATTTAAACTGCGAAAAAAAAGGATTTTCTTACTCAGTATTTTTTCCTTGTCTTCCATTAAAAATGTGTACAATTTAAACCAAGAATCATTACTTGAGAAGCAGAAAGGCTTAAGATGTTAAGTCAAGTTTTCTGAAATAAATCATCAACATTAAGTGTTTGCTTAAAACAAAACAAAAATATCCACCAGGGGAGTCTAGGGAACTAATCGTTTTCCCCATCAGACAGATAGTTTGTCTTCTTTATAGCATTTCATTTTGATTTTTTTTTAAGGAAACTTGCTTGTCATTTTGCTACTCAATAGAAAACAAGACAAAAATACTGAGTAAGAAATTCTTAGTTTTAAAGGGGTCTTATTACAAAGTGTTGATTTGTTTTGGGGATGTACTAGAACATGCTCTCATGCTTGGTGGTTCGAAAAGCGCATTATTTTTAACATCATTTACATTATTACAATACATTTCTCCCAGCCTGGCACAAATGGCTCGATTAGTTCTGGGTTTAATGAAGGCCCGCCTTCAGAAAAACGAAATGTGCTGTGATTGGTTAGCTTTCCCACTGCGTTGCAACTGGTGAACAGCTTAGACGGTGTTTCAGTACTGACGCGCCCCTTGTCAAAGAAGCAAGTTCTCTGTACAACTGTTAGTGCAAGCTAAATTAAAGTGATTCTTACGTTTTAAATATGGATATTTTTCTTACAAAAACGCATCCGCTACAGGAGGCCTTTATTAACCCCCCGGAGCCGTGTGAGGCACTTTTTATTATGGATGGATGCACATTATTGGACTTGTTTTGGACCAATGAGGAAAAACACCCATCTATGCTGTTCTAAAGCTTGGCCGTGCCAGGATAAATTTTAATATAACTCTGATAGCATTTGTCTCAAGAAAGGAAGTCATATACACCTAGGATGCATGGAGGGTGAGCAAATAATACGCTACAGTAGTGTTGGGTCCTATCGTCAGCCTGCGAGATCGCCAATACATGATATTATCGTGCTAATGTATTTAATTATTTTACATACTTAGTTTCATTGCCGAAACCAGCTCCAGCATAAGACTAAAAGCAGCCTAACATTATCAAAGAACATCATCGCTGATCAGCCTACACTATTCTAGTGAAAGTTTAAAAAACACTCACGTTATAAGTGAAGCTATTTACACTGTGTGATGAATAAATCTCTTACCACACACTGCACACGTGTGCGGCGCGTTACGGCTCTGAAGCGGCCACTCTAGTCAATGCTTGTGTTTATACCGCCACACTGCGGCTCGTTGAAACGGGATTCAACCAAGCAGAAACCTCCCGCTCTCTCTGTTTGGTCTATATAGCTAAATGTACCCTCATGTCAACTGTGAGGGGGGTGATTTTTTTTATAACTCACCCGTTTAAATTATTTTAAGTCTTAAAGTTCAGAATAATTTAGGGCGTGGCCACTTGAGTGACAGGTGGATTGCCGCTGCTGTCACCACCGTCGCGCTAGGCGGGTGTGGTTTCAGCAATCAGCTCCACCCACGTCCCGCCTCTTTGCCCATTTTGGATTATCTGGGAGTGGCGTGCAATGACGCGATTCCATGGTGGCGACGGCCGACTCCCGCCCACTAAGAGCTTCAAAAATGCTCTTCAGAAACCTACGGGTGACGTCACGGACACTACGTCCAGATTTTTTACAGTCTATGGTTGTGACATCATTGCATGCCGGAAAACGAACGTTGTAGTCCAAAGGAGCCGTTCGTTGTAGTTCTAGAAAAGGGATTTTTGTTAAAAACAAAATATCTCCTTTTGGAGTGGACTTTGAGATTTGTAACTTTGTAGATCTTTATTATGCCCAAAGATACACACCACACACTGACTAAAATTCAAAAAGTGAAAAAGCATAATAGCCCCCCTTTAATTTTAGTTTTGTGTGTGTTGTGTTATTTATTTATTTTGGCTTTGGTTTGACATTGTCGTGCTAAATGAGTAAATCTTTAATAGACATCACAAAAACTGGCAAGTATTCAAAAAGTGACTTTCATACATAATTCACAGTAGTATGAGCAGTGTGCTAGTGTACAGTCTCACATGCAGCGTCGCCCTCTGCTGGTGCTAAAACCACTAACCAGTAAATGTGAACCATATAGAATTAATTAACAATAAAACAAGGCACCACAGGGGGCCCCAGAGGGCCCAGCCCACCCACTATAGGTCACTGTGCCCCCTCACCTCCCCTGTCATAATCTTCTGGTCATTATTTTTAATTTATTTATTTACAAGAAGGACTCATCAGCTCTAAGAGTCGGTGGTGATTTATGGAGTTACTCTCCATAGCAACAGATCACTACCGGAATGCAATTATTTCCTAATTAGTTGCATGGCTGTATTTTCTATCAAGACTCATCAGCACATTAATATGCATGTTTTTGCTCATATAATCTGATTCCAGCCTGCATGCTGCTGACTCATGTTATTAATCACATGAATTCATATTCTGATGGTTTGTGTTAGAGGTAAACTAACTGATTTCTGTGGAATCACTCACAGCAGATGCAGGCTGATAAACGCACGTCAACAGCACATTTAATCATTACGGAACAATGATAAAGTATCTGCGGCATCATCTTAACATGGTCCATTTTTTGCCTGTTTATTGATTCCGCACTTTCTTTGTAAGTTTTACTAGAGGTTTCCAACACTTTGAGTGAAATGTGTTTCATAAACAAACATTACAGCTTGACTAATTGTTGAATATAAGTGATGAAAAATTTTGACACTTCCTTTCACAACACAATGATCTTCATTACAAAAGATTAATTAGAAATAGAGTTGCTATCAAGTATAAAGCAGTGTTATTTTAGCATCCTTGACATAGTATTAAAGTTTTATTTTTTATTATTATTAGTTTTATTAGTTTATAAGTTTTATTTGAAAGTTTTTTGCATTTTTATTTATTTATTTATTAGATGTCTGTCTTTTATTTCAGTTGTCTTGTCAGTTTGCTGAAAAAAATAGGTTTAGGCTTTTATGTTTTATTTTATTCTTAAAGTTTTTTAAATGTATTTTTAAGGTTTTATTTGAAGTTAACTACAATAAACCTGTTATAAACAGTCATTAATTAAGAAATATGTTTATTATTAAGCAAACGTTGTTGAGCTTTATAAATGAGTGCATGTATAAATAATTCTCAGTGTTGTAACAAAGGGTTTTTGTTTAAGATAAACAGAGAAACTCCACTGTAGATAGAAAACACTGATGAACTGATTTCTTGTAAATAGGAATTTATTCTAAAAAAAGGACATGTTTACAACAAACATATAATAACAAATAATAAATAACTTAATAAATATCGAGCCATAAACCAGCAAACAGTATAAGTAAAAATGTTTTTGTCAAATCTTGTGTTGCACAGCATTGCATCACATACATACTGACTTATAGAAATATCTAACTACAAAAGAAATATAAATGACTGACAATTTAAATTATTTCAGTGATTTTCTCCAGTCCATCAATTAACATCTTGAGAAGACGAGTAAAAAAAAAAAGAATCCATCATTAAGATGTATTGAACTCCAAGAAGTCCAAAATCCATAATAACACTTCCTCCACTGCAAAAGTGCATCTCCTGTTTTATACATATTGGTTTTGGCTGTTTTGGCTTGTAAACGGTGCTGTGCAGATTTCTCTCCTGATTCAGACCGGACCACTTTTTCACTGGAGGAAGTATTATTATGGTTTATGGACTTGGATTTTAATTAAAAACGTCTTAATGATGGATTTGTTTGAGCTTTTGTCTTCTCAAGATGTGAACTGATGGACTGGAGTGGTGTGGATTACTTGTGGATTATTGTGATGTTTTTATCAGCTGTTTGGACTCTCATTCTGACGGCACCCATTCACTGCAGAGGATCCGTTGGTGAACTGTTCCTTTAAGTTAAATCTCAGGACTCTTCAATTATATATTTAAAGTCAGCTGACAAACAAAGTATAAAATCCCTGATTCAGATGAGCAGTTCCTGCTCATATAAAAACAGCAAAGTGCTGCAGTCTTCCTCATTCATTTTGTGGCTGATCTGAGATCAGATCTGAGGTTTGTGTGGTTCATCGTCTGCGTGTGGTTCTCAGAGAGCTGCTGTGAACGTCGCAGATGTCGAACCACTGCTGCTCCACGTCTCTGCGGGGCATCAGGCCGTTCGGCGGCAGAGAGCCGCTCCGTCTGCGATCTCTGCCGCTCACCATCCGCCAGAACCACGAGCCCTTCATCAGGAACACCGTGTTGTGAGTGTATGAGAAATAAGCCGCGTCCAGGTTACCCACGGGATGGTTTCCAGGAACAACGGCGGGAAACACCTCTGTGATTTTTTGTGGGGAAGAAGCAGCCAAGCGGTTCACGCGCACATCAAACCTGAACACCTGCAAATTAATATTGTGCAATTACTATCATCCTACTAGATCACCACTGGACACTGGAACTATCTGGTCATCTTGCATGGTTAAGTGCGGAATATTAGCAGCTGTTACCTGTGAGCCTTTGAAGAAGTAGATGTGAGCATCTCTCCGGTCGTAGTATGCGGTGTCCACTGGTCCAGACACGCCGGGAAAACCTTCGGAGATCAGACGAGGATACGAGCGGCCGTCTGAGTCTTCAGTGAACACCTGATCATTCTCACTGTCATAACGCCAGTACTGCACACCTGAAACATCACAACACGACATCAATACATGCAAACATATGAACAGTATACATGCACATCATACTGTAGAAGCGTAGGGTAGTACGCAAAAACTCCAAGCATGCTAAAAAACCCTGCAAATATGCTAATATGTGAACGAGGACCATGCAAAAAAATCAAAATGCACAATACAAATATGTAAAGAAGCTAAATGCAAAGCACAGTGCAAAATAATGCAAAATACACATATAAGACATATACAAAAAAGCTGAAATCAACATACAAAAGTTAAATACGTAAAGAAGCAAAATGCAAAATGCTAAATTCAAATGCACAAGAAAAATAATGCAAATGTAAAATATGTTTAAAAAACCTGCAAAAATACAAAATGCACTAATGTACACAATTTAAAAATAAATAAATAAAAACGCTGCAAAATAAAAAGTAAAATATGTACAAAATTCAAATGCACAATGCAAAATAATGAAATTACAAATTTAAAATACGTAAAGAAGCAAAATGCAAATACAAATAGCAAAATAATGCAAAATACAAATGTAAAACATTCACAAAAAAGCAACATACAAAAGTTATATATGTAAAGAAGCAAAATGCAAATTTTCTTTAAAATATGCATAAAATTAGAATGCACAAGAAAAATAATGCACAATGCAAATGTACAATATTTTTATAAAAACCCTGCAAAAATACAAAAATGCACCTATGTATAAATATTCAAAAATACGTACACGGCAAAATACAAAGTAAAATATTTACAAAATTCAAATGCACGATGCAAAATAATGCAAATAACACATGTAAAATATGTTAAAAAAAAAGCAAAAATACAGAATGCATAATGCAAAATTTGAATGCAAATATGTAAACTTGTATACAAATGTGCAATGCAAAATACAAATGTAAAACACGTAAACTGCAAAATACAAATACAAAAGTAAACTTTTTTGCTGTTCTCAGTTTTCTTTTTGAGTTTGTGCTGTAATCTCTATGTGCAATGCAATACTCTTTTAGTCTTTGAGCTAAGATTGTGTTTTTGTACTCAAATGCATGCAGATAAACTCTTGGTAAGGAAATAAATACCTTTAAAAAAGTAGACAGCGTCTGTTTTGCGGTTCCACACGTGAACGTAAGCGTCCACGCCGCTGGACGGAAGCCCGTGCCAGCCCACCTGCACCGCCACCGGATCCCCGTAGCGTGTCCGGTTATTACGGTTCTCATAGAGCCAGTACCAGCCGTCCCGCATGAAGTAGGTGTTGAAGCGCACAACGACCTCACCGTACGGCGTCTGCTCCTTCCTGATCCAGTCAAACACGGTGCTGAAGCGACCCGTACACACACCTGACAGAGAAAACACATACCAAACTAATTACATTTCTATTTACGATGTAGGAAAACAAACTGTTTTATTTGCATTGGGGGGGTTTATATTTGTGACAATCAAAGACATTTTCAAATCAAATTCTCATAAAATTTCTTGTTCACACAGGTACATCAAATACTACAATATTTCATACTTAGGCTACTGTATGAATACTTTTACACATTATAGTAATGAGAATTTGGGTTTGAGTTTGTTATGAAAACTGTCTCATAATGTGTAGAAATCTTACAAGCAGTCATCATTTTCTTAATGCATAATCTCTAGTGCTCACCGTACAGGCTCTGAATGGATTTTCTGTCCATCCAGTCGATCTCAAAGCCAGCGTCCTGAGGAAGGTAGCTGGGCTGCATGATGGACCCGGGACGGTAGATGTGAGGAAGCCCTAAAACATGACCGATCTCATGAACCGCTACCTGAATCAAACACACAACACACCACAGTCAGAGATTCACATCAGTGATTCAGATCAGAGATTCACACCAGATTCAGATTAGTGACTAAAATTAGAGATTCAGATTAAAGATTCAAATCAGATTCAGATCAGTGTTACAGATCAGATTCAAATCAGTGATTCAGATCAGTGTTTCACATCAGTGAGTCAAATCACAGATTCAGATCAGATTCACATCAGTAATTCTGATCAGAGATTCACATCAGATTCAGATTAGTCACTAAAATTAGAGATTCAGATTAAAGATTCAAATCAGACTCAGATCAGTGATTCAGATCAGTGTTTCAAATCGGTTTCAGATCACAGATTCACATCAGTGATTTAGATCAGAGATTCAGATTAGTGACTGAGATTAGAGATTCAGATGAGAGATTCAAATCAGATTCAGATCAGTGATTCATATCAGAGATTCAGATCAGTGTTTCAGATCAGATTCAGATCGGATTCGCATCAGTGAATCAGATCAATGATTCAGATCAAAGAGTCAGATCAGAGATTCAGATCAGTCATTCAGATTAGTGACTGAGATTAGAGATTCAGATGAGAGATTCAAATCAGATTCAGATCAGATTCACATCAGTGATTCAGATCAGTGATTCACATCAGGGATTCAGATCAGATTCAGATCAGAGATTCACATCAGATTCAGATCAGTGATTGAGATCAGAAAATTCAGATCAGTAATTCAGACCAATGATTCAAACCAGAGATTCACATCAGTGATTCAGATCAGAGATTCAGATCAAGTTCAGATCAGTCACTGAGATTAGAGATTCAGTTTAGAGATTCAGACCAGTGATTCAGATCAGAGAGTCACACCAGTGATTCAGATCAGAGATTCATTTTCTGTGTGGAGAGTTGTATTAGGCATTTCACTATATATATATATGATTGTGTATGTTACCAATAAAACTTGTAACTTAAAACTTTTGCAACAGCGTTTTAACAATTTGCAGCTTTTTATGGCCAAATAATTTTACAGTGCATTTTTTTTCTAAATGTTGAATTTCAGTTTCACCCATCAGCACGACAAAACATAAAACACTGTCCTTTACTGTAGTCTGGAGTGTTTAGTAGTTTTGCGTGTGCTCTCGCATTACCTTTAGAAGACTGATCCCGCTGCCCGTGTTTGGGACGGTGAAATGTTCATCATCATCAAAATGAATGTCTCCGAGGAACCAGGCGTGAGCGAACTCTCGTCCCGCGCCGTCAAACCGCTGAGAGCAGCCCAGATGACGACCTGCAGGGGGCAGCAGAGGGTTCGATGATGAGGTTAGGGGCCGTTCACACATTTTTGCTTTGAAAAACATGTGACGCAGAACAGCGGACGAGGTAAGAAATGCAACGTCTCTTATTTTAAAGCTGCAGAACTGACCTGTCCCAAAGCCCAGTCTGATGTCGATGTCCTCCAGAGGCGAGTGAACGTCCTCCACGAACTGCAGCGGAGAGACTTCGCTCCACATGCGGAAGGCCAGTCTGAAGATGTACTTCTGCTCGTCGATGGACAGCTGACTGCTGTATCCTTCTCCGATCAGACGCCACTTCAGGAGGCTCTTGGAGAAGGCCATGTGTCCCGTCCACTCGCTCGCGTCCCTCTTCCTCCTGTTCCTCAGAAGCGCCGCCAGGTGGCGTTGTTTCGGCACGTGAGGCTCAGTATTGTTGGCTGCATCAGTGGCGTTCACAGCAGCATCAGTGTGATTGTGTGTCGTGGTGCTGTTGGACTCGGCTGTGTCGTTCAGCTCTTGTTCAGTAGATTCTAGCTTCTCATCCTGATCCGGGACTCCACATCTGGGTTTATTCATGGCTGCCTTGGTGGCGTCATCAAACACACCTGTGACGGGCAGACCGGACACCCGCTGGAACTCCTTCAGGGCCGAGACGAACCGGAGATCAGGACTGCTGGATCTAGACGTGGTTCCTCCTTCCTGAAGATCCAGAGAGAGACTGACGTCCTTCTCACCTACAGCTTCTTCCAGGATTTGAGACTCATCACCGTCTGCAGCCTTTATGAAGCCGTACTTAGACAGAAACCGCTGTGCAGAAACAGACAGAGATCAATATGTTTGTTTCAATAAATAACTTAAATAAATACTAAATATATCACTCTACTACACTTTTAAAGAGTAGTAAAAATAGAGCACAATGAACAAGGCCACAAAGAATTTTCCATATCAGTTTTTTACAGGTGTATTTTGAATTTTGCACTGCGTTGTGTTTTAGATTTAACAAAACGTCCATACAATTAATGCATTATGTCTTGGTAGATTTTTTTGTTTTTACAGTGCAGATAGATGGACAGACAGACATCGAGTTAAGACATTAAGGCAGAAAAATATTAATATAATCATATTATTTAAATGCAACAAAAATAATTATAAATGTAATTAAAAATGTAAAATTTTACTGTTATCTACATTTCTGCTCATGAACTTTGAGAATATACACATGAATATAATCGTATTATTGAAATAAAAATAATTATGAATGCAATGAAAAATATTACATACTAATGTTATTTAAATTTCTGCTCATTAACGGAGTAGAATGTACACTTGAAAATGATCATAATAGTTAAAAAATAATATATTAATTAAATAAAATTAAAATAACTGTAATAAGAAATGTACTATTTTATATTTTTATATTGAATATAATTATATTATTTAAATAAAATGAACATAATTAAAAATGTTATTAAAAATTCAACATTTTAATGTTATCTACATTTCTGCTCATGGAATTTGAGGAGAATATACACTTTATTATACTCATATTATTCAAATAAAATGTAATAAATTATAAATGCAATTAAAAATATTACACATTAATGTTATTTACATTTCTGTTCATCAACACAGAGAATATACACTTGAAAATCATCATAATACTTAAAAAATAATATATTATTTAAATAAAAGTAAAATCTAAATGTAATTAAAAATGTAATATTTTGTATTTATTTTAATTTCTGCTCTTCAGCATTGAGGAGAATATACACTTGAATATAATTATATTATTTAAATAAAATGAAAGTAATTATAAATGTAATTAAAAACAGACCATTTTAGTTTATATAAAGATAAACAAAAAAAAATTATAGAATTTTAATAAAATGATTTTAAATGTAATAAAAAAAAGCTAAATATTAAAGTTATTTCCAGTTACGCCTATCAACAGTAATTTAAGCAGAACAGTGTTGGGGGAAACAAGTAACGCAAGTAATGTAATCAGATTACTTTTTTCAAAGTAGCTAGTAAAGTAACACATTACTTTTTAATTTACAAGAAAATATCTGAGTTACTTTTTTCCCATTTATTGATTAAAAGCTCTCCTGTCACCATATGTCGCCACATTCATTAATTCATCTTACAAAAATCTGATGCAGTATTCCTCAAAATGAATAAAAATAGTGAAATGCAACTCAGGATATGATGCAAACCTGCAATAATTGTATTTAATTCCATTTTATTAAGCAGTGTCTTTGCTGCTGACCTTCGATGATCCAATTCAAGCATACTATTAAGCAAAAATTACTCAAGATAAACTAGCGTTTTTGTTTTTTTTTTATTTATTGCTGAAGAGTGTTGAACTTTCTTCTTCTGTTCTACTGTACAGACATGAATTCACTTTTGCTTCAGCCCCAGGCTTTTGGTCTAAAAGGTTTTTACATTTGACAGAAATAGAACTTTTTATATTAAAAACAAACATGCAAAAAGTAACTCAAAAGTAACGCATTACTTTCCATAAAAAGTAACTAAGCAACGTCATTAGTTACTTTTTTGGAGACTAACGCAATATTGTAATGCATTACTTTTAAAAGTAACTTTCCCCAGCACTGGAGCAGAATATACAAAATTAATTTAGATTCTTTATATAGAGTAGATTGACAGTGAACCTGCGCAGTGTCGGTGTCGGTGATGAGTTGAGCCTGATGGATGTCGTTCATCCCATCTGAATGATCTCTGCTGTGGAAGACTTTCTCCCCGCTGATGAAGATGATGCTGATCCGGAGGATGAAGATCAGCCGGATCACAACCAGCATCGTTAAAGTTCCGCTGCGCGTGTCTGTCCTGCACTGTGAATGAGCGCGTTTCAACTCCACGCGCTTTATAGTGTCGCGCGCACGGTCTCATGAACGAGCTCACGCGTTCGCGCCTCTGTGTGAAATAACAGCCGGGTTATTTCCCCATAAAAACAAGCAAACCAGAGGAACTGACTGACACGTAAAGATGCGCACGTGAAGCCACGCGACTCACACCTGTCTGAGAGAGAAACACCTGAGCGCGCGCAACCGTCACACCTGCGCTCAGCTACAAGGCTGATACGCGCTATTTCAATCATAAAACAACATTTCATTATAAATAAACACATTTGAATATAATCACATTATTTAAATAAATCAATTATAAATGTAATTTAAAAAAGAACAATTTTAAAGTTATTTAAATTTCTGCTCATCAACATTGAGTAAATATTTACTTATTATAAATATTATAATAAAAAAAACTAAAATAATTACAAATGTAATTAAAAATGTAACATTTTAAGATTATTTAAATTTCTGGTCATTTTAAACTTATTTAAATTTCTGCTCATCAACATTGAGTAAATATTTACTTATAAATATTATAATAAAAAAAAAAAATTTCTATAATAAAAAAAACTAAAATAATTACAAATGTAATTAAAAATGTAACATTTTAAGATTATTTAAATTTCTGGTCATTTTAAAGTTATTTAAATTTCTGCTCATCAGCATTGAGTAAATATTTACTTATTATAAATATTATAATAAAAAAAACTAAAATAATTACAAATGTAATTAAAAATGTAACATTTTAAAGTTATTTAAATTTCTGCTCGTCAACATTGAGTAAATATTTACTTATTAGAAATATTATAATAAAAAAAACTAAAATAATTACAAATGTAATTAAAAATGTAACATTTTAAGATTATTTAAATTTCTGGTCATTTTAAAGTTATTTAAATTTCTGCTCGTCAACATTGAGTAAATATTTACTTATAAATATTATAATAAAAAAAAACTAAAATAATTACAAATGTAATTAAAAATGTAACATTTTAAGATTATTTAAATTTCTGGTCATTTTAAAGTTATTTAAATTTCTGCTCGTCAACATTGAGTAAATATTTACTTATTAGAAATATTATAATAAAAAAAACTAAAATAATTACAAATGTAATTAAAAATGTAACATTTTAAAGTTATTTAAATTTCTGCTCATCAACATTGAGTAAATATTTACTTATTATAAATATTATAATAAAAAAAACTAAAATAATTACAAATGTAATTAAAAACGTAACATTTTAAGATTATTTAAATTTCTGGTCATTTTAAAGTTATTTAAATTTCTGCTCATCAACATTGAGTAAATATTTACTTATTATAAATATTATAATAAAAAAAACCTAAAATAATTACAAATGTAATTAAAAATGTAACATTTTAAAGTTATTTAAATTTCTGCTCGTCAACATTGAGTAAATATTTACTTATTAGAAATATTATAATAAAAAAAACTAAAATAATTACAAATGTAATTAAAAATGTAACATTTTAAGATTATTTAAATTTCTGGTCATTTTAAAGTTATTTAAATTTCTGCTCATCAACATTGAGTAAATATTTACTTATAAATATTATAATAAAAAAAACTAAAATAATTACAAATGTAATTAAAAATGTAACATTTTAAGATTATTTAAATTTCTGGTCATTTTAAAGTTATTTAAATTTCTGCTCATCAGCATTGAGTAAATATTTACTTATTATAAATATTATAATAAAAAAAACCTAAAATAATTACAAATGTAATTAAAAATGTAACATTTTAAAGATTATTTAAATTTCTGGTCATCAACAATGAACAGAATATACATTTGAAAATAATCATTATTTAAAATAAATACAAATAATTCTATTATTGATATTAAGTTAAAATAATTAAAATGTAACTAAAAATAAAATATTTTATATTCATTTAAATTTCTTCCTGTTAACATTAAGAAGGATATTCAACTTAATATAATTGTATTTAAATAAAATGTTAATGACTATAAATGTAATTAAATTGTAACGAAATTTGAAGTTTCGCCCATCAACATTAATTGAGAAAAATATACACAATTAATTAAAAAAATGTATTTTATATTTCATCTTACATCAATATAACGCAAATAAAAGTCCTTCAGTTATTACAGCACAAGACACCAGTTCACATTGATAATCTGTGATAAGCTGTAAGTGACTCACATTCAACATAAAACACAGATCAGGAGATTCCTACAAACAAAATTCTGTGTAAATCACAAAATAAAAGAAGCTACATCAGATTCAGGTGCAGCAGTGATGAATCTGACGCATAGAAATACACAGCTGCAAAGCAGATACAGATATCTGTACACATGCAATCACTTATTTAAAAGTTCATTATTTATATCTAATATCTATTGCAAAAGCACGACTCTGGCAGTCAGGGGTCAGGCGTGTGGAGGGCACGTGTGATGGCAGCGGCCAGATGTTTGGCTGTGGGTTTCTCAGCACAGCAGCTGACCGTCAGTCCGTGCGACTGCAGCGCGTCTGCCGTGGTCGGTCCAATTGACGCAAACTGAAAAACACGATGATCATATATTATATATAATATAATGATTATATATATATATAATGATTCATCCAGATCACTATACGATGAAGTGATGCTCACACCTTTATCTGCTCCAGCTGAGATCCTGAGAGCCTTTTCACCAAATCCAAACAGAACGTCACTCCGGACGGACTGAAGAACGCAACGCTCGCCGGGACGCCCTGAACACACACACACACACACACACACACACACACAGGTGAGTGACAGCGCCGTCATGGACAGACAGATGTACGGTATCTGACACACACCTGCTGAGTGAAATAATCAGTGATGTTCTTGTGCAGATCAGGATGTTCAGCTGTCTGATAGACGGTCAGAGTCTCCAGAGGAATATCTGACAGGAACAACAACAATAAAGAAATACTCATTCAAACACAATTTCTAAGAGCATTTTTGGGCAACAAAACCTGTCAAATGTGCATGGCAGATTCATAATTTACCCTATAATCATAACTAAAGAAATTATTCGTTCTGGAGTTTCAATTTGAATATAATATAATATAATATAATATAATATATTCATATATTAATATATTTTTCCTTTTTATTTTGGGGTGAAATTAAAGCCTTAAATACTTTTAAAAAACAAAAAATGTTAACTGCATTAAAAACACTAACAAATGTGTTTTATGACAAATTTAGCATTTTATAAGGTCACAGCTTTAATATCTGTAAACGGTTTGTAAACGTTTGAATAAATGATCTCACTGTTCTTTCTGAGCGCGGTTGGCAGAACTTCACGTTTGATGGAGCCGCAGGGAAAGAAAAGTGGCAGAATCTCTTGATTTTCTCCTGCGTTTAACAAAACACAACATTAACAAATACTCATAGAATTTTGACATCATCAGAGAGAATAATGTTTGAAACAGTCATACTCTGTAGGATGAGAAGAGCGAGAGCGTCTGCGGTTCCAGTATCTTCACCCAGCGGATTCAGACCCAAATCTGCAACTAAACATTTCAGGAGAAAAATATAAACTTAACGCTTTATTAAAATTACAAAAGCTTCACTACATGGTTTCATTACTGGAAGACGCTGACAGTGGAACTCTGATTGTAAATCTGATTTTGCATTTATTAGTGCAACTCCCATGAAGAAATATACAGATTATATTTCAGCACAAAACAAAAAAAAATTAAATTATATTTTGCATAATGATAATTAAACCTATGTTTAGCTCAACAACCATTATTACAATAAAACAAAACAAAAATTAAATTAAATTAAAATAATTAAATTAAATTAAAAAATAAACAAATAAAATAAAATAAAATAATGCAAAATTTAAATTAAATTAAATTAAATTAAATTAAATAAGAAATTAAATAAAAAATGAAAAAGTAAAAAATAAAATAAACAAACACATACATGTTCATTCTCAGCTATGTATATGTATTGGGCATACATTTTTGTGCATGTTCTTAAAATAATGAAACACAAAGAACAGATGACGAAGAGAGAGGAAGGCGATTATCAAGCGGTTGTGACGACGCACAGGTGTGTTCTGTGTGTCTGCAGGTGTGAGCTGATTTACTCAGCTGACAGAAACAAAAGACGTTCAGCAGGTCGCAGGTGATCAACAAACACACACTTCCTTCATTAACAGCCGGGCTCTTAAACACTCATCAGGGGTGTGTGAGAATCTGTCTGATGTGCTGCCATTGTGTTAGTCAAAGCACACACAGTAAAATACTGTTTCACAATCTCCTCAGTGATAATAATTCGCTCGGGTCTATCAGATGTGTGTCTGTGTGTGAAATGATTTCATACCTAAAGACGCTGTCGCTTTCCCAACCACATAAATGGACTTTTCGTTCCATTTGTCTTTGACTGCGTCCCATTCTGGAGAATAAAAACATCAGAGAATCAGCATGAGTAAGCTGCAGCATAACAAATACTGTGCTGAACTGTCATGATACGTTTGCCACAATGCAAAATAAAACATTCTAGGTTCAAAATCAGGTATTTTCTTGAAGAGTCTTTATCATTTCAGTCATTCATTTAATCATTTATTATGAAACGTGATGAAACTGTGACATCTAGTGGCTGAGATCATACGAGCACTTACTAAACTCTCATTCCACATGAAGTAGAAGATTTTTAGTTGTTTTGTTTTATAACTGTAGGCCTAATGATTTGATGTTTTCTACTGTTTATTAAAAAAAGAAATCAGAAAAAAGCGAGTCCTGAACTGAATAAAATTATTCACGAACCCACACCGATCTGAATCAAATGATTCGCGATTCAACTCCAAAGTTCGGATCTGAATCAAATGATTCGCGAACCCGCGCTGAACTCCTGATCTGAATCAAATGATTCGCGATCCAACTCCGGTCCCGATCTGAATCAAATGATTCGCGATCCAATTCCGAAGTCCCGATCTGAATCAAATGATTCGCGATTCAACTCCGAAGTCCCGATCTGAATCAAATGATTCGCGATTCAACTCCGAAGTTCGGATCTGAATCAAATGACTCGCGAACCCGCACTGAACTCCTGATCTGAATGAAATTATTCGCGATCCAACTCCGGTCCCGATCTGAATCAAATGATTCGCGATTCAACTCCGAAGTTCGGATCTGAATCAAATGACTCGCGAACCCGCACTGAACTCCTGATCTGAATCAAATGATTCGCGATCCAACTCCGAAGTCCCGATCTGAATCAAATGATTCGCGATACGCAATAGGATTGGAACGCTTCGAAAGGGAATAATTTTGCGATGCAATGATTTAACTGTCTCAGAGTTTCACCCATCACTATAAGTCATTTTTTAATCATTACAACTATGTTGAAATTCAGAAATGAATGGTTCTTTGATCTGGTTTCGAAATGATCGAAATCACGAGTTTGAATCAATCGGAACAGTTCAAGCGTAAATGACTCACTCAATTGATTCAGTTTATCTGTTCTTCTTTTCGCATCTTCATTTATTGTCTTTCAATAATTCAAGTCCCTCTTCAGGAATATTGCTATTTTCAAGGATTTTCCAGGCCTTACATTTCAAAAAGTCAAATTCAAGCACCTTGTATGAACCCTGCAGTTGATTAAAGCTAAAACTACTTGACATCAAACAAATGCTAACTAAAAATAAAACTTTTTTATATAAGCTAGTTGCCATGGCAACATTTGTTATTTTAATCAGCAATAACTAAAACTAAAAATGAAGTTACAATTTAATAAAAAACTACACATACATATACAAAAATACTAAAAATGAGAAAAACAGAACAAAATTACTTCAAGGTTAACCATTAATTAAAATGGCAAATATAAAAATAAAACTGCAGCTGTTTATTCTAAATCCCATGTGAAAATATCATTTGATTATATTATAATATATAACAGTAATCACACATCAGCCAACAACCACAGAACAAAATCAACTCCAAAAGCTTTCAGCATCATTTCCAGCGTCTCAGAACGCATCTAATGATCCAGACTCACTGTGTCTGTGTCTGTGAGACTCTAAACACGTCTTGACGGCCTCCACGGCTCTGGGACTGGTGAAGATCAGACCTCCAGACCTCTCGGGCTGAAAGAGCTGGTGATTCACAACAAAAGCACAAAGAGTCCGTGTTTAATAATCCACAACAGCAGCAGCAGTCAACCTCAGAAGAAGTTTTCCAAACTCACCCGCTCTGTAAGGTCACTGAGAGACACAAATTTAAAAGACAGAACCGGGATCAAAGCAGCTGTGTGTCCACATGAGGACAATTCCTAAAATAAACACCCAGCATTACACACTATTACTGTAATTATAATGAGTGTTATTATGACACATAATGAGGTTTTACCTTGATATAAGGGTCTGCTTCAGTTTCACTCTCTCGTGGCTCTTTCAGCAGTAGCACTTTCATGTTTGCAGACATCTGAAACCACTTCAACACCAGTTCTGCAGTGTTAATGTGCTTTAATACTCTGTCCCGAGGAGTTTCTGCTGAATGACCTTTCAGTCAAACCAAGATCAGCATTTCATACAACAACGCCCATTAGAACACACATCTGTCACACACTGATAACACCAACAACTGAAGGATCTTGTGTTTTCATGCACTGACATCAGTCACTTATGAACTATGGGTGATTATGACAGAACAAACACGCGACATACAGATGAAAGCTCTTTATAGCGGCTGCTATCAAAGTTTTTCGGGCGCACCTGATTAAAGTAATAATGCTTGATAGATGTAGTTTGATCATAGTTAGGAAAATACATCATGACATACTTGCAGTGAGTGAGTTTATGCAGCTTTCCGCATTATTATGATACATAAACTACAGCGGTGAGTGAAACAGGACGCAACAGCGACACAGTTAAACAGAACAGTGCGATTTTTCAAAATAACAGTCTGTAATGTCTAAAGTTGGAAGCATGGCGCTTCATTGAAGCAAATGGAAAAAAATGTAGTCTCGATTATTTATATTATAGAGTATCTCGAACATTCTTCTAATTTTTCCTATTTTTTAAAATAATAAAAATAAGAAGTAGTTAAACAGAACGATGCGATATTTCAAAATAAAAGCCTGTAAGGTCTGAGGAGTATTACTATGAGGCAAATTAAAAAAAAAAAAGTCCAACTTTTTATCCCACAATTCAGATTTTTTTCTCTTAATTCCATATATATATATATATATATATATATATATATATATATATATATATATATATATATATATATATATAAATTGCAGTTTATACATAAAATAAAATGAAACTAAAAAATAAATAAATAAAAATATAACAGTGCGATTTTTCAATATTAAAGCCTGTTAAGTCTAAAGATTATTACTATGGAAGCAAATTGAAAAAAAGATAGTCGCAACTTTTCATCTTACAATTTAGACTTTTCTCACTTAATTCCAATAAATAAATAAACAAATAAATTAAATTAAAAATAAAAACTAGTTAAACGAGTTAAACAGAACAGTGCGATGTTTCAAAATAAAATAGTATAGTAATTATTACTATAGAAGCACATTTAAACTTTTTATCTCACATTTCGGACTTTTTCTTGCAATTCTGAGTTTATATCTCACAATTCAGAATTTTTCCGTTAATTAAAAATTAAACAATAAATAAATGAATAAACAAACAAACAAACAAATAAAATAATATTACATTAAATTAAATTAAAAATAAAAACTAGTGAAACGAGTCAAACAGAACCAAAGGTATTCTATACTCTTTGACAGAACATCGTGATTTTTCAAAATAAAAGCCTGTAAGGTCTAAAGATCATTACTATGGAAGCACATAAAAAAAGTAGCGATTTTTATCACATTTAGTATTTTTCCTCGCAATTTTAGGTTTATATCTCACAATTCAGACTTTTCCCATCAATTCCAAAATAAATAAATAAAAAATAAAAACAAATAAATAACATAAATAATTCAATAATATTAATAATAAGTTATAATAATATATATAATATAAGTTAATCACACTCTTTTCACGGTATGCATTTATTGTTTTATTATTATTATTTTTTTTTATTGTTTTGCTTTTTATGTTTTTAATCAGTTTTGTAAATAGAATGATATATATTCTATTTTAATTGTACAATACAATCAGATTTTGCATATACAACTTAAATACGACTATTGTAAATGAAAAAATATATACGCTTTAGACAAATTACATATATATATATATATATATATATATATATATATAGCATATACATACATACCTACCTACCCATGGGCGCTATGTTTAATACAAATAATGTATAATAAAAAATAATATATAATGATGATATTAAATAAAATCAAAACTCAATCAAAATTTTTTACACACATGATTTTCGTATTATTTTTCGATTTTAATGCGTGTCCCAACTACCTAAATCCCTCTGTCATAAATATAAAACGCCGAAAGCATTTACTGCAGTGTCTTGACATCTTTTGCAATCGCCTGGGCATCTTTTGATCCTGATTGGATGAGGCTGCCGCGCTGGCTCCTCCCCTCCCGCATATTATTATGAAGTTGGGCAGGAGTGCTCGTTCGTGCCGATCCCCGATCCTCTCCGGTTCCTCTCGGAAGCACCTTCATCACTTCAAGTTCATCTGCTGAAGATCTGAACCCTTAAGATGAAGATGAACGAGTTCCTTCACGCGTTTGACTTCGAGAGTCAGTTTGACGATCGCGTCGCGTTTGAATGGTTTCAGCACAACTGGTGAGTCGAATGATCCGAATCACTGATTCATTTCAGTTCATTCTATTGAACCTGCCAAAACGCGCTCGTAAATGAAGAATGTTATTAGTGCATGTACAAAAGTAGAATAAAATAGAACAGGCTGGGCTGCTATATATACACATAAACTTTGATATGCAATGCATAACTTTATAACACTTATTTCTATAATAAACAGCAGTGAGAGACAGTCCAAAACGGTTAAAATGTACAATATATGTCTTCTATTTAACACGTATCCTACTTCAACCTCTCTTAAAGTCATGGTATGTTTAAACACTCCCTGCTCATTAAAATCCAGCAATAAAGACGTCAGTCTGAGAATCACCTTTGACCTTCCATCTTAAATATCACATTAAGGAACAGTGAAAGACCTGATGATTCAAGTGCATTAATGTGTGTTGATGTCCTCATTGTGAACTGTATGAAATAGTGTCTCAACCGCTGTGATTGACTGATTCATGTCTGTGATAAGGCGGGTTCACGTGGAGGATGCCAGACCTTGGCTCACCTTTGACCTTCTAGTTGATTGTGACATCAAAATCTGGCCATGTCCTAATAAAGCGTCCAAAAAACTTTTATTTGCAGGTTCAGATCAGGACAGGGATGTTATGTATGAGGTTACTGAGCCATTGAATGAGTTTTTCTTTTTTTGTTAACATTTTTTAATGTCTTTGAATTAGCAGTGTGTATGTGTGGTATAAAAATAAATATATATAAATGTGTTATATATATAAATTAACATTATCTTGCTGACCTTATTCTCTTTATATCCACTCATATATGTAATATCAGAATGTATATCTTATCATTAGGTCATAAAGTGAATCATGATGTGTTTCAGGGGCACATCGTTTGTTCTGTCGGCCACGTATGCAGCGGTTATATTTCTTGGACGCGTCTTTATGAAGGACAGGCAGAAGTTGGACTTGCGGACGCCTCTCATGCTCTGGTCATTTTGTCTGGCCGTATTCAGGTGAGACGCCTGCTGTCTGACACAAAAACACTGAAGAGGGAATTGTGAGATATAAACTCAGAATGGCAAGAAAGGAAAAAAACTCAGAACTGAGAGATAAAAAGTCACAATTACTTTTTTATTTTTTGTTCAATGGCAGAAACAAAAAAAAAAACATTATTGCAAGATGTAAGATTTGAACTGAGAATTTACACTTTGTAATTCTGACTTTATTCTCAGAAATGTAAACTCAGAATTATGAAAAATGTTATAATTTCAAGATGTCAACACAGAATTATTAGACAAAAAATGTTGGACTTTTGAGACGTAAATTCAGAATTATTTTTAAAAAATTATAATTTCAAGATGTAAATGCAGAATTATAAGAAAAATATTCAAATTTTGAGATGTAAACTTAGAATTTTGAAAAAAAAAAATTATAATTTCAAGATGTAAATACAGAATTATGAAAAAAATGTTAGAATTTTGAGATGTAAATTCAGAATTATTTTTTAAAAATTATAATTTCAAGAGGTAAATACAGAATTGTGAGAAAAAAATGTTAGAATTTTGAGATGTAAACTCTGAATTATGAAAAATGTTATGATTTCAAGACGTCAACACAGAATTATTAGACAAAAAATGCTGGAATTTTGAGACGTAAATTCAGAATTATTTTTAAAAAATTATAATTTCAAGATGTAAATACAGAATTATTAGATAAAATATTCACATTTTTATTTGTAAACTTAGAATTATTTAAAAAATGTTATAATTTCAAGATGTAAATGCAGAATTATAAGAAAAATATTCAAATTTTGAGATGTAAACTTAGAATTTTGAAAAAAAAAATTATAATTTCAAGATGTAAATACAGAATTATGAAAAAAATGTTTGAATTTTGAGATGTAAACTCAGAATTATTTGTAAAAAATTATGGTTTCAAGATGTAAATACAGAATTATTAGATAAAATATTCAAATTTTGAGATGTAAACTTAGAATTATTTAAAAAAAATTATAATTTCAAGATGTAAATGCAGAATTATAAGAAAAATATTCGAATTTTGAGATGTGAACTGAATTTTGAAAAAAGAAATTATAATTTCAGGATGTAAATACAGAATTATGAAAAAAATGTTTGGATTTTGAGATGTAAACTCAGAATTATTAAAGTAAATGTTATAATTTCAAGAGGTAAATACAGAACTATGAGAAAAACTTAGAATTTTGAGATGTAAACTTAGAATCATTGAAAAAATATATAATTTCAAGATGTCAACACAGAATTATGAGGAAAAACTGTTAGAACTTTGAGATGTAAACTCAGAATTGTGCTAAAAGTCAGAATTCTGTTTGTATTTCGCAATTCTGTGGTTATATATCACAGTTCTGTCTTTTCTTCTCAGGAATTGTTCCAATTATGAGCTGCATTTACCAGTTTCATTTTTTTTAATGGGGCCAGTTGCATACAATTTTGACAAACTAGTAGTTAACCAAGGGGTAATCAGTCTTATATTTTGGATTTTTTTATGTAATCAAATTGTAAACATTTTTGACCAGTCTTAAAGAAACAAATTAGATGAGTAACTTTCGAAGACTGGTCTAAATCTTTTATGCAACCGGCCCCAGAACCCTGGCATTGCGGTGGTGAGATTTTGCACAATAAGTCTGAGTTTGTGCAGCTCTGTTGGGTCAGATATGATCTCAGTGTGATGGTATGTGTGTGTGTCCTCTGTGAGTTTTCTTGTTTCTCTGATAGTCACTGCAATGCTGTAAGACAACACATCAGCTCACAATCCTGTTTTATCTGTGTCATTTCTGCCGTTTCCTCATTGCTGTTGTCTGTGTGTCTGTCTGTCAGTATAATGGGAGCGCTGCGGACGAGCTGGTACATGTTCAATAAGGTGACGTCACACGGGCTCCTGGAGTCTGTGTGTGACACGGAGTTCTACAGCGCCCCCGTCAGCAAGTTCTGGGCGTACGCGTTCACTCTGAGTAAAGCGCCTGAACTCGGTAAGATTCAGCTATTCACATTAACTGTTGACTCTGTGGTTGCATTGGATAAAAGTGAATAAATGTAGCTCATAACTCAGCTGTTATTACCTTGAGATGATTCACATCCAAAAATTTGCTAGTTCAGAAAATCATGTTTCACAATGCACAAAGTTTCACATCTTACATAAAAGTGTTTAGAAAGTCACACTTTTAGATTTTTATTTTGTAACACCTGTGAAATTCAGTCATTTAGACCTTTAGTTTATTAAACTTTAAACTCCAATTACAACATTAAACACTGGGTTCAAAACAATTATGCTGCATCTGTGACAAACAGTCGCATAAACAATTATAACTTTGCAAAAACAAACAAAAATTGCATTTACAGTTTGATGCAAATGGATTAAAAGCAGAAATGTGACACTCATATTTTTGTACTATTATAAATGTGTTATTTGAGCTGTAAAGTGTGTAATTTGATTTGTAGTGGTAAGACTACTTATCTAACCAGATTAACTTGTGGTTACTAGTTCACGTAAACATCTTCATGTATATTTCACCTCAGAATATGATTAATTGAATGAAACATATATATGTTATTTAATTTGTAAAGTTTGGCTTAAATTTCACAAGCAATTATGAAGAAATGGCAAATACTGAATTAAAACATGAAATTTTATAGCAAAAAGACTGAAAAAGTATTTTCTTGATCTTGTTCTTATATAATTTTTGTTTCATTTGCAACTTCAAAAACCATTTTTTACAGCATATAGCCTTAAAGTTTTTGAGTTAAATGAAAAAAAAGTTGAATTACAGTATTTTTTACACTATCTTAGTAGTGATTAGAGTTAAAACAAGAAATAATAAAAGTTTAAAGAAGAATGAGAAAAATATTAATATATATATATAAAATATTAATATATAAAATATTTATATATATATATATATATATATATAATTTGTTTTTTGCCTTTTTAAAAAAAAGTTTCCTTTTTTTGCATTTATTTTTTGCATTTGTTTTTTTTTCTGACATATATATTTTTTTGCGTTTTTGCTTTGTGACATTTTTTTATGAAATTTAAGCACATTAAACCTCCATGAGAATAAAAAATATATATATATATATATAAAATATATATATATATATATATTAACAAAAAAAAAGATATAGATGGTACAGTTGAATTATAGTATTTTTTACACTATAATACAAGGTAATTAATTATGCAAATAATGTCACAATGCAAAAAAACACATAATGTTCTTAAAATAGGCTTCATTTTATTAATGCAAAATTTAATTTCATATGTTTCTGTAATGGTTATGGGGTGAAATCTGGCTCAAATGTATAATTATATCTCAACTCTTTCTTGTGTCCTCATGCGTATCACTTTTCACAGTGCAAAGTTACACAGATTGCATAAAGGTGTTTGGAAATTCTGTCAGATGTCATGGTTTTAGATTTTTATTTCTTAACGCCTGTAAGGGACAGACAGTCATTCAGACCTTTAGTTAATTTCATTTATTTATATATAACATTTAACACCTAAAATTAATGTTCTGGGTTCAAAACAATTAAACAAACAAAAATGTAATTTACAGTTTGATGCAAATGGATTAAAAGCAGAAATGTGACACTCATATTTTTGTATTATTATACACTTATAAATGTGTTATTTGAGCTATAAAGTGTGTAATTTGATTTTTAGTAGTAAGACTACTTATCTAACTAGATTAACTTGCAGTTACTAGTTTGCTCATGTAAACATCTTCATGAATATTTCACCTCAGAATATGAGAAATTATATTTAGCATTAGTAAAATAAAGCCATTCATATTTTTTAGATTAATATTCCATGTTCTCATTATTATAAAATGAAAAAAATGAAACATATATATATTGTTTAATTTGTAAAGTTTGGCTTAAGGTTCACAAGTAATTATGAAGAAATGGCAAATAACACTTTGTTTCATTTGCAACTTCAAAAACTATTTTTTTAGAGCGTATAGCCTTTAAGTTTTTGGGTTAAATTTTAAAAATAGTTGAATTACAGTTTTTGTAACACTATAAAACAAGGTCATTAATTATGCAAATAATGTCACAATGCCTATTTTCAAAATAGGCTTCATTTTATTGATGCAAAATTTAATTTGATGTGTTTTTGTAATGATTTTTGTGATATTTTGCAATATGTAATTATGTCTCAACTCTTCTCCTTATGCATATCATGTTACCAGATTTGCATTCTCATGCCTGAAGGTAAAAGATTGGACAAACGATAACTTACAAGTAAAGCAGGAACTGGTCAAATGCAAAACTATACCTTGAATGCAATGTACTGTAAGCATCTGTCAAATGCATGAATGTAAATAAGTTTGCACAGTGATTTGAATACACTGCACTACAAACATGTAATAATAACTGCAGACTTCTGTTATGAGTGCATTAGTGTGTTTGAGGGCCAGTGGAAATGATTTTCGGACATATGCACGTCACAGATGCTTTACGTTTGTGTCTGTGGTGTTATTCAGGTGACACGGTGTTCATCGTCCTGCGTAAGCAGCGTCTGATCTTCCTGCACTGGTATCATCACATCACCGTCCTGCTCTACACCTGGTACTCGTACAGAGACCGCGTGGCCGGCGGCGGCTGGTTCATGACCATGAACTACATCGTCCACGCGTTCATGTACAGCTACTACACCATTAAAGCGGCCGGCAAGCGTGTGCCGCGACCCTTCGCCATGCTGATCACGCTCATGCAGATCACGCAGATGATCGTGGGCTCGAGCGTGCTGCTGCTCGTCTACCGCTGGAAACACGACGTCCACTGCATCTCCACCATGCACAACATCGTCTACGGCTCTGTCATGTACCTCAGCTACCTGCTGCTCTTCTCCATCTTCTTCTATCAGACCTACCTCAAACGCTCGGGAGACGGAGAAGACAAGAAGAGAGTGAAACGAGAGTGAGAAGAGCTCAAAGCTCTTTAAAATATGCAAAACCGTCCATAAAGTCATTTAAAAACACTAGTTTACATGCTCAGAGATGAAAATAGATATGGCTGTATCATAGTGTAAATGTTAAAGAAGAGCACTGACTGAATGTCACAATACCAACTCAGATGTTACCTCAAAATAGAAGAAATTATATTTAGGAAAATAGAGCACTGTCCCTTTAAGGGTTACGTTTTGTTAGTAGTGATTATAGTTAAAAGAAGAAATAATAAAAGAAGTTTAAAGAAGAAGAATGAGATAAGAGAAAATAATAATAATTATTATTATTAGTTTCAAATATATATATATATATATATATTAAAAAAAAACTGTTTGCAAACAATGCCATATATATATAGCATTTATTTTTATTTTTTATTTGCATTTTTTATTTGCATTTATACATATATATATATATATTTTTTTTTTTTTTTTGTTTTTTTGTGTTTAGTTTTTGCATATATATTTACTTTTATTTTTGTTTTTTGCATTGTTTTGCATTGTGAATTTTTTTATGAAAATTAAGCACATTAAACCTCCATGAGAAAAATATATTTAAAAAAAAAATATATATATATATATATAGAGAGAGAGAGAGAGAATTTTTTGTTGCATTTTTTAAACAAAAAAATTATATATATATATATACACACACACACACATTTTTTTTTTTTGGCTTTTTTTCCATTTATTTTTATTATTTTATTATATATGTATTGCATTTAGTTTTAATTTTTTTTGCATGTTTTTAAACTACATATATATATTTTTTTTGTTTTGTTTTGGTTTGGTTTTTTTCTTTTTGTGTTTATTTTTTGCATTTGTTTTGCATTTTTTTCTGTTTTCTGCCATATATATGTGCATTTTGCATTTTTTTTTTTTTGCATTTTTTTGTTGCATTTTTTGCATTGTGACATTTTTTATGAAAATTAAGCACATTAAACCTCCATGTTGTCATTATTGTAATGTAGAAAAAAATTAAACAACTATATATTGTTTGAACTGTAAAGCATTTACATGACAGTAGTGTTTCTTGTACAGCATCTAAGTTGTTTATTTAAATGAAAAAATATTAAATTACAATATTTTTATAAGGTGTGCATAACATAATTATTATGAAAATAATGTCACAAAGCAAAAAAAATGTATGTTCTTAAAAAAATGTGTTAATGTAATTTAAAAATGTGATTTTATATGATTTTGGGTTGAATTGTGACTTTAATCAAATGCTCTGTGAGATTCGCTCTCTAACGGAAGTCCTTTTATAAGTGTATGAGTTAAACGTGTTAATGTTTACAGGTCTTGTGTGTTGAAACATTGATTTTATCACAGTGAAACAAAGTCGCACATTCTGCTCTGATGTCTGTCATGATTAAGCCATTGTCATTCATTATTAACATTGTCAAGTTGAGTTGTTACAGATATGAGAGATGAAAATGCTTCAAAACAACAAAAAGTCAAGCTGAAGCTGCTGAATATTACAGTATATTCATAGAAACGACATTTAATTTGCACAAAATCTCACTGCGAATGCAGACATGTAAGAAATATTTTAAAAGGATTTGCTTAAAAAGCACTTTATAGAGTTGAATATCCAAAACTATCGGTCCACTTGCAGGTTTTTGCAATATATTCTACTGTAAAACACATGTTTAAGATTTAGTGTGTTATATTTCAGCACTTCTGTGTCCTATACTGTAAATATGTAGTAGTGATTATAGCACTTCAGCGTGTCAGAACGATCTGTATGTACTCTATACAGACTTGGTATTGTGTTTGTGGTTGTCGAGGCCTGTCGGGAGGTTTAAAGTCGTCTTTCTGGTTATTCAACACACAGTACAGTTTGAGCTGATCTGGTTGATTGTCAGAGCAGGTCGATTTATCAGCATTTGTGTTTCTATAGAGGCAGTAATGCTGAAACACCTGCTCAGGTGAATGAATGTGTTTACAGGTGTGTTTGAGACTCTTGAACAGAGAACAGAGACTCATTATCAGCCTTTATTCATCCTGTTCGATAGTTTATCTGTTGTTCTACATCTTTTCGATCGTTAGAAATACTGAACATCATTTGAGTGACTTTCTCTCACACTTTATTTTTATGTAAACAGTTCATCCAATGTTGAGTTTCCTGAACTTCTGTTTACACAAGGAACGTTCTGAAGAATGTGTTTATTAATAATAAACACCTAATGAATGTATTTTTAGTCCTGTCGTTTCTCAGAAAGATCATTTGACCTGAATCTCTGAAGTAAGAGTTTAAAAGTTTAGGTTTGGTAAGATTTTTAATGTTTTTGAAAAGTCTCTTCTGCTCAAAAATACAGTAAAAATGTGAAATATTATTACAAATTAAAATCACTATTTTCTATGTGAATATCTGTTAAAATGTAATTTATTCCTGTGATACGAAGCTGAATCAAAAATAAATAAATAAATAATTATATATATACACACACACACACACAACCAAAAAAAAAATGTTCAAACATCATGAACATATTTTTAGTCCTGTTGTTTCTCAGGAAGGTCATTTGATCTGAATCTCAGAAGTAAGAGTTCAAAAGTTTAGGGTTGGTAAGATTGTTAATGTTTTGAAAAAAAAAAAAAAGTCTCTTCTGCTCACCAAGGCTGCATTTGTTTGATCAAAAATACTGTAAAAAAGTGAAATATTATTATAATTTCAAACAGCTGTTTTCTATGTGAATATCTGTTAAAGTGTAATTTATTTCTGTGATGCGCAGCTGAATTTTCAGCATCGTTACTCCAGTCTTCAGTGTCACATGATCCTTCAGAAATCATTCTAAGATGCTGATTTGCTGCTCAACAAACATTTATGATTATTATCAACGTTGAAAACAGTTGTGCCGCACAATATTTTTGTTGAAATGGTCACATTTTATTTTTCAGGATTCACAGATAAAAAAGATAAAAAAAAACAGCATTTATTTGAAATATAAAGAGAGAAATCTTTTTTTACTGTCACTTTTGATCAATCTAATGCATCCTTGATAATAAAAGTAGTCATTTCTTTCCAAAAATCTTACTGAATATTCCTGTAACTCTGTTTTCTGCACTGATGTGAATCTGCTGCCCTCTGCTGGACTGATGGACACTGCAGGAGTTCCTGTCATTCTGTGCAGCTGCTGCTGGTGTTTCTGTTTCTCCAGTGATCTCAGGGTGTGATCAGAACATGAGAAGAGAGGAGGAGCATCAGATCAGACCTCATGTGTTTCTCTGCTCACAGCATCTCCAGACATGAACCAGACCTCAAACAGCACTAGTTACTGACAGAAAACCTCTTCAGACTCTTTGCTCCTGCTGTCATGTGTTGATCTGGGAGGTTTTACGCTGAATGAAGATGAGTTTGATTTGATTCAAGGATTCAGAGAAACTCTTCAGGAGCAGTGAAAATGTCTCTGTGGTTTCTGGTTCCCATCAGTTTGCCTGTGTTCACACTGCCTGGCATTTGGACCATGTGAGTATTTAGTACTATCCTCAAATAAGAGTTTAATCTGGCAGTCTAATTTCTAATTGCACTAAATGCATTTAAAGTTGCATTTAGTGCAGTGTTATTTTAGTATCATTTATATACTAGATTTTTTTTTTTTTTCATTTTAGTTGAAGTTTTTATCATTTTGTGTTTTTGTTATTTTTATCTCTTTTTTTCCAAGTAATTAATTTTTAAAATGGTTTTAGTTCTAGTTAACAATAATACTGATATATTGAGAAAAAAGTAGTGTCTTAGAGAATTGGAGTTTATCCATTTAATCATATTATTGTGTTTATATTTACTCAGTAAATGTGTAAATGTTTGCAATGTGTTTTAATTTAATTAAAATTAGCACATGAACTTTTAATAATTAACAAGTCACTTTGCAGACAGTTTCTATGCAAATCTTTTTGCAAAACTCATTCAGCAGTTATTAGGAATTAGTTTTGCCCAGTTGATCTGAAACTTTTGTAAAGACATGCTGGATTTCTGAAAGTCTGTACTTAATGTTTTAGTTTAATGCATTTACTCTTTTATCCTGTCTGTGTCTCTCTCACAGATATGCGATGGCCCTTTACAATCAGCACGTTTGTCCTGTGAATAACTGGTGAATATTGAATCTTCTCTCTGTGGAAAACTGAGATTGATGTGATTGATTTATTCAGATATCATAAGAGTCTCCTCATCACTAAACAAAGCAGATTTGCTTAAGTGTTTGATTAGATCACATTGATTTTGAGGGTAAAAAGGCCGGTTAGAGAGTCACATCTCACCTGATTCACTGTTTGTTCAGATTGATCAGTCTGTTAAATGTTGAGCTATACAGTTTTACTATCTCAGGAGTTTAGTTATCTCACATTTGTTAGTGAAAAGGAAGGATTTTGCAATTTTAAAAAGCAAAACCCTTGAACCCTTATCTGATGCATTATTTGTTTTAAGCAAATGTGTAAAATGAAATGTGTAAAATCTTTGCTTTACCTTATTTTATGCATGAAATCAGCAAACATTTTCACAGTGTGTGTGTGTGTGTGTTTGTAGGGTGTATAACTCAACCTGTCAGACATCTTTGGATCTTCAGAGCGGATCTGATCTGTGCTGCACGCTGGAAAACATCCCACTCATCAGGTACCAAAAAAATCACATTTAATTAGATTATGAGCAGAATTATATATTGTGAGACAGGTTTTGATCCTCCTGATGTGTGTGCAGTAAATGTGGCGGTGTTCCTCCAGAGAGCTGCTGGTTCAGTCTGCTGTGCAGCGCTGCTTCATTTGTGGGTGAGTGATTCACTGATTCACTGATTCAGTTTTGAGCTACAGAAACACTCATCTGACTCACGCAGCTCTTTCAGAATCTTGGCATGATTAACAGCTGTGATTATTTATTCATTCAGCAGGAGTTTGTACTTTTCTTGAGACTTAATAATAAATGCTTTAAAACTTTATACTGGTCTGTTTTGTGTGTTACAGTGACTTTGATTGGTCTGTCTTGTGTGTTACAGTGACTGTGATTGGTCTGTCTTGTGTGTTACAGTGACTGTGATTGGTCTGTTTTGTGTGTTACAGCGACTGTGATTGGTTTGTTTTGTGTGTTACAGTGACTGTGATTGTGTTTCGTTGTTACAGTGACTGTGATTGGTTTGTTTTGTGTGTTACAGTGACTGTGATTGGTCTGTTTTGTGTTACAGTGACTGTGATTGGTCTGTTTTGTGTGTTACAGTGACTGTGATTGGTTTGTTTTGTGTGTTACAGTGACTGTGATTGGTCTGTTTGACTGATTGGTTTGTTTTGTGACTGTGATTGGTCTGTTTTGTGTGTTACAGCGACTGTGATTGGTTTGTTTTGTGTGTTACAGTGACTGTGATTGGTCTGTTTCGTGTGTTACAGTGACTGTGATTGGTCTGTTTTGTGTGTTACAGTGACTGTGATTGGTCTGTTTTGTGTGTTACAGTGACTGTGATTGGTCTGTTTTGTGTGTTACAGTGACTGTGATTGGTTTGTTTTGTGTGTTACAGTGACTGTGATTGGTCTGTTTTGTGTGTTACAGTGACTGATTGGTCTGTTTCGTGTTTACAGTGACTGTGATTGGTCTGTTTTGTGTGTTACAGCGACTGTGATTGGTCTGTTTCGTGTGTTACAGTGACTGTGATTGGTCTATTTCGTGTATTACAGTGACTGTGATTAGTCTGTTTCGTGTGTTACAGTGACTGTGATTGGTTTGTTTTGTGTGTTACAGCGACTGTGATTGGTTTGTTTTGTGTGTTACAGTGACTGTGATTGGTCTGTTTCGTGTGTTACAGTGACTGTGATTGGTCTGTTTCGTGTGTTACAGTGACTGTGATTGGTCTGTTTTGTGTGTTACAGCGACTGTGATTGGTTTGTTTTGTGTGTTACAGTGACTTTGATTGGTCTGTCTTGTGTGTTACAGTGACTGTGATTGGTCTGTCTTGTGTGTTACAGTGACTGTGATTGGTCTGTTTTGTGTGTTACAGCGACTGTGATTGGTTTGTTTTGTGTGTTACAGTGACTGTGATTGGTCTGTTTCGTGTGTTACAGTGACTGTGATTGGTCTGTTTTGTGTGTTACAGCGACTGTGATTGGTCTGTTTCGTGTGTTACAGTGACTGTGATTGGTCTGTTTTGTGTGTTACAGTGACTGTGATTGGTTTGTTTTGTGTGTTACAGTGATTGTGATTCGTCTGTTTTGTGTGTTACAGTGACTGATTGGTTTGTTTTGTGTGTTACAGCGACTGTGATTGGTTTGTTTTGTGTGTTACAGTGACTGTGATTGGTCTGTTTTGTGTGTTACAGTGACTGTGATTGGTCTGTTTTGTGTGTTACAGCGACTGTGATTGGTCTGTTTTGTGTGTTACAGTGACTGTGATTGGTCTGTTTCGTGTGTTACAGTGACTGTGATTGGTTTGTTTCGTGTGTTACAGTGACTGTGATTGGTTTGTTTTGTGTGTTACAGCGACTGTGATTGGTTTGTTTTGTGTGTTACAGTGACTGTGATTGGTCTGTTTCGTGTGTTACAGTGACTGTGATTGGTCTGTTTCGTGTGTTACAGTGACTGTGATTGGTCTGTTTTGTGTGTTACAGCGACTGTGATTGGTTTGTTTTGTGTGTTACAGTGACTGTGACTGGTCTGTTTCGTGTGTTACAGCGACTGTGATTGGTCTGTTTCGTGTGTTACAGTGACTGTGATTGGTCTGTTTTGTGTGTTACAGTGACTGTGATTGGTTTGTTTTGTGTGTTACAGTGATTGTGATTAGTCTGTTTCATGTTACAGTGATTTTGTTTTTGTTTTGTGTGTTACAGTGACTTTGGTCTGTTTTATGTTACAGTGATTTTGATTTTGTTTTGTGTGTTACAGTGACTGTGATTAGTCTGTTTTATGTTACAGTGATTTTGATTTTGTTTTGTGTGTTACAGTGACTGTGATTGGTTTGTTTTGTGTGTTACAGTGATTGTGATTCGTCCGTTTCATGTTACAGTGATTTTGATTTTGTGTGTTACAGTCACTGTGATTGGTCTGTTTTATGTTACAGTGATTTTGATTTTGTTTTGTGTGTTACAGTGATTGTGATTAGTCTGTTTTGTGTGTTATAGTGACTGTGATTGGTCTGTTTCGTGTGTTACAGCGACTGTGATTGGTTTGTTTTGTGTGTTACAGTGATTGTGATTCGACTGTTTCAGGTTACAGTGATTCTGATTTTGTTTTGTGTGTTACAGTGACTGTGATTGGTCTGTTTCATGTTACAGTGATTTTGATTTTGTTTTGTGTGTTACAGTGACTGTGATTAGTCTGTTTCGTGTGTTACAGCAACTGTGATTGGTTTGTTTTGTGTGTTACAGTGATTGTGATTCGTCTGTTTCATGTTACAGTGATTTTGATTTTGTTTTGTGTGTTACAGTGACTGATTCGTCTGTTTCATGTTACAGTGATTTTGATTTTGTGTGTTACAGTGACTGTGATTCGTCTGTTTCATGTTACAGTGATTTTGATTTTGTGTGTTACAGTGACTGTGATTCGTCTGTTTCATGTTACAGTGATTTTGATTTTGTTTTGTGTGTTACAGTGACTGTGATTCGTCTGTTTCATGTCACAGTGATTTTGATTTTGTTTTGTTTTGTGTTACAGCGACTGTGATTGGTCCGTTTTGTGTGTTACAGTGACTGATTGGTTTGTTTTGTGTGTTAGAGTGATTGTGATTGGTCTGTCTTGTGTGTTACAGTGACTGTGATTTTTCTGTTTCGTGTGTTACAGTGACTGTGATTGGTCTGTTTCATTTGTTACAGTGATTGTGATTGGTCTGTTTCATGTTACAGTGATTGTGATTCGTCTGTTTCATGTGTTACAGTGACTGTGATTGTTCTATTTTGTGTATTACAGTGACTTTGATTGGTCTGTGTTACAGTGATTGTGATTGGACTGCTCCGTTACGCTCAGCTCATCCATAAGCACAGCAACAGCGTGTTGAACATCGAGGGTCTGTTTGCCGGATGGCTCTGTGCTGCAGGACTCATGATTGTGGGAAACTTCCAAGTAAGAAAACAATAACAAAGCAGTAATTCACAGCAATTTCATCCACTTTTTTATATGAGAATTTCTCCACAGATACCATTTTGTTGGCATTTGTCAATTTGATACACTACATTCGCCAGGATCCAATTTTTTGAAGCATATTTTAACGGATTATGATGGTATTGACTCCTTTATGACTTTTGGTTGATTCATATAAAAAGAAATAGATGATTCCAGAATATGACTCCAGAATAGATGATTCTATAGAAAGTTCTGGAACATCTAAAGTGCTGCTCATCGTCCGGGCGTCTCCTCTAGATCTCTGCCTGCGCCTTCCAATTTTTTATCACCGCAACAACAAACACGATTTGTTTTTCCTCATTCATTGGGACTTTTTATTCCTGCTGCTATAGTTTATTAGAACTTTCAGTAAGCCCATAAATGTGTGCTTTTCTTAGCTTCAGCAGATATTATGTAATATTATTATCAGAATGATCAGATAAACATGAGTCACTGCACAGGGTCTCTCCCGTCCGCGTCCGCTGATTGTGTGTTATTGCATAAGTGAAATCAAAGGCATTCGGCCGTTTGATGTGTGTTCAACTGCGTGTCCTGCAGTGATGGAGGTGTGTGCAGATGTGCTGTAACTAAGCAGTGAAAGTGGTTAGAGATCTGAGATGGTAACTCAAAGTCTGCAGGTTCAAACCCAGCAAGGGTTGCTCTGTAAACCATCACCAGGAACAAAACACTAAACCTCAGGTTAATCTAGTGCATCAGTTCTCTTTAAGTAAATGGCAAAAAAAAAAAAATGTTTAACCTGTAACTTCCAATGATTTTGTGCTGTTTTCTGCAGGTGGACCATGCTAAAGTTCTTCATTATGTGGGTGCGGGTCTGGCCTTCCCTGCCAGTCTGCTGTTTGTGTGCGTGCAGACGCTGCTGTCGTACCGTGCAGCCGAGACACAGAGAGACTTCCAGTTGGCTCATCTGCGGCTGACGCTCACCACACTGGCCTTCACCACCCTCATACTCAATATCCTTCACATACAGTGCTCATAAACTCATGAAACTGCTCCGTATGACCATATAGTGCGATTCCTTAACATTGTGTCCTGCAGGTGGTGTGTTTTTCATCCAGGAGAGTTTTGTTCTCCAGCACGCAGCTGCCATATTGGAATGGATCTTTGCCATCATCGTGCTGCTGTTTTACAGCTCGTTCTCTCTCGAGTTCGGCTCCATCTCTTCAGAAACACTCACCGCTCTGATAGCGAGACAAGACGGTGTGTCTGAGGAGGGACGGAAACTAGAGAAAGTCTAGACGAGAAAGACCTTCACATCATGTTCTTGTAGTTGAATTGTGAAATCTTTGTTAAGATTAACAGAGAATCCCTTGATGAGCAAAACATGGAATGTCATGTTGACTTGGAGTAAAAAGAAATGCAAGTAAATAAATAAAATGGAACGGCTGGCTGTTTTGGGGGAAAAAAATGTGATTTCTCAAAACGAATGTGCACTTTTTTGTGACCGTTCATGTATTGGCAGTTGTATTGGGAATATTTTCATACGTCTGTCTGGATTTATGATGAACTCGAGTTCAAGTGCCTTATAATTCAGTGAACAGCAGTGTTCCTGGATCAATCACTTTCTTTTACCAAGAAAAAACCTTTGGTTTTATTACAGTTGCTTTGTGTTATGCATTATATTGTGTTTGCACTGTACTATTTATACCACTTTTCTTTGGTAAGAAAGCTCTGTAATATTTCACTGGTTTATCTTCATGTCCTCACAGGAAATATATCAGATTTACAACCTGCTATTTTTGACTGTGTGTTTATTAATACAGTTGTGATTCTGTTTTGCTATTTGAGGGAAGACATGTAGCTGTTATGTAATAAAAAGTGTGTAGAAACATGTACAAACACTTTGTGATTTAAAAGAACATGATCCCAGCTAACAGGGAACGTTCTCACTGTTTTTTTTTTTAAGTTATATAAATTAAGACAAAACGTTCTGAAAGTAATGTTAATGGTACGTTCTTATATGTGGCCCTGGACCACAAAACCAAGTCTTAAGCCGCTGGGGTATATTTGTAGCAATAGCCAAAAATACATTGTATGGGTCAAAATTATTGATTTTTCTTTTATGCCAAAGATCATTAGAAAATTAAATAAAGTTCATGTTCCATTAAGATATTTTATAAAATTCCTACTGTAAATATATCAAAACTTAATTTTTGATTAGTAATATGCATTGCTAAGAACTTCATTTGGACAACTTTAAAGGTGATTTTCTCAATATTTTGATTTTTTTGCACCCTCAGATTCCAGATTTTCAAATAGTTGTATCTCGGTTAAATATTGTCCTATCCTAACAAACCATTTATGAATCTCAATTTCAAAAAATTAGGGTCACATATTTGATATACATTCTCATACCATTGAGAGAAAATGTTCTGAGATCAACATTATCAAAATGTCCTTATAATGTTATTTGTACTTGAACGTTCTAAGAAAAGGTTTTGTAACCTTTAAATGACATTCTAATCACCACAATAAAACTGGACATTTTAACGTTCTTAGAATATTAAAAATAAACGCTCAAATAACGTTATATTTTGGGTGAAATAAAATGAGTAGAGTTGTAAGAAACGTTTTTCTGACCTTTAAAATAAGGTTTTAATCACGACAGCGTTTTAGAAACATTTCAAAGTGTTAGTAACTTAAATGTATCACTTCGCCTGCTTTATTTGTTTCCGGACGCGTTACAATGTTGCGCCGTTACCATGGAGAACGTAAACAAAACACGCGTCATACAAACCAACGTGTTTACGCTTTAATACGAGCGATAGAGCGTAATTTAACAGCGTTTTTGTGTATTTTAGTGAGTAAATACAGCTGTTTCATAGGTTGATCGTTTGCTCGGATGGACTCGCAGTACGTGAGCGGGACTCTGGCGGTCTGTCTCTCTCAGGGACTCGCGGAGCTGCTCGAGCAGAGGCCGCCGGATCCCATCGAGTTCCTGGCGCTCTGGATCCTCAAATACAAGCACAACCAGGAGCTCCAGCAACAGGTCAAACACACACGGACTCAACAATAGTTGGAAAAATGTGTTAATGGAAGTTATTTTGCAGTGTTAAAATATATATATATATACATAAAAAATTAATATTGGTGAATCTGGGTTGACAGAGAGTCTTGTTGTGCTGCTGGGTCAGAAATGGTTGACAATCCCTTCAGTCAAAGGTGGATGTTGTTGGGGTTTTTGAGTTAAAATATCCCCACTAACAGAATCATATAACCATCATTTCATCAGAAATTAGCTTACCAGAGACTGTTAGAGGAGGAGCAGCAGCGGCTTCAAGCTGAAAGTCTCCATCAGAAACTCCTGCAGGACGAGGAGACGCGGATCAGAGCCGCACAGGAGCAGATCCAGGTGACACAGACACTGCAGGAATCAGATGGAGAACCAACTGTGAGATTATGTTAGTAAGAGCATGTGTTTGTCATAATCACTTTGAATGATTTGTTGTGTTTTGCCAGCATGAACCTGAATCAGCAGACGAGAGCAAACTCAGTCCTCCAGATCAGGGTGAAGATGAGGTTTGTGTTTCTGCTCATCAAACCATCTTTACACTTTCACCTGTCTAGCGTTTACACAGACTTACTACAGACACACACTCTCACAAATGCAGACTGATACTGGTGACATTCATGCACTTATCCAATCAAATATTACACAATTCCCTTGATATGACTGACCGAAATGTTTGAATTACCACAGTGGCAGTGTTATTTTAGTATTATTTATTTACTAATATAATATGAATTAATTAATTAATTAATAGGTTTTATTTTTCTATATTTGCCATTTTCTTAATTTTGAGATTTAGCCATTTTGTTATGTGCTTTTATAATTTTTATTCATTTAATTTCAGGTTTATTTTTAGTCATTTTAGCAACTTAAACCGATTTATTTCAGTTAGCTGCCAGCACAACATTTCTAATTTTCATTTAAGTTTTAAAAGTTTTAATGTTTTTCATCTAATATTTATATTTTATTTCAGTGATTGAAAACAATATTTAATAGATTTAGTTAACAATAACACTGATCAATATGGATAAAAACACATAATAGCAATTGCAACTTTTTAATCTGAGAAAAAAACCTCAGAATTACATGATATAAACTCAGAATAATTTGTAAACTTGGAATTGTGAGTGGAAAAAAGACAAAATTCTGAGTTTATATCTCACAATTCAACCCAATTTTTTTTATTCCACATCAGAAATGGCCTTCTACAGGATCAGTAACTGAAAACTTTTGCTTTTCCGTGACTATCTTTATGCATTCGAGAAAACTGCCATATACAGTCAAACCAAATGTTATTCAGACAGCAGATATAATTTTTGATATTTTTTTACTAGTGGCTGCAGGACAGTATGGTTCATTTACGTAAGTGACGAGAGCAAAATAAAATAAACTGTGACTTATTATACCCAAAAATTCTTTATTCAGTGGACTACCAGTAAAACTGATAAAAAATTTGGGACCATGTTTTGCTTAGGTGTTTTTTCTTTAATTGCTAATGCAAACTTTTCACACCACAGACTAAACAAAATTAAGCATTGCTTGGTAATTGGTTGACCTAAATTGATATTATGTAATTTTGTACGTAAATTTAACAGCTGACAGCTATTCAACCTAATTCATTTGTGAGATAGTGACATAGTTATTAACATAAGAATGACATTATCAGGATGAATTTGTTCTGAAACACAGTGTAGATACTGTAGTGTAAAACTCCGCTGAACACATGTTTAAGTTGTATTTAAAGTGTCTTTCTCAGCAGACAGATGCTGCACAAGATCCTGGAGATCAGACGGAGTCAGAGTCAGTGAAAGAGCCCACAGATCCACCAGCAGAAGATCAGGTGATCAATCACATGAAGATCCTCTCAAATCACAGAGGTTTACTTAATAAAAACTGCTAAACAGCTGCTTTTTGTGTTTTTCCCCATAAGGAGGCAAATAAGGAGGAATCTGGTGAAGCTGTTGCAGGTGAGGAACAAACCCCTGAGATCCTGAACACTGACCAATCACAGTCTCAGGAGGAGCACAGCGACACACAGGTGAGGTCACGTGACTGGTGAATGACAAACGACACGTTTCCATTACAATACAGTGATCGAACGATACTGTTCATCTTCAGAAGGAGCCAGACGTCCCATCTGAAGAGAACAAAGCTGATCCTGAGAAGACAGAAGAAGACTCTGATGAGAGACAGATGGAAACACAGGACAAAGTGAGAATGCAGCATCATCCTGGTTAATCTATTTAGATATTCAGGACTTAACAGGACACATTAGGAGATTCACACTTGTAATAATTTAATTTAAAATTACATTATATTTTATTGTTTTTTATTTTACATCAGATTTTTATTTTGAGTCATTTGTAATATTTTAAATATATTTAGATATAAATTATTTTTTAAATAATAAATATCTTGTATTTTATTAAATATTATGCTAATTCTAAATATATTTTTATTTTAAATATTCTTCATAAATTGTAATATTTAAAATATTTCTAAATAATAAATATTATTTTGTATTTTATAAAATATGATTTGATTTTTATTTGATTATTACTTATAAAAGCACATACTTTTTTCTCTTTTTTTATTTGTCCTATTCAAAACTTGTCAGCCGCTACTCCCCATCTGCCTTTGTTTTACAGAAAACAACATCTCATTTTGCAAAAGAGTATCTCTTTGAAATCGAAAGCAGAAATGCACAGCACTTACATATAATTCCTCTGTACAAAAACACATTTTAATTAAGTTACTCTAAATATGATATTGTCATGCATTATGTACTGAATTATAACATATATGTCATGAAATACATCTTATCTCGATGTTCTGTTGGAAAGTGTAAAGTTCAGAGAGAAGACGTAGAATATCACACATCTGTCCTACTATTTCAATAATGTTCAATATCCTGCAAAGTGTTCTACTTGCATTAAATACATGTAAATAACATCTAAAATTCTTGACAGAGGAAACTGAGCTTTTAGAAACTGAACAAGTGCTTCGTAAACTGATCCACTGTTTGAATCATTAAAACGCTGCGCACTGGCGACTCCTGCTGGTCAAAATTGATGATCTGACATATACTGACACAGACTGAAGATTTCACTCCTGTCGCTCCTCACAGGAATCAGGAAGACCTGAAGATACTGAAGATGCGTCAGGACCAGCAGCGAGACCTGAGGAACCGGACGACGGCGTCCAACCACAGGTGATCCTTCACTTCACTCACAGTTTATGGGAGGATTGTGTTCCTGCAGAGATGAGGGAGATATTACACGTGTGTGTGTTTGTGTGTGTGTGTTTCACATGCAGGAGGAAGAGGATGAAGCCTAAACGGCAATTATGATATACATTATATTTTTTTGTTTTTTATTTTACGTTAGATTTTTATTTTAAATAATTTGTAATATTCAAATGTATTAATATTTATTAAATATTATGCTAATTCTAAATATATTTTTATTTTACATTTGAATTTTATTTTAAATATTCTTGATAATTTTTAATATTTATTTTTTTATTAATAAATATTATTTTGTATTTTTTAAAATATTAGATTTTCATTTGATTATTGCTTATAAAAGCACATACAAATAGAGCACTTACAAATAATTCCTCTGTACAAAAATGCATATTTTTGTATATTGTTCATATTTATTTTTTATATATATATATATAAAAATATAAACTTAAAAAAAAATGCATATTTTTTATCTGTAAAGCACCATGCAAGTATATACCATGCATTAATATAATTTAATTTTTAAAATGATATTTAAATTTATGAGACGATTGTGTTCCTGCAGAGATGAGGGAGATATCACATGTGTGTGTTTGTGTGTGTGTGTGTGTGTGTGTGTGTGTGTTTCACATGCAGGAGGAAGAGGATAAAGCCTAAACGCCAATATGATTTCATGCATATTGATATTAAATTATAGTTATGGTTACTGAACTTTTGTGTTGTGTTGTATATATTGACACCCAAACTGACTGAGCAACTACCTACAATGCCTTAGTAACCACCTAGAACACAAAAAGTGTAATTCTGTTGAGTTTTTAATTAAGTTCATCCAATTTAAATTTGGGGTTCTTATGAAAAATGGGTTTTAAATATCTTATTTAGTTCTGATTTAAATTTCAGCAACTCAGGTATAGTTTTCACAATGAAAGTAGTCATTTAAAAAAACACTCAGAATGCCTCAGAAACCCTGAGCTGCTGTTCTGCTTCATTAGCTGCGTGATAAGCTGTAATCGGTGTGAGAAATCAGTGCAGACGGAGCGAATGTTTGTGGGAACAGAGGTCAATCTCCTCCCAGCTTGCACAACCACTGGATCCAGATCAGCATTCACCGCCGCTGAGCTCCATCAAGACCTCGTGAGCTGCTGAACACTGGTCATCAAACCACTAGAGATCCATTAGTGAAGGACGGACACGTCTGGAGACACTCAGAAGATCCTCAGCTCTGCTGTGAGCGTTTGTGAGCGATGGAGCCGGTGACCCGCACCGTCAGCTCTCTGGGTCTGACCGTCATCGAGGCGTTACGATCTTTCACTGAGCTGTTTCTCACACAGCCTCTGTGCGCAACGCTCTCTCATCTGGGTGAGACTGACCTCAGAACGCTGGACGGAGGTGAGTGAACGTCACGCCAAACACTCAGGACTCATTGTGTTTTGGAGATTTTCAGTTGATGTGCTCAATCAGTTCTGCTCAGAATCACATGACTCACTAACCACAAACACAATATTGTCTTCATCTTCAGCTCTACACAGTTCAGCTTTTTTTAAACCTACAAACATCTGTCTGTTAAATGTTTTGAGTGTGATGTGTATTTGTGCATCCTTATTCACAGTGCCACTTGATTTCATATTCTGTGATGTTTTGTCTGGGTTCACTGTTTGTGCATGTGAGAAAAAAGAAAATAAAGAAACAGATGAAATAAAAAAAGGGAAATACAGTCAATGTTCAGAGCTGAGGAAATGGTGACAAAATGGACATTTGTTTAATTGTTTTACACCATAAGCTTTACTGTATTTAGATTCTGAGCAAATCCAGTGATATGGATGTGACGTATAAATTCTTAGAGAATGTTTGTGATACCAATATACCAAACCATCTGTTTATATTTTAATTAACCCTTGCTGGAGTCTAAACACCAGACAAATATTAGTCTATGCACAAGTTTTCTATGTTAAAAAGGGAAATAATCATGTGTAATGGACAATGCACAAAACAGACGCAATAAACCCCAACAAATAGAGAAGCGATGGCTCTTCACAGAACATATAATTGTTACTTAATTTTAATTTTGATGTGTCTGTTTATGAGGAATATGTACTGTTATGGATGTGACAAGCCTGAAAATAGCACTTACCAGACTATGGTAAATCATGCACTAAAAATAATAATAAAAATGTTTTAAAAACTTTAAGAGAGACCTCACATGGATATTTGAACCACCAAATGTTAACATCCATGCTATTAGTATAGTAAAAACCTTTGGTAAAACTGTATTTTTTCATGGTTAGGTTGACCTTTGGATGGAATTACCCTCCTATGAATGCAGGGCATTATTTTAAGTTCCGTTTTGCATTGCAGGTTCATGCATCTTGTTTGGATTTTTGTTGGAAAACTAGAGAAAGATTTAGATTTAAATTAATTGATTCAGCTTTTTTTTAAAACCTAAAAACATCTGTCTGTTAAATATATTTTGAGCGTAATGTGGATTTGTGCATCTTTGTTCACATCTTGATTTTTATATTTTATGATATTCTGGGAGGGGGTTCAATGTGTTTGTGCATGTGAGAAAAAATACAATAATAAAATACAGATGAAACAAAAGAGAGAAATACAGTCAGTGTTCAGAGCTGAAGAAATAGTGACAAACTGAATATTTGTGTAATTGTTTAATTCTTTTTTTTCTCTGAATGCAAGCCATTATTTTATGTTCCATTTTGCATTTCAGGTTCATGCATCTTGTTTGGATTTTTATTTGAAAACAGGAAAGATTTTGATTAAAATTGATTGATGCAGCATTTTTAAACCTGCCAACATCTGCTTGTTCAATATTCTGATTTCAAAGTGTGTTTGTGCATGTTTATTCACAATAAACAACACTTAATTTGGTATTTTATATATGTGATCACAAATCCAGTCATAAGTATCACAGGTATATTTGTAGCAATAGCCAAAAATACATGGGACAAAATTAGAAATTTTTCTTTTATGCCAAAAATCATTAGGATATCAAGTAAAGATCATGTTCCATGAAGATATTTTGTAAATGAAGAATGTGAATATGTGAATATATCAAAACTTAATTTTTGATTAGTAATATGCATTGCTAAGAACTTCATTTGCACAACTTTAAAGGCGATTTTCGATATTTTGATTTGATATTTTGATTTTTGCACCCTCAGATTACAGATTTTCAAATAGTTGTATCTCAGCCAAATTTTATGGTCCAGGGTCACAAATGATGAATGACATTCAGTCAAGTGTGACTTAAATGTGCAAATATATATGCATTTTTATTTTAAGTAATGCGTTTAAGTACTTTTTTTAGTAGTAGTTTTAAGCATAAATCTAACGTGATTATCTGAAAGCAAGCCATAAGATTATGTTCAGTTTTGCATTTCATGTTAATGCAGGTTGCGTGAACGTTTTGTTGGAAAAAACAAGATTAGATTTTGTTTAAAAATTATTATTTTGCAATTCCACGGCTGTTGTTGTAACCGTCTCATGACTGTCTGATTACAAAATGTGTTGATTTTTCTCCAGTGTCCTGCTGAAACGCTGCCTCTTGCCACAGTCTTGTTTGTGAAATGTGAATTTCATCCTGTGATCTGCAGATGATCGGGTGTTTAAGGCCAGAGAACTGTGGGAGAGTTCAGGAGCCGTAATCATGGCCGTGAGGAGACCGGGATGATTCCTGTGCAGAGAGGTACAGATTTTTGACTTTACGCCCCACTAAAACATCTTTAAATTTAATGAGCGTTTGATAGTAATGAGGTGTGTTTCAGATGAATGTGTTTTTTTTCAGGAGGCGTCTGATCTCTCCTCTCTGAAGTCTCAGTTAGACGAGCGTGGAGTGGCTCTGGTCGCTGTGGTCAAAGAGAACATCGGCTCAGAGATTCACGACTTCAGACCTTACTTTAACGGAGAGATCTTCCTCGATCAGCAGGTTTGTCACATATAAACACACATCAGCACACACACCGTCACATCTCTCACACTGAATCTGTGTCGTGTGTTCAGAGAGGGTTCTACGGGCCGCAGGAGCGCTGGATGGGCGTCTCGGGGATTCTGCGGGCTGGCGTTTGGATGAACGGTTGGAGGGCGTATCAGAGCGGATACGGGGGAAACGTGCGGGGTGAGGGCTTCGTCCTGGGTGCGGTTTATGTCATCGGACCGGGTCAACAGGTGTGTGAACGCACATGGCATTAAAGTCATGCATTGGACCTGCAGTCAACACTTTAATCTAATTTAAGATGATTCGGATAAAAGTTTCTGTCTGATTTCAGGGCCGTAACCACAAAAGACATTGAGTTCCTCCCATGTTACATTTTCAAAATATTAAGTGTAGGAACAAGAGTGAAAGTCTTTTGCAAGTAGTTGCAAATTGATACCTTCACTTGATTCTTTAATTATTTTATTCCTTGCAATAGTACAACCCTTACAACCGATGTCCAGGGTAACCCATCACAAGTAACGCGAGTTACATAATCAGATTACGTTTTTCAAGTAACTATTAAAGTAACACATTAATGTGTTACAAAAAAAAATCTGAGTTACTTTTTCAAATAAGTTACTTTTTTCCCCATGTATTGACTGACTAGTCTCCTGTCCCCATGTTGAGAGAAATCTGAAGTACAGAGACATAAACATGATGTTACTGTAGTTCTAGACTAAATGTGAATGTGCATTTACTCATCTCACTTGCAAAAAAACTGATTCAGTCTTCATCAAAATGAATTAAAACTTGCAAATTGAGAATATGACGTAAACCTGCAATAATTAAATGTTAAATAACACAAATATCCTTTATGCATTTAATCCAGTTTTATTAAGCAGTGTCTTTGCTGCTGACCTGTGATGATCCAGTTCAACCATACTAATAAGAAAAATGACTTCAGATAAACTAACATTTGTGCTTCATTGTTTTTTTTATTGCTGAAGAGTGTTAAACTTTTTTTCTCCTCCATTCTGTACAGACGTGAATTTACTTTTCCTTCAGCCTGAGGCTAATTCAGTTCACGTTTTGGTGTGAAAAGGCTTTTACAATTGGTAAAAATAGAACTTTTTAAATTAAAAACAAACAAGCAAGCCCTGTCCAGATTTTAAAAGTAACGAGTAATGTAACGCATTACTTTCCATAAAAAGTAACTACACAGACCAAAATTATAAACACAATACTTTTGTTTTTGCCCACATTTTTCATGAGCTGAACTCAAAGATCTAAGACTTTTTCTATGTACACAAAAGGTCTCAAATATTGTTCACAAATTGGTCTAAATCTGTGTTAGAGAGCCGATATAATCCATCCACCTCACAGGTGTGGCATATCAAGATGCTGATTAGACAGCATGATTATTGCACAGGTGTGCCTTAGGCTGGCCACAATGAAAGGCCACTCTAAAATGTGCAGTTTTATCACACAGCACAATGCCACCGATGTTGCAAGTTTTGAGGGAGCATAAAATTGGCATGCTGACTGTAGGAATGTCCACCAGAGCTGCTGCCCGTGAATTGAATGTTCATTTTTTCACCATAAGCCGTCTCCAAAGGCATTTCAGAGAATTTGGCAGTACATCCAACCGGCCTCACAACCACAGACCACTTGTAACCACACCAGCCAAAGACCTCCACGTCCAGCATCTTCACCTCCAAGATCGTCTGAGACCAGCCACCCGGACAGTTGCTTCAACAGTCGGTTTGCATAACCAAAGATAACCACATTCGGTGGCGTCTGGCACTTTGGAGACATGTTCTCTTCACAAATGAATCCTGGTTTTCACTGTACAGGGCAGATGGCAGACAGCATGTATGGCATCGTGTGGGTGAGCGGTTTGCTGATGTCAACGTTGTGGATCGAGTGGCCCACACACCTGTGCAATAATCATGCTGTCTAATCAGCATCTTAATATGCAACACCTGTGAGGTGGATGGATTATCTCGGCAAAGGAGAAGTGCTCACTAACACAGATTTAGACAGATTTGTGAACAATATTTGAGAAAAACAGGCCTTTTGTGTACATTGAAAAAGTCTTAGATCTTTGAGTTCAGCTCATGAAAAATGGGGGCAAAAACAAAAGTGTTGCGTTTATAATATTGGTCAGTGTAAGTAACGTAATTACTTTTTTTTTTTTTTTTTTAGGGAATTAACGCAATATTGTAATGCATTACTTTTAAAAGTAACCTTTCCCAACACTGCTTACAACCCACTCCCAAAAATCTCCCAATGCTTAAGACATGCAAATATGATTCATAAATGCAAATCTTGATTAAAAACACCCTCCTGTATGTTTCTGCACAGGGAATCCTACTGGAGCACAGAGAGATGGAGTTTGGAGACAAAGTCAACATGTCTGACGTCATTCAGGCTATTGAACAGATAAAAACTGATATTAAAAAAGCCTAACATATCACTCACTTACTGAAAACTCCTACAGCTTGAATGTTTGTTATTCTAACCTGAATATGAATCTTGAAAATAGCAGAAAATGTAAAGCCATCCATATGTAAACACTAGTGATATATATGTGTGTGTGTGTGTGTGTGTGTGTGTAGTTGATGACAGACTGACTCTAAACTCAAATGACGGATCAGTCTCGATGTTTCACGCTCTACATACACACGCAAAAACCTATAAAATACACCAATAAAACACACACTAGAGTCGATCAGATGTGTGTCATTATTACTCGTGAATGCATGACTGTATATTGACTTTGTTTCCTTATTTTAGGGTTTCCCAAACTGGGAAAAAAGCTAATAATTAATCAAATAAAATACATGAATAATGAAGAAATTAATTAATTAAAAATAATAATAAAACAAATAAATATTTATTGTTTATATAAATAAAAATACAATACAATACAATACACTTTACAGAAAAAAAGAAAAAGAAAGGAAAAAAATAAATATTTTATTAATTTAGCTGCACGTCATGTGACCATTAACTGACATCACAGAACACTGAACATGTGAATGTGTTGTTAAAATGACTAAAATATTCATTTTAAATTGTAAATCAAAATGGTTCAGCTGACAAAAACAGTTGGGAATCGCAGCTTTATTTTATTGCTACTGCTTCTGTGTTCTCAGATTAGTCCAGGCATACAAAACAATGTGATTTATTATCAAGCTGATGTTTTATTGACTGTGAGAATATCACTGGCATATTTCTAAATCTGAAGGAGGATTTAATTCAGCAGTTACTGGAAACTGTTTGACAGGTCAGAGTGTCTTTCTGTTCTCTCTCCTGATTGGTTAATGCTGGTTTTATGCTAATCATTCTGTTAGATATGTGTGTGTGTTTGAGGCTGTAGTTTCAGTGCGAGATACAGGACAAACCACTGGAATCGTCTACAGCAGACAGTAAGTATGAATATTGATTTTTGATAATCATTTTTTTAATATTTAGTCTGTTAGGAGTCCTAATTCCTTATAATTCTGTGATCAGTCAACATTTTAACAGTGGCTGGCCGAAGCTTTTTGTGTGGTATTGAAAAAAATAGAAAATTTTATTTAAATTAATAAAAAAAATAATACAATGAAATGCAAATTAAAATCATTTATATATATATATATATATTTTTTTTTTTTTTTATTATTTGTTTTTGTTGTATTGATGTTTTAGCAAAATTCTATTTAAAATAATTAAATAACTAATACAAAAAAAGCAAAATAAAACAAATAATTTAAATAATTTAATTCCATAAAAAAATCTAAACAATATCAAACACTTTTTAAAAAACATTAATTCTAAAAAATATTGAATTAGTTTAGTTGCATGTCATGTGACCATTAACCATAGAACTGTGAACATGTGAATGTGTTATTTAATTATTAATAACTGATAATTTACATTTTAATACTGTGATCGGTCAATATTTTAACACAGTGACTGGCCAAAGATGTTTTTTTGTGTTGCACTGATGTTTGAGCAAAATTTTATTTTAAATAATTAAATAAATAATACAATAAAATGCCAAAAAAACAAATACTTTAAATAATTTGATTCCATTTTTAAAAATAAAAACAATATCAAACACTAAAAAATAATAATAATCATTTTAAAAAAATGTTTAATTTATTTAGCTGTATTCCATGTGGCCATTAACCAACATCAGAGAACCATGAACATTAATAACTGATATTTTAATACTGTGATCAGTCAATATTTTAACACAGTGGCATGACAAATATTTTATATTCATATTGCTGAAGAAATTTTCAGCACTGCTGCATACAGATAAAATTGAGAACAGTGCAAAATAAGAGTGAAAACAGTGCAATTGGCTGAGAAATTTATAGAGCAACAGCATTAAATGAATTGCATGAATTGTTGTGTGCGTTGCAGTGTTTCTGCAGGATCTGGAGGGTGTGTGTGTGGGTTTGTGGTCTGCAGGAGTGTGTGTTGTTGTAGTTTACATTCTGCTGGCAAACACGGATCTGTTTCTGACCAAGCCGGACCACACGTCTCTGGACACGCTGGCCAGCGCAGAGCTCACGTCCACCAGCGGAGGTCAGAGATCACGACATGTCATTTACATTACAGCCACATGTTCACAAATGTTAATGCATTGCTGCAAAATGTAATTTGTTACTTTTTGGAATCAGAAGACGAGGTGAATTTTAAAGCCGTCTCACTGTGGGAGCGAACGGGAGCCGTTATTATGGCTGTCAGACGGCCAGGATGATCTCTGTGCAGAGAGGTGTGTGTGTTTCTCATGTTATCATGCATATACAATCACACACACACACATCTCCTTACAGTGCTGTATGTGTGTGTTTTGTGTCAGGAGGCGTCTGATCTCTCCTCTCTGAAGCCTCAGTTAGACGAGCGTGGAGTGGCTCTGGTCGCTGTGGTCAAAGAGAACATCGGCTCAGAGATTCACGACTTCAGAGCCTACTTTGATGGACAGATCTTCCTCGATCAGCAGGTCATTACTGGTGCAGTTTTCAACACAAACTCATGAAATGACATACATAAACGAACATGGTTGCAGATCATGACATAATTGTGCTGTTTAAGTAGACATTTGGTTAGTTCATTAGTTTGTTGTCAGAATTAATTAAATATAGTTAGAAAAGCTCAGATTCATTAGAAAGTCATCAGGAATTTATTTGCTTGAAATATTTAGTCATCACTTCTCTAGCAGTATTTTGTAAATTATATGTTTTATAAAATATTTATAATATTTATATATAACATATACAATGTATATATTATATTTAAAAGATTTACGCATTTTATATATATTTTTTGTGATTTTATATAATGCAAATGTAGTACAAATCTTTTGCATCATTTTGGTTTTTTATTTTATTTATTCATACTTTATTAATATTTTACTTTGTATTTTGCCTTTTTTAAATATATTTTGCCATATTTTATTCTGTTTCTTGCTATGAAAATTACTGTGGCCACTGACATGTTGTTAAATTATCTAAAAAAAAAAAAAAAAAAAAAATAAAAAAAAAATAAAATAAAATAAAATAAAATAAAATAAAATAAAATAAAATAAAATAAAATATTGTAGTGGTCTAATTTCATACTATTATGTTACTATAAAATAACTTAATTAAAAAAATAACTAAAGAAACATTCTGGTCTAATTTGACTGGTCAAGGAGTCTTTTAAGATATGTAATATTATATTATTGTAAAATATCTTATAAAACTAAACAGATTTCTTGCCCATATTTTCTTAGTTTCTTGCTATAAAAATTACTGTGGTCACTGACATGTTGTTAAATTACATATATATATAAATTATATTGTTAAATTATATATATATATATATATATATATATATATATATATATATATATATATATATATATATATATATATATATATATATATATAATATATATATGATATTTTATAATTTTATAAAGTAAAATAAAATAAAATAAAATAACAATGTAGTAGTGGTCTAATTTCATCCTATTATGTTACTACAAAATATCTTAATTAAAAAATAAAATTCTGGTCTAATTTGACTGGTCAAGCAGTGTTTTGAGATATTTCATATTATTATATTATTGTAAAATATCTTATAAAGCAAAATACATATTTCTTGGCTGTTTCAGATGTGTTTCTATGGTGTGAAGCGGCGGACGATGAGGAGTTCGGGATTCGCTCGCTTTGGTGTTTGGAGGAACCTGCTGCAGGTGTGGAGAAGAGGTTACCATGGCAACAGGGAGGGGGAGGGGTACGTTTTAGGAGGCCTTTATGTGATTGGACCAGAGAACCAGGTAGTGTATGTCAATCATCTTCATGTTACATGATTTTAAAACGTCCAAACATATGAAACATATGGATGTGTTTGTGTTGTAGGGGATTCTGCTGGAGCACCACGAGAAGGAGTTTGGAGATAAAGCCGATCTCACTGCTGTCCGGATGGCTGTCAGCTGGATTCAGAAAACGGAGGAGACACAAGACAATTAGATTCCTATCAAACCATGATGAAAACCACTACAGCATCTTTGAAAATTAAAAAATTAACTTGCCTTGAAATCAACTCAACAGTTTTCTGAAAACATATAATTATATAATGCTTTATTCTGTGTGTGTGTGTGTGTGTGTGTCTCGTCTGAGAGTGTCTATGTGACAGACTGATCCTAAACTCTAATGAGGGGACGGCCTTGATGATTGACACTTCAGACCACCAACACACACACACACACGCACGCACGCACGCACGCACGCACGCACGCACTCACACACCACAACTAAAATTATTTTTTTTCCTTTACTACATAAAATTCCTTTTTGTTAAATGTCTAATGTTTTAAACACTGAAATGTCTTTTTAAAATTTTCTTGTTTATTTTCATTTATTCTTTACACTTCAGTCTTTTGTAAAAGTGCAGATTATTATGTGCATGGTTATGAAATAAACTGAATAAAACACTGGTGTGACAAACGTACAAATATTTAATGAAATAGACAAAAAAAATGAAAACATATTAAAAATATTATTAATAAAATATCCATAAAATATAGATAATATAAAAAAATATAAAAATATTAAATATTAAAATATATTTAATTAATATTAAATGTATATGAAATACTATTATTACATTAAAAATGCATTTAAACGTAAAAATAAAGAAGAAATAAACGTTAAAGTGTACAAATATGTTAATGTAGTCTCTCAGATGATATGAGCTCATAAACCTGCGTACACATACAACAATTGACATATAACTAATAAATACAGGATCCGCCTCAGAGTGAAGATTGACAGGTGTAGAGTCCTATAGGAATCCGTCAACCTTCCCAATGCAGCCAATCAGAGAGCGGGTCACGGCAGAGGACGGTTTACAGCCGCGGGCGTCAGAAATTACGATGCTCACCTCAGGATGGAAACAGGTACAATTTACACAGGTAAAAGTTTCATCTGTCGCTTAAAGTGTCTGTGAGTGTCGATTAGAGAGTGGTTGTGGTTTTAGAAAGGTATTTATCCACCTGTAGCGTCTCTCAGTGTGATGTTTAATGACTGAAGCAGCACGGAGCGTTTCATATTGACGGTATTCAAACATATAACGGATATAACGGATCTGCTGCTCATCGCTAGTTTGAGTTTGAACATATTACACATTATTTGTATATCGACAGCTGTTGACAGATAAGTTAGTGGTTGTTTGTGTTAGTTTGACCGGGCTGCTGCTGTCTGAGGTGCTGAATGACACCTGAGTGTCGTGAACGCGCGCGCGTCAGCGCGGGATTATGGCACGCGCTTCGTCAACAGCATCACGTTCATTAAGAGAGCGCGTTCATGAATCAAGCAAAAAACAAAACAACAACAACAAAAAAATTTTAAAATAATTTACATCACCAGCGAATTGCTTCACTACAACTAACACTACCATAAATATGGTAAAATCATGTATTCCAATACTGTACTGCTGTGTATGAATGTTGTGATCAGTTAATATAATGCTAAATATCAAAGTACCATGGTTTTACCCTTGAATAGCAGAAATAATATCTTTTATATTTTAAAATAATAACAGCATGTTTTCACCACTGGATAACAAATTTAAAAAGGCTGTTGCAACTTTTATCTGACAATTCAGACTTTTTTTTCTCTGAATTCTGAGTTTACATCAAAATCACATTTTTATTTTTTTTTAAACAATAGAATTAGAAATATAAATGGTAATTGCGACTTTATCTCACAATTCTGACTTTTTTTCTGTCAACTGCAACTTTATATCTCGCAAATGTTTTTTTTTTTTTTTTTTTTTTTTACAATTAAATAAAAAATAAAAATGGTAACTGCGACTTTTTATCTTACAATTCTGACTTTTTTTTTCCTGACAACTGCAAGTTTATATCTCTCAGTTCGTCTTCGGGTTTTTAGAGTCGTTTGTTCACCTTATGGGGCTGTCACGTGATGAACGAACGACTCGAACCCGAAGACTCGAGAGATGAACTAATCAGTTTTCTTTCTGGCTCAGACTGCGTTGGTTAGCTAATTGGGGTGTCAGGTGATGAACAAACGACTCAAACCCGAAAACTTGTCAGATAAGAGGCGAGGTGATCGAATCATAGACTAAAGACCCAGGTATACAATGAATGAATCTTTTCTGTTTCTTATAGCATTATAGTTTTGTCTTGTTTGTAGTGTGATCAGCGTTTGTGTAAGCAGTAGATGTGTTAGGGAGGTAACAGGTAACATTTTAGTTATATTTTGCTAAAATGAACGAAATGACTCGAAAAAAGATTTGTTCATTTTGCTGAACGAGACTCAAAGGTCCGAGTCGGTAAAATGATCCGAACTTCCCATCACTACTGAGAATTGTGAGGAAAACAGTCCAAATTGTGAGATAAAATATTTTGAATGAAACCATATTAAAATCACTCTATTTTAAATATCTGAGGCATTTGACGTTTTGATTGATCGATGGCTGTCTCTGTTTGTGAAGCAGTGAGCTGAGAGATCTGGCGTTCTGGGATCAGTTCAGCATCTCTGATGAGATTGAGACCCCCAGATGGAGGCCGAGACAGGTGAGGCAGGTGAAGTGACTCTGAATGAACCACAAAAGCGCTGAGAACTGAACACTGAGCGCATGTCTGTCTGCAGGTGAGATCGTGAGCTTGACGGTCATCAGGGGTGACGATGGTCAGCTGGGCTTCAGCGTGCGAGGAGGATCTGAACACGGACTCGGCGTCTTCATCAGCAGAGTGCAGAAAAACAGCGCCGCAGGTCCGAGGCTCTGTGTACATTTTGGTTTCATAATTGATGAATTTTACAACATTAACATGTGTGTGTTTGTGTAGAGCTGGCGGGTCTGTGTGTGGGTGATAAGCTGTTGGAGGTGAACGGTGTGAGTCTGGAGAACATCAGCATGAGCAGCGCTGTGAAGGTGCTGACGGGTCACGCTCGTCTCCGTCTGCTCGTCCAGCGGGTGGGACGCGTGCCTGGCCTTCGCTACACTAATGAGAAAACCACGTGGTGGGTGTCACCAACCTAATCGCGCGCTTTGAGTCCAGAGCTGAGATCCTCAACGTGTGTGTTTGTGTGTTTAGGGTGGATCTGATCCATCGGCGGATGGTGGTGGAGGAATCGGACGCTCCCGTCTCGGTGTACAGCTCAGATGGAGCCCTGTGTCGAACGGTTCACCTGCATCTCTCTCACCACCAGCCCTGCCTGGGACTCAACATCCGTGGAGGACGAGAATACAACCTGGGCATCTACGTCTCCAAGTCAGTACAGCACTGAACATACAGTTTCTAAACATTTGATTTGATTTGACAGCATTTTTGAAGTCCTTCGGGTGGATTAACACTAAAATAAGTAAAACAAATTAAACATAAATTCATCGGTTAGATCAAAAAAGTCATTAAACGCTGATGCTATCTTGACAAAGACTTGTCTGAACATTTAAAATGATTTTTAAAGCTTAAAGTTTGAAAGTCTTAACATGAGACAGAAAGTCAGATGATGTTGCCTGGGTTATTTTAGTATCATATTGTAGCTTTTATTAATATTTTTGTTTTGATGTGAATGTAACACTAGTGTTGTGTCTGATTGGCTGTTTGCAGGCTGGATCCTGGCGGTCTGGCGGAACAGGGCGGAGTTAAGATGGGGGATCAGATCCTGTCGGCCAATGGTGTGAGCTTTGAGAACATTAATCATTACAGAGCAGTGGAGGTGCTGAAGAGTCATCCTCATGTCATACTGACTATTAAAGTGAGTCACACACACATACACACAGCAGATGGCTGATGTGGCTCTCTGGTTTCTGTGTGTGTCGGGCTGTGCATTATTCACTCTGTTCCTGGATCAGGTATTCCTGCAAACTCATACACTCTTTGTGTCCATATTAAACATGCCACCTGCCTCCAAACATTCATGATAAGGAACCAAATGGTTTGGAGCAAAAAAGAGCATCCTGCTGTGTGTTAATACTTTTTTTTTGCCAGTACAGACAAAATAGTCAATAAATAAATAAAAAAGATGAAAAGCTAATAACTCATAAGCTAATAAGTCATGAAAAAGTAAAAAATCATAAAAAAAAGAAATTAAAAATAAAAAAGGCAATTAAAGCTATTACTAAAAATGAATGTTTTATATATGATATTTTATTGTTTACCTAAATGTTAAGTGAGCATTAACCAACATCAGAGAACAGTAAACATACAGGTGTGTTGGTTAATTATTGAAAAAATAATTTTAAAAAAAAAAAAATGCAAAATTAAAATAAATAATATAAAAAAAAAAAAACAATTCAAATAAGACACAAACAGTTAAACCATAAACAATATAAACTCAAATAAATATTTAAAAATCAAAATAAATTATTACAATTATTAAAATATTAAACTATTTTATGTTTGAATGCACGTCATGTAACTATTATCCAACTGGGAACCATGAATGTATTTTTTATTTGCTGGAATATTAATTAAATACTAAGAATGTAAGACTAAGTGATTAAGTGATTTTAGAATAAAAACAATCAAAATTGTTTTGCTTATAAAATTGTTTTGCTTACTTCTTACTAAAAAACAATTAAATATTTTATTTGTTTACCTGCATGTAATGTGATCATTAACTGACATCAGAAAACCAAAAACAGGGTTTAGGTTTTCAGGCTGATGTAAAAGCTTAAAGATTACAGATAAAATGTGACCCTGGACCACAAAACCAGTCTTAAGTAGCAATACATTGTATGGGTCAAAATTATTGATTTTTCTTTTGTGTCGTGAGGATATTACGTAAAGATCATGTTCCATGAAGATATTTTGTAAATTTCCTACTGTAAATATATCAAAACTTAATTTATGATTACTAATATGCATTGCTAAGAACTTCATTTGGACAGCTTTAAAGGCGATTTCCTCAATATTTTTTATTCCAGATTTTCAAATAGTTGTATCTCAGCAAAATATTGTGCTAACAAACCATACATCAATGGAAAAAGTATTAAGCTTTCAGATGATGCATAAATCTCAGTTTCAAAAAATATGACTGGTTTTGTGGTCCTGGGTCACATATGATATTCTGTGTTGATTGAAAGCTTGTATATAAATGTGAAATAACCGTTTTGTTTACAGGAAGCAGGCAGATATCCAGCCTACAAAGAAATGGTGACAGAACTCAGCTGGATGAATAAAGGTGAGTTTTGTTTCACAATATGTGGGTTAATTTCTCAGTACATTGATCTTTGACCTCCTCCAGCAGGCAGCGGAACCATCTATTCGTCTTCACAAGGCTCGGAGTCTCACTCGTCCACCTCGTCTCTGTCCTCTGGAACGCCCCTGGGCTCCGTGAGCGGTCTCTCTCAAGCGACTCTGCCCGTTAGTTTGCCCTTAGGAGCCAAAATGTCAGACGTCCGCGGCTCCACTGAGACCCAGTTTCATCCAGATTCCACCGACGGTGGCGGTCAGTCGGAGCAGCTGCGGACGCTGAGCCGAGGACCCACTGAACTGCTGCAGGACTCTGTGATCCGGAGCGAAGAAGAGTTAGGAGAGAGAAGAGTTGAGGGCAGAAAAACATCTCTGCTAATGGCTCTCAGCCGACCGAGTCCTCCGATACGCCGAACACGAAGTCACGTGACTGTGTCAGGTAAGGTTGACCAGTCATATGCAGCCACATACAGAAAAATATTCAGACAAAACACTTTCTATCAAGTGTTCAATATTTAATACATTTTATTAATTATTAAATAAACTATTTTCAGTTTAGGCTAAGTGAAAACTATAATTTTGGTTTCAGGAAAATTCATTTTGGTGCCATATTTTGCTATACCATTTATAAAATGGTAAACAAATACCACTTTGTTAATTTTAGAAGTGCAGAAGCTTTTATATGCAATGTTTGACTATGATCAAATTTAACAAAACAAGATCTGATTTCAGTATCATTAAAGCAAACGCTTTGTGTCTGCTGTTTTCACAGAGGAGGAAAAGAAACACAAGAGGAAGCAGACAGAAAAAGGAGAAGATGGAAGCAGGCCACTGCATCGCTCAAAAACGTTCTTCGGTCTCTTCCGAAAGCGAGATTCCTCAAGATCCCGCTCCAGATCTCCATCTCGCTCAGAGAGCAGTCTGGGTAATACTAGACATCATGTTCTTTGAACTAAATCTGAAACAGCACTGCATGGGTCCTTCATACAGAAAACAATCACAAAATGCATTGCAAACTCTTTAAAATTAAATTAATTAAAACACTAAACTCCTCTATTACTTAAACTTTTTAAAATGATTGAAACCTGATTTTACTGCATGTTTACAGGCAGGTGTGATGCTGGTTTATCTGAGCGGGATGCGATGTCTCAGCTGCGAGAAATGGCCGTCAGACTGCTGGAGGATGAAGACGTGGTCGTGCTCATGGAAATCTGTAAGCGGGTAAAGGAGATTCATCTACCCATGCTGATGTTGTCAAATAAGTAAAGGTTTTGTTTATCCAGAGACAAAACTCATGTGCTGCTCTTACAGTATTTGTCAGAGCGAGGGCTTACGACACTTGTGCATCCGCTACTGGCCATCCTGAACACGCCAGAGAAGCTTCTGCTGCTCCGAGAGATCAGGTGAGAGGAAAACGAGACGTATAAACAAACAAAAAGTCTCTTATAAGAGAATAAGAGAGGAGAACTGATGTGGTGTAATTCTAGCATTTTATTTGCAAACCTAAGGGGCGATTACAGACACCGTTTTCACCTTGGGCATTCATTTACACCTAAACGGTCTGAAAATGCAACCTCAAAATTTATGGTTTCAAAGTTTTTGAAAAACAATACCGTCATTGTCTCCATGTAAACTACAAAAGCATGATTTTATGAAAATTGTGGAAAGTTGTCATGCACATGTGTATTATGTATTCAGTGTATAGGTATTATGTCAAGGCAAGGCAAGTTTATTTATATAGCACATTTCATACACAACGGTAATTCAAAGTGCCGTACATAAAAGGAATTAAAATAGGCATGCAGTGTTTATTTACATTGCCAACTACTGGCCTGGGATGCATCAGCCCGTCAGCTTAAACAGGGATAATTTTGACAATGTTGCCATCTGTTTGCAAAACTTTTCAAAAATGCAAAGTAATATCTTTTCTGTTTTTAATAAATCATACTGTGACATTTTTCATTGCATAAACATGCATGCACAGTTTCAACCTCTGATGCGTTGTGGAATGTGCATGATTTTTTATTACGATCATGATGTTTGTGAGTCTGTTTGACCCTCACATTTCACCCTCTAAGGCTGTTTACGTTTATGCATTTGGCAGATTCTTTTATTTAAAGAAATTTGCACTGCATTGATGGTAGATGGTTTTGGTGTAAAATTAAATGGGAATCAAATCTGTGATTTTGGTGTTGAGAGTGCCATGCACTTATTGTTTGAGCCTCAGGAAAGTACACAGAATAAGTGATTTGATGGGAAAAAAATGAAAAGTGAAAACAGTTTTAAAAATCATGTGTGCCCATGTTTTTGTTTGTTTTTTTGTAATGCAGGAGAAGTATTAATGTTAAAAATGAACTGTTTTAACCTTAATTTTGCTGAATTACTTTGAATTACAGTTCATTTGTCCTACACCATAAGGATTATACCCAGATTTTAACATAATACAACAGTCTAAAGTGTTAATTGCTCAAAAATGTTCATTGACTAATTCTGATTGGCATGGATGCATTTTTAAGTAACGAAAATCTCGTAAGTCTTTAAATCCCTTTTGTTTGAAACACACAACCCATTAACAGGCTAATTAACAGGGCTGATTAGTGAAGGCAGGTGTTCAGTGTTAATGAGAGCCTTTAAAAACCCTCAGATTGCAGAGCTCGGGTTCAACAGAAAAACTAAAAGTTTGAGCACATAACAAAGTGTGGATGATTTGAGTGAAATACTGCTGTGTGATTATTGAAGTGAAAATAATGTGTGAAAGTCAAGTGTAGCAAATCTCAGCACAGACCTACAAAACTCACTAAAGAGATGAACATTAAAATGTAAATGTAGATGAAGACAAAAGTTGATATTAATCATGAGACAAACGTGTGAATGTATGAAGAGTGAGATAACATCAGTTTGCACACCAAAGATAAAAGATATTGTGAGAACAGAGCAGTGCTGCCAACAAACACAGAATTGCACTGCATATTTATCATGTTTTCAGACAACTTTATTCAAGCATTTTAGTGTCTAAACAGCTCATCACTATCTGAAGTGCAAGCGTCAACTTTATTCTAGGAGATAAAATGTTAAGAGCAAATCTGATAAATGTGTGTAAATGATGCTGGTTTATATTTGGAGCACTAAAGTAGGTGAAATATGTTCAGAAAGAGATTAAACACTCACTAACACTCAATGTTTTACACACCACTGTAATCAATCTAGTGTTGAAAATTTCAAATCAATTAAACAAGTTACTTTGCAAAATGATTCACTGTTTCAGAGTACTTTAAACACGACACTAATGACATCTGCTGGTCAAAACAGTGTAAATGCAATTTAAAAAAAAAACCTACATACTGGTTCATGGCTTCACCAGATCAATGTCCTCTCTCAACAAACCCTCTGAATTCCTGAAACCAAGGTTCAAAACCATATAACGCAGCCTTGTTTGCTGAAATCATGTGATTTGGCCAGTTTGATGCACACTCAAAACCAATGATTTGAAACATAGTTTACATTTTAAAGCACCCATCACTGTTGCATGAGTGTGTTCTTAAGTTGAAAGTACAAAATGGCACAGAAGATAATCAAAATGATGTGTACAGTGGATAAATGTGAACTTCTCAAAAGTGCTTAAGTTTCATAACCCTTTAAAGGGGTCATCGGATGCCCATTTTCCACAAGGTGATATGATTCTTTAGGGTCTTAATGAAAAGTCTGTAATATACTTTGGTCAAAAATTCTCAATGGTTGTGTAAAACAACACCCTTTTTACCTTGCCAAAATCAGCTCTGCAAAAATCATCTCATTCTGGTCGAGGTTGCTTTAAATGTTAATGAGCTCTGCTCGCCCCGACCCCTCTCTTCTCTCTGTGGAGTGACGAGCCTGTTTACTTTAGCTGCATTTAGCCGCTAAACTTGCTAACTACCACTATGTCCATTATTACATCCAGCAACACCTCAATGCCTCAATCAGAGATATTCTTGTCTAACTTACATCCCTGCTCGGGCATCCAAACAGGTGGTTCTTAGGTAAGACGCTCATGTCAATCAACTATCGTGGGAGCGGCCTATGTCATGTGACGCCACAACGTCAGGCATCTGAGAACGACTCGATTTGAAAAAAGGGAATATTATTCTTACAGATTATTTAAAAACACTGCATGGATTTTTATCATTGTAGGGTAGATTTGTACATACACTGACAACACACATTAATGTTCGAACAACATGAAAAAGTGAACTTAGCATCCGATGACCCCTTTAAGAAAAAATTATCAAGAGGGAGAAAAGGTCAGATAATAATGCACAGAAATGGACAGTTGTGGCCAAAAGCAAGTTGAAAACCCAAACCAATATGCTCATTTTAAATTGACTAACTATCATTGGTCAGACTTTTCATTAGGCCAGTCGTGCCAAAACATGATGTGGTTTTGGTTACGTGTTTATGCACGATTACCGTGTCTCCATTCACATTTTTAAAAGTGTACATTCAAAATATGCATAAAGAGTTGGAAATGGATGAAAACACAGATACTATTTGTACAATAAACTTTCAGATATGCTTTCATATTACATCTTTACTCGCTCATTTCTGTGATAACGTCAACTTTAGAATGTTCATGTTTTCATTTGTTTCCTTTTGCTCTTTTATGGTATTGCTATAATATCAACTTCAACTGCAACTTAAGAACTGACATGTACAGAAGTTACTGTAGTTTTGCTGAAGCTCATGTGTCTGTTTCTCTCAGATCGCTCGTGTCGTCCAGTGATCTTCCCCTTTTCAACAGCATGGTGTCTCTGTTTGAAGAGGAAGCTTATGATATTCTGAAGAGTCGCTCACGTAAAGTTACAATAACCTTCAAATAATGCACAGTTTTAAGTGTTTCATAGTTCATTAGGTTTGTCTCGTGTGTTTTAATTAGGCAGAAGTTCTCCTCTCCGCTCTCCTCAGTCAGGCCACGCCCCCCGACGCCACCTCATCACACCTGTACCAGGTGAGCATCAGTTCTCAGATTATATCCGTCTTCCATTAAATAATTCCATCTGCTGCACTTCTTTAACTTTAATTCCTCCCAGCCTGTATGTGATTGACCAGTGTCAAAACAGTTGTGAAAAAATGTTGAAACAATGTGTTAAAGACTGTTAAAAAGTTTACAAAATACTTCTAAATCAACACTAGAGATCTGTTGAAGCTACACTGAAACATTGCAATTTGATTTTGCAAAACTGAAACAATTGTTTCAGTGTTGTGAAAATGTTGAAACAATGTTTTATGTTAAACGATTGTAAAAAGGTTAACAAAGGCTTGCAATTCAACACTGAAAATGTAACAAAATGTACTGAAAAGACATCAAAACATTGCAGGGTTTTTTGTTTTGTTTTTTAAAATGTGGATTCGATTTGTAAAATGAACTGACATTTACATGACAATGACATTCAAATATCTTTGAAGCTTATAGAATCTCAAACTAGTTCAAATTCCTGGCTTTGTTGTGCAATATTTATCAACACACATGGTTTCCAATTTAATTAAGGTAAATTTAGATTTGGTTTGCTAGGACAATATTTGGTTGAGATACAACTATTTAAAAATCTGGAATCTGAGGGTGCAAAATCTAAATATTGAGAAAATCACCTTTAAAGTTGTCCAAATGAAGTTCTTGGCAATGCATATTACTAATCAAAAATTAAGTTTTAATCCTTAATATCCTAATGATTTTTGGCACAAAAGAAAAATCCATTTTAACCCATACAGTGCATTTTTGACTACTGCTACAGATATACCGTGATACTTAAGACTGGTTTTGCGCTCCATGATCACAAATGGAAAGCGTGTCTTTCTGCCTCAGATCTGCATGGTGGATTTGAGCTTCACGCCGCAGAGGACCTAGAAAGACAGAATCAACTTGCAGAGGGTCTGGAGCAGCTGCGTCTGTCCTGCTGTCAAGACCAGAACGAGTCCAAAGCCTTCAGCCCGTTACTGGACGTCCCTGTGGACACTTACGGTCATTCAGACTCATTAACGTCCTCCAGGACGTCCACGCTCCTTCCCAACTGGCTGCTGGCGGAGAACACGCGTTCATACTCCGGCCAAACGGCAGATGACTCTTTCAGCACACAAAGAGGACGATCTCCTGTGAGGAACGGACATTCAGAGAGGAGAGCGGGCGAAGAAGATGTGCTGTTTACTGTAGTGGACGCGCCTCGACACAAGAGGCCGCTGCTCTCACAGGTCTTTGGTTCACTAAAGAAGTCACATAGTTCAACAGTGTCACCCGCAGGAGAGACTTTATGTGAGAAACGCACCTGTGACGTCCACACGGAATCAGAGTTTGAGCTCACCACCGTCCGCATCAGCAAAACCAAGCAGTCTCTGGGTATCAACCGTGTTCTGGTTCTTTATTTTAATGCATCTGAATAGAAGTGTGTATGTGTGTGATGTTTTCCTATATTGCATATATATTGCAGGAAATAACGTGTTGTTGCTTCTGTTTCATTGCTACTTTTGTGTGTAGTCTAATCTAATTAATACTGTAAGTGAAGTGCATGTAATGATGTGCAGTAATTATGTGTCTGATCAGGGATCAGTATATCCGGAGGATCAGAGTCCCGGGTTCAGCCCATGGTGAAGATCGAGAGGATTTTCCCAGGAGGAGCTGCATCTACTAGTGACGCTCTGCGGGTAAAAGATCAAGCCCTGTTGATCCGTGTGTGTGTGTGTTTTGATGTTCAGTGTGAGTCATTGGATCTGTTGTGTGTGTCTCAGGCTGGTTTTGAGCTGGTGTCGGTGGACGGCGTCTCTCTGCAGGATGTGACCCATCAGGACGCTGTGGAGATCATTCGACAGGCCTTCAGTAATAAGAACATCAATCCCATGGAGCTCGTGGTCAAAGTTCCCAGAGAGCCCCGAGTCTCATGACACGTGCCTTACCGTATGTATTACACTATTATTCATCATTCTAGAGTGAAGAACAAACACTGTGACTGAGCGGATCTCATGAAAACAAAGCATCTCTTCGTTCAGAAGCTTCACAGACTCTTAAAGATTCACTCAGGATAGATTACACTTGAATCATCATGTGCTGAAAACATGCTTTATGAATGGCTGCAAATCAGGTAACATTCTACATGATTCCAGAACTACCTGTTGGAAAAATAAACCAACATTTTCACTTTGTAACAAATTTAGGTTATAAAATGTGGGAACATTAAACAAAGTTTCAAAAATGCTGAAATGTCCAGTTTTCTTGATGTGATTAGAACATTTTAAAAAAAATGTTACTTAGTGTTTTACTAACTACTTATCTGAATGCTTATTTTTTTTTAATATTCAAAAAACGTTAATGTCTGGTTTTATTTCTGCAAATAGAATGTTATTTAAAGGTTACAAAACAGTTTCATACAGCTTTCTATTTTTTTCTTTTTAACCCAATATTTAACATTTTATTTGAACATTTATTTTATTTTATTTTATTTTATTTTATTTTATTTTATTTTATTTTAATTAATTTTATTTTATTTAAGAACATTTAAAATGACCAGTTTTTTTATGTGATTTTTTTTTTTTTTTGTTAGAATGTTATTCAAAGATTACAAAATTGTTTCTTAGAACATTCTACAAATTTTATTTTTAGCCAAAATGTTTTTGAAACATTATTTGAATTCTTAACATTCCAATACTTCCAATAAGGTTACAAACAGAACATTGAAGTTAATTTTAAGAATAATCTCACAACTTTTTTTTTTTTTTTTCAGCGATATGAGAATAGGTATCAAACATTCAAGTTATAAGAACATTCCATAAACATTACTTTAAGAACGTTTTGTCCAAACATTTTTATATAACTTTTAAAAAACATTAGTGAAAGTTGTGAGAACATTTCCTATTAGTTGTGTCGGCATGATTGTAAAAGTTAGGGCTGGGCACTATGGCAACAAACAAACAAACAAACAAACAAACAAATAAATAAATAAATAAAATTTTATTTTTATTTTTTCCCCAGAGCATTTGACTGATTATTTTTTATTTTTATTTTTTTTTTTTTTTTTAGTCAACTTAAAAAAAAAAAAAAAAAAAAAAAAAAACATGTAACTACAACATGACTCAAGTAAGTTATAAGTAAGAAAATTCTAGAAATTTCTATTCCAAGTGCACCACGTATGAAGTTGTCAACAGGATGCAAATCACTTGTTATATATATATTTGCATAAATGATGCATGAACTATGTCTTGTACAAACTTGTCTTATACATATTATATGCTAAAAAAATAAAACGAGGAAAATGCTTTTAAAAAAAAATCTCAAAAAGTCAGGGTAATTCAAATTCAAAATTACTTGAGGTATAACACCAGTAGACTATTATTAACTATATATAAATGTTCTGTAAAAACAATGAACAGTAGCTTTCAGCCTGTCATCATGGTGCAAACATGAAATATCAGACATGCAGTAGTTCTTCACAGGTTTTTTTTATTCAATTGCGTTGCTTTTCCATTATTTTTTCTATGTAAACATGGACGCATTTGTTGCACTTGCATCTCTTGTAGCGTCTCATGCATGAAACGGCTTTATAAAACCATGGTGCTCAAGTTCACTCCCCATCTTCTTGCATGTTTTCCCTTTTCCACTGCCTGTGTTGCATCTTTGTCAACACAAAAGTGCATTCTGTGTGAATGGTGCCTAGCGATATGAGAGTGTCACATGTGAGTGGTTAATCGTCTGCGCCGACATGCGATTGTATCGTTCTTCTCTCTTTACGGTTATCAACGTTTGGTAATATACCTGTTCAAAATTGCGATTTCCTAGATTTCTAAAAAATAAAATTGTGGCAAGATATAACATTTGAATTAATCTGAAAAAACGTTAAGCCCTTGCATTCCTCAGAAAATGCACATTTTAAATTGAAATATTGAATAAAATAAAATGCCAGTGAATGTGAGTCATTGCAGGTGTTTAATTACAAACAGCTCATAGGAACATTAAATATACAGCACGAAAAATATACAATGTATTGGCTTCATACAAATACTGTTAATTAAAAAATTACAATACCGCCACAATCACCCACGAGATACAAGCAACGCTTTGGTCTATTCACAGTGGCTCCTATATGCACGCGTCTATATATTATTCAGTATTATGTGACCGTATGTGTGCAGTCATGGGTTTATTTTGGTACAAATATAACAGTCAATAGCTTTAATGAAAGAAGAGCTTATATTCCTCACATTAGTGTTAAAGAGCGCCGCGATCAGCTCCTGTCAGAATCACCGCAAGAGATTCTTCCTGCTGCTCATGTCCTCCCACTCGGAAATGACTGGAGTTATAGAGTATTACTGAACACCAGTATGGATGCATGTGCAGCTTTGTTGTTGATTAAGTGCAAAGTACTTTGTAAATACATTAAACTATTGAAGAACAGAATTCAAAAGCAGCTGGAGTTCCTAACTTTGTAATTACTAGTAACTCTTTTGAGTTCAAAGACATGAGCAGTGTTTACTAATCAGACACTCAATTACGATAATTCTGACACGACATGATCGCAGTATAACTTTGTATTTGGAGTCCAGACACCAGGCAGAACTCTTATTATTATTATTTTTTTTTTTTTTATGTGAGACTCAATTAGTTGCGAATTTTGGGATATCGCACAAAAAAAAAAATACGAAGACGCACAAAATCTTAAAATGAGTATGAAAAAAACGATGCACTAAATTGAGACGGATACTTTTTAAGTGTTTAAATTACGATGGAAACACATTTATGGAATAAATTCCTGAATGCACAACAAAAACAACAAAATTTGTCACAGCATGTTAACTGGATATTAATTTGGTGGACTGGATACCCGATCTCACCACACACCATCTCAAATACTGTTTTCGTCGTTCTGAAATGCCTGATCTTACGACAGCGTTTTAGTACCACATTAAAAAAAGTCAATTTTGAAATTGTAACTCTATTTTAAAAATATTACAACTTTAATCTTACAATGCTACAACTTTGTTCTCAAAATATTACGACTTTAAACTTGTATTTCAACAACTTTACTCTTGTATTTCTATGACTTTGTTCTGGTAATTTTGACTTTATTCTCAAAATATTACATCTTTAATTACAAAATGCTATGACCCCTCTTGTAACTTAAATTACTATTTTCAAAATACATCAAATTTAATCTCACAATACTTCAATCTCATATTTCAGCGACTTTATTCTCTTTATGATTTCTTTCTGGTAATTTTGACTTTATTCTCAAAATATTATGACTTTAATCTTACAATGCTACAACTTTATTCTCGTAATATTTATTTTACTTTTTTTTTTTTTTTACGTGGCACTAAAACACTGTCATATGAGTCAAGTCTCATAATGATTTGGTATAATTCTCCTAGAACTGTCCCAAACATTAAGTATCCGAATGCAACACAACATGACAGTGTTTATTGCATTTCGGTCTGATGTGCGAGTCATTTATGTAGGAAAAAAGAGCCACAGCTTCCCTGCTTGCGGCAACTTTTTAGTATTTTAATAGTGACTACCCTAGTGAAAAATAAGTATACTAAAATGTATTTAAAATACATTTATTTTAGCCAAGTATACTACAAATACATTTACATATGTACTTAATAAAAAAATACCCTGAAATTGTACTTTTAGTACACTGGTATATTTAAAGTCTTCTAAATTGGAACAACTAATTTTGTACTTTTAAGTACATTTAATGCATTTTACGTTCAATGCATTAATTGTGCAGAAGTAGTGCTGAAGTCCAAATAAAGATATACTTAAGTATATTTGATTGTGCTAAAGTGGAACTATTTCAAGTATACTTTAAATACACTTCAAATATTTTGCATTTAAAGACAGATATTATTTAAAGATCATACAATCCTCATCAGTGACATTAAAATACATTTTAGGCTTAATATTAAGAAATGTGCATTGTGCACAAGTAGCACTAAAAATAAATTAACTTTTTTAGAATTTTTATATCAGTAAGTCTCAAGTAAAATGTCAGTAAATATGTTAATACTTGAATTATACATAGTATAAAATAAATGCATTTTAAATTATTTTTACTAGGGTATTTGCACCAAAAAAAAAAAAAAAAAAAAAAAAGTTTTGCGCAATATTTCCCAGGTTAATTCGCAACTTTGGATGGAAACGTAGCTAATGACACAAAAGTGCACTTCTGTGAGTTTACAGACGAACTGTGTCACATGTGTCTGAAATAATTAATGACATGTCAATTTAATGAAGTTGCACCAATTATTGGGGCACATAAATCATGTAACGTACTTCGAAACGGCACTGAACGCTGTGCCGTCTGCAGTAGATTGAGGCCGTTTACAGAGAACGTGCTTTTCCACTATTACATTGTTTTTGTGTAAACACGTGCTAGTGACCGTTGCATGCAGGTCTCCCGTCGTTCACAGCGTTTTAAAAACGCCCACATCTCACCTCTTTCAAAGCAAAAACACGTCGTTTGTGAACGGCCCCCGACTCTGTTTAGAGAACAGCACTTAGTTGCATTTTATGCAGAGCACATTCTGAAATGAGCGCGGCAGTAGACGATTACTTTATTTCAGATCTCGGTAGCAGCGATGTCGTCAAACGTGACTTCGTTTCCGCTGCTGTCGTCGTCCTGGTCTCTGGACTCCAGCTCGAGGCTGAGCTGACGGAGCGATCGCTCCAGATCTCGGTTCCTTTTGTACATCTGCACGTAGTTCTGCTGCAGCTGTTTCTGATATCGAATCACTTTATCTTTCTCCTCCTCCCAGCTCTTTCTCTCGCTCTCGAACGCAGACGCCTGATCGGACGAGCGCTGGCGTTCGTAAGCGAGCTCCGCCTTCAGCCGGTCCGTCTGCTGCTTGTGCGCTTTCAGCTCCTCGCTCTCGCCGGCCAGCCGCTGGTCGTCGGCGGTCGTGGCGCTCAGGTGCTCGCGCAGGTGAGACGACTCGTCTTCCAGACGGCTCATTTTCTCCCTGAGCAGCTCGTTTTCGCTCTTGCGCCGCTGCAGTTCGTTCTCGCAGACCTCGAGCTCCAGCGTCCGTGTGCGTGAGGCCGTGTGCGCCTCCTGGAGCTGACCCTGACACGTCTGCAGCTCCGCACGAACCTCCCGCAGCTGCCCGCGCAGCGTCACCAGCTCTCCGACGCGCTGAGCCAGATCGGCCTGCAGGTCCTTCAGCTGCTGCTTCAGCAGGGAGATCTCACCTGACTTCTGACACACCTGAGAGAAACACAACCAGTTGAGAAACCAAAAAATCAACAAACATTTTGACTCCCTAAGTCACTATGCCAATCACACTGAACACATTTGTTCACTCTGTATTGGAATCTCACTTAATATGGCTCAATATCCTGTGACGTCCACTAAGGGCGCTTACGGTCGAATGGGACACATCCCTAGTCTGAGTGCCCTCCACGAATTTCTTTGACTGCTCACCTCCCACTTGGTCTCCTCCAGTCTGGGCCCCAGCTGCGTGTGCTCTCGTTCGTAGGAGGCGCAGCGCTCCTCGAGCCTCTGGCGCTCCTGCAGGAGCTGCGTCATGTCCTCCTGCTGCTTCTTCTTCTCCTGCTGCAGCTGAAACACCTGGAGCTGCAGGAGCTGCTGTTCACGCTGCGCTTTATGAGACGCCTTCTGCATTTTAGCCGCACACGTCTGTCTGAACTCCTCTATCTCCAGCTCCGTGCGCTTCTGACGCTCCTCGTACACCTGCACCGACACGCACAGAAAATTTATAATCTGCTAAAGATTACTAGTGATTCTAATGATAACTATAGCAATAACTAAATTCTCATTTAACCGTACACTCAATAACGTTCCATTTATTGTAATAGTTTGTTGTTGTTGTTGTTGTTGTTGTCGTTTTTTGTTTAAACATAGGATTTAAGTACAATCCAATGAAGTGTTAGGAATGTAAAATCAATGATACAATTTTTGTACAGTTATTTTATTTTATTTACTTTTTTCATTTTTTTTCACATTTTTTAATAATGATTTTTGTCACTTATGTATTTCTTTATAAATAGATAGATAGATACTTGATATTTTGTGTCATCAAAAAAATGTGAAGAATATATAATTTTTAAAAAAAGTAATTGTTTATTGTAATATATAGTAAATATATTTAATAATTAAATAGTAAAAAAAATGCAATAAACAAATTATATATATATATATGTGTATAATATATGTGTGTGTGTGTGTATGTATGTATATATATATATGTATATGTGTGTATGTTATTGTTTATTGTAATATCTGTTAAATATATGTAATAATTTTTTTACTTTTTTTTTATAAGTTCATTTGCAAAAACAGAATTTTTTAAAATGTTCAGTAATCATGTTTTTATTATGTTATCATGTTTTTATTCTGTTAGGTAACTTTATTTATTTTTTTATTTTTACTTAATCAAAATAATCCAACTGCAGTTTGACTGAGATTAATTGGAATGCACAATAAAAAAACATGATTGCTAAAAATTGCTAAAAACTGAGTTATCTGTTTTTGCAAATGAACTCTTCATATATACTCTATACGCTTCACTAATAAATAAATTTATTCAAATAAATTTATTCAAGATAAAACTACTTCATTTCTTGACAAGTCCTCCTAATACAGATTATTTCCTGGTTTTCTTCTTAGTCTAGATAAAAACCATCTCTCACACACCTGACAGATGGCCGCCTCATTCTCGTCCAGGTTTTCCCTGAGCTGCTGAAGCTCCAGCTCTCGTTCCCTCAGTTTGTCCTCCAGGTCTCTGACGATGGCCTCGTAGGCCTCGATGGGCGGCGGGGACGGCATGTCGGACAGCAACGGCCCGCGGCCGCCCAGAGATCCCGTGCTCTTGCTGGACGAGGAGCGGCCGCTGTCGGAGTTCGAGTGTCCGTGATGTTTGCCCGCCTCGCTTTGGCTCTGGTTGTACACGGGCCCGTTATACGCCGGCAGGTTGGTTAAAGAGTTGCGTGCCGTGTCCGTCATGGTAAACGACTGGCTGAACAAAGCGTTGCGAGCGCCGCTGTAAGAACTGCGCCGTTCCGTCGACACGGGCGTGATGTCGTCATCTTCCGGAGAAAACATGCTGAGGTTTCCTTGGCTTCCCGACAGACCGGCGCCGAGCCGCGGAGACAGATACTGCACGCCGTTACGGCTCTTAGGGACCACGGGTTTGAAGGCAGTGGGTCTGATTATGGCCTGCTGAACATTCTGAGACAAACAAACATCACAAATCATGAGAAAACTCATGCAAACACATCGTCATCAGTTGGTGAGCTTGTGCTTTGTCAAAGATCAGAGAGGGGAATGGGATTATTTATTAATCCCTAATGTACTCACTCTTTCTAACTGTCCAGACACCGGAACCAGTTTCGGAGGTCCATCCAAACCAGTCGAACCCACATCCAGATGATTATCATTCCAGTCTCTTATCAAGTCCTCATGTGAATATGAGCGAGTACCAAATCCTTTCGATCTGCCAACGATGCCTCTTCTCTTGCTGGACGGAGTCCTACTTCCCACCTGGACGTCTTGTGAGGTTTCGGACAGCAGGCGTCCGGAGCCCGGTGTGCCTTTGCGGAATTTAGTGCTGACTTCTATGTTTGCGCGGTCAGGATACGTGATGTGACCCGGCATCATGCTGCTGACGGCACCCATCGCTCCCATCAGAGGAGGTGAGGTCGGATGGAGACGTGGGTCCAGGCCTGGTCCCGGATGGTCAATAGACGCGGGGAGAGACTGGACCAGCGCCATGACCGATGACACACGAGATCAGAAAACCTGCATGGAGGAAAGAGACGAGGGTTACTGGAGATGCCATTAACATCAAATGGAGTTGGAGTGTTGTGTAGACCATCATTGAAAACATTGTTCATGTAGTCGAGTGCACTTGTGCTCAGCATAGGAGACTAATCTAGATTAGAGAAATTAATCCCAGTTTGATCTGCCTTGACAGTTTCAAACAACACAATGACTAAAGTCGATTAAATAACCGTTCAGAACATCTGCGTGTTTTCTTTACTTTAACCAGAATGTGGAAGAAACAGCAGTCACAGCCCATTATCATTGTTTTGTTGTGTTTTTTTCCTTTTTCATGCTTTTTAACGGACAGGACAGTAGAGATGGACAGGAAAGCACTGTGGTGGAGAGTTGGGAATGGGATTGGGAGAAAACCACGAGTCGGGAATCGAACTTATTGTTTTAATGGGACTTGAACTTGTTGTAAATGTGAAAATATAGCAGAAGTAACAACGACATTCAAAAACAATGGACTTGTGACAAACCTCCTGAAATAATCAGGTCTTCACTGTAAGTTTTCATTTAGTGATGAGCGGATTTTTGCTAGAAAAAGAGCAGGAGAAACACCATTAAAGTGTCTCCGGCAAAAGCTGCGGAAAGAGTGACAGCCTGCAGAAGTGACATGGATGGTGGTTGTCACCACTAGAATTACCTACTGTAGCCAAAGCACAAGAAACTCATTTAACTTCCAAGGCCCATATTTACAAAATATAGACTTCTGGGAATCCATACTCATTGACCATTCTCAAGAGACCGTGTCAATCATTTCGGATCCAAAAGCATCCAAAATGTTGTGGTGTTGCTAGAGGAGGAGTACAGTGAGAAGTGCCTGGAGTACTTGGAGTTCTGGAGGACATGTTACATACCAGCTCTTCTATAGGGATGTATGAGTGCTGAAGGTGTGAGGAAGTTGTGCTTTATCAATGCTGTCATGAATTCACACACCACTGTGTGATTTAATACAAAAAACTGAAACTGAAGATGCTACCCTCTCCTCATCCTACATTGTTGTACATTTTTTCAGCATGACAATGAAGATAATCATTCTCCCAAGGTGAAAATCCTTCAGTGGACATGTCTTTACACTCTTGAGCAGCTGTGGGGGATTCTGTAGAGACGCTGAGCAACAATAAAGACCAGGGCATTTAAGGAGGTCAATTTTGCCATCTTTTCATGAATTATATTAGTGATCATTAAGAAAATACATCTTTTATGTTTATTCAGAGGGGGTGTACTCATCTGTGCTGTACATTGTATTTCAGAGCTGCGCAATTAATGCGAAGTTCCATCATGAAACTTTAGATGGCGCTGGCCGATAGGTCATCATTCACACGGTGCAGCCGATTGGTAGCCTTTGCATCAGCATCCAATGAGCTTGTTGATCAACATACTCGCTAGTTATTGCAAAGCACTTTAGAAACCCTCCACCCTCTGCTTCTGTACGTATTAGCAGTTGTGAGTGTCTATTCCACCAAGACTAAACACATTAATGTTGTCATGCTAAACTCTCTAAGAGTTGTCATGACAGAAATGACTGTTTTTAAACAGGTTAAACAAGTTTCAGACAAAGGAAGACGGGCATATCCACCCGAAACTCAAGTCATTAGTTTAGTCATTAGTCCATTTTAGTCTGAGCCAGCTGGGCTACAATTCCTTTTGATGAATCTCAAATTAGACATTTACCTTTAACCAACAACCAATATGTTATGCATTATTAGTTGTGGTTTACACTAAATCTAATAAAATCAGAATATTTCTGTGAAGCTGTTTTGAAATGATTTGTATTATATAAAGCACTACAGAAATAAATGTGACTTGACTAATGATGCGACTGAGTTCATTTACTATGTTACTGTTACTAGATGAAGTACAAAAAGTCACGTTTTTTAAAAGTTTAAATGATTTTTCTTGGAACATTCCATTGTATGATTTTGCAATTATGAGAGTGTTACTTTGAAATGTTTCAAAAGTTGTAACTTTCAAACTCAAAGTTTCAAAAGTTGTTTCAAATGTTGTAACATTTAACAATGTTAGCTGAATGTCCAACTGAAACATTTCAGGTAATTTTGTTTTTGATGTTCTAATCAGACCTGTCCTGGTCAAGCATTAATATGGAGCTCTGACTAATGAACCATTCATAACAAGACCAGGAACATGACCCAAATTTCCCGTCAGCTTCCCATCAGGTCACCGTAACCTTCATAAACAGCTGAAAACAGAAGAACTAAACTAACTACACTCACAAACAAAGACATTTACTACAACGGCTCCTATTTAAGTGTGAAAAATGAATCTGTGTCTTCCTCTTCTGCTCTAGTTTGTGTCCTATGAATAACTGCTTGTTCCTCAGTTGTAAGTCACTTCTCATAAATGAATAAATGCAAATGTATCTAACATCCGACCGCAGGCAAAGATGCCTCACTTGGTTATTTAACGTTCAGTGTTCTGTCGTCAGATCCGTATATTAACGGGAAACCCAACGGCGCTGCTTTGACCAAATGCATCATACAGCTGTACTCATGATCACTGATCTGAATCACTTCCTGAATGACATTAAATACACAGCGATCACAGAACTAAACATCATGCTGCAGGACGGTGTCGTTTTCATTGTTCTGAGACACTGAAACCTCTGTGTGCAGCAGACCGGCGTGACTCCAGTGAAAAAGCCTTTCAGCGTCTGCTGCCTCCTACTTCCTTCTGACAAATCTGACATTTTATTCAAGACAATGAGATTAAACAGAACAATGTTCAGTCACATGGCATCAAAACAGACTCATTTACTTCCGTAATTCCAGTTGTAGTTGTTTCTTTCCAGAATTACATGGAAGTTAATCAAATTACAAAAGTTAAATGAGTTGTGAATGATGACTCATGTTGACCTGAGACTTGCTTTTAAGATGTTTCTCATGATAAATATATCCAGTCATTTCATGAGTCTTCCTTAGAGCTCAATCTCATTGTCTTAAACTGCTCAGATTTGCATGTCTGCAATCAAAACTCTCAGATCTCAATACCTCAGCCAACAAATTTAAGTTATAAAAACATTGTGGGAACCATTGTTTTGAAATGTTTCTAAAACATTGAAACAACCAGTTTTCTTTTCATGATTAGAAAGTTATTTAACCCTCTGGGCCTCTTCAGTCATTTTTGACCAAAAACAAATTTATATTTTGAAATTTTCAATGAAATGAGATGACACTTTGTGACTTTTGTTGCATTAGCACCAAAAAATCATGGACATGATTGGGATATGTTTAAGAGTCACAAAAAAAGAAAGTCACACCTGGCTCCTTCGTGGTCAAAAATGACCAACATCGGAAATGAATGGGAAATACAAAAAAATCTGAAAACGCAGAAATTCTTTTGGGGGTATCAACTACAGATCAGCTGCTGTAAGGAAAAAAAGTGCACAGCAATCAAGAGGTGACACTCTAGAATATCAAGATATACACACACACACACATAGAAATGAACTGATAAAAATGCAACAGAGCAAATTTTGAGAATATGTGAGATGGGGAGAGCAATTATTTTTTTTTTGTAAAATAATTACAGTTTATCTGTAAATACTTACAATTATATTTATTTGTTTATTTTGATTTTTTTTTTTTAACTCTTTTTCTTCAATTTACTGTTTGATAATTGTTTTTGCTCTTATTTTTGCAGATATGTTCCTGATATATGAGTAACAGCATTGCTTCCCGTGTCTTCCCATTTCTGACAAAATTTTAATGTTTGATTGTAATCATAACGCAACCTGATATTTATCTAACAAAAAATATCCAAACCTTGGCAAAAAGTAGCCTTGTAGAATCTCTAAATGTATATCTGAAAGCAAAACCTAATAAAATGTCAAAAAAAAAAACAATGGTATATGTTTTAGCTTACATGACGTTACACATTTTATTTTTTAATAACACCAAATGGCACAATTCTCACTTAAAAAAAAAGGATTTTAAATGCGTTCACTCTGTTTGTGAAATGTTGCATTTTATTGAAAAATAAAAAATAATAATAATAATGATATAAATAAATATATATTAATTCTAATAGAAAAAAAATAGCTCATTAAAATGTTATAAATATTGCATATTGTCATAAAATCCCCTCAAAATTCTAAATAATTATCAAAAAATATTATTGAACTAAAATATTTTACAGTGATTTTCCTGCAAAAAAAAAACAAAAGTTATATTTCAAGGCTTCGGTCACTTTTGAGGCCCAGAGGGTTAAAGGTTAAATAAATGTTTTTTTAGAATGTTCACTTACAAATAACAAGGGCATTTTGAGAACATCGTTCTAAGAACATTTTGTCCACTTTATGAGAACAAGTGCAAATAACATCAAGAACGTTGTCTCTCAACATGATGACAACAGATTAAGTGTTAATAAAGTTAGAAGAAAGTTCCATGCACGTTTTGTCCTAACATTCATAAAAATGTTATGTGAGAATGTTCTCAAACATTTCTAATCAGATGATCTGAGCGGCTCCACACTGATTTTATATCTCTAAACTCTTACTGTACAACAGCTGTTGACTCATTCATATCTGTCAATACTTCATTTATTCTCTGAGCGAAGCACATTTCTATAGGGATAAACTGGTTACACACACACACACACACACACACACACGGTTGTATTAGTCACATACCTGATGTTAAATCCTGCATGTCGTTGTGTTGTGTGTCACTGATACTGATGCAGCTGAGCGTCAGTCAGTCGCTTCACTTCCACTAGCTGAAGTACTTTAGTCTCGCTCTGTCTCGTGTGTGTGTGTGTGTGTGTGTGTGTGTGTGTTTGAGTGTGTTCGTCCCTGAGGGAAACTCATTTCTCTTCACGTGTAAAATGTAGCTCAGTCTCCATCCCAGAGAGCTCGGCGCTCGTTCTCAAACCCCTCCTAGCGCTCATGATCTTCCTGTCTCTGTCTCTGCCTCCTTCCCCGTCCTTCAGTTTCTTCCTTTTCTCTGTTACATCAGTACTGATGAAGTGTTATGGGAATATTCCACTATACAAACAACACTAGACTATACAAAACTTTTAAACACCACATGACTCATGTGCAGTTTCATCTCGTTTTGGCCACAAACACACTGTAATGTTTCAGTGTTTCTCAACCAGGGGACCAATGTCCACTAGAGGGCCTCAAAATGACCTCAAATGGTTAAACACAGGACAAAACCAAGCTCAAAAATAAGTTAAACCTCAAGATATTAAGGTATTTCCTCCTTTATTTTTTTTTCTACAGCAGGAAAAGTCATGGAAATTAACTGAATCTTAAAACACCATGAGCATTTTTCTAATGGATATACATGGATAACAATTTTTTTTTTAAACAAATAATCAGTATTTAATCAATAAATTATAATAAATATTTAATAAATAAATTATATATATTTTTTACAATTAATAAATGCAATTAAATATTTATTTACAATTAAAATACAATTTATATTCAGTAATATCTACTGAATATTGCATTGACACTGACATTTAAATAATGACTTCTTTTGTCCAGCTGTTTTAAAGCTGAAATTGAATTTGCTGATGAATATTAAGTTATTTTTCTGTTTGTCTTTTTTTTTGTAATGCTGTTTTGAAATGATCTGTATTACACAAAAGCATTACAGAAATAAATATGACTTGACTAATGATGTGACTGAGTACATTTCTTATGTTAGCAGATGAAGTACAAAAAGAAAAGTCCAGTTTGTAAAATGTTTTAGAAACATTTTTTCTTGTTTACAGGAACATTGTATCATTTTGCTATTATGAGAAGTTACTTTTAAAAGTTTCAAAAGCTGTATCAGATGTTGCAACATTTAAAAATGTGACTTGAATTTCCAACTGAAAAACAGAAAAACAACAGGAAGTCATGGAAATTAATGCAGAAATCATGGGCCAAAGCATAAAAGATTTTATCAGTTGGAAAATGTAAGTTTTTAATTTTTATATAATATACACATAATTTAATTTTTATATAATGATTGTCACCCATTTAGTTAACTTTTTTAGCAAATTAACTATTTTTTTTAACAAATTAAATTTTTTTATTGTATTTTTTTAAATTTTTTAATTATTTTTATTTTTTTTAATTATTTTTAAATTTTAAATAATGATTATTGTCTACAGCAGCTTTAAAGTTTCAGGTTTTTTTCAGTTTTTTTAATATTTAAACATTTTTTCTTGTTTACAGGAACATTCCATTGTATCATTTTGCAATTATGAGAGTGTTACTTTTTAAATGTTTCAAAAGTTGTAACTTTTGAACTCAAAGTTTCAAAAATTGTTTCAAATGTAACATTTAAAAATGTTAGTTGAATGTCCAACTGAAACATTTCAGAAAAAAAATATTCCATGAATAAAAGCTCTCTGAACAAATGTTCCATTAACATTGGTAAAAGAACTCTGGGAACCTATTTAGAACATTCTAAGAACATTCCCTGTTACCTGGCAATTTAATCCTGTTCACCTGTGATCAGATCACCTGAGACGGATGTTAATAGCAGGTGTAAACGGGACCCTCATCTGCTTCATCTGCTTCAGTTTTTAGACGAGCTGCTACTAATTTTACGTCTTGTAAAGTATTCTGGGCCACAGGTCTGTGTGATCAAACCTCTGGGACATAACGAGCATCACAAATAGCTCAACGTGGAAAATCTTAGATCGCTGAGATCTCCAAACACAGATCATCAGTTCATGGCGGGAAATTCACCAACAGATTTCTAGATGAACACACTGTATGTGAACAAACCCTAAGAAACAGGTCAGACGAACCCAAAACAAGCCAATTATGACAATTAGTGCACTATAGTGTGCATATCATTTGCATTCAAATCAGTATGAGCGATACTAACAGTGACGCCTGAGAAAATACTGATTGTAAACACCCGCAATGACAGTGACGAATGCAAACACAGATGAAACACAATCATCTCTCTTCACACACACTTCCACAGAAACTTTTGAATGAGTGTGCTGCGCTGGTATATATAGGCTAGTGTAAGTAGGCTACAGCGTGCCGTGTGTGTCTCTCTCAGGTCCTGTAAATGGGTCACGCTGGACACAGTTAAATTGGTTCTACAGGCAGAGCGAAGCGAAGAGGTCCAAGTTCCAGAGAAGAGAACAGAACAACACGAGACGACAGAATATAATCAGGATCAGCTCCAAAACACACACGCATGCACACACACACACACACCTTCAGTCAACACTGGTCCACACACACACACTCTCTGTCTGCTTCCTCTTCATGCATATGATACACCCGCACATATTGTTTCATTAGAATATGCTTTGACTTAAAGCAAATACACAATCGTGTCATCCGCCCATAACCCTCTGCCCAAGCTCAAACAGAGCATGTGAGATTTGAGTCTCAGTTGCAGAAAAGAAGATATTTCAAAAAATGTTTTTTTGTTCATATAGTGTCCGATACTTAGATAGGAGAAAGTTATGCAGATTTGCAACAACGTGTAGGTGGACAATTCCTTTGAACTTGAGTTTATAATGTTACTAATCATCCCATCAGTCCTCGGGTTATCGGATTCAGTAGGACGTTAAATCCTGCAGGAGCTGCCGTTATATAAGCGACGATGGGCGACGCTGGGATCTGCTGCGAGGAGATGAAACGCTGCTCCTACGTTTGATCAGCCACCATATTTATGATCAGATTTCACAGAATGAGGCCATTTAAAATATGTTCTGATACAAGCACAAAATATTCTGGGTCAAGGGCTGATGTCTCGAGAAAGAGACTCCATTATGACTAAACTCACACTCAAATACTATTTTAGTCTTTCTACTTCCAAATTTCAAATTTAATTTGATGTCAACTTGCAGTTTTGTTGTGATTTATTTGTGAAATTCACTTGCAATTTCTTTGCACTTTACTTTAATTTCTACAACTGAATATGGTACTTGCAACACCAAAGTTATGGGTTTGATTCCCAGGGAATGCATGAACTGATCAAATGTATAGTTTGGATGCAATGCAAGTCACTTTCAATAAAAGCATCTGCCAAATGCATTAATGTAAGTCATGCATTTCAGTTGTATAAAGGGAAAAAAATATAGTTTTAATGCAATGTAAGTTGCTTTGAATAAAAGCATCCGCTAAATGCATTAATGCAAGTCATGCATTTCAATTGCATAAAGGGAAAAAAATACAGTTTAATGCAATGTATGTTGTTTTGGAGAAAAGCATCTGCCAAATGCATTAATATAAGTCATGCATTTTATTTGCATAAAGGAAAAAAACAGTTTTAATGCAATGCAAGTCACTTTGAATAAAAGCATCTGTCAAATGCATTAATGCAAGTCATGCATTTCAATTGCACAAAGGGAAAAAAATAGTTTAAATGCAATGTAAGTTGCTTTGGAGAAAAGCATCTGCTACATGCATTAATGAAATGCATTTCTAAGCAAAAATGGTGACAGAAATAGTGTTTTCTTTTACAACATACTCCAATAATCTTTATCGAGTGAACTGATTTTTATCAATACCATTGATTAGTGCATGCAGTTCTAACTCATTAAGGAGACTTTTATTTTTTTTGCTTAACAGGCTTCAGTTTTGAATGAATCGTGAATAGATGAATCAATTATCTGAATCGGTGCTCTGAATCCTCTGACTCTCCTGCTCTTCTGTTCGGCCTGCATTCATCACGGCCCAGTTTGAGTGCTTGTGTTCCTGTGCTGGGACACGAGGACAGCGATCCGGACAGCTGCGGGTCGCCTACCGGTGCCCGGCCGTGCCAAGCGTTCACTGGGAACACTGCCTACAACAGACCTACTTTAGCTGACCAAAAAAACAGAAGTCACTGACAATTAACCCATGAAGAATCCACTCCTGCATGCTCTTCCTGTCACTTTCCTCTGAAATGATTATGATGATTATGCTGTTGTTTATTCTGTGGAACACAACAGGAGAATGAGCAAAAAAAAAATATGAAAGCTCCATAAAATGCACAATATCATAATAATCGTCCATAAGACTGTGCATGAGTCATCTGATGTTCAAAATGCTTCTGAAAACATTAATCATTTTTTGGAGAGAATTGAAAAATTATTAACAAAAGGATGCTAAAATTAAATTTAGTAAAAGCTTATGTTAAAGTGTTCTCAATGGATGGTGCTAAAAATATAGTATTTTTAGTTATTAATTAAACAAAGCATTGTTTAACTTTAAAATAGACTTTAAATATAGTGCATGAGCCATGCTGACACACTTTCATGACGCTTTGTAGATTTCTTCTGCTTTTTCATCATTGTTTTCACTGTATGTACAGATGATGTTTGCTGAACATCTCCTTTAATGTTCCACTTACAAAACAACAGCACACAGACTGAACGCAGAAATGAAGGGGAGTAAACAATCAATCACAATGTCTGACTGAATTTCTGTATCTCGTACACAGCGTTTATATGAACGGTTGGCTTCTCCTTTTGTCTAAGTTGATATCTGATGAGAATCAATCACAAAAGAGACTTTTAACCCACACAAAAGACTCCCTCCGCTCCGATGACGGCTCTATAAATAGAGCGCGTATTAATAGCGTTTACAGAGAACTATGGGTTACGGGAAGCCACACCTGATTCATGTGCATTTCAGATAGAATCCAATTATATTAATAGATTACAAAACAAACTCGATAAAAGCAGCGTAGACGTGCACACACAAAGCCTTTCAAGAACACGTCTGAAAACAAAGCCTATTTTAGGATCATTAACATCTTTTGCACAGTAAAAATATTTTGGTTTATATTATTTTTATGACACGTCACCTAATTTAATAATGTCTGTAATAAAAAAAATTAATTAAATTTAATAAATTAAAAAATAAATTAAATAAAAACATTTCTCTTTTTTAGTTTAACATGTAAACTAAGGTTTTTTATTATTAATATAAAAACTAAAACTGAAATACAACTGAATAATTGATTTAGACATTTAAAAAAAAATAATAAATAAAAATAAATAATATTTTTTTATTTTAATAATAATAAATAAAAATGACAAACACAACAAATTTAGGCTTAACTAAAATTAAAATGAAAACAGAAAAATTAAACAAAATTAAATATTAATTTCATAGCTAATTTTTTTACTGTCATTTTCTCATGCAGAACAGTTTATTTTTGTCTTGTTTCTGTTTATTTTTCTTTCTTACTCACACTCAGATTCTTCTGAGAAACCTTGAGACGCTCCCAGAGGAGCAACGACAAGAACATCCACAACAAGTGGCTGCACAGGAAATGATGTCATCAAACTTTAATCAGAGCATGAGTGTGTGTGTGTGTGTGTGTGTGTGTGTGTGTGTGAGAGAGAGAGAGAGAGAGGGAGAGAGTTTGTTTATAGACTGGAAGAACAGCGGATGTGGGTTTGACCATCATGAGCTTCACCCACACTGATCAACTCCACCGTCAGCACTGGAAAGGCCTGAAACCAGAGCTCCGACTCCAACAGCAGCTGCTGCAAACCTTCCCTGCTTAATGGCCATTACATATACACTTATATAAAAACAGAGGCCCACGGTGAAATGTAATACTTATTCAATTCTCCGAGCCTAGAAACAAGCATCAACAAGCACTAATATGCTGATGAGTGAGGCTCATGAGTTTGTGTGCTAGAATTACCTGCATGGTAAGGAAACGCTCTCAGATTTGCTCAGGGAAGCTGATCTGTTCAAACACCTGAGCGACAGGTAGAGCCACAATCCAGATTTCACATTACAGACAAAGACTCTCACAAACACCGTTAACAGTCTGAATGACTAAGTAAATCTCCATTATGACATCCACAACTGAAAATATGATGTTATTTACTAAACCAGGGATTCCCAGACTTTCTTTGTCATCTGAACCCGTTTGAGCGAAAATATTTTCTTGAAGTCACCTTGAGATTTTGTTAATATTTCAATCATTTAACTCATGATTTTTTGATGGCAGTTAATTTATTCATTTTATTTATTTTATAGATTTTGTTTATTTTAAATGTTTTTATTTAATTTTATAGACTTTCCTTAAACACTACTGAAGGAGGATGAGCAATTAATTTTTTTTTTCTTTAAAAAAAATCAAATGTAGATACATCTTATATTTTTGTAATCTTTTTCTTTTCTTTTCTTTTTTTTGCATCTGAATCCATTTGAGCTAAAATATTTGTTTGAAGTCTCCTTGAGATTTAAGTAAATAATTCAATAATTTAGCAACATATTCACATTTTCACAACTTTTTGATGACAATTAATGGTCATATGACACACCAGAAAAATATTTACAAATTATCCAATTTGTATTTGGATTGGTTTTAGGTTAATTTTTTATTTTACATTTATTTATTTATTTACTGATTTATTTATTTATTTTATTTTATTGACTTTAAACACTTTTGAAGGAGAATAAACACTTCATAAATACACTTCAAAAATCTTTACTTTTTTTTTTAGTAAGTGTTTGTTTGGATTAATTTTAGGTTCAATTTTGATTTTATTTTATTTGTTTATTTTTTTTATTTATTTAAATATATTTATTTATCTATCTACTGATTTATTTATTTATTTATTAACACTTCAAAAATATTTACTAAAAGTAAAGTATTTATTTGGATTGTTTTAAGGATCATTTTTTATTTTAAATGTATTTATTAATTTATTTGTTTGTTTATTTAAATGTATTTATTAATTTATTTGTTTGTTTATTTAAATGTATTTATTTAATTGTCTATCTAATGATTTATTTATTTATTTATTTATTTATTAACACTTCAAAAATATTTACTAAAAGTAAAGTATTTATTTGGATTGTTTTAAGGATCATTTTTTATTTTAAATGTATTTATTTGTTTGTTTATTTAAATGTATTTATTTAATTGTCTATCTACTGATTTATTTATTTATTTATTCATTTTATTGACTTTAAACACTATTGAAGAATAAACACTTTATGATGCCTTTTTTTTTTTCACTATTCACTTCACATCATCCATTTCAATGTTTTTCATTCAAATGTTTTGTTTGTAAAGAAATTCAAAAGTAAATATTTTATATTTTTGTAATCATGTTGGTTGATGGCCACATGATGTGCAACTAAACAAACTGTTTAATAGCTTTACATTTTTTATGATTTTTTTAATTTACATATTTTTTTTGTATAACTCCCAAACCTCCTACAGTTCCCTCACAAACCTTAGTTTGGGAACTAAATAAATGCAACTGAGGTCCACATTCTTCCGTCTAATCTTAATTAATGGTCAACAGACTGACAACTAGTTGTCCAGTTAGGTTCCAATCAAACAGCACGCAAAAACATAGTCGTAAAACTGGACTGAGAGTGTATTTGGCTGTGGTGTGAACGATCCAAACTCTCTTCAGAATCTCTTCAGTCGGAAACAGAAGGTCTTGAGTGAGATCATCCAGATCTCTCGGATTATAACGGTTTTCTGCATCCTAGGCCAGCTGTGATTTGATATCAGCGCTTTAATAAACAGCCAGTAATAAACACAGAGACCTTCATCCACTAACGCCACTGTCAGCTCATGTCTCCAGCTCAGTGTGTCAATGAATATGAAACAACTTCGTCTAATCAAACAGACTTCATTAAGGATCAAACCTCATTCAGCGACGTGTCCCAGTGAAACGCAGCCGATTGGAGGTCACTGGGTCACCGCAGGGATCCACATACAGTAAATGTGTGACTGAACTCCTGTCACGTTTCAGCACGTCGACTGTTTAAACTCACACGTGCGTGTCGCTGCATTTGTGTCGCATCAAAGCTACATAATCAATCATTTATTTCCAAAATAATAACTGGATGCCATTCACGTGCCATGAAGTCACACAGCAGCACATGACAAGTTTATCATGGAATAATGTCTGCAGGTTCATTTACTGCTTTTATTTTTAAACAGCAGGCAGTGTACACTACACCCTATGCACTAAGTAGTAAGCTACAGTATATTCCTCACAAAATCACACGCATGTGCTCTGAACTTGTATAAACTAACACTCACACCTTTATTTGAATATTAAGCGATAGTTTTTCCTAGTTCCTGTATTTCAGGACTGTTTTCTATGAGATAAATAATAGTAAAAAATATATTTTTATTGCTTTTTATCTTAATTTCATTTTAAAATGTATTTATTTTATTTAAACTTTTTATCTCACACTTTATTTTTCACTATTTTGACTTTTTCTGAGTCTTATTTTTAACTTAAGTCATTTTTTTTTCCTGTAACAAGACAAAAATAAATAAGGAAATTGCAATTTTCTTGCAATTGCAACTTCTTCATAATTGCATTTTTTTTTTCTTGCAATTCTGCATTTATATCTTGGAATTCTTCTAAAAAATGTACTTTTAAACACTTAACAATAAATCATAAAATTGTGAGATAAAACATCGCAATTACACTTTTAAAAACATTTTTATCCTGTAACATTAGTGTAGACAAGCTTCAATACTTGCCGAATATCATTCTCAAATCGCTGGAGAATTTTCTTCGGTTTTTCCAGCAGGAATTCTGCTGTTACCCATTAAGTTAAAATATTGTTTGCTTAACGATGAAGCATACCATCGATTAACAAGCTCACAGCTCACATCTTTAAGCATTTTAATTCCCCTATGGAGAAAATTAGATTTTAATTTTCTAAACCTGACTGTTACTCTCTTCATCTTGATTGCAGCTGCTCAAATAATGCAGGAAATTCGCAATTTATAATCTGCCATCTTTGCTCATGGGAGCACAAAGCAATTTGAGCCAAACCACATGAGCTGTGAGTGTAAAAAGTCACTGATGAAACTGCATGAAAATGATCTCACTGACTGGATGATGACAGGAGCGTGACGTGAAACCAGCAGAACGGGTAAAATATACATTTCACACAGTACAACTCACACATGCTTTCTGTCAATGGACAAAGATGCTCTTTAAGATTACATAGTATACTTACAACATCTACCAGCAGAGGCTTACTACTGGACCGAACTAACCAGCCAGACCTTGACCAGTTAAGATAAACTTCCTGTTTCAATGGGAAATGTCAACATGGGAAAGAAACTTGTGCAACTATTTTATAGGCACATAAAAGACCTTTAGCCTGATCTGATATATATATATAAACAGAGAGAAACACATAACAAAGACTTTTAATGTCTCTTCTGCTCACCAAGCCTGCATTTATTTGATCCAAAGTACAACAAAAGCACAAATTTTGTAAAATATTTTTATTTTTTAAAATAACTGCTTTCTATATGAATATATTTTAAACTGTAATTTATTTCTGTGATCAAAGCTGAATTTTCAGCATCATTACTCCAGTCTTCAGTGTCACATGATCTTTCAAAAATCATTCTAATATGCTGATTTGCTGCGTTTATTTGATCAAAAATACAGGGAACATTTTGAAATATTATTCTAATTTAAAATACATCTTCTCTATGTGAATATCTATAAAAATGTAATTTATTTCTGTGATCAAACCTGAATTTTCAGCATCATTACTCGTCTTCAGTGTCACGTGATCCTTCAGAAATCATTCTAATATGCTGATTTGCTGCGTTTATTTGATCAAAAATACAGTAAAAATATTAATATATTATTCTAATTTAAAATAACTCTTTTCTATTTGATTATCTGATAAAATGTAATTTATTTCTGTGATGTGCAGCTGAATTTTCAGCATCATTACTCCAGTCTTCAGTGTCACATGATCATTCAGAAATCATTCTAATATACTGATTTGCTGCGTTTATTTGATCAAAAATACAGTAAAAATATTAATATATTATTCTAATTTAAAATAACTCTTTTCTATTTGATTATCTGACAAAATGTAATTTATTTCTGTGATCAAACCTGAATTTTCAGCATCATTACTCGTCTTCAGTGTCACATGATCTTTCAGAAATCATTCTAATATACTGATTTGCTGCGTTTATTTGATAAAAAATACAGTAAAAATATTAATATATTATTCTAATTTAAAATAACTCTTTTCTATTTGATTATCTGACAAAATGTAAATTATTTCTGTGATGTTCAGCTGAATTTTCAGCATCATTACTCCAGTCTTTAGTGTCACATGATCCTTCAGAAATCATTCTAATATGCTGATTTGCTGCTCAACAAACATTTATGATTATTATTATCAATATTTGAAACAGTTGAGTACATTTTCTCAGTATTCTTTGATAGAAAGATCCAAAGATCAGCGTTTATCTGAAATAAAACGCTTTTGTAACATCATACACTATACCATTCAAAAGCTTCAAGTCAGTATGATATTTTTTTGGGGAAAGAAATGATAGAAATTAATACTTTTATTTAGCAAGGATGCTTTAAATTGATCAAAAGTGATGATAAAGACATTTATGATGTTACAAAAGACAACTGCTATTCTTCTAAACGTTCTATTCATCAAAGAAACTGAAAAAATGCTACTCGGCTGATTTCAATGTAAATAAATGTTTGTTGAGCAGCAAATCAGAATATTAGAATGACTTCTGAAGGATCATGTGACTGGAGTAATGATGATAAAAAATCAGCTTTGAAATCACAAAAATAAATTACATTTTAAACTATATTCAAATGGAAACAGTTGTCTTAAATAGTAAAAATATTTCACAATTTTATCAAAATAAACGCAGGCTTGGTGAGCAGAAGAGACTTCTTTAAAAAAAAACATTAAAACACCTATTATTAAAATTAAAGAAAAAATGTTCTTTAATGTTTTTAAACTGTTATTTGTGTATCAAGGTGAAAACCCTCGGATCTGGAGCATCTGATCAGCAAGGGGTTAAACGAAACAGTTAATGTCAACAGTGGTTAGTTAAATGCTAAACTAGTAGAGGGAAGTTTGTGCTGTTTATTGTAAACAGTCGGTTATCACAGGATTGACATAAGAAGACCTTTAAACCTCATGATAATCACCGATAAACGACACAAATGATGACGAATGACTGAAAGAAGAACACTTAGTCATGTACTCGTCAGAATAACCTTTCTGTCTCGTAAACCGATCAAGTTTAAAGTCAAACTCAGCATTCGCGCTTCAAAACAAACTGAGGAAAAACCCGCTTCAGTGTCAATAAGAGCCGCTGTCACAGTTCATAACTCCTCTCATCGCTATCAAACACGATCATAAAGTGCACCAATCTCTATTTCACCTGTCTGTCAGATCACTGTACAGAAGAATCACCTGTACTCACCATACTGTGGTGTTTATTACTGTCCAGGTTTAATATCGCGGACTTTCTGCGCTCGTTCAGCTCTGCCTGAAGTTCCCAACGCTCTCAAGCCCCTCCCCCATCATCCACTAACCCTCCACTGTCCGAAACTGTAGCCTCATGAATATTAATTACATCATGCGGCGGACGTTAAGCGGGCTTCACTGATTGGCTAAAAGTCTGACGCTGGTGGACGGGCGCGGTTTGGTGACTGGACGCGTCAGGACATTTATGAAAACGTCAGCGCGACGTAATTAATATTCATAAGATGTACCTACGCAATAGTAGGATTTGTATTTTTTTCGGTTCAGTGTGTGAAAAGAGGAAATTTTTGTCATTTAGCACAGACATACTGCTACATGTTGTTCATTACTACATAGAGAGCTAAAGTAAATAAGTCTGATTTGCTGATTGTTTGATATTGATAATTATGTTCCTGTAGTTATTTTCAGTTAGTGTACAGAACACAAATATAACATCTTTGTTTATATCTAACATTGTGACTGCAAAAAGACTGTAATATGTATGTATGTATGTATGTATGTATTTATTTATTTATTTACTTTTATAAATTGTTTTTAAGGATTTTAATGGTTGGAATGACATGTATTGGAAGATTCAGAAATGTACATTTCCTACAGAAATTCAGGACTGTTTTTTTTTTTTTTTTTTTTTTTTACAGGTTTTATTTTTTATTTATTTATTTTTTTTTACATATTTTATTCATTTTTTTTAAAATATTATTTATTTTATTTAATTTTGTTTTTTATTTTACATATTTTATTCTTTTTTTTATTTTATTTTGTTATTTTATTTTATAACTTATTTTTAAGGATTTTTTTAAAATATTATTTATTTTATTTAATTTTGTTTTTTATTTTACATATTTTATTCTTTTTTTATTTTATTTTGTTATTTTATTTTATAACTTATTTTTAAGGATTTTAATAATTGGAATGACGATTCAAAAATTTACATTTCGTACTGAAATTCAGGACTTTCCAAGGCCTTTTTTACTTACATTTTTTATTTGATTTTTACAGGTTTTATTATTATTATTTTTATAATTTAATTTTTTACATATTTTATTTTTTTACATTTTTTTTTAAATATTTTATTGTATTTATTTTATTTTATTTTTAAGGATTTTAATGGTTGGAATGAAAGCAATGGAAGATTCAGAAATTTACATTTTGTACAGAAATTCAGGACTTTCCCAGGGCTTTTTTTACTTTTTTTTTTTTTTTTTTTTTTTTTTTTACAGGTTTTATGTATTTATATATTTCATTTTTATTTTGTTTTATTTTATTTTATTTTATTTTGAAGGATTTTAATGGTTGGAATGACATGCAGTGGAAGATTCTGAAATTTACATTCCCTATAGAAATTCAGGACTTTCCCAGGCCTTTTTTACTTAAATGTAAATCTTTTTTCCAGGTTTCTCACGGTCATAGAAAACCTGGAAAAAAGATTTACATGTAAGCCATTCAGCAGACGTTCTGATCCTGAGGGATATACAGAAAGTTCTTTGGTTTCCTGAGCGAAACTGCCATGGATTAATCTAATTGCGGTTGAATCATGTAAAACGCACTGAGAAATCCCGTCCAACCCATCAGTCAAACCCTAAACATTTACTCAAGCTCTTTTCTACCTGTTCTCTCACATCTGATATCAGACCATCCCTTCATGCACAGGAAATGAGTGTCTGTGTTATTTATGAGCAGAGCCTATCATATGCTACAAACACTCGAAAAACTGGTCTAACAAGAACTTTGAGCAGAAAGCCAGCAGATTCCAGACGTGCCTGGCCTCTTTCGAGCAGCATGCCGTCTTCTAGAAGCCTCAGGACTTTCTGGTTCTTGGAGCAGACCTCTGCGAGAAACTGGGCCAGGAAGGTCTCGTACATGTACAAACGATCTGCTTTTCCCTTGTTGAAGTGCTGGTGATCTGAGAGGACGCACGAACTCAGAGCAGAGACAGAAGCGAGACCGGTTCAGTGTCTTGAGTTTCGGTCTTGTGGTTGGTAAACAGCACGGGTTAACAGACTGTGAGAGATCAGACAATGGAATGTTCTGGAATGTGCAGGAATGTCCTGACGTGGGCAACCAGAGCTATTGTTCATTGTTGTTCCCACCGCAATTGGTCTCCCACCGTTCCAACGGACATCAGCTAGTGTTTATCAGCTATCAGCAGACTGTGAATACAGTGTGAGGTGTATTGTTAAATTATACAAATATGACATATATGTTGTTGTGTGGGGTCTGTTATGCTTGTATCCATAGAAAGTTCTAAGAAATATGATACGTTTCGTATTATATCAAGCAACATTATTAGAATGTTCACTCCATGTTATTAGAATTATTAGAATATTCATTAGCATTTAATAATGTTACATTAGTATGTTTCCTGAAACATTTTAGTTGGAAGTTTTTTTTTTTGTAAAATGTTACTATTTGTTTCAGAACATTCAAATGTAACATTCTCATAATGTTTGCAAAATTATCAAATGGAAAAAAACGTAACATTGTAACATTTCTGTAAAAAAAAAGTAACTTTTTTTAAAAAACTGAAACTGCTTGACAAGCATGTTATTTTTTTCTGTCTTGACGTATTTCTTATTAAACAGGAAGTGCATGTTGTTTTAATACACATGTATCTACACTAAAAAATATCTGGTGTTGGATTTACTTTGAAACGATTTTTTTTTTTTCAGATTTTAGTAGTAAATTTAACAAATATTTACAAGGAAACTGCAACACTTTTAATTAAATGTGAGAATTTTGAGTAGAAAGACTAAAATTGTATTTTATTGTAGAATGTACTCCAGTGATCTTCTCTAACTAAAAATAATTTTTGCTTTAGAGTATATAGTAAAAGTTTATTTATTTAGTCAACTAAAAAAGATAAGTACGCATGCATAGAGTTAATAAATATTAATTAAAGCCAAAATAAATAAATAAATATACTAAAATGTATTTAAAATACATTTTTTAATGCTAAGTACACTACAAATACATTTACATAATATGTACTGAATAAAAATACCCTGCAATTATACGTATACTAAACTGGTATATTTAATGTCTGCTAAACTGGATCAACTAATTTTGTACTTACTGCACTTTAATTGTGTGAAAGTAGTGCTGAAGTCCAGCTAAAGATATACTTAAGTATGTCTGACTGTGCTAAAATGGAATGATTGCATGTATACTTTAGGTACACTTTAAATATTTTGCATTTAAAGACCGATATTATTTAATCCTCATCAATAGTGACATTAAAACATATTTTAGGCTTAATATTAAGAAATGTGCATTGTGCACAAGTACTCCAAATTCAGTTTAATTACAATTTTTATATCAGTATGTCTTGAGCGATATGTCAGTAAATATGTCAATAAACTTGAACTATACTTAGTATAAAATAAATGCATTTTAAATCTATTACTTTTTTACTAGGGTAAATAGTTTAAATCATTAATATTCACATCTTTTCCAGTTTAGAGTCCATTTGCATATGAAAAAGCGTTCTCTTTTTTTAAAATCCAGTGTGTGTATGTTAATATCTGACCTAAAAACAGTCCAAACATGTGTGTGTGTGTGTGTGTGTGTGTGTGTGTGTGTGTGCACCTAGTATTTATCACGTTATGGGGACCAAATGTCCCCACAAAGATAGTAATACCAGTAAATTTTGACCTTGTGGGGACATTTGTGAGGTCCCCATGAGGAAACAGGCTTATAAATCATGCAGAATGAGTTTATTTGAGAAAGTAAAAGTGTGCACAGTCTCCTGTGAGGGCTAGGTTTAGGTGTAGGGCGATAGAAAACAGGGTTTGTACAGTATAAAAACCATTACGCCTATGGAATGTCCCCATAAAGCATGGAAACACAATGTGTGTGTGTGTATGACAGAGCGGTGTGCAGGAAGCACACAGGTATGTTTGAGGCGAATCTTTTAAACCCTGGGTTTGTGTCATTTGTCTCATTGCAGCTCATGAATGAAGCTCCTTTGTGCATGTTTGTCTAGAAAGAAAACAAAAGCCTGCACCTAAAACGGAGGAAACAGTGCTGGTTAGTTTTAGCAAATGACTTGATGTTTCACGTGCAGTGCTGGATTTGTTAGACTCACCTGGGATGATTTGCATTTTAGTGTGCAACAGCCATCACAGTCAAATCAGAAGCTGAGGGAGGTTACTTTGATTTATTTCAATCATGTTCCAGTGTGCAATCCAGGAATATTAACATAAATGAGTGTTTTCTGTCATTTAGTCACATGCAAATACCTTTTGGGCTTTTAAACAGCAATGCAAGTTTAATATCTGCGCGCTGGTTCCACGTCTGCGTCTTCACATTCCATCTACATCAGGTTTCAGCTGATTGCAGTGAGTTCAGGCTCAGAATTGCCTCCAGATTTGACCACAGACGTCTGCATGAACTGCAGCTCCACTCGGAAACTATGAGAACAATGTCAGAGTCAGATCGCAGAAAATACACTGTTTTAGTCTTGGTTGCTTGAGGCCCAGTCAAGGAGATGATGATTATGATGACGTGACTTTAGGTGATGCATAATAGTGTGAATGTTTTATAGACAATGCATATTCCTGAAGAGTAAAGTGACTAGTTTTCGAACCTGAATCTGTTTGTGAAGGACATCATCTCTCTTCAGTACAGCGCTGGTTCTGTTTCAGGTCACGAAGGTCCTGCTGTGACACAGAACTGGGTTCAGTCCGGGTTTACAGCAAGCTGTGTTTAAAGAAACTCATCAGAAGGCAAACTGTCACTCATAAGTGATGTGGAACATTGTGTCCTACTGGCCTCTGGCAGGAAAAACTGCAGCTTCTGTCCTAGAACATGCACTGATCCAATCTAGCTTTAGTGTGAATGCGCTGCCAGAAGGCTCTGTCAAATGCATAAAGGCGAATGTAAAACATGGTCCTGACTTATTCTTATGGGATGTGCTTACACATGTTCATCACAAAGTTCTCGTGACTTTAGATGAGTTGGACTATACAGCAGACGGGTCATATGAACTATTTTAATGATACTTTTATAGTTCTATTTTTAGCTGGACAGTCAAAGTCCTTTCATCTTTATTATATGGAAAATTTCAGGTGTTTTCTGCATCATTTCTTTTTTTTTTTTTCATGATTTGGAAGGACAGAGTTAGTAAATTAGTAAATGTTATAAATTGGATTAATAAAGTGTATTTGAACATTTATTTCCTACAGTCAGTAGGAAAGTAGGTGTTCAGTAACACATTTTTGGTTTTTTAGTCTGTACAGCCATCTAGTGGTCACCATTAAAACTCATATGTTCATTTGTCTACATTTTATTTTCACACTATCAATGTGTTTTGTGTCACTGTTAATGTTGTTGTTGTCATATAATAATAATAATAATAATAATAATAATAATAATAAAATTATTTACAATAATGCTGGCAGATTTCAGTTAACATTCACTTAACATTCAGTGCTTTTTGTTTTTAGTTTGTTATAAAGAATATATATATATATATATTATATATATATATATATATATATATATATATATATATATATATATATATATATATATATAGCATAGTACACATTTAATTTTTGCAAATAAAAATATTACAAAGTACCAGGGGGATTGAAGATAGTATCATAGTATTTAAAACATGTCACAGACTTTTTATTTTTTAATAGTCTTATTGACTATCAAACTTGACTTAAATAACAAATAAGTAAGTCAGCATCTTTTTCTAACTATTATAAAAACACCATACAGCATCAATATCTGAGAATCTTGATATTAAAGATTTGGTATGTAGAATAATAAATGGTATGTAGAATTTTTAAGTGTATTTAAAAAATCCCTTTAGAAGACATTTTATTTTGTTTTTGGAAAATAGTACTAATATGTTTATGCAGCTGAACAACTTCTAAAATTAATTTGGGGTTTGTCACAGACACTTCTGACAAGCTGACGCAATGTTACAGGAATAGCTTTATTAAACTGAATTAACTGAACTGAATTCCCTGAACTGTACATGAAGGAGGTGCATAATGGGTTTGCTGGTGTGGAAATGACGTAGATCTCTCTGTTGTGTCGTCATCAGCGGAGACGCGCAGCGCGCCCCGTAGGAGCGCGCTCTCAGTGATGGATCAGATCAGCGCAGCGCGCGTCGCTTATAACCAGGATTTAACACACAAGGTAATCATCATTGATCAATCAATAAACCAACCAGCCGCTGAATGTTTGTTTCCTGGTGTTCAAATTTCTGTCTTCTGTTGGATGAGAAAAGAATATGGGATAATGTGATGGTGTTCATTCATGTGCTTTGTTTTTGTAATATTTTGTTTCACGTATGTGATGCTTTTATTTATTGATGTTTGTTAATTCATTATTCATTCCAAAGTAGACCTAATGCAACATACTGTGGATAATTGTTGTTGTTGTTTTTTTTCCAAGACTAATGATTCAGACTTGAATGAGTCAGAGCCTCATTTGACACTGTCTTATTTGATTACAGTGTGTTATATGTGATGGTAAAAATAACAGTGTGTTATGATATGTGATTATGATATCTTGTGATGGTCGTAGTGTCATGATGTCTGATAGTGGTGATTTTAGTGTTAAAAGTGGTGATGGTGATTATAGTGTGTTAAGGTATCTGATAGTGTGATTATAATCGTGATGATGGTGATTATAATGCGTTTTTTATATGTGGTGATGGTGATTATAGTGTGTTAATAACCATCATGGTTATAACAGTCATGGATGATGGTTATTATTGCGTATAATGGTGATTACAGTACGTTATGCTATGTGATTATAGTGTGCTATAATGTGATGATGGTAATTATGGTATGTGATGGTGAACACAGTGTACTATGGTAACTGATGGTTGCTATTATAGGGTGTTATAATATGTGATGACAGTGGGTTATGATGTGATTTATACTTTGTGCTATGTGATGATGGTGATTATGGTATGTGAGGATAGTGAATACAGTGTATTGATGATAACTGATGGTCGCTTTTAAGCTATAGTGTGTTATGTGATTATGGTGTTTATAGTATGCTATGATATGTGATGGTAGTGATTATAGTATGTTATGATATGATTATATATTGTGTTATGTGATGTTGGTGATTATGTATGTGATGATAGTGAATACAGTGTATTATAATAAACGATGGTCACTATAAGGCTATAGTGTGTTATGATACGTGATGATGGTGATTATAGTATGTTCTGGTATGTGATTATGGTGATTACAGTATGTTATGATGTGATTGTATTGTGTTATGTGATGATGGTGATGGTGATTATGGTATGTGATGGTGAATACAGCGTATCATGATAAATGAAGGTTGAAAGAATAGTGTGTTCTGATATGTGATGGTAGTGATTACAGTATGTTATGATGTGATTGTATTGTGTTATGTGATGATGGTGATTATGCTATGTGATGGTGAATACAGTTCATTATGATAAATGAAGGTTGAAAGAATAGTGTGTTCTGATATGTGATGGTGGTGATTACAAGATGTCATGGTCTGATTATATTGTTATGTGATGATGGTAATTATGGTAAACGATGGTCACTATTAGGCTACAGTTTGTTATGATATGTGATGATGGTGATTATAGTGTTATGGTATGTGATTTTGGTGATTACAGGATGTTATGATGTGATTGTATTGTGTTAAGTGATGATGGTGATGGTGATTATGGTATGTGATGGTGAATACAGCGTATCATGATAAATGAAGGTTGAAAGAATAGTGTGTTATGATATGTGATGGTAGTGATTACAGTATGTTATGATGTGATTATATAGTGTGTTATGTGATGATGGTGATTATGGTATGTGTTGATGGTAAATACAGTCTATTATGATGAACAATGGTCACTATTAAGCTATAGTGTGTTATGGTATGTGATTATGGTGATTATAGTATGCTATGGTATGTGATTACAGGATGTTATGATGTGATTGTGGTGTGTAATGGTATGATTATGGTATGTGATATTTTTATATAGTGTTATTTGATGCATTTCTCTTTCTCATTAGTCTCGGAGTGTTTAGCGCTGCAGTGGTTGATGTGCAGCACACACACACACACACACAAACACACACACATTAGACTAGAGGTTGTTTTAATTAGTGTGTGTTTTAGCCTTGGGTCTCTGGATGGGTTTGTTATTCTCTGTATTCGAGTGGCTGTTACATAACTGAATAAAACGAACGCAAGTCTTCTCTCTAAATAAAGACACACAGCCACACTGGACTCTTGTGTTTCATTCATCCTTTATTTCAAATCCCAAGAATTTTCCTTAAGAGACAGATTCAAGACGCTCGCAGTATAATATCTGAATGAACACTGAATTCACCCGTGTTCCTGATGACTGATGAATTCCACAGCATCTGTGTTTCTTCCGCCTAATTACTTCCTGTTGAGAGTGAGGGGGGAGGTTGGGCGGTTGTCATGGCAACAACACACCTCCATCAGCACCAGCACTTATCTGTGACTTCACATAGAGATGCACTGATTATAAAACAACCAAGATGTTTCTGTTAACATATTCTACATGCTTGTATTAAAGCACATCCCTAATCTGTCAGAATCTTGTCATCTCGTAGACTATCCTTGTGGGAGACAGCGGAGTGGGAAAGACGTCTCTACTGGTTCAGTTCGATCAAGGGAAGTTTATCCCTGGGTCGTTTTCTGCAACGGTGGGAATCGGATTTACGGTAATTCACCCTGTTAATCAATCATTTCAGTCTTTCACCTGATGCATCTGCTGTATGATGTGATCCACATTCATTGCTTTTCTATTGTCAGAATAAAGTCCTTACAGTGGATGAGCTGAAGGTGAGATTACAGGTGAGTGATTCAGATTCTTGAGAATCGTAATGAATCAACTGATACAGGAGTGAAAGTGGATCATTATAACGGATGAATGTGAATGATCTTCTGTGTCAGATCTGGGATACAGCGGGACAGGAGAGGTTTCGGAGCGTCACACATGCATATTACAGAGACGCTCAGGGTGAGAAATGATTTACTCCTTCTCTGTCTCTCAGTGTAGGATATGATGGTTTTAATCTAATCGCTGATTGTTTTATTATTTTCTCACAGCTCTTCTCCTGCTCTATGACATCACCAGCAAATCCTCATTCGACAACACAAGGGTACAAACTCTGATTTGGTGTCAAACACTTCATTTCAAGCATGATTTGTCATTCTATGCACATAAAATAAATAATATAATAATAATATATATATATTTTTTTTTACCTGAGGCTGAATGTTAATCACTTCTCTTTTACTGAGCATTTGTTTAAAAAAAGTTTTCATAATTGTAAGCACTGTTATTATTGTATTATTATTAAGAGATTAGTGTAGTTTGTGTTTATATTTGGAATTTTTATTTTATATTTCCTAAAATGTTACTTTTATAAATTTTATTTTTCATAATTAGTTATATATTGTTTTAATTTAAATTTTAAAACTTATATGTGAGCCAGTGTTAAGTAGCATGGGTATATTACATTGTATGGGTCAAAATGATCAAATTGCCAGAAATCATTAGGATATTAAGTAAAGATCACGTTCCATGAAGATATTTTGTAAAGTTTCTACTGTAAATATATCAGAACTTAATTTTCGATTAGTAATATGCATTGCTAAGAACTTCATTTGGACAACTTTAAAGGCGATTTTCTCAATATTTAGATTGTTTTGCACCCTCAGATTCCAGATTTTCAAATATTGTTCTATTCTAACAAACCATACATCAATGGAAAACGTATTAATTCAGCTTTCAGATGACGTGTAAATCTCAATTTTAAATAAATTGACCATTATGAGTGTTTTTTGGTCCAGGGTCACATATGAAAAAATAGTTTTTATCAATTTTTAATTAAAATTTTAGTTTCAGCAATTTTAGTCCTTTAAGTTAACATAGTAAAATGTTCCTGAAACATATTTTATTTCAGTGATTTCAATTTATTTTATTTCAAGTAAAAAAAGTTGTTTTGTATATGCTTTTAGTTTTAGTTAACTATAGTAATGCTTTGTGGTTGTGGCAGTTAGTATGTTATTTATCTAACATAATTTACCTAATTATAACAAGTATCTAACATTATTCAAGTTTTTGAGATTTTTGGATCTATAGAGAGAGAATGTTCGAGGCTTCTGATTGGCTGGATGTTTTGTTGTAGGCGTGGCTTACGGAGATCCATGAGTATGCTCAGGATGATGTGGTCATCATGTTGCTTGGCAACAAGGTAATAAGACTTTGAGCTTGGATCTCATGTGTTATATAAGTCATAACTCATGCACGCACTGTAACTGTACGTGTCGTCTGTGCAGTCTGACATGGCCAGCGGGAGAGTGATCAGACGAGAGGATGGAGAGAAACTCGCCAGAGTGAGTCTCAGTCAGCCATCATGGGCCATCTAGTGTTTCAGATCTGGTTATGATCAGTCATGTCAGCTCAAAAATAGAGAAAAAATTGTGAAATATTATTACAATGTAAAATGTCTGTTTCTATGTGATTATCTATTAAAATGTAATTTATTTCTGTGATGCGCAGCTGAATTTTCAGCATCATTACTCCAGTCTTCAGTGTCACATGATCCTTCAGAAATCATTCTAATATGCTGATTTGCTGCTCAACAAACATTTATGGTTATTAGCTTTATTAGCTTTATTAACTGTCGTACATTACCATAAAAAAAGAAATTATTATTGAGAAATGTATCCGTTAAATTGATCAAAAGTGCTAGTAAAAACATTTATAATGTTACAAAATATTTTTCAAATAAATGCTGTTCTTTTGAACTTTCTATTCATCTGTGAATCCTGAAAAATAAAATGTATGACAGTTTCCATAAAAATATTGTGCAGCACAACTGTTTTCAACACTGATAATAATCAGAAATGTTTGTTGAGCAGCAAATCAGCATATTAGAATGATTTCTGAAGGATCATGTGACACTGAAGACTGGAGTAATGATGCTGAAAATTCAGCTTTGATTACAGAAATAAATTACATTTTATCAGATATTCTCCTAGAAAACAAACATTTTAAATTAAAATTATATTTCAATTTTTTTACTGTATTTTTGATCAAATAAATGCAGCAAATCAGCATATTAGAATGATTTTTGAAAGATCATGTGACACTGAAGACTGGAGTAATGATGCTGAAAATTCAGCTGCGCATCACAGAAATAAATTACATTTTAACAGATATTTACATAGAAAAGAGTTATTTTAAATTAGAATAATATTTCAAAATTATTACTGTATTTTTGATTAAATAAATGCAGCAAATCAGCATATTAGAATGATTTCTGAAGGATGATGTGACACTGAAGACTGGAGTAATGATGCTGAAAATTCAGCTTTGATTACAGAAATAAATTACATTTGATCAGATATTCTCTTAGAAAACAAACATTTTAAATTAGAATAATATTTAAAATTTTTTTACTGTATTTTTGATCAAATAAATGCAGCCTTAGTGAGCAGAAGAGACTTTTTCAAAAAGATTACAAAATTGTAATTATTCCAAACTTTTGACCGGTTGTACATATATATATATATAATTGTTACTGTATTTGTGTGTATATTATAAACTAGTACAGCTTTTTTCTTTCAGAACCAGTTCACAAATTAAAACCACTCTAAACTCCTTCAAACATGTTTTTTGCAGGAGTACGGAGTCATTTTCCTAGAGACCAGTGCCAAAACCGGACTCAACGTTGACGATGCATTTATGACGGTGGCAAAGTGAGTTTCTTCCAGCATGCTTGCAGAATATCAAAGAACTTTTGAATAAAGATGCTACTGTTTCTGCACAGAGATTCTGATATAATACTCTGCAAATCTTTGCGTGTCCTGTTCAGGGAGCTGGTGAGACGTTCAGTCCAGCTGCCCATCGAGCCCAGATTTCAGCTTCATGACGTGATGGAGCCGGAGAAAGAGCCGTCCGGCTGCTGCGGCTTCAGCTAGAAACTACAAAAAGAGAAACGAATGAAACAAAGAAAAGAACAAGATAATGAAGAACAGTCATTCCTGTCACAACCAGCAGATGGTGCTGTCATGCACGTCATGTTTACCAGTGATGTTTTGTTTGACACTGAACCTTCAGAGATTGTGTCAGAAAAACATCACTGTTACAGTGAAGCATTGCAGTTTGATTTTTTCGTGTATACATAATACAGTAAATAGGATATTTTACAAGATGCATTACTCCAAATAATGCCTCCTTTCCGATTATATAATCTGCCAAAAGTAGTATTTCTTAATGAGTAGCATGCACACGGTATTTAAGAGTAAAAACATGCACTGTTATAACATAATGAATTATTTATGATTTTATATGCTGCTTGCAGTTGATTCCCAAACACACAGCTACTTTTAAATGCTTTGAAAGAAGCTTTTTAGCAGCCGAACGGTGTTGTTTTGACATCTACCAGCTACTGAAATTAACCAGCTCAACCTTAACCACTTACCATACACAACAAATGTCATATAGTAAATAGATCAGTGTCACTTGATGCGCATATTGTCGGTGAGTGTTTCTCTGTCAGCCTGATCGTTTACATCAAGTTCATTCACGCTCCTGGATTTTCTTATGCTGCGTTTGAATCTCAGGATCTGGGAATATTATGCACCAACTGAAGCTTAAAAATATCGCAAAGCCCTATGAAGAAATTATGCATTTATCTGTTTAGCTGTACAATGATTAATCAGATTTACTATTTGCATTGAATTGATATTATTCACTGGTATTACTAAGGAAATGCGTATGGAGAGAGTATGTATATTTATGCCTGTTTGTGATGATGTTTTCCTGCCTGTGTATTTATATCAGATTTTATTATCAAAAGCCTATTTTGTATTGCATCTGTTTTGCTGAAATCAGAAGACTTTGCACAGTTTTCGTGTCGGATGTCCTCAGGTCTTTTCCTGTGTTTTGACTATGTAAGATGCTTTATAAAAGTATAAAAGTTGTGTAAATCTCAAAGTGGCTGTTCCTCATGGACGTGTGTTTGGTTATAAAGACTGTTTTATATGTTTAGTTTGAGTGTGTTTCATTTACACCATCAGAAAACCTTCTTATTAAGGAAAAAATGTAATATATGAAAAAAAGTAATTTAATATTGAAACCAACAAAATGCATGCAACAAATACAATTAGCTTTTAAGAAAAAAAAAGATTTCAGTGGTTTCAGGTTATTTTAATGGATTTAGCCACTGCATATGGATTTCTGGATTATTTAATTTTTCTAAAAAAACTAAAAAAAATATTTGTGGAACCTAAAGAGATTCTCTCATGGTCAGGTTGTAAAACTGCATTTTTATTTTCTCTTTTAAAATGGTTTTGACAATATCTAAACATTTAAATGCAAAAGTCAGTCATTAAAAAAATGTATTCATAAATATAGCTGCAAGCAGCAATTAGCATATAAGGTCTTTAGGGTGTAGTCCAAACCAAAATATATGACTAACATTTTCTTTTAGTTTTGTTTTCTTTTAGGTTTTACAGACTTTTGGGTAAAGCAGATCATGATCATCTTATTAAGTGGCCCTGTTATCACTGTCCAAATGCAAATGTTCAACATTTTTTTGATAATTGTTTATCTAGAGAGTCCAGAGAATTTTACTGCAGTGGTTTTGTTGATTTTGAGTCAAAAATCTAAGACTAGTTCACTAAAGTAGATTTTTTAAATATTATCAAATATTTAAAGAACAGCTGGATTGACAGCAATGATCCTTGAGGCAAAGTTGTTCAGAATGAGGAGATTTATCATATGATATGAAGATCTAATGTTTGTGTAAATGTATGAGCATGTTTTTTAGCAATTTAAGGCCATTTATCACATAAATGCTGTGGTTTTGAAGCCTTTTTACCTGTTATAGCGCCACCTATGGTCCGATCTCCATGAAACTTTGCATGATTGTTAAGAGTCATCTGACACATGTTCTCACCAATTTTCGTAAAGTCGTGAGTTTTTGTTTAGGTTTTATAGGCTTTTGGGTATATGTGGCCACGCCCCCTTTTCTAAATGACCCCTGTTATAGCTAACCGAAGGACAAAATTCAATCTTTTTTTTGATAATTATTGATCTAGGGAGTCTGGAGAACTGTGCTGCAGTGGTTTGATCGAGATTTTAGAGTAGGTTTTTAACATTATTGCGAATATTTAATGAACAGTTTGATTGACAGCAATGGTTCTTGAGGCAAAGTTGTTCATCATGAGGAGATCTATCAAATGATATGAAGATCTAGTGTTTGTGTGAATATATGTGCATTTATTTAGCCATTTGAAGCCATTTACCATACACAGCTTGTGTTTTTAAAGCCTTTTTAACTGTTATAGCGCCACCTATGGTCCGATCTTCACGAAACGTTGTATGCTTGTTAAGAATCATCTGACACATGTTCTCACCAATTTTTGGAAAGTTTTGACTTTTCGCAGTTGTCTCAAACTCAGTTCCTGGAGGGCCACAGCTCTGCACAGTTTTACTCCAACCCTAATCAAACACACCTGATCCAACTAATCAAGGTCTTCAGGATCACTAGAAACTATTAAGCAGGTGTAGGTTGGAGCTGGTTGGAGCTAAACTGTTCAGAGCTGTGGCCCTCCAGGAATTGAGTTTGAGACCACTGATCTAGAGAGTCCAGAGAATATTACTGCAGTGGTTTGATCGAGATTGAGCAAAAAACCTAGGACTAGTTCGCAAAAGTATGTTTTTCACATATTTGTGAATATTTAATGAACGCTTTGATTGACAGCAATGGTTCTTGAGGCAAAGTTGTTCATCATGTGGAGATCTATCAACTGATATGCATATTGTGTGGATGTGTGAAACACCACGTGATTACAGAGCCATAAAACTCGTTAGCGCCAACTAGTGGCCGATTTCTTTCAAAATTCTTACAGACCTTTAGGGCCATGAGTCGAACATGCCCAGTGAGTTTCGTTCCGATCGGCCTCCGTTAACCTTGTCTAATAGGTGCTCAAACGTCACTGGCCGATGGCGGCCATGTTTTTTAAGATATGCAAATGTCCTCATAGATCATCTTGGCACTTTGGACAGAGACACTGCATACCAATTTTCAAGTCGATTGGACCAACGATTGCATAGTTATAGTCATTTTTATGTTTTTTTCCATATTATAGCGCCACCAAGTGGCAGAGCTGTGCAATTTTTTTTATTTGACCAAAGATTGAGCTCCTACATATGTGTACCAAGTTTGGTGAAGATATCTCATTTGGTTCATGAGTTATAGCCATTTTAGTAAAAATGGCCCCCCACCTTACAAACTTTTTGGGGCCCCTTCGCAATGATGAGTCAAAATGTCAACTTTTTTTGATAATTATTGATATTCACTGTCCAGGGGACATTTCTGCAGTGGTTTGGTTCCGATCAGGTGAAAAAACTAGGACTTGTTGGCAAAAGTAGGTTTTGAATTTACTTCAAAACAGTGGAAAAACCGGGCCCTAGAGCAAATCTGACCAATAGGTGCTGGAAGCCCTAATTAATTTGGGTACAAAGTGCTTGATTTTGAATGTGCAGTGCTTGCTCTCACCACTTGGTGTCGGCAAAGTCAAAATTCAGAGCTCATTCACTATAATCCCCATAGTTTGTGTTTGAGTTTGTAGTTATATAAACAACAGAAGACCCAAGAAGAAAAGATGTAGCCCGGCCTCTAACCGCTTATTAGACCCATGATTTACCTCCTTGTAAATGCAGTTGAAAGGTTGTATGTTGAGTCGTCAGAACAATAGAGCGTCGCTCATGAGCGTCTCAATCAGTGCAGAGACATTGTTCTGGGCTCCTTGTGCTGTGATTTCCCGCTCATCTGATGCTGTTCATCAGACTCTTGTGTGAACAATAGTGTTTCCTCACGGCGGCGGGTCATGATGTCTCACATCTGTAACGGATATGAGTGTGAAGAGCAGGAACAGCAGCAGGCCGCAGTGTATTGTGTGTTTCTGCTGACTCTCATCTCTGAGGTCAATGATCACACACACACACACACACACACACACACAAGCCGTCAGACAGAACTGGGACATCAGATTGTTAAATTTAATGGTCATGGCCATATTTACATACCACGATGTTGACATGCTCCTCTAAGGTCATTCATAGTCATAGCATTACACATCATGTTTTTTTGTTATTAAATCGTTAGTGATACTCTGATTTATACAATGATATTTTGATATTAAACAACGATATTCACAAGATACCGCAAAGAAGTAACACATCCATGAAGCCACTATTATGGTATTTATATGGTCAATTTTGTCTATTTATAACAGATCTAATATCTTCCAGATTCATTTTAAGAATGTCTTGTTTTTTTCTCACTGTCAAAGAGATATTCAGATCTATAATAATACTTCATCTGCTTCATGTAACAAGAGGCTGTATGCTATAATTTTGGTGTTTTTGCATTATTTATTTATTTATTTTTGGCATTTTTGTTTATTTACTTATTTATTTTACTTATTTATACTTTAGGAGGATGGGTATTTTATTTAAGTGATTAGGAGATTTTCTTAATCTATAGTTATTTTTGGTTAGTTTGTCATTTGTCTATGTATTTAGTTATTTTTTTTAAGAAGAGGGGTATTTAATGTAAATGATTTTTTTTTTTTGCATTTTTTTGTGTAGATCTGTGTATTTACTTACTTACTTACTTACTTATTTAGTTATTAGTTAATTAGTTAGTTAGTAAGAATGTAGGTATTTTAGGTAGGCCTAAGTGATTTTTTTTTTTTTTTTTTGGTACCGTTTCTTCCCATTTCTGTTTTATTTTTGTTTGTTTGGTTTATTTATTTTATTTATTGGTTTATATATTTATGGTTTATGTATTGAATGTGAATTTTTTTTGTGCGTCGATTTACTTATTTACTTATTCATTTATTTACTTATTTATTTGTTTTGTAAGAATGTAGGTATTTTAGGTAGGCTTAAATGATTTTTGTTGTTGTTGTTGTTGTTGTTGTTTGTACCGTTTCTTCACAATTTATCATTTTTATTTTTGTTTGTTTGGTTTATTTATTTTATTTATGGGTTTATTTATTTATGGTTTATGGTATTGGTTTATTTCTTTCTTTTATTTATTTATTTTTTTTTGATTATTTATTTATTTTGCTTATTTATAGGCTACTTTAAGAGAACAGATATTTATGTAAGTGATTTTTGTATCTGATATCTTCATCTCTACTTACTTTTGCTTGGTTAATGTATAATTATGTGTGGGTCAAAGACGAAAAAGGGTTTAATCATGAAAACAATAAGTGTAACACTACTTTAAATTTTTGTTTTTGTTTTTCTGATCAAAACATAAATATCAGACACCTGCTAAAATGTAATTCAATGTAACAATCTTGTCAGATATATTTACAACAAAAACCAACTTATGACATATTAAAAGACAAATTACTTTCACCCCAAATACTAATTAGTTGTAATTCTACGTTTTTAAAATTTGCCACTCTTTTGCCCATTTAACTCATTTAAAACACAATAAAACTGAATATACTCCCTTATTCTTTTATATATTTTAATATGTACAAGTCAGAATAAGCATGTTGTTTGAATTTTTGACAATGTGAAACCTAAAAGTAGACACTTTACTTACATTTAATGTGTTTCTATGGACATAAAATCACGTTTGTAAATGTATTCATTCTTTAAAAGGATGGCTATTTAATGTAAGTGGTTTTATTTTTGTCAGATTTACTTGTTTGTTTGGCCTTGTGTTGTGTTTTGTGTACAGTTGTTGATTTAAAAACAACAAAAACACACACGTGCAAGAGTCGTGCTCACAGCCCGTCACGATGGCCATGTGTCATTCTCTCCACTTCCTGTCCGACTTTTACTGCTTCCTGTGTCTGAACATTAAACTCTCTCACCTTGTTTGCGTGTCCTGCCTGACAACTGACCAGTCGCATTCAAATATAGGTACTGATGCATCCTTAATATTTACAACAACGCGTATGTTATCAGCCAATCGGGTGGGTCACCCGGCCTCGCGTAATTAATATTCATGAGCGGCTGTGAGTCAGTTCGAATCGATTGATTCGAAGCTCTTGTAAAGACCGAGACGAGTCACCAGGCGCTTGTGTGTCTCTATCAGCGGTTGAAGTATGAAAGCCGTGTTTGCACTGCGTTTATTTTGGAGTTAACTGTGTTCTTTGTCAATCCTCTGATTAGATTAGTGGGTGTGATGAAGTTGGCTCGGTTTACTCATCGCGATCAATAGTTCACCTTTGAAACTCTGCATACATGTGAAAGAATAGCTTATCATGTTAGAAAAACCTCCTGATTTGTTTAGGTAGTGCCCTAATTTGAGCTCACCCGCGGAGATCTGGCGACGGACGGGCCTCGACCTTGAGATGCTTCCCTGGAGTCTGAACTCAAGAGCTGCTGGATCACAACTTACTGCACAATGACACACACACACACATCACATGCACACACATGCATGCTAGAAACAACAAGGGTTTGGTTGCCAGAGGATGCATGAACTGAAAAAACACCTCCAGTGCAATAGAAATCGCTTTGGATAAAAGCATCTGTCAAATGCATTTTTATGCAGATGAAATTACAGATGAAAATGTGTATAATTGATGCTATGGTGGCTAAAAAATCTTTTTTCGGCTGTATTTTAAGAATGTAGTTTGGGTTTATCACTTTCAAAAAGCAATATGAAATTAGTATATTTTCTATGCAATATTCAAGCAAGAAGCCATGGTTTACAGTGAATTTATAACAGCTAAGGGGTGTTGTTAGGCACAAAATAAAATTTATTCTTCCGCCAAAAATGTAACTTCTCAGAAACAGTTGTGGTTGCAACATAGTGGTTGCTGAGCAACACACAGATGTAGACAAAGGTGTATGTTTGTAGTGTAATTTTAGTAACAGCTTCAAACACGGCTCAACCAATCATAATCAAGGACCGGAATTAAAATTGCAATGTGGTTTTTTTTTGACACTGTGAAACTGATCGTGCATCTCTTTCTTTGCTGCCATATGCGTGACCAAAACTGACCATGCAATGTGGGATGCAACAATGCTGATTACAACATTGGTTTCTATTAATAAAGATTAATGAAGTGATACCGCTTCATCGCTGTGTGCTTTCCTGACCGGAGATGAAGAGTTGAGGGAGAGACTTTATATTTAGTTATTCACAAACTGCCTGGCTTTAAAGCCTTTACATTTCACATCAAACTCTTTCGAGCACTCAGCTGTCATTACCGTTTTCACTTAGATTCACAAAAGATGAGTTTATACGAAAGTTAGTCAGTACAGAATGTGTTTTCAAACACTGCACATAGTCATTTGTTCCAACACAAGTATAGCAAGACACAATTTGAGATCTAATCTATAATCTGACCTATATTTTTAAGTGCATGATGTCACTGAAATATAATTTCATGTGCTGAACTAAAAATTGCTGTTACTGGAGACTGGGAAAAAGTGTACAAGCCGTTTTTACCCAGAAATTGCTTACATTTCACAAATAATTGTTAAGAAACAGCAAGTCACACGCTGAATTTAATAGGAAATTGTAAAGTAGAAAGACCAAAATATTGATTGTAAAATGTGCTCCAATCAACTTTATTTATAACTTCAAAAACCTTTTTAATGCCAAAACAGGATCATTGCACATATCATTTTTTAAATTTTTGTCCACATCCAGCTAACACAGTACAAAAAGTGAAAGGTTTGAAGAAGTGACATTCTTATTAGTATCTTAAATGAGTATTTTGCCATTTTAGTAATTATTAATGCTTCTTGTGTGTTTCCATTAATTCTCTGCTCTTGGTCATAAATATGACAAAAACGATAAATATTTTAAGGCAAGTTAAAAAAATTACTGTAAAATTGTAAAAATTAAGTTTCAAAGTTGTAAATAACAGATTATTGGAGGGTTTTACAACAAATACTGATTTTAGTTTTCTTTTAGTGCTGTCAAATGATTAATCGCGATTAATTGCGTTCAGAATAAAATATATGTGTGTGTACTGTGTGTATGTAAAAATACACGCACATACAGTATATATTTTGAAAATATTTACATGAATGTTTAAATTTATATAGTTGACATTATTAATAAACACATTTTTCGTAAATATATCCATGCATGTGTGTGTATTTATATATACATGATAAATACACACAGTGCAAACATATATTATGTAAGCAAAACTTTTATTTTGAATGTGATTAATCGCAATTAATCGTTTGACAGCACTATTTTGTTTTAATTGAATGTGTTACTTTGCAATTATTTGTGACCGCAGTTTTTGAATAGTTGAAAATAGTTTCTACACTGTAAAAAATAAAAAACACAATTTGTTGAGTCAGCTTAAAATAATTTGTTACCCCGCTGCCTTAAAATTTTAAGTTCAGTCAACTAAAATAAGTTTATTCAACTTGAAATGTTAAGTTGTACTAAGTAACAACTTAGATATTTGTGTCTGCTAAACTTAACAGATGGGTAAGTAACCCAGCTGCCCAAAAATCTTAAGTTGATTCAACTCAAATATTACAATTTATTTTAAGTTGACTCAACAAATTGTTTTTTACAGTGTACACCAATTTTTCTCAGTGTAGGATTTACTTTAAAATAATACCATCAAAACGATTAATTGCGATTAATCGCATCCAAAATAAACATATTTGTGTACATAACATATATGTGTATATTTATCACGTACATATAAATACACACACATACAGTATATATTATGAAAATATTTACATGTATTTACATATTTTTTATCATAAAATTATTACTCTATATAAATATATTTAATATATAAACATAACATTTTCCTTAAATATATCCATGCATGTGTGTGTATTTATATATACAAAACAAAATACACAGTACAAACATATATATAATGTACACAAAAACTTTTATTTTAGACGCAATTAATTACGCAATTACAGCACGATTGATGCTGTCAAATCAATTAATCGCGATTAATCGCATCCAAAATAAGTTTGTGTTTACATAACATGTGTTTGTGTATTTATATGTATATATAAATGTACACACATACATGTATATATTTAAGAAATGCAATATATATTTGTTTTTATACATAATATAAATTATCTTTTTTTTATTTTATTTATTAAATATATACATGTACTTTGTGTATATACATATAAAAATACACAGTACACACACATATATTATGTAAATAAAAACTTATTTTGGATGCAATTAACTGCGATCAATTGATTTGACAGCACTACTTTAAAACTAATTCTCCTTTAGAAATTGCTAGTAAATTTCACAAATAATTACAAAGTAACATTAAACTGAATTAGGGCTGTCAAACGATTAATCGCGATTAATCGCATACAAAATAAAAGCTATATGTGTGTGTACTGTGTGTTATTATTATGTATATATAAATACAAACACATTCATGTATATATTTAAGAAATATTTACAAGTATATGTATTTATTATCATTTTTATAGAACTGTACATATTTCTCTTAAATGTATACATTAATTTGTGTGTATTTACATACACAAAATATTTACACACATATATTAGGCAAACTCAAACTTTTATTTTGTATGCGATTAATCGCGATTATTCGTTTTGCAGCCCTAATTTACATGTATATATTTCAGAAATATATGTATTCTATATATATATTATATATATATATATATGAATACATACATACGTGTACATATTTATTAAATATATACATGTGCGTTTGTGTATTTACATCAACATAAATATACACAGCACACGCACATATGTTATGTAAACAAACTTTTATTTTGGATGCGATTTAATCGCAGTTAATCGATTTGACAGCACTACTTTAAAATTCACGAATAATTACAAAGAAAACCACATAAAAAACACACAAATACGTTCTATTTACAACTATGAAAACATTGTGGAGCAATTGGTCACATGACATTTAGGCCTCAGGTGATTGGCTCCGTGAGCGTTTCCAGCCAAGCAGCTGCCATTGACATGAAAGAAGCCGCTGTGGAATGGAGAACTCTGGCTTTGTTTGTTTTAATTGCCTACATGTTGCATCAGTTCAAAAAGGAAATTTATCAGATGATTAAAACGCGTCCAATTGCCTGTTCTGCTTTTCTGTATGGTGTCATTAAGCGCTCATCTATCTGCACACACACACACACACACACACGCTCGGATCAGACAGACAGACGGATCACTTCTCTGAACGCTCTCTGTTTGAGTGTGCAGCGATGTGCCTCTCCTGCATTTTGAAATGACCGTGTCTTGGTTGAATGCTCACGGCTCATTTAGAAAGCAGAAGTGAAACGCTCCCCTCTTTCCAAATCCCTCACACTCTACAAAAAGCTCTACTTGACCGAGACCAGCAGAGCGATCTGTCGTCCTGCGATAGAGCGTGTTTTCATACAGACAGACATATGCGACGGCTGATAGCAGCTCCTGTGGGTGTTCTCCTCCGATGCGTCGCTCTCTCGCTGCAATCTGATCACACAACGAAGCCCTAAACAAACTACGACTGAAAGGAAGTGATAAACAGCGTTTCCTGTAGAGCGCTGCCTATGATAACAGCTCTCATGGACGGCGCTGTGAGTCAAGGTTCTTCAAATGAAAGCCTTTTTTCCTCGGCCGCAACAATAGATGGGCTCGCCTGTGGTCGGAGGAGCTCTGGAAACAATAAGAAACACATTCCTCGTGCATGCTGGAAAATCAGAGTGCATTAATGCGTTTCAAGTTACGTAATCAGATTACTTTTCAAGTAACTCGGAAAGTAACGCATTACTTTTAAATTTGCAATGAAATATCTTGGTTCCTGTTTCAAATAAGTAAATAAGTAAGTGTTGGGGAAAGTTACTTTTAAAAGTAATTGCTACATTTTGCATCACTTCCTAAAAAGTATCTAATTATGTTACTTAGTTACTTTTTATGGAAAGTAATGTTACTTTTGTGTTACTTTTTAAATCTGGGTGGGGCTTGCTTGTTTGTTTATAATATAAAAATGTCTTATTTTGGCAAATGCAAAAGGCCTTTCACACCGAAAGTGAAATGAGTGCACCTCAGGCTGAAAGAAAAGTACATTTCAGGAGAAGAACCATTCTTCAGCAATGAAAAAAAAAATGAAGCACAAATGTTAGTGTATATAAAATAATTTTTGCTTATTAGTATGGTTGAATTGGATCATCGAAGGACAGGGCAGCAGCAAAGTCATTGGTTCATAAAGCAGGATTAAATACAAAAAGGATATACAAAGAAATACAAAACTAGTCTTATTTGTAGCAATAGCCAAAAATACATTGTATGGGTCAAAATTATCGATTCTTCTTTTATGCCAAAAATCATCAGAGTATTACGATCATGTTCCATCAAGATATTTTGTAAATTTCCTACCGTAAATACATCAAAATTAAATTTTTGATTAGTAATATGCATTGCTAAGAACTACAGCTGGACAACTTTAAAAGCGATTTTCTCAATATTTAGATTTTTTGCACCCTCAGATTACAGGTTTTCAAATAGTTGTATCTCATATCATACTTCAGTGGAAAGCTTATTTATTCATATATATGATGTATAAATCTCAGTTTTCAAAAATTAATTATTGCAGGTTTGCGTCATATTCTGTGTCTCCATTTCACAGTTTTTATTCATTTTAAGGAATACTGAATCTTTTTTTTTTTTTTTTTTTTTTAAAAGCACAATAATTACTCCTTATTTCCTGACTGGAGACTTGTCAGTCAATAAATGGTAACAAAAAAAAAAAGTAACTAGAAGTAATCTGATTACATAACTACGTTTCCCCCAACACTGTAAGTAACACAAGTTCATTTGTTTTCCCTTCACCCTGGGGCCTATTAATTGGATTTTTGGTGTTTCAACATTTTTGGTTATTGAAAAACTAGCAAGCAAGACAAAAGTAACACATAAGTAACATAACGCATCACTTCCCCTAAAATGTTACTAAGTAGCACAATTAGTTATTTTTTTTTTAGGGTAATGCAATATTGTAATGCATTCGTTTTAAAAGTAAGTTTCCCCATCACTGGCCGTGTGCAGTACACAACGTCTGAACAGCCTAATTAAACCCACTCAGGACGTGTCTAAAGTTCACACCTCAGGATGGTCATCTCACGTCTGTGGGTGTTTGCTCATTCTCCTCTGAGCTGCAGACAAACACTCAACAAAATGTTGCTCAGCGGACAACGCTTTACCATAATATAGTCGATGTAATACCGTGCAGGAGAAACACAGTGCGGATGATGATTTTGTCTTGTTTTGCAGTACAAATATTTACTTGAAGCAAAATGACAAGATATTTAGCCTTTTTTTTGTTTTACAAAAATATCTTAATTTTATAATGCTTAGTTTTTTGTTCTTGACAACAAGACAAAAACACTTTTTAAAAAAATACTTATATATATGCATTTTTAAAATAAATAAGTATATTGCATTGTAAATGCATGCAAATTCATAATCTGTTATTGTTTAACCTTTTAAAGCTATTTAACCATTTTTAAAAAATTTTGTTAACCTATTTCTGGTGCTATTTTAAGCACTGGGTACCATAGTATAAAACTACATTACTAAATTAATAATTTTAAAATGAAAAATGTTCAATTAATAATTAATACATATTTCAGAATGTAGTTTCTAATTTATTTACAGATACATTTATTTGTTGATAAATCAGTTTTTCAGTGATGTTTCATCACAGATTTATTTATTTACAGTAAAATAAATCATTATAATTATTAATATGAATTATATTAATAATATATAATGTAATAATATATTCAATAATAAAATAATATATTTTCTGTTAATAAATCTATTTTTCAGTGATATTTATTACAGATTGATTCACAATACAGTAGGTAATTATAATGATTAATATAAAAATAATTTTTGATTATCATATATATATATATATATATCATTTTATTCAAAATCGAGATTTCTAGTAATTTAAGCCTTTACTATCACTTTTTTTTAACAATTTAACACATCCTTGCTGAATAAAAGTATTAATTTCTTCAAACAAAGAAAAAATATTGTTTATTTAAATAATGCTGTTCTTTTTAACATTTTATTTATCAAAGAATCTTGAAAAATATCACAGGTTCCAAAAATAAAAAATAAAATAAAATAAAATAAAATAAAAAATAAATTAAATTAAATTAAATTAAATTAAATTAAATTAAATTAAATTAAATTAAATTAAATTAAATTAAATTAAATTAAAAATAAGCAGCACAATTGTCTCCAACACTGATAATAAATCAGCATATTAGAATGATTTCTGAAGGATCATGTGACACTGAAGACTGGAGTAATGATGCTGAAAATTCAGCTTTGATCACAGGAATAAATTCTATTTTAAAGTATATTAAAATAGAAAACCACTATTTTAAATTGCAATAATATTTCACTTTTTTTTTTCTTTTTTTTTATCAAACAAATGCAGCCGTTTTAAAACTTTTGAATGACAGTGCGTGTATATTTATATTCACAATAAATAAAGTACAATGGTATGGCACTTTTCTCTGACTGTATTGTTTAGTTTTACATTTATTGGTGAGCTTATCATATAATCAGCAGTTTGTGCACTGATGCAATGTTGCAAGCGCAGCGCAACGACACTTCAGTTTCCCGCCCGTTTGACCTTTGACCCCATCGTCTCCTGGAGTGCCGCTTCTCCTCGTTCGTTGCATAAGAAACAGAACAGAAATAACATGAGGTCAGCAGACGGCGGCAGACAGACGCTCAGATCCTTCAGCGTGTCTCAGACGTCGAGCCTCTGTTAAGAAAACACGGCAGGCTTCAGCAGTTCAGAAGAACCAGACGTTCGTCGTGATGCACCTTTAAGTGCAGAGAACGGACGGACGAAGTTGCATTCGATGATTTTCTGCAGGCAAAGCACTTCGTGTTGCTCATGTTCAGGTGTTTTGATGTCTTCAGAGCGACGAGTGTTTTCTCACATGACTCAAACGCAAACTCTCATGGTCCGTGTGAAAGCGTGTCTGTGTGTGTAGTAGTTATGATAAGTCAGAGATTGTGTAATGTGAGTGTGAGGTGCTGCTGTAATGACACTGATTATCAGTAAATAACACTCATAGAGAGGAGATAACGCTCAAGCGCTCGCACATCTTCATTTCTCTTTTTCTCTGGCGTTTCTTACGAGCGCGTACACGACGCGACACGTGTTTTCTCGGCTCCTGTGATTAGAATCTCTTGTCGCTGGACCGGCCCTCTTCTCCTCAGCTGAAATCCCCTCAGTGCGTCCTTCAGTCGCTGTGTGAAAACAACATCTACATTTTATCTTCACGCCAGTGATTACACATACTCAACTTCCCTAAAGCACACACACACACGGCTCTTCATCAGCCCTTCTCCTTTTACAAGTGATCTTCTATTGAAGTCAGCCAATGAAAATGGACTTTCTGCAATATTTTTCAGTTGCTGCAGGTGACTTTGAAACAACGTCCGCTGTGAAAAGTGCTAGTTTAACTACTCATTTTGATGCATATTTTTAGTTATTTTAACCAAAAAAAAAAAAATGTAATTTAAAGATTAAAAATGTAAATTTTAGCTTATAAAGTTAAATAAAATCATTTTATTGTAACTTAAATTTTATGTATATATATAAATATTTATTATATATATATATATATATTATGCATATATTATATATATATTATTTTAGCTTATAAAGTTAAGTAAAATCATTTTATTGTAACTTAAATTTTATGTATATATATATATAAATATTATATATATATATATATATATATATATATATATATATATATATATATATATATATATATATATATATATATATTATTTTAGCTTATAAAGTTAAGTAAAATCATTTTATTGTCACATATCATTGGTTCTATATGTGATTTTTTTATTTAAAATATATTTTTTTATATATTAAAAATTAAAAATGTAAATTTTAGCTTATGAAGTTAAATGAAATCATAAAATCATTTTATTTTATTCTAACTCTAATTATATATATATAGAGAGAGAGAGAGAGAGAGATTCTAGATGTTATTTATTGTTTAATATATATTTAAATATATGTTTAACTTAAAAAATCAAGCTAAAAAAATAAGTTCACTAAATTATTTTAAAAATCAAATAAAAAGTTAACTATATATGTAATATATATATATACGTTATAAATGTTATTTATTGTTTAATATATATTTTATTATATATTTAACTAAAACAAATTTAAAAAATATGTAACAAATATAAAAATATTTATAATTTATTTACATTTATTTGAACTAAATATTCAAAAATCAAATCAAATTGAATAAAAAAGATAAATAAAAGTATTAATTTACACAAATAAATATCTCTCTCTCTCTCTCTCTAAAATATAAATCTGAACTTATTTTTTAATTTTAAATTAGTTTTAATAAATCATTAAGTTAATGAATTAAATTAATTTGAATATATTTTAACTAAACAGTTACATAAAATTATTAATTTAACTGACACATATTTTCTTGTTTAACAAGTTAATGTATTTTCATTTAGTTTAACTAAATATTCAAAAATCAGATCCAAAATGTCTCTCTCACTAATATATAAATTTGAGCTGAATTTTTCATTTTAATTTAAATTTATTGCATAATTTAATTAATGAATGAAATTCATTTCAATTTATTTTAACTAAAAAGTGAAGTCAAGTTCTAAGTTCTACTTCAAAAAAAAGTAATAAAATTATTAATTGAACTGACATATTTTTCCTTGTTTAAAATCGTGTATATACAGCGTGCAGGAGAAGTGAAATGGGTTGGGAATGCTGTTTTAATCATTTTAAGGTAAGGTTTGTCATTTCTAAATCTAGTTTTCGAAGGAGTTCCAAACACACATCTGATGCAGTTCTGTGTTCTGCCTCCAGGGGCGCATGAATCACACCTTTTTAACTCCATGTTTTCCACCTGTTTAATATCAGCAGCATCACTCCACCTCTGTCATTCAGAAATGAGCTCAAGTCATAAAAAGTCTTATTATGTTGTACAAATGAAAGCTTTACGTCCAGGCTGAATGCGATGAGACGAGCGTCCGTCCTGAGCTCCAGCGACTCCATCGAGATGAATGTGCTGGCGAGCGGCGGCCGGCGCTCCTCGGCCCTAATTTAAGAGCGTTTCCTCACATTCTCATCTGTGTTTTCACAGCCCGCCGCGGGCCAAAGGGGAAGCAAAACAAATTAGCCACCATTGTTCGTAGCCCTGAGCTCTCCCAATAACAGTATTTGTGGAAACATACATGCAGGAATAACTTCCTGAGGCACACAGATTAATCGCCTATGGGCCGGGAAATCAACCACTTACTAGCAGCCTTACAAGGGCCTTGAAGTCCAGACTCTCTCCCGCTCTGTCATCACCGCTGTCGGCCACATCCCATCTGCACTGAGGAAACGGCCCGACTCTGTGTGTGTGTGTGTGTAATGATAGGAATACCAGTGTGTGTGTGTGTGTGTGTGTGTGTGTGACAGTGCAGAATGCTGAAAACAGGATACAAGCTCTCGGTGAATAAAGGTTGTGTTCAGAAACTCAAGCGCGGTGATATCAGCCTCTCATTCTCACTGTTCAAATGGAGAAGCTCCTGCTGACACATTTCTGTGACTGAATCAAACAGAAAACACTAATGAGCTCCTGACTAACGCTGAACGTTCTCAGAGCGTTCTCTCAAAGTTATGAATAAACGTTCTTCCAGTAACATTAAAAGAACATTCATTCAACATTCTCAAAATGACAGCACAAAAACATCATTCGTGAAATGTTACTATTGTTTCAGAACGTTCTGAGAACATTTGAAAGTAACATTCCCATGTTTGCAAAATCATCAAATGGATCAAAATTAACATTTGCATAATCAAGAAAAAAGCTTTTAAAAAAATTGACGTTTTATATGTTCGGAGAACATCGTATATTTCAGTGTGAATCTTTTGGTCTCCTTTTTTTAATATATATATTTTTTTCTCTCTGCTCTAGACATAACACAACACAATAATATTAAAGGAGTTTATTATTATTAATATGCTTGTGCCTTCCTGTGGACCTCTTATCCTCCCTTTAATGCACCTTAAATGTAATTTTTAATTTATCCTTTATTTCATTTTAATTGACCAGTTTATCAATATTTTAGAGAAATTTGGATCTATTGTTTGGCATTTTTTTATTTTATTTTGTTTTATTTTATTTTATATTTTACCTTTATTTTGACCTCTTATACTCTTTTTAATGTACCTTAAATGTAATTATCATTTATCCATTTTAATATGGTTCTGTTCATCAGCACTGGATTGTATTTTTTTATTTATTTTATTTATTATTATTATTTATGTTTGTCTGCCCTAGACACAGTGTTTGTGAGTTTTAAAGGAGTTTTTTATTTTATTTTATTTTATTTTATTTTATTTTATTTTATTTTATTTTATTTTATTTTATTTTATTTTATTTTATTTTATTTTATTTTATTCTTGTGCCTTTATTTGGAGCTTTTATCCTCATTTTAATGTACCTTAAATTTAATTTTTAATTTATCCTTTATTTTAATATGGATCTGTTGAACTGCTTTGAATTTTATTTTTTTATTTATTTATGTTTGTCTGCCCTAGACACAATGTTTGGGAGTATGAAAGGAGTTTATTTTTATTTTATTTTATTTTATTTTATTTTATTTTATTTTATTTCTTCTTGTGCCTTTATTTGGAGCTTGTATCCTCCTTTTAATGTACCCTAAATGTAATTTTCATTTATTCTTTATTGTAATATGGATCTGGTGATCTGCTTCGAATGTTATCTATTTATGTGTTTGTTTGTTTATTTATTTATTTATTTATTTCTGCCCTAGACACAATGTTTAGGAGTATTAAAGGATTATTTTATTTTATTTTATTTTATTTTATTTTATTTTATTTTATTTTATTTTATTTTATTTTATTTCTTATTGTGCTTTTATTTGGAGATTTTATCCTCCTTTAAATGTACCTTAAATGTCATTTTCATTTATCCTTTATTTTAATATGAATCTGTTGATCTGCTTTTATTTATTTATTTTTTTGTCTGTCCTAGACACAGTGTTTTGGAGTATTGAAGTTGTTTTATTTTATTTTATTTTATTATTTTATTATTTATTTATTTATTTATTTTTATTTCATGTCATTTTATTAGTTTTTTTGTTTGTTTGTTTGTTTGGGGTTTTTTTTGTTTGTTTATTCTTGTACTCTTCTGTGTGCTTCTTGTCCTCATCTTATCCTTCTTTATTTAACTTTAATTAATTAATAACTTAATGGGAATTGTATTTATTTGTGAGTGTGTTTTTATCAATACCTCTCAGATTTGAATGAAGATGAAGCAGAATGGAGAGATTATACAGTATATGCCCTAATAAACACAAAAACATACGTATTCATTTAGTAAAATACTGCATTGTCAATACTTTTATCATTTAAATGAAACAGAATTGCACTTGTAATCATTTTCATCACAGCTTTTGTCGTCTGATGTTGCTCTGATGCATCTTTACATCACGAGTTCATCTGTGAGCCCTTAAAATACAGTCTAGTTAGGCAGCACACAGAATGGTTTCTGTATATGTGTCTCTTTAGCGCTGTTGACTCTGGCCGTAAAGCAAACAGATGGTGTTCCTGGACACACACGGCCGTGTTCTGAATCTGCTGTTCGGACAGGTTGCTTTTACAGTGCTGTGTGTTTACTGAGCTCATCGGGATCACTGAACTCATCATGACAAACACCACGTCTGTCATAAAACTCCCGCTGATCAATACGGCCTGATCTGCTCATGTTTTCATCCGTATGCCGACACACACCTGAGATAAGAGTCAAGCTGCCACTGCGTTCCATCAGCGCCTGTCTTACAGTGTGTGTGTGTGTGTGTGTGTGTGTGTGAAAGGAGACGTTTATGACAGATATGGGTTTGTCTGCTTCCTGTTCACCTCACACACACACACACACACACACACACACACACACACTCTCTCTCTCTTGTCCTGGTCATTCATTACTCTGTATTTCATCATATTAACTGATATCTACTACAACACTTTCAAGTGCATGTGAATTTTACTAGATTGTAGAGAAATACTGATCTGCCTTTCAGATTTTTTTCTGCCTTAGACAAAATGTTTGAGAATATTAAAGGAGTCATATTATTTTTATTTTAATTTGATGCTTTTTGCACTTTAATGTGGACCCCTTCATTTAATTGATCAGTTTAATAATATTTTAAAGAAGTGCTTTTTATATTTGTATTTTTCTTCCCTAGAAACAACATTTAGGAACATTAAATGAGTCATTCTTTTTCATTAACTTAGTATGTTTTTTTCATTTATTTTATTTTTAATGTGCTTTAATGTGGGCCTCTTACCCTCCAGTTAATGTACCTTAAATTTTACTGTAATTTATTTCATCTCATTTTATCAGTTTATCAGTTTAGAAATATGGACCTGTTGTTCTGCTTTTCTTATTTTTTCTCTGCCCTAGACACAACATTTAGGAATTGTTTATTTTATTTTATTTTATTTTATTTTTATTGCTTTTATGCATGCTACTTATCCTCTATTTAATGCATATGTTTATTTCATTTTAGATACTTTACCAATTTGTCACATTTATATTTTTTATTTATTTTGTCCTATTATATTTAATATTTCTAAATCATTTTTTAAAAATATTTATTTAATATTTATTTATTTACTACTTTTTATGATTTGTATAAAGCACTTTGCCCTCCATATACAATTGTGTATGAAAATGAAATAATAAATGTAATAATAAATATAATAAATTTGCCATTTTTTTTAATTTTTTAATTTAATTTAATTTAATTGATTTAATCTTTATTGATTTTTATTCTTCTTGTGCTTTTATGCGTCCCACTTATCTTCTATTTAATGTATACCTTTATTTCATTTTAGTTACTTTACTAATTTCTTACATCCATATTTCTTTTAGTGTTTTATACTTTTTTTATTATCTATTTTATATGTATGTATTACTTTTTTATGATTTTGTGTAAAGCACTTTGCATTACAGCTGTGTATGAAAATGAAATATATAAATAAATTTGCCTTTTTATTTTGTTATTTATTATTATTTTTTGTTATTATTTAATTACATTTTATTTTACAATATTTTACTTTTTTATTGCATTTGATTTGATTGCAAAACAGTCAAAACAGTCACAGTTTGGTTTCCATGTTCATTTCCAGTCTCTCTCTGACCCTTTGAATGAATGCCCTGTTTGAGATGTCGCCCTCGCTGTCCTCTTCCTAGTAAAGCAGTGCTGATGTAATGCTGTAGTTCACAGTGAAACACACACACACACACACACACACACACACACACATCGCTGCATGACTGGCAGAAATGTGTCATTTGAGATGAGACCTTAAACAGGGTGTTTTCAGCTACTTTTGTAAAACAAAAAAAACAACAAAAAGATGTCACAAGTACCATCGATTTTAACTTCTGAAACCCAAACGGCCTCATAAGTTGAAGTATGAAGTTTAACCCGGTGACTGAGGAATGTGTGTGTGTTTGTGAACACGTGTGTGACGCTCGACCTTGAGCGCATGGACAGCATTTATCTGGGCTGATAAATTAATGAGCGGTCTGTGTTTGCACTGAGCAGACGAGCGCAGACGACTGCAGGACTCTTCACACGCCGACACTGTAAACACCAACAACTCAAACCACAGCACTGAACTATACATTACCCAAACACAGAAAGGAAAAAACGAGGATGACAAGAAAGCAAAGTGGTTTGAGGGTGTGATGTGATTTAACACACACACACACACACACACACACAGAGAGAGAGACATGTTTACTCAGCTATTGAAACAAACACTCATTGAAGACCTGCTTGTTTATTTAATGAAGGCTGACTTACCCAAGCCTTACCTCTATGACAGTGCATTTTTTTTAAATGAATTAAATAAAATGTAACTTTTCAAATTTTAATTACAGGTATCATTCTCTGCATATACTGCTATAATTACCAACTTGGCAGCTTTTAGAAATATCTTTAAAAACATTTTTAAAAGTTTTAAAAACATCATTTCTGAATGTTCAAAACGTCCAGTTTTTAAAATGTTTTCTCAGTTATGCAAACAATAATAAAATATTACAATTTATAATTCACAAACATCATGTGAATGTTGCTGTTCAATGTTCTGAAAAAAAGTATTGACATTTTAAAAATGTTCGATGTATGTTTAATATGTTGTAAACAGTGAAGTTAAATAAAATATATTTTTCAAATAAAAAATGTATGTAGTTTCACCCTTCATATATCAAAATGTATTTCAAAACTAATTAAAACTTTTAATTTTTGTAATAAAATTTTTCATGTTCACATGACAAATTAAACTGAATGCGAATGCAGTTTCTTAGATTGCAAATATATGCGGGGCACAAATAATTGTTAAATGCTCTTATATATATATTTAAATATATTTAAATATAATATATATTTTTAAATATATATATAAACTGTTAAATATATATATTTAAAAATTATTTAAAAATTATTTTAAAAAAAGCAAAAAAAAAAAGCAAAAATAAAATTATCTAAAATTATATATATATATAAAAAATATATAAAAATATATAAAAATATCTTGCCATTTTTACAATTTTTATATATATATTTACGTATTTAAAATATATATTAAACCATATATATTGAGTTGTTGGTGTATATATATATATATATATTCCATTATTTTCAAAAAATGCAAAACAAAAATGTAAAAAAAGCAAAAAAATAAAAAATAAAATAAAATTATATATATATATATATATAGCTAGAAAAAAATATTTTGCCATTTTTGCCATTCTTATATAGATGTTTAAGTATATTTAAAATATGTTTGAGAATATATAAAGACTTTATTTGCAAAATGTTTTTTTCTGCAATTTTCCAAAATTATGTTTTAATTGTGATTCATTGTGTATTTTTTAGCTATTTTATACCTAATCAAAATAACCCAACTGCAGTTTGATTGAGATTAACTGAAATGCACAATGAAAAAACATGATTTTTGATTTTTTCAGATGTTTATGCTGTTTTTTTTTTCACTGTATGGGACTAAAATCTTTCAGAAATTACATTCCATAAATAATGTTATTTATTTATTTATTTATTTTGCATGTTTAGAATGTGACCAAAGATCAGATCAATTTGAACCAACATTCTATTGAAGTTACTAGAAGAACGTTTGTTCATAATGTTGAAAGAACCTTCCCACAACGTTCTGAGAATGTTCTCTGATAGCTGGATTGACAGTGAGCGTCTAGATAGTGAAAATACATGTCCTGGCTGTTCTTTTGGGTCTGCTAAACCATGTCGAAATTCAATATCATGTTTGCGTTTACAGACTCATTTCATCGTCCAGTCCCGCACTGAGATGATGATGCAGTGCGTCTTCATCACGGTCCATACTGGAGTTGATTAAAAGCAGAACAGCCGAATGTTTCCTTCTAGTAAACTCTCACTCACTGTTATGTCTTCAAACGCTGGGAGAAAGAGGCTAATTGCTTTGGAAAGGCCTAATCGCTGCATCCATAATCTTTAATGGAAGCCTTGTTATCACGTATCATTAGGTCACAGGATGAATAAATCAGGCCGCGTCTCACGAGCTCGTTCACGGCCGCACATAAAAGCAATCTGCGGGTCTGACCGAGCGAAAAGGAACAAACAAGCCATTAAGAGGCCAGAATCTCTGCCATCATGGAAAAGACTGATTGGAGTTTTAAACACACACACACACACACACGGCAGCGGCGTAGCGAGGGCCGACGGGCCCCAAAGAGCCGCGCTAATTGATCTGATGAAGCAAGAGTTGTTGTCAATTAAACTATCAGAGCCACTGGACGTCCTGCGGCCGTATCTCAGGCTGACGGGTCAATATTTGACCAGTTGTCGTCAAAGAGACGCTCGGGCCGCGTGACGAGCGCCGCTGGCGGCCTTCGGGACGGACGTGTCAGGTGAGGGAAAGGCAGGGCAGATTCCTCCGGCAGCCCAGGAAAATATCACTCAGGGCTCATTGTTCACTCGAGTGTGCTGTTTGCTTTTCAATTAGGCCTAATTCAGCTGGAGATGGAGCTTTTATATCGCCGTCAGCCGCTCGTCTGCGTGAGCACACGCTTTCTGCTTCACCGTCTGGGCTGTAAAATAATGACTTATGTAAACCTGAGCGCAGGACCGCGTCGTAAATACTCCGTCAGGGGGGCTCGTGAGGATCTTTTTGGTCAACAGAGCTAGTTTGGAAGTGAGCCATATATTGCCGTCAATCCATTGAACGTTGTCAGAGCGTTCCGGGAAGGTTCTCTTAACGTTATGAACAATAATGTCAACGCAGCGTTATCTGATCTTAAAACACTAGAACAAAAACGTTGTATCATTCATGACTTTCATCTAATGTAACAATTTTAAATGTTGCTACTTTGCATCAGAGAACATTCAAATGTAACATTTGAAAAAATTACTTTTTTAAGTATAGGATATTACAAAGAACATTCAGAAACAATGTTTTCATACTTTAATGTTAGCAAAATGTTTTTGTTAACGTTTGATTCAATGGAGATATCAGTTTTGTTTCACTGAACTGTAACTTTTATTTATGATTTTTCCTCTAAAATTACAAGAAACGTCTTCTATTAGCAAGAAAAGCTTTTATGCTGTGCTGGCAGTCTTTTAGCCTTTATGTAATTGAGTGTTCCTGCTCTCATAAATCTCTTGTTGTGCTCTATTATCACCAAATCTTGAATGTAGTCTCTTTTTACTCTTGTTTTCTTTCAATTATCACAGGTTTTGTGTGTCTTTTTAGACCTGAATAATTCTAGGCCTCATTGATCTGAGCTCATACAGCAGTTTTTGAGTGAAAAACACATTATTTGTATATAATTTAGACAATATTCACTCTAAAACTAATGTATGAGCTCCGACCAGTGAAGCCCACAATCAATCAGCTCCAAAAAGAAACAAAAACCTGTGCTAATTCAAAGAAAACAAGCCAATAAAAAGGTTAAATCCAATATTTGATGATAATATCTACATAAAAGTACAACAATTATTATTTTATTTCAGGTTTTAGTTATGTGATAACATTTATGGCATTTTTGGGTAAAAAGAAAATCCATCAAAATGACCGGAACACAACATGAGGATAAAGAAAATATAACAAATACAAAAGAATGAATCTAAAGTTTCTAAAAGAATATAAAAAAATGAGATGGTTTTAAAGTGGGTTTTTGCATGCACTCTTAAAAATAAAGGTTCCAAAAGTGTGTTTTGCAGAAATGCCATCGAAGAAGTGCTTTTGGTTCCTCAAAGAACCTCAGCTCTTAAAATAATCATTAGTGTGAAGAACATTTAAATACTTCAAAAATGACCCGTGTACAGAAAATAGCTTTTTATGCTTTACTATTACCAAATCTCAAATTCAATCTTTTTATCAGCTCATTTTCTTTCAGTTATCATAGGTCTCGTGTTTCCTTTCGGAGCTGACTGATCATGATCTGAGCTTATGTACCGGTTTTTGAGTGAAAAAAAGCATTATTTTTGGATCATTTAGACAATATTCACTCCAAAACTGATGCGTGAGCTCAGATCGTTGAGGCGTATGATCAATCAGCTCCAAAAAGAAACACAAGAGCTGTGCTAACTGAACGAAAATGAGCTGATAAAAAGATTTGGTGATAATATAGCGTATTGTAAGCAATTTTTTGTAGTCTGATCATTTTTGACCAGCGTAACAAGGAGTGGGTAAATCTCAAAAAGGTACAAAAATTATGTTTTATTTCAGGTGTTGTTTATGCAATAACATTTATAGCATTTTTGTGGGACAAATGAAGTGAATCTAAAGTTTTGTTGGCAAAAAAACAAACAAACAAACAAAAAAAAAAACACTTTTTTGGAGGGTTTTTGCTTGCACTCTTAAAAATAGATTCCAAAAGTGTGTTTTGCAGCAAAGAACCTCAGCTCTTAAAATAATCATTAGTGTGAAGAACATTTAAATAACTGGTCTACAAAAGAATAGCTTATTATGCTTTATTTTCACCAAATCTCGAATTCAGTCTTTTTATCGGCTCATTTTCTTTCAGTTATCACGGGTCTTGTGTTTAGAGCTGATTGATCATGATCTGAGCTAACTGAAAGAAAATGAGCTGATTAAAAGATAAATTCTAAGATTTGGCGATAATGTAGAATAAAGAGAGATTTACAAGCAATTTTTTGTAGGTTGGCCACTTTTGACCAGGAACACCACAAATGTAACAAGAAGGTGGGGGGAAAAAAGTACAAAAATTATGTCTTATTTCAGGTTTTAGTCCAATAACATTTCTAGCATTTTCAGGGACAAAAAAAACATTAGACATTTTTAGGAGGGTTTTTGCATGCACTCTTAAACATAAAGACTCCAAAAGTGTGTTTTGCAAGAAGTGTTTTTGGTTCCTCAAAGAACCTCGGCTCTTAAAATAATCGTTAGTGTGAAGAAGGATCTTCACGGAACCTTCGAAGACACGCTCAGGACAGATTTGTGTTGTTTTGGGCCTGCGGTCAGAGTTCGGGTTCACATGCTGTTTTTTCAGGATCACGATTTGTGAAGCATTTCTCAATTCAGGCCGAATCGATGCTCATGGTGTTGGTTTTGGAGCAAACTCTCACCGCTGCGGGGCTGTTGAACTCTCTGAGATGCACAGAACGCTGTGATTCATCGCCCAGGATCCTCGTACTGTCCAATCATTAACTACACCATTAGCACAAACTCAGGCCTGTTTGTCTTGTTGGAAGCGATAACCTGAAGCTGAAACCGCCGACGATCTGTTGTGCTGATCTCTGAGCTCCACAGCTCAAACTGTGCTGTTGTTTCATGCAGGAAGTGATAGAGTCGAATTGATTTTAATGACTAACAGATCATCTGCTGTGATGAGACGATTGTGAATCAACAGATAAAGGACTAATAACACTGATAAAGCTAATAACACAAATGCTCATTCATCACAGCTCTATTGTTCTCACATCAGATGAAAGGAAACAGCACCTGCACCTGATTAACAGATCAAACCATTCACATTTAAATATGGAAATAATAAAACCTTCAGGCAGAATCAGACATTAGAAAAAGCAAAGCAGACAAACATGTTATCCCCAAAATATTGTTTATTGACTAACACAGACTATTTACACGTTTCAGACACTTACCAGACACCAGATACAGGTTTGGATTGAAATCTACACATCCATTAAGTTAATTGTGCTACTAAATGTACAGTATGATACAGTATGTACAGTGCTGCAGATGGACTCATAGCTGAGGGTTTATGGAGAACTGTGGATCCTCCTCGATGTCCAGCTCCTGCTCAGAATCATCGGACTCGTCAGACTCGCGCATCACGTCCGGACTCGATCTGTCCGAGTTTCTCTGCTCGCCCGAGTCCTCCACATCTCTCTTACCGCTCGGAGGATTCTCCTGTTTCGACATCGATATCACACGATTATGTCAATATCACATTTTAAAAAAAAAAAAAATATAGAGATTATACATATTATAGAGAATTTTTAACATTTTAAACATAATATAATTTATACATTTTATAAAAATATTTAAATATTTCTGTTTAAAAATATTTAAATATAACATTTTAGCCGAACACCGGCGTGAATTTCATTTTCTATTTTCTTTTTCTTTTTTAACATAGAGATTATACATATTCTAGAATATTATAGAGATTTTTTTAGAAATTCTAAATATAGACATAAATATAATTTATGTATTTATGCATTTATAAAATATAGAAATATAAATGATAAAATATTCAAATTAAACACTGAATTTCATTTTCTATTTTCTTTTTCTTGTTTTAAATGGATTATACATATTCTAGAATATTATAAATATAAACAAATATAATTTATACATTTATAAAAGAATATATAAAATAAATGTTAAAATATTTTTCTTTTAAAATGACAAGTAGTTTAAGAGGAGAAAAACATGACAGTCATATCTCGTACAATACATTTTGTTTAATTTTTAATTTCGTTTTATTTATTTATTTTTCGTTGTTACAAAGCTCTACTCAAGCGATCAAAAACGATCAAAACGAATGAATAGAAAAATAAAGCAAAATAATAATAATAAAAATCACAGTACATTGAAAAAAATAGGTGTAGAAACAATTTTCGCTCAAATTCGCAAGTAAATTTCACAATTAAATGCAAATAAACAGCAACGCTAATTTAAGTAGAAAGACCGAAATTGTTTTCTTGTAAAAACAAGCTCCAGTAGTCTTTATTTTTATTTATTTATTTATTTACTGCAACTTCGATTTTTTTTTTAGTGTAATAAAGTAAAGTATTACAACAATAAAACAGTATTTTTCTTAAAATGACATGCATTTTAAAAGTGTAAAACCTTAATCTTTAAATTCAGACCGCTTTTTTTCGTTTATGATTCGTGTTTTGGTTGCTATGAAGATTTAAACGAGACGTCGGAAATTCCGATTATAATTAAGGGTAATTATTGTAACACATAAAACTTGGTATAATTATCACAATAATAAAATAATTGTTTAAAGAGCAGAAATGAAAAATGGTCCGATTCTCACCTGTTTCAGTCGCCTCCATTTCGCCCGACGGTTCTGGAACCACGTTTTCACCTGCAGAAGATTAAAAAAATAATATTAATAATGTTAAAAAACAAAAGTCCTGTTTGATTGTTTTGACTGTTGAATAAAGGAGTGATTGTCGGGTCTCACTCGCCTGTCTCTCGCTGAGCTGCAGCATCTTGGCGAGTCTCTTTCTCTCGGGAGGAGACAGATATTTCTGCGTCTCAAACTTCTTCTCCAGCTCGATGGTCTGGTCGTTGGAGAAGCGAACCTGTCCGCCTTTCCTCTTGTGCAGCGGCCGCTGGATGAACGGCGTCCACAGCAGAGGTTTACCTGAAAAAAACAACACACACACAAGAGCATTACAGAGTGAGCTTGACTCCTGCAGATCTGCGGAATGGTGGTGAACGTGTTCGGTTTGTCGGAATCTGTCTGTCTGTCAGCTCGAACATCCGCTGAAAGTCGGAGTTTATGAGCAGAAGGACTATGGCAAAATTTCCGTCAATGTGTTTCCTGTTGGTTAATCTGGTGAATGGGGTGAACATCCGTCCAATCCCCTCACAAACACATAGGAAACTAAGATTCATTCCGTCTGAAAACCCGATTAATCACGGTCAGGCAAGTGCGGAAAATTTTACACACGAAGTATTTCATAACGTGTGTGTGTAGCAAAATGTAGATGAGCTTTTTTAATCTATAAAAAAAAAAAAATTATATGGAGAAATACAACATAAAAAATATAACAAAAATATGATGCAATCCTCTGCCGAAGAAGTATTTCACAGCATAAATAACAATTTAATAATACATTTTGTTTTAATAATAAAATAAATGCTATTTTTATTTCGTTTTTGCGCTGTTCATGCACATGCTGTTTATGTATAAATGCATTTTCTTCCCATTTATTTTTGAAACAAATCTATTTTAAAAATATAATTCTATTAAAAAAGAATATATTTTTGTCCTCCATATAATTCATTCTAAGAAAATACATTGACGTGTCACATTTAAAGGAAAATTGATAGAAAAAATTGTAATTTTGTAACGCAATACAAAAGTAACACATTGTCAAACAGCCTTGAAATTCCTGAAATAAAATAAATAAAATTCAAATGCTGTAATAAACTTCGCAGCATTGTGAGTTTTTGTTTTGATTCAATTAGAGATATGAGTGTGTTAAGTATTTATTTATTCAGACGACATTTCATCTGTTTGGTGTAGCCTATATTGATGCAAATTCAAAAAAAAAAAGCTTTAAAAAAAGTCTGAGCGTGCGTAAAGTCGTTATTCAGTTCCGTGAGGTGTGCTGAGTTGTTTTAGCAGTTAAAAAGGTTCAGCCCAATGAAAGGAAACGAACAATCTGTAAAAAAACGGATCCCGGCTATCAGAAGTCGAGTGTTTCCTGAATATGTGTGTATTGAGGATGTGGATAAAATAATCAGCAGCGTGCACGAGTCCTGCTCCAGGAAAACATCTCACAGCTTCTGAAAGCACATTTACTCCTATCGAGAGCTCAAGATTTCCGGAATGAACGGAAAGGGTCAGGGCTTGCTGAGCACAGGCAGTTTGAACCTCAAACATGCGAGGAAGATCAGCGGAGTCTTCCTCAGCCAGCACACTTCCTGAGAGCCCAACAGCTGGACTGTGATCCGAATTCGGGCGTTCATAGCAGCACGCGGGGTCACACTAATGCGCTTTGAACTGCAGTTTCGAAATCAAGAACAGCTTCCTCTTCAGGTCAGTCTGGTTGATATTATTAACCACATGAGCTGTTGGTAAACAGACCTCACGAAGCTTAGCTTTCTATGGCCAAATCACACGAACCTTCAGGCACAGTTGCACAAATTCGCCCTGGAAGCTTTCATTTTTACGCACACTGATTTCTGTCTGATCTAAACAATACAGATGAGTTTTGTGCGTGCAGATGAATGCATTCAGGCTGGCTCGGTGATATAAAATAACCCTGACCTGAATAAAACCAGAGTTTCGACCAGAATCAGTCGATGTGGAGTTTATTCCAACACAGGTGTCACAGAGAAAAAGGTACAGAATCTCTCACTAGGTCAGTATTCTGAAAAGCTACTAGCATTTAGACACACTGCAGGTCGTTACATGTAGGTTAAAGCTGCTAATACGCTGCCTTTAGAGGTAAAAGGTTACAAAATGTTCCAAAAGTTACAAAAGTGTAACTTTTCTAAAGGCGCCGCCGCAGCGGCACAGCTTCTGTATCTTTTTCTCTGAGAGCGCGTCATTAGCCAGTAATTTAACAACAAAGTGTTGGAGTTGAGCAGTTCAGCTTTAGACTGAAGCATGACAGAAATGAGTCGAGTCTCACCCAGCGGGTCGTGACGGATCAACGCGTGCGTAAAGTCTCGCTGGAACGGGTAGATGGACGCGTAGGTGGCCGCGAGCGCGTGCTGGGACAGAACCGGGTGGATCGGCGTTGGCTCGTAGATCGGGGTCCGGTAAGACGGGATCAGGCTGGTGAAAGACGAGTTCGGAGACGGCAGGGTCGGCGTAGGCGCCACCGGGCCGGACACGGACGTGTTTCTGCCCAGAATGTCCTCGATGTAGAAGGGCGTCGGGTGGACGGGCGGCGCGGGCGTCGGTGCGTAGAGAGGCGCGTGCGAGTGCTGGAACTGCATGGCTGGAGGAGACCGTCTGATGTCAGCGCTCATGGACTTCTGCTTCCATGCAGTTTGTCAGGTTGCGATGAGCGAAAGCGGGAGGTCACTAGTAGTGAGGGAGCTGATGATGTTTTATGAGGGAGGAGAATAACGGGTCAAACTTCCTGCAGGTACGCGAGCGCTGATTGGCTCTCGGAGAAGAATGAGATGAAGAAGAAGAAGGAAAGAAAGAAGAAACCTGAGGAGGAAAGTCAGGATGCACCTGGATTAAACGCACGGGTATGAAGACGCGTGAAGAATGAGTCAATCTCAGAACGTTTGAGTCGCATAAACCAAACCAAAAGCCTAGTTTTATAGCATTTACATTAATTACATTGTTCAAATAATAATAAACCCATTAAGATCAAAAACTGAACTTCGGTTGTTTACATTTTAAGTATAATTAAGTTCTTTAACTCATTAACTCTAAATTCATGAATAAATTCTCAACTATTAATAGAGTTGAATTTTATAAATTAACAGTCTCATTAAATTAATAACATTTAAATAAAAAATAGAAATTAAATGGATAATAACAAATATGTTATTAATCTTAAATTATTTTCTAAATACAGTTATTTCTAATTGTATTCGGTTATTCATCTATGTGAGAAATTATTTTTAGTGATTTTGTTTTTATGCTATTTTGTGCAAAGAATTAATAAAAATAAAATTATATTAACGAGTAGTAACAAAATAGAACTATAATTTACAATACAGTAATCGTGATAAATCATATTTTAAATAAAATGTGTTTCATTGCACGTTAAAAAATTAATATGATTTTTTTAAGGTAATATAATTATTACAGGTGTTTAAAATTTAAAGGTGTAAAATGTACTGTGTCTTTGATTTTAAAGATTATTTTTTTACAACAAAAAAAAATAGTAATAATAAAAATAATAAAAAATAACTAGAATATAATATTGTATTTAATTAATATTCGTTTGGCAATAATAAATATTTAATAGCTTTTAGACAAAAGTTTAACGTTTGTTTGCATCAAATAACTTTAAAAATAAACACATTCACTGGCAATCAAAGCATTTTGATATGAAAACTAAAAAAAAAAAAAAAATTTTCGTACCTTCTATTCCCATACAACAAAAAAATATATATATTTTCAAGTATATTTTTAAAATATATTTCAAAATCTAAAAAAATATACATTTGCTAAATGATTCAATATATATTTTCAGAAATATTTTTTCTACAAATATATTTTTTGTATTCTTTAATATATATTTTTAAAATATAATTTAAAAATATAAATATATTTTTCAAGCATTTGAAAATATATTTTGCCCTGCATATTTAAATAAAAAATATCTATAGGACCTACATATGTCACCTTTTTTTAACACGTGTGAACATATAACACATCTACATAACAATTAGCAAGGAACAAATAATAATAATTAATAATAATAATAATAATGAAATACATTTCGAAATGTTGGTATGTGAAGGTCGAAACCAAATATATTTTCTGTTATTTCACTAAATTGTTTATAAACACATATTTAGCATATTTTGACCAGAATTTTTTTTTGCCTTACGGGTTAACCAGAACATTTAGATATAGACATTTAGGTAAATTAATTTCAGGTCAATTCTAATCAGCCGCACACAATGGCAATAAAAGCACGCAAATGTGTGTTGAAGTGAAGCTGTATTGTAATGAATGGAACAGTCATTGGCTCATCAGGAGCGCATTGATCTACTCACAGTGAGATTGAAGCTCTTTACAGATAAATCCGACTAATATCACCTGTGCGTTTATCAGCAGATGAAACCGTTTCATACATGAAAGGCTGATCTGGGAACAGCTAATATTTGCGCTTCGCCAATCATTGCTGTTAATTGATCTGCCGTCACAGTCGTGGCGCCTCGTGTCGAGATCATTCTGGACAAACTCCATCACGTTCGCACTGTACGACCTTGAGAAGCGTCCATGCGTTCGTGCCACCGAATTCTTCGTCTGTTTGATGAAATGACCAACTTTTATCTTTTCCTCATTACTCACAGAACAGAAATGCGCTTATTGAGCTCGGTTCTTTTTTTTTTTTTACCAGTAGCACTTACTATAATTTCGTCATTTACAGTCATTTGATAAGGAAAGTCCAATCTGATCACTTCTTATCAAAGTCTTTAGGCGCTATTGATCACGGTTAGTTTCAATTAGCAGCTGATTAGAGTCGAATCCAGCTGACTTCCAGTGACATGAGAAAACCTGTGATCAGTCAAACGAGTAGGAAACAGATAATGATGTGTGATTGTGACAGGAACACTGATGCTGCTGCTTTACCCGTCATTCACAGCGTTTCAAACTGCTGACAAAAACATAAACACAAACACAGACACAGACACAGTAATGAACTGAGCAGAAGCTGCAGGCCTTCAGACTGGATTTGGGCCTTTGGGCTTTAAAATATTGTGATTTCATAATAAAATTAGTAAAACATGAACATTACAGCACATCTAGGCCTACAGTGACTGTGGAATCTTTCCAGCTCACAAAATTATCTTTTAATAACGTTTTGCTAACGTGAAAACATTTAAACATTTTTTTCTTGGTTATGCGAACGTTAAGTGAACATTCCATCGTATCATGTTGCAAAAATGTTACATTTGAATGTTCTCTGAACCTTCTGAAACAAGTGTAACATTTTTAAAAAATCATGAGCGATGTGCGGACGTTTTGAGAACATTATTAAAGACCAGACAACTTTGAGAGAACCTTGCCACAACGTTCATCAAAATATTTTTCTTCTCTAAAAGCGTTTGTTCTTTCTGTGCGTCTCAAAGCTTTGGATTCTGAATTTCCTTTGTTGTGTGTTGTCTCCATCTGGTGGATGCGGTGTGTAAATGTAGAAATAACGTGTAATATAATTTATAACACATAATAATATAATAAAATGCTAACAATAATAATAATTAAATAATTAATAATAATATAATGTAAAATAATGTATGATATGTAAAATGTATAATGTAAAATATAATGTATAATATTTAAAGAGATCATTTGCAAAAACAGATAACTACATTTTTTTTTAAATTCTGCATTCCAAGAATCAATCAAACTGCAGTTAGGTTGTTTTGATTAAATGATTAATAACTAAAAGAATACAGCTAAATAACACAATAAAACACAATAAAAACATGATAACAAAAAAAAAAAAATTAAAACACTGTTTTTGCAAATGAACTGGTCATTTATAAATAAATATTTCTGAACAATCTTCATATTAATAATAATAATAATAGAAACATACAGAGCAGTGACGTGATGATTCAATAATAATCAATTTAACCCTCAATTTTGGTAGACTATGTTTTGTCTTTGATGGCCATTAAAAATTTTTTTTGAACAATCAAAAATCACGAAAATTAAATTTCATGTAAGAATTAATTTAATAATAATTTATTAATAATAATAATAATAATAATAATAACATAATGTAAAATAATTCATAATATTTAAAGAGTTCATCTGCAAAAACAGATAACTAAATTTTTGGAAAATCATTTTTATTTTACTTATTTATTTATTTATTTTTATTCTGCATTCCAAGTATCAATAAAATCAGCAGTTGGGTCGTTTTGATTAAATAATAATAATAATAAAAAAATACAGCTAACTAACACAATAAAACAATACAAACATGATAACACAATAAAAAACAATTTATGAAAATTAATAAAAAGTTATCTGTTTTCACAGATGATCTCTTCATTTATCAAATTAATATTTTGGACAATTATCTTCGCAATAATAATAAATACGGAGCAGTGAAGTGATTCAATAATAATCAATTTAACACTCCATTTTGCTAGACTATAATTACAATGTTTTGTCTTTGATGGGCATTACAAAAATCTTTCAACAGTCAAAAATCATGAAAACATGCAAGTCGTTTGGCATGAATCAATTTAATAATAATTTATTCATAATAATAATAATAATAATAAAATAACAATATAATAAAATAATAATATGGTGTACATTTTTTTTTGAAGAGTTCATTTGCAAAAACAGATCATTAAAATTTTAAAAAATCATGTTTTTTTATATCAGTCAAACTGCAGTTGGGTTGTTTTGATCAAATAATAATAAATAAATAAAAAATACAGCTAACTATCATGATAAAACAATAAAAACATGATAACACAAGAAAACATGATTTATGAAAATTGATAAAAATCTGTTTTTGCAAATAAACTCGAAATTTATTTAAAAGTCATTTAATCTGCTACTGTCAATTTTGTTGTTTTGTCTTTGATAAGCATAAAAAAACCAAAAATCTTTGAACAGTTACAGTTAAATTTAATGTACGTCGTTTGGCATAAATTGAAAAAAAAAAATAATAATAATAAGAATCCATTTAAATGTGTGTGCAAACATCGCTCAGTTCCGCCAGGGGGCGCGCGGTGGCTCAAAAAACGAAATTCTCGCTTTACCCGCTTTATAATCTCAGTTTGATTTTAGTTTTATTACAGACATTTGTTCACTATAAAGTATAATCGGCTGGGTCTATTAATGTCCGCGATCAGCACAGAAATCTAGCACAGCAGTCTCTATCAAATCATTATATAAACACAGCAGCCAGCATTATCAACAGTCGGCTATGATTGGTCCATCCTGAACAGCGCTGAGAAAAGTAACAGCTGCGCTTCCGCTCCAGAACGCGGCATCTGAAGTCTTTTAGCGCCAAATAATAAACAGTTATTTGGATCCATCACATCTGACAAATTAGAGACAAAGTGCGGACCACTATTTGTTTTAATTTGAAGTCTAACTCCACGCGTGTCGCCGGTAATTGTGTCCCTCCTGTAACAACGGCCGTGTTGTGTTTCACTAATAAGTGTCCGCCCCCCGATTCTCGTCTCTGGTTGGTGAGCAACTAGTTCCGCCCCCAGTCGCCATGTATCGCTCCGCACGGAACTTGCAGCGCTTCAGCGCGAGTCTGTCGAACCTGCGGGCCGCGCAGAGATCCATCACCGTCCGCAACATCTGCCCGCCGCCGGGAGTCCTGCACAGCCCGCTCAGAATGGTAAAATCGCGCGTTTTTGGCGGTGTTTGGTGAGCTGTGAGGCGAACTGAAGGGCGGGAATGACCTTCATGTTTAACGCGCTTCTGCAGCCGCACAAATCACACGCGTCCGCATTATTATGATTTAGAAATGTGTTTCATAACGTCATAAACGTGTATTTGCGCTCAAATAGAGCTTGATTGTTTTTTTCTGAGGCTGATCGTGTGATTTACAGCGACTGAGAAACATCAGCATTAGTTTATGATCGGTTTTAATGGTGACAATCATCATCAGTATGAGCTGGTGATGCTGTTGACGTTTGTTTTGTCGTTTCAGGCCGGTTCAGAGTCGTTCAGGATCGAGAGGGACACGTTTGGAGAGCTCAAAGTTCCTTCTGATAAATATTATGGAGCTCAAACTGTCAGATCAACCTTGAACTTCAAGATCGGAGGAGTCACAGAGAGAATGCCAGTGAGAAACACACACAAATACACACCTGGACCACAAAAACAGACATAAGGGTTTATTTTTTGAATAAATAAGCTTTTCATTAATGTATGGTTTGTTATGATAGGACAATATTTGGCTGAGATACAACTATTTGAAAATCTGAGAGAGAATGCCAGTGAGAAACACACACACATGTGCAGTGTTGGGAAGGTTACTTTGGAAATGTAACAGGTTACAGATTACAAGTTACTTGATTTAAAATGTAATAAGTAGTGTAACTTTTCAATTACTTTATTAATGTAACATTACTTTTAATTACTTTTCTAGATTTCTAATATTTTCAACTGTTAATCATTTTGAAACATTTAAACCAGGCAGAGTGAACCTTACAGTAGCACTCAACACTGATTACTGTCAGACTCTCACAATCCTTCATCACTTGAATTAAGATTATAATAAGTAAGGGATAATATACAGCTTTATTTTGCGATAACAACTGGCTTAATGTACATTATCTCACTTATTACACAGCTGCTTGATAGATTATTTAGATGTTTCGTGGCAAAATTATTAGAGAAAACACTGATATGAAATATTTGAACGCAAAGCTTCCATGAAGAAATCAGTTGCTAGCAAAAGTTCAAACTAGACATTTTAGGGACACAGTGCAGTCATACCAGTTTTCTAACACAACATTTCACCATATAAATAATGAAGTAGTAGTACTAGTTATCTTATAATCCATTACAACGTACAAAAAAAATGGCAGCAGTTGTGTTTGTATGAAACAACAGAGCGAGACCACCATACCAGGATGACAGAATTAAGAAATTGTCCACATCATATTGAATTAAGCTTTAATATTTTATTAGCTAACCAAACACAAAGCTTCCACCACGAAAAATTATCAAACATAAAGCACTGACTTAAGTTGCCCCGAAAGAGTTTATATTTATATTTTTGGGCTTTTTATGCCTTTTACTGTGATAGGACAGTAGAGAGATGACAGAAAAGAGCCGGGAGGAGAGAGGGGAGCGGGATCGGCAAAGGACCTCGAGACGGGAATTGAACTCGAGTCACCGTGAGCGCAGTTGCGCTATATGTCATAACAACATCATAACACATACCATCATAACAAGAAAGAGTTTAATAGCTATGATACAGGGTTTGAAATCAGATGTTTGCATAGTTATGACAGAAAACACTGGCATCTAACAATGCCTTGGAAAAAAACAATCTTAAAAAATAAAGTTTATGCATAAACCCAAATAGGAAATAAAACAGTTATCAAATAAGCATGTGTCCTATTCTGTGTCCTAAACTCCTGAAATATTGGCGTCTCATTTTAGAGCAGTCAATGCAATTTAAAAGAAGTCAATTAAATCTGTAAGTGGGTGCGTGAAAAAATTCAGATGTAACCCCCTTTGTAATCACTGGCATTTTTCAAAAGTAACTGTAATTTAATTACATATTTTTTTCTCAGTAACTGTAACTAATTACAATTACATTTATTTTGTAATTAAATGACGTAATTCCGTTACATGTAACTAGTTATTCCCCAACACTGCATATGTCGCCCGGGACCACAAAACCAGTCATAAGGGTCCATTTTTCTTTAATAAATCAGCTTTCCTTTGATGTATGGTTTGTTAGGATAGAACAATATTTGGCTGAGATGCAGCTATTTAAAAATCTGTAATCTGAGGGTTCGTCCAGATGAAGTTCTTAGCAATGTATATTACTAATCAATAATTAAGTTTTGATGTATTTACAGTAGGAAATTTACTAAATATCTTCATGGAACATGATCTTTACTTAATATCCTCACGATTTTTGGCATAAAAGAAAAATCAATCATTTTGACCCATACAATGTCTTTTTGGCTATTGCTACAAATATACCCGTGATACTGGTTTTGTGCTCCAGGGTCACAAGTGACTCTTATTAATGTCTGTTTATGGTATGTATCAGTGTATAATAGTGTGAGTATTTCCTCTTCCTGTAGATTCAGGTGATCAAAGCCTTTGGTATTCTGAAGAAAGCAGCTGCAGAAGTGAATAAAGATTATGGTTTGGACCCAAAGATCGCAGACGCCATCGTGAAAGCTGCTGATGAGGTGATTTCATCTCTTGTAGCATTAATACATTCACTTACACTGTATAAACATTAACAGCTGTTATACAATTGTTGACGCTCGGCTGTTACTGGAGTCATGACATTTTTTTTTGTAAGGTATTAATACTTATTTAACAGGAAAATAATTATAAATCATGGTAATAATTTTGTACTGACTTTTATATGCTGATTTTAATTGTTAAAAAATATATTTCATATTTTCTATTGCCTAAACTAAAACGAAATCCATAAAAATATTTTCATTGCTTGAAATAAAAATGTTAAATTAAATAAAATATTTAAAAAAAATCTAATTTTCATTTAGTTTAATTATACACTAACAGAAATAAAAATAAATAAACTATAGACAATAATAATAAATAAGTAAATAACCAAATAACTAAAATTTTAACTCAAATTAAAATTAAAACAAATAAAAATTACAAATAAAAAGTACACATTACAGTCTGGTCATAAGAGTCACACATCAATCATTTTATTACAGAATGACCAGATCATATTTTCACTTGATTTCAGTGAGGTGACGTGGAGCTGTGATCTGTCTCTGACTCCAGTGTGTGTGTCTGGTGTGTGTTTGTGTTCCCAGGTGGCTGCTGGGAAGCTGGATGATCATTTCCCGCTAGTGGTTTGGCAAACAGGATCCGGAACGCAGACTAACATGAACGTCAACGAGGTGATCAGTAACAGAGCCATCGAGATCCTCGGAGGAAAACTGGGCAGCAAAGACCCCGTTCATCCCAACGACCACGTCAACAAGAGCCAGGTTACACAACACACACACACTAAACCACACGTCCTTATGGTTCATATGAGTCAAAATCTTAAATCTTGCTTTGAGCAAATGTAAAGTTTGACATTAAAAAATGAATACATGTACTTACTCCATGATGTATATGTATAGTTATTTTTTGTATGTATGTGGGTCAAAGATGTCCACGTCAAAAGAAATTTACAAAAGTGAATTTATGTCCATAGAAAGCACATTAAATGTGAGTAAAGTGTCTACTTTTAAAGTTTCAAATATGTTTTTGGAGAATACCATGTTAAAATGATGTTACGTTGTCATTCAGTGTAACACAATATTTATGTAAAAATTTAAACAACATGCTTAATCTGACTTGTACATATTAAAATATATAAAAGAATAAGAGAGCCTATTAAATTTTATTGTGTTTTAAATGAGTAAGAAAATTAAAACAAATTCTGACAAATGGGCGAAAACTAGGATAGTGGCCAATTTTAGGGTCAAAATTTTATCTTAATATGTCATAAATTGTTTTTTGTTGTAAATATGCGTGACAAGATTGTTACACTGAATGACATTTTAGTAGGTGTCTTCTGTAAATTAGGGAAAAGTGTATGATATATTTATTTTTGCTCAGAAAAACAAAAACAAAAATGCAATTAAATTAAACAAAACTTTTTATATATATATATATATATTATTATTATTTTATTTTATTTTTTTTTAAATAACAATTTAAAACAGTATTATGCTTATTGTTTTTATGCTTAAACCCTTTTTCGTCTTTGAATTCGTCATTTATTATATTTATTTGTTGATATTTTTATGGGGGTTTTTTGGGGGTTTGTTATCTTTTATTTATTTATACTTGTATTTATTTTTACCTTTTTTATTTCTATCTTATTTTTAATTAATTAATTAATGTTTTTATGGGTTTATTTTTTAAATATTTAGATATAACAAAAGCAAAAAATAAATAAAACAAAAATTTGTTTTATTTATTTTATAATCTCACAAGTAGTTATTTTTGATTGAAATTGAAATTGTAATATATTATCTTCATTTTTAATGTTGTTATTTTTTTTAAATGTTTAAACATTTATTTTTAATTAAAAAATTATTTATTTTATTGAAAATGATTTATTTATTTAATAATCTCAGAAGTAGTTATTTTTGATGTAAATTGAAATAATACATTTTTGTATAGTTCACTGCATATAGACTAAATCAACCTGCTACATAGGTAATATCTGCATAAATCATATAAACTCAGCAGTTAGGTTATGCAAATCTAATGTTTGTGTGTTGTATGTGTGTTTCAGAGCTCCAATGACACGTTCCCCACCGCCATGCACATCGCTGCTGCTACGGAGGTCCACGAGGTTCTTCTGCCGGGTCTTCAGAAGCTGCACGACGCTCTCGCTGCCAAAGCTGAACAGTTCAAAGACATCATTAAGATCGGTCGCACACACACGCAGGACGCCGTACCGCTCTCTCTCGGACAGGTGCAGCAACACACTAAACAGAGTGTCGAGTCAACAAACCATACATCAATCGAAACCTTATTTTTTCATATATATATGATGTAAAAATCTCAATACTTTCCATTTCGCTGTTTTCATTAATTTTAAGGAATACTGAATCTGTTAATGCACAATAATTACTCCTGAATTCCCGACAGGAGACTTGTCAGTCAATAAATGGTAAAAAGTAATGTTACTTTACTAGTTACTTGAAAAAAATAATCTGATTATGTAACTCGCGTTACTTGCAATGCATTAAATGGCACTTAAACTTGCGATTAACCAATCAGTTTGCTGATTGAAGTGCATTGATTGTGAATAATGTGTGTGTGCAGGAGTTTGGCGGATACGTCCAGCAGGTGAAGTACAGCATTGAGCGGGTGAAAGCGTCCATGCCTCGTGTGTATGAGCTGGCAGCGGGAGGAACTGCGGTCGGCACCGGACTCAACACACGCATCGGCTTCGCTGAGAAAGTGGCAGATAAAGTGGCTGCGCTCACAGGTAAAACACACACACACACACACACACACAGTGTGCAACAATGTATCACATGTCCAACTCTTATATATTTGTTAAGCTTTTTAATATGTTTGAAAAAAGTCTCTTTTGCTCACCAAGGCTGCATTTATTTGCTCAAAAATACTGTACAAATAGTGAAATATTATTAACATTAAAAACAGCTGTTTTCCCTGTGAATATCTGTTAAGCTGTAATTGATTGCTGTGATCAAAGCTGAATTTTCAGCTTCATTACCTTCAGAAATCATTCCTTCCTCTTCTGCCTCCTCATCTACAGGTCTTCCGTTCATCACGGCGGCTAATAAGTTCGAGGCTCTGGCGGCCCACGACGCACTGGTGGAGCTGAGCGGCGCTCTGAACACCGTCGCCGTCAGCATGATGAAGATCGCCAACGACATCCGCTTCCTGGGATCCGGTCCTCGCTCGGGTCTCGGTGAGCTGATCCTGCCTGAGAATGAGCCCGGCTCCAGCATCATGCCAGGTGAGTGACGCGTCCGTTTTGCAGGAAGTTGTTGTGGGTGGTGCTCGTATCTGTGAAGTAAATGTAGATTATTTGTAATTACAGAAATGAATATGTGATGCACACACAACACACATAGAGAGATGTGCTGCAGGCCTCACCTCTGACCTTTAGCTCTGGGCTTGGGTTTCTGGTCTATTTTTGGGGGCTCTGATGTCCTCGACCTCTGAAAAATGCAACACACACACTCAGTGCTTTAGAATGACAGCAGGGTGTGTTTACTGCTGTGCTTTATTCTCAGATGCTGAAGTCACACACTAATCTGTTTGTGTTTGTGTTTGTGTCTCAGGTAAGGTGAACCCCACACAGTGTGAGGCCATGACGATGGTAGCAGCTCAGGTGATGGGAAACCATGTGGCTGTTACTGTAGGAGGAAGTAACGGACACTTTGAGCTCAACGTGTTTAAGCCGATGATTGTGAGTCACTTTTCCAACGTTCCATCTTGTGCAAAGCAAATTGCATTGCTTTGAACATACACAGTTAATCAGTTCATGCATTCCCTGGAAAAACAAGCATCAAAATGTTTAATTTATTTAATTTTTTTTTTTTTTTTTTTTTTTTTTTTTTTTGCATAAGATTCCAGAAAGACTTTTGAGCGATGAGATCAAATCAAAAGTTTGGAATCATTAGGATTTTTTTCCCCATGATTTTCTGAAAGAAGTCTCTTCTGCTCACCAAGGCTGCATTTATTTGATCAAAAATACTGTAAAATAGTGAAATATTATTAGAATGTAAAACAGCTGTTTTCTATGTGAATATCTGTTAAAATGTAATTTATTTCTGTGATGCGCAGCTGAATTTTCAGCATCATTACTCCAGTCTTCAGTGTCACAAGATCATTCAGAAATCATTCTAATATACTGATTTGCTGCTCAACAAACATTTCTGATTATTAGCAATGTTGAAAACATTGAAAATTGGTCAAAAGTGACTCATATGAAGTCATTCATAAGTGGAGAAATGATGCTGAATATTCAGCTTTGCATCACAGGAATAAATTACAGTAAAATGTATTGCAGTAGAAAACAGTAAATTTAAATGTAAATAATATTTTATAATATTACTGTTTTTACAGTATTTTTTTTAAATAAAATAATTCAAAAAGCAAATAAATGCAGGCTTGGTGAGCAGAAGAGACTCAAAAACTAAACAAAACAAAAATATTCTTTTCCAAACTTCTTCTGGCCAGTAGTGTAAAGGCCTTTACTGTTATTTTTAGTAAATTTAATGTGTTCCTGCTGAACAAAACTATTCATTTGTTCTTTTTTTTTTTTTTTTTAAATCTCACTGACTCCAAACTGTAATGTGTGGCAGATTCTTTTAAATGGAACATTTGAACTGATTCAAAAAATTAATGAAACATTCCAACTTTCCAGGTTTGTTGAAGTTTAAATCAGAGATGCTACAAAAACATCTGTCTTATCTGCCTCATTCTCACCAGTCAAAACAAGGAAGAATGATGAAACTATCATGAAATACAGTGTTCACAATGTTGCTTAATCTAATATCACAAGCAAAGTCTTTGCAGACTTGATGGAAACACTGTTATATACACTACCAGTCAAAAGTTTTTGAACAGTAAGATTTTTTATTTATTTTTTTAAATACATCTCTTCTGCTTTTATGCAGCATTTTTTTTATGCGAAGTACAGCAAAAACAATTAAATTTTGAAATATTTTTACTATTTAATTAAGCTGTTTCCTATATGAATATATTTACAAATATAATTTATTTCTGTGATTTTATTTATTTATTTTTATTTATTTATTTATTTATTTTTTGTATTACTTTAGCATCATTACTCCAGTCACATGATCCTTCAGAAATCATTCTAATATTCTGATTTGTTGCTCAAAAAACATTTATTTATTATTATTATTATTATTATTATTATTATTATTATTATTATTATGCTGAAAACAGCTGAGTAGAATTTTATTTGATGAATAGAAAGTTCAGAAGAATCAAGAAGCATTAATCTGAAACAGAAATCTTTTGTAATATTATAAATGTTATATATGTGTATATATATATATATATATATATATATATAATAAAAGTTTTGATAAATTTAAAGCATCCTTGCTAAATAAAAGTATTAACTTCTATAATTTCTTTTACAAAAAAAAATACTGACTCCAAGCTTTTAAATAGTATAGTGTATGATGTTACAGAAGCTTTTTATTTCAGATAAATGCTGATCTTTGGATCTTTTATTCATCGAAGAATCGTGGAAAAAAAGTACTGTACTGTTTTAAATATTTATAATAATAATAATAATTATTAGAGATGTTTGTTGGGTAGCAAATCAGCATATTAGAATGATTTCTGAAGGATCGTGTGAAACTGAAGACTGGAGTAATGATGCTGAAAATTCAGGTTTGGTCACAGAAATAAATTATATTTTAACAGATATTCACATAGAAAACAGCTATTTGAAATTAGAATAATATATCACACTTTTTACTGTATTTTTGATCAAATAAATGCAGCCTTGGTGAGCAGAAGAGACTTTAAAAATAAAAAAAAAAGGTTCAAAAACTTTTGCCTGTAATGTAAAAATGTGAAATGTGAAATGTGAAAATCTGTACCAAACACACACTCAGATGAGTCATTGTCAGGATTTTAATGTTTAATTTCTGTGTTCCAGATTAAGAACGTGCTGAACTCTGCCCGGTTGCTGGGCGACGCTTCGGTTTCATTCACCGATAACTGTGTGGTCGGAATCGAGGCCAATACAGAGAGAATCAACAAACTGATGAACGAGTCTCTGATGCTGGTCACGGCGCTCAACCCTCACATAGGTAACGGACAGCAGAGGGCGCCACAAACGCTTTAGTCCTGATTCCAAATGAAGATTTGAACAAATCAGAGCTGCTTTGGCTTTCAGCCCAGCTCCGTTTATTTCTGCTCAGTAATTAACAGAGCTGCTGCAATATAAGCAATCCACTCACTACAGATTTGTGATTTTTGACGTTGGCTCTTTTTCAGGTTACGATAAAGCCGCCGCCATTGCAAAGACGGCGCACAAAGAGGGATCGACTCTGAAAGCCACGGCCGTCAAGCTGGGCTTCCTGACGGAGGAGCAGTTTGAGCAGTGGGTGCGGCCGCAGGACATGCTGGGACCCAAATAGATCAGAACCGCAGGACGACCGGAGAAAGGTCGCGGGAACGCTGGCTTTGTATAATAAAACACCTGTTTGGTTCAAATGCATTGATCCTGTGCGTCTCTGCCAAATGAAGCTGAGAATGTAAGATGTCAAATGGTGTTTCTCTCAGTCGCTGCACACTTTCAGACACCGACTGAGCTCTTAAATCTGTCGTGACGGACATTAAAGTTCATGTGTAACACGAGATCATTCGTAACATCTGCTGATGTGTGCACTTGCATTTATTCACGTGACAGACGCGATTCACGGTGTGCTCTGGGTTTAATATTTGATCAAGGTTTGAGTTTGCTGTCGACGCCTCGGGAAATCTCACAGAAAAATATTTATCATAAAAAGTATAAATAATGGGAAAAATGCATACTTTAATAGTTTTACCATTTGTTGTGTGAGTGTAATTGTAGTTTTCTGTTCCAAATGTCCTCAAAATAATCCGGGTATTAAACTGTATTACACTGAAGCAAAGCAAAATTCAGAGTGATTTACAGAAAAAAAGAGCTGCCCAACAATTAGTCGTGATTCAAAATAAAAGTTCATGTTTGCATATGTGTGTGTACTGTGTATATGTATGTGTATGTGTGTATTTATATATACATAAAAAATGTATATATTTAGGAAAAATATTTATATTTTTATATAATATAAATTAAATACAAATGTTTACATACAAATATTTTTTAAAATATATATGTGTGTGTGTTTATATATACATATTAAATCTACACAGTACACACACTAAAAAAAAAACAATTTGTTGAGTCAACTTAAATAACTTTAGTCAACTTGAAAAATTTGGTTTGTTAATCTTAAAAGCTGGGCTTGTTACCAGCTGCCTTAAAATTTCAAGTTGAATCAACTCAAATATAAAAGTTGTCACTTAGTAAAACATAACATTTTAAGTTGACTGAACTTAAAATTTTAAAGACAGCCAGATAAATTATTTTAAGTTTATACAACAAATTGTTTTTACAGTGTATTATATGCAAGCATAAACTTTTATTTTGAATCAGTTAATCGCAACTAATCGTTTTGTAGCTCTAACAAAAATAAAATATTCAAGAAAATCATAAAAAAGTTAATAATAATCAAGAAAGTAATAAAACACACACACGTTTCTACATATAAAGCATAGAAAAATGTATAAAAATACATTATAAAATATATATATTATATATACAAAATAAATATTACTATTATATAGATAGTTATTTTCAATTAATATTTTAAATGTAGTTTAAATGTTTATATTTGCATTTTAATTTTAGTATTTTTGTTGTGTGTTTTAGTCATAATTAGTATTTTATGCCTTTATTGGCACGTAACTAAAAGTTCAGGTTTTAATGTTTAATTTCAGTAAGTATTTATTATTGAGTTTTAATTTTAGTTTCAGTGAACCATGGGCCACAAAACCAATCATAAGGGTCCATTTTTTAGATTTATACATCATCTGAAAGCTGAATAAATAAGCCGAGATACAACTATTTGAAAATCTGTAATCTGAGGGTGCAAAAAAATCAAAATATTGTGAAAATCACCTTTAAAATTGTCCAGATAAAGTTCTTAGCAATGCATATTACTAATCAAAAATGAAGTTTTGATATATTTATGGTAGGAAATGTACAAAATATCTTAATGGAACGTGTTCTTTACTTAATATCCTAATGATTTTTGGCATAAAAGAAAAATCGATCATTTTGACCCATGCAGTGTATTTTTGGCTAATATCCTTGTGCTGCTTAAGACTGGTTTTGTGCTCCAGGGTCACAAGTGTTGTTAGAAACAGGCTTGATGATTGTGTGATGTGGGTGTGATGATGATGATGATGATCCTCACAGAAGGAAGGTCACCAGCGGATCTTCCTGAACTCATCTCTGGCATTTCACCTGCTCTGCTGCTTCCTGACTCGCATGTTAATATCTGTGTGAGTTCATTCCCAGCATGCCGCGGGGCTCCGGTCGCATCGATCGGCGCAGGAGCGGCGGGGGTCAGAGCGGCATATGGTCACGACAGGAGAGGAGCTCCTTCAGGAGACGCGGGAGACGCGTGTTACCTAGAGACGCGGGAGAGAGGCGAGTGTGACATGTGGCCGCTCTGCAGGCTCCAGATCAGTGTGTGTTTGGCTTCGTATAAGCGTGTAATGAGACACAACTGCTCGTCTGACCACACTCAGGCCGGGGCTGGTTGTCACAGGGTCTCAAACTCAGTAAATCCAGTTACACAAACACTTGTTTTTTCTCCAACAGTGGTTTAAAGCTCTGTCTTATGTTACACTCTCAGAAAAAAAGGTACAAAAGCTGTCACTGGGACAGGACATTTTTAAGAAACACTTTTGTACCTTTTAGGTACCAGTATGCACATTCAGGTGCAAAGGTGTAGCTTTGACAAGGTCACAGTGACAGCTTTTGTACCTTTTTGTCTGAGGATATTTTATGTATTCTATCCTCCAAACCAATATCATCATATTTGATTTATTTAATTTTTTCACATATTTATTTATTTATTCATATATATTTTTGTGAGTTTCAGGCACTGTTATTGCTAACTGTTAACTAAAATATTTTAATTTTCAGAAATTGAAGTAAAGCTGAAATAAAATCAAAAATATTAATATTACATGAAAAACAATTTTTTTCATTTGAAATAAAAACTGAAAAAAAAATTAAAAGTATATAGAAATGTTCGTAAAAAACAAAAAAATATATACATGATAAACACATTACAACATTATTAAAACTTAAGCTAAAATTTAAAAAATATATAAATATAAATAAAATATAATATAAAAAGTAATAGATGGTTCCAAATAAATACTGTTTTTTTAAGGTGTAAATTATTGAAAATAAAGTAATTAGAGTAACTTTTACAAAAAAAGAATAACTGGACTAACAGTCCAGTATCATCATATTTAATTTGATTATTATTTATTTTATTTTGATTTATTTGATATTTGATTTTTTCATATTTATTTTTGTGAGTTTGAGACACTGTTGTTATTGCTAACTAAAAATATTTTAAATCATTTTCAGTAATTGCAGTGAAGCTGAAATAAAATCAAAATATAAATAATATAAATAAAGATAATATAAATATAAATAAAATATAAATATTACTTTAAAAAAGAAAAGAAAAGCTCCCTTGGCTAATAATTGAAATTATTATTATTATTATTACTTAAGTTGAAATAAAAACTGGACAAAAAAATACAAATATTTGTTTAAAAAAAATAGAAACCACAAGTACATTACAAAATGACTAAAACTTAAACTGAAATTAAAACAAAAATATAATACAAATAAAAGATTGTTGAAAATATTAGTAAATACTATACTTTAAATTTGTGAAAAAATCATTGCAGTAAGTTCTACAAAAAAATACAATTTCAGTGTTTCTACTTAAAAATTTAAATAAATTAATTCATAAATACAAATATTTGTAAAAAAATAAACTAAAAACAAGCACATTAAAAATTACTAAAACAAACTGAATTAAAAATGAAAATATAATATTAAAAAAATAATAATATAAAAAATAAAGTTGTAAATGTTGTAAATTACTGAAAAATCATTTATAATATATATATATATATATATTTGAACTTACTGAAATTTTTATATATACAATTTCAGTTTTCTACTTGAAAATGTAATGTTTATGTGTCACTTGCCATTTCTTTGTAATTGAGAAATTTACTATCAATTTCTGAGTGAAAATTGTGCATGCCTAATAGTATATAAATAATACTAAAATAACACTGGTTTGAAATCACGAGTAAAGAAGGAAACACAATAAATGTTCTCCCTGAATATTCAGTGACAACTTGCCCCGGTGCCTTCCCCCTATACATGTAATGATAACTACCGTAAATCATCTGCTATTGATTTTTCTCTAATAGAATTACATTTTGTAAGCGATGTCTCTCCAGACTGCAGGCGCTGATGAGCAGAGTTTGAATACACAGACGCCACAGGCACATATCGACTGACTTCTGCTAATGAGATTCAATCATCTCTCGCAGAAAACTAATGAACGTTACCTGAGACGAGCAAATGTCAGAGCAGCTGAACGTCGCCCTGCGGTTCGGGAGTGAAGCTCGACGCTGACTTAGGCTTTCCATCCCGTGGCATAAATCAACAATTATACCTACAGACGGCCTGTTAAAGTTTATTTCTGGAACAGAATCGATCTGCATGTCGTCTCTCAGTGTCCATTTCACATTAGACAGACCATGCTGTAAGACTCTTTTGGCTTAAGTATGTTTTAAGGTTTGACGGAAGCCGGATGAGTAGCTATTAAACGAATAAAACTTTACTTACATCACATTTACAAGTGAGGCTGGATTTCGGAGTTGATGTGGATTATAACCTTTGAGTCTGAAGCATTTACACTAAATTGAACAGTTAAAACAATAGTTGAACCAAAACTGAACATTTTCCTGATAATGTGCACAACCTCAGTGAATGGGTGCCGTCAGAATGAGAGTCCAAACAGCTGATAAAAACATCACAATAATCCACACCACTCCAGTCCATCGGTCAACGTCTTGAGAAGACAAAATCCATCATTAAGATGTTTTTTAATTAAAATACATTGAGTCCATAATCCATAATAAAAAAGTCCATCTCCTGTTGTCTCTCACATCTCACATTAAAGCTGTTTTGGCTTGTAAACGGTGCTTGATCTGTGCAGATTTCTCTCCTGATTCGGACCAGACCACTTTTTCACTGGAGATAGTGTAATTATTATTATTGTGATGTTTTTATCAGCTGTTTGGACTCTCATTCTGACGGCACCCATTCACATCCATTGGTGAGCAAGTGATGGAATGACACATTTCTTTTACTATTAAATGTCATTTTTTCAGATCATTAGTGATACAAGATTAAGATGAGTTTGTTTCTTCATCAGATTTGTAGAAATGTGTCATTCAGTCACTTGCTCATCAATGGATGTGAATGGGTGCCGTCAGAATGAGAGTCCAGACAGCTGATAAAAACATCACAATAATACACAAGTAATCCACACCACTCCAGTCCATCAGTTAACATCTTGAGAACACAAAAGCAGAAACAAATCCATCATTGAGACATTTTAAACTAAAATATTAGTCCATAATCCATAATAAGCCTCCTCCAGTGTCTTCTCAAGATGTGAACTGATGGACTGGAGTGGTGTGGATTACTTGTGTATTATTGTGATGTTTTTTATCAGTTGTTTGGACTCTCATTCTGACGGCACCCATTCACTGCAGAGGAACGTTTCAGTCATTCAATGAAAAGGGCAGACATTAGTGTATTAGCGTGTTGCTCTGTGTGCTGTAAACATGTTGCATGTAATGAGCAGCTCAGTAAAGAGCAGTAACCTTCTCTTCTCAAACCCCGCGGGTGTTCATTATCCGCTGCAGTTTTCCTGCCCTTTTATTGCAATAAACAGTCTGATTAGACGCGCTTCTCCTAATATATGAAATTAGAGGATTGTTGTGTTTTGTTATATTATGTGAGTGTGTTATATAATACTAAACAATTTATTCAGCAGGTTTTCAAAACAAAGTGCTTTATTATAATATATGTGAGTCAAGGTCTGTGTTTTGAGTTATAAATGCTTTATTTTCTATCTGTGGTTTTGTTTACTACATCAAACTTTTAGACTTTCTACAATGGTGTTTGTGAATTCTGTCCTAAACTAAAACCCAACATGATCATTTTTTTTTTGCAGACTGAGATGCGTTATAAGAATAGTCACTATAAAATGACGGTAGATTAAATAAAGCTGAACTGTGTTTTTCATAAGTGTAAAGTCGGGGTAAGTTGTCACATGTTTTTTTAATGTTAAAGGGAAACACTGCAGGCACCTGTAATGTCTGAGATTTTGGGCTTTTTTCAGACTAGTGGAAAAAAAACATCCAAAAGACACTGGTAGGTGTTTCTTTTTATAGCACTTTATCTATTTGTGTCAATTACAATATATTTTTTAAAGGCTGTTTTCTCAAAATGAGTTTTTCTCCTACACTGAGCCATAAATCAACACTTCAGCAGCACATACACACACTTTACAAACTTACAAAACTTTACATTTTTATTTCTGTCTATATCCTTAAGGTTTTTACAGAGGGATTTGATCATTTATAATTTGCTTGATTATATACATTTTATACCACCAAAAATTGTAAAAATATATTGTTTTCTGTCTGTTTATTTTCTGAATTATGGAGTGACAAAAATGAGATCCCAACTCAAAAACCCAAAGAACTAGAAATGTATGCAAATTAGTGCATATTTCATTAAATAATGTCTCATTTGCATATTTCATTTTAGAAAACTTGTAATACAAAAAATGTATTCACCTGCAGTGTCTTGCCTTTAATGAATTAATTACATCCCGTTAGCCAAAACAATGTTTTTTGTTAGCATTTCGCTGTTTCATAAATTCTTTTTTAGTTTTGTGATTATTAAGCCCCAAAATTTGACAAAATTTAACATGGTTTAGTGAAGAAAAAAAGAAATAAAAAATATATAAATGTCAACTTTTAAATCATTTAAGAACATAAAAATTAATATAAAAAAAAATAAATAAAAAAAATAAAATTCTTTATAGAAACAGGCAATTCAAATTGAAATAATGCAGTTCAATATAGTCATGCACATTCACTGTAAGATTTTTTTTTTCATAGTAGTAAATAAAACAAAGATTTTTGCAGTGCATTTTACAAGAAAATACTATTTTGGTTTTTGTACTTCAAAATGTCATGTTTAATTCACTGTTATTTGCTCTATATTTGTAATTTTAAACAATTTGTGTATGTAGATATGTGTACATGTAGATCAAACACATTTATTTACATTTTTTTATTTTACTTTTGTTAACTTTAATGTCCAGCTATAATATTTCAATATAAAGTCTAATTTGCATGGTATATACCAATAAAAAAAAAAAAAAAAAAAGTAAAAAATACCTAGAATAATTAAACATTTTAAAACACTTATCCAAAGATAATCAACCCCTTGGTGAATTGTATAAAATGTCTCTTTTAACAATTTGTAGATTTATTTATTTATTTTCCTTGCAACCCCCTAAATGTTTGATATATATATATATATATATATTTTTTTTTTTTTTTTTCATATGCATATTTGTGTTCCCTACTTGAGTTTTGTAAATTGATATTGTTCAATAATAATAAAAAAAGAGATCAGACCAACATACTGAATTCTAGAGTCTATCGCAGAATGATGACTGTAAATGATCATATTGTAATGAAATGTGTGACACGGGCGCGTGGACAGCATGAGCGCGCGTGTGATTGGCCGCGGAGCCTGCGCGCTCACGCTCTAGTTGTGAGATTTGCGCGCCGCCGCTCGCTGGAGGAGAGGAAAGCGATAGTTGTCACACAGAGGGGCAAATAACTCACGGTTTCCAATGAATAACTACCCCTTCCGCTCGAGCGCCAGCTGACGGACTGCCCTGCGCGAACACACGCGGACGGAGGAGCGACGCGCGCGCGATCGTGTGAGGTAAATGTGTGTTTATTCGACGCGGGATCGCTCAAACACCTTCCTTGCTTCTTCTCATCTCATCTGATCAGCGGCATCATCGCTCATCCGTCAGTCCGTCCCGTCCGCGCTCAGCATCTCCTCCAGGCCGCGCGTTGTTGTGTGTCGCGGTGTTGTGGTTTGTGTGGCGCGTCGTTCTGACGGATGGCGGCGTTCAGCGCTGATCTGATGTGTGTGTGTGTGTGTGTGTGTGTGTGTGTGTGTGTGTGTGTGTGTGTGTGTGTGTAGGTATTACTGAACGACACCATCATCATCACATCGCCTCTGTCCTGCGCTGCTCTGATGAGATTCTTCATCTTTATTCCTCACAGCAGATCCACATTACGCTGCCGTTCGTGTCTCCATCAGCATCTGCTGCTCTATATATTCATGAGAGCGTGAACATCTCTATCTGTCTGTCTGTTCTTCTGTCTATCAGTCATTGTTTTTATTTATTGTTTGATCTGTCTGTCTGTCTATCTATCTATGTACAAATCCGTCCACCTGTCCATCAGACAAGACAGACAGATAGATAGACAGTCAATCAGATAGATATCCATCTGTCTATCTGTCTGTCTATTCCTCTATTTGTCTTTCTATTTATCTATCTATCTATATGTCTATCCATCTATGTGCATTTCCGTCCATCTGTCCGTTCGTCAGTCAAGAATAGACAGATGAATAGATGGACAGATAGATAGATAGATAGATTTGTCTATCTGTCTGTCTTTTCATCTATCTTTCTATATGTCTATCTACATATCCGTCTATGTATCCGTCCGTCCATCAGACAGACAAGTCATACAGATGAATAGACAGACAGATAGACATCCATCCATCCATCTGTCTGTCTATCCATCTATTTCTCTGTCATTCTCTTTATCAGTGTATCTGTCCATCTGACAGACAGACTGATAGATAGACAGATGTCCGCCTGTCTGTCTGTCTATCTATCTATCTATTTGTCTGTCTCTTTATCTATGTATCCATTTGACTGACTGACAGATAGACAGATGGTGAACATAGATAGATAGATAGTCCATCTATCTATCTATCTATCTGTCCGACAGACAGATAGATGTTTATCTATCTATCTATGTCTGTCTCTTTATCTATCCATCTGTGTCTATCTATCTATCTGTCTATCTATCTGTCTGTCTGTCTCTCTGTCTGTCTGTCTATACATCTATCTAGTTCTCTGTCCACACCTAATACCTAATAACACCTAATATCTGTCCAACAGACAGATAGACAAATGTCTATCTATCTATCTATCTATGTCTGTCTCTTTATCTATCCATCTGTATGTCTCTTTATCTATCCACCTGTCTGACAGGCAGATGGACAGATGTCCATCTATCTATCTATCTATCTATCTACCTATCTGTCCGACAGACCGATAGATGTCTATCTATCTATCTATCTATCTATCTATCTATGTCTGTCTCTATATCTATCCATCTGTATGTCTCTTTATCTATCTTTCTGTCTGATAGACAGATGGACAGATGTCCATCTATCTATCAATCTATCTATCTATCTATCTATCTATCTATCTGTCTGTCTGTCTCTCTTTCTGTCTGTCTGTCTGTCTGTCTATATATCTATCTAGTTCTCTGTCCACACCTAATACCTAATAACACCTAATATCTGTCCAACAGACAGATAGACAATCTATCTATCTATCTATCTATCTATCTATCTATCTATGTCTGTCTCTTTATCTATCCATCTGTATGTCTCTTTATCCATCTTTCTGTCCGATAGACAGATGGACAGATGTCCATCTATCTATCTATCTATCTATCTGTCTGTCTATCTGTCTGTCTGTCTGTCTACATATCTATCTAGTTCTCAGTCTGTCTCTTTATCTATGTATCCATCTGTCTGACAGACAGATGTCTATCTATCTATCTCTATCTATCTGTCCATCAAACAGAGACAGACAGGTAGATAGACAGACGTTTGCCGTCTGTCTGTCAATCAATCTATGTATCCATCCGTCAGGTAGACAGATAAACAGATGAACAGATAGATAGACAGAGAGACAGACGTCCATCTGTCCGTCTATCTATCTGTCTATCTATCTGTCTGTCTGTCTGTCTATCTATATGTCCATCAGAAAGAGAGACAGACAGATAGATAGATAGACGTCTGTCTGTCTGTCTATCTATCCATATGTCTGTCTATCTCTAGTTTATTCTATTGTTAGTTGTGTCTATCTACTGTTTATCTTTCTGTTGTTCTGTCTTTCTGTCTGTCTCTCTCACTCTGTCCATCATCCATGTTGTAGCTGTCTGTCTGTAATCTGTCTGTAATGTGTCTGTGTGTTGGTCAGGAGTATCCGGTGACGGCGGCGGCGGCAGCAGCTCCGGCCGTTCCTGTGCTCCAGTATGGCTCAGCCGGGCTCGTGCGCTCAGAGCAGTAACGGTGTGGCCGACGAGTCTCCCAACATGCTGGTCTACAGGAAAGTAAGTGCAGCAGATCCATCATCTCCTGAAACACCTGCAGACACGAACGCTCCTGCTCAATCAGCATAAGATCGCTCCGATAACTCGATATCGACTGCGCTGATTTAATTTCTGCGGCTGTCTGTCTTTCTGATGCTCAGTCAGGATGTGTGTGTTGGTGTTGTGAGGTGTTTCATGAACCGTGTGACACCGCGAGTACTCACCAGCGCTCAGTGATGGGAAAGCGCTGAGTTTGAGGCTGTTTGCGTTTTATAACTTCATGCATCGTGCAATGAAATGTAAGAATTACTGTTTGCTAGTAATAGGCTTCATCTCAGTGTGCTTTGAAATCGGTGTGGTTTAGAAACATGAAGAGCTGGAGTTTGTAGGTGTGATTTCTGATGTACAGATGTTGCATTGATATCTCAAACGGATGCTCTCATCCTCACAGATGGACATGAAAGCGTGTTTGAGCTGAGAGACTCTGACAGCTGACATGTTTCGGGGACTGAGGAACGCTGGTGTGTTACTACTGTGTACTGTTAGTTAACCGCTAGTTGTGTTCCACTAATTTGACTGGACATGCGACAATTCCAGAGTGTGGATGTTTTTCTTTTTGAATTATTTTCATGAATTGACTCTTGTGCTGTGATGAATATCTTTACCTGATTTTCTGCTCCTGATCAAAATGACTAAATCTCTCATTGTACTATATTATCACCAAATCTTGGGTTTTGTATTTGTTTTTGGACTGACCTCATTAATCTGAGCTCATGCAGCTCAGTCTTTGAGTGGAAAAAAGTGTTATTTGTGGATAATTTTGGCAATATTCACTCAGAAACTGGTGCGTGAACTCAGATCAATGAGGCCTACAGTCAGTCAGCTCCAAAAATAAATACAAAACCTGTGCTAATTAACAAGCTGATAAAAAGACAGGATGTAGGATGGTCATTATTGACACCACAAGTGAAACAAAGTGGGAAAAAATCCCCAAAATCTGAAAATTGTCCCTTTTTTTTTTTTTTTTTGTTTATTTTTACGTTTTTATATCCTATTTGACTAAAGACAGTAAGTTTTAGCTCAATTTGATGATATTAGTAATAGTAATCTTTATTTTATGTAAAAATAAACTGGATTGTGAATGGCTTTTCATGCTGGCTTGAACTTCTTGTTTACAGATCTATTATATAAAAGCAGCCTCACACTCGCAGTTGTTGACTTTTCTGGCAGAATGATTTCCCAGCTTGTCCATTTCCATCAGTGATTACGGGTGGGTTTGGACGAGGCCTTTGGCTGCGGGTCTCTCCACCCGTCCACTGCCTCCCCATCAGATTAGCTGTGTGTTTGGTGTGCCGGTCAAAGCTTTCGGTCACTAACTGGTAGAGCGATTGGAGTCCAACTGGAGGCGACACAAGCGCACCAGCGTGTTTCCCCTGCAGGATGATATTTGGGTTCTTGTGAAGTGTGCTAATGGCTCATCAGTGACGCGCGTGTGGGCGAGCGCCTCATCTGCGTTGCCATGTTTGTAGGTGGTTTTGTAAGGACGTTGGTGTGCGTAGCTCTGGTTTGCTTTGCCGTGCAGAAAAGTGAAACTTTGAGCATCAGGTCAGTGCTGGTTCTTTACTCAGACTCCTGAACTCATTTCCACTGCAGGCGTGTTGGTGCTGTCATTCACATGTGTCAGAGTGATATGGTGCTTATGCACAAACATCACAACAGTGGCCTCAAATGTATTTGCACACTTAAAAATGCCTGAATGTACTTGGATGAGAAAAAAGATCAAATCAAGATTTATTGTAAACAAAGATGGAAGAGCAAAAGGAAGTTTGTTGGGTTTTAGATGCTAAATCAGGAGATGTTCAAGATGAAGACAGACAGTAATGTGTGGGTTTAAATTACAAGACGTAAAGTCAGAATTGCAACATGTAATCTTAGATTCTAAGGTTACAAGATGTAAACTTTTGCTAATTGCTAAAATAAAAAAGAATTGCAAGATGTACAGTCAGAATTACGAGATGAAAACTTAAAATTAAAAGACGTAAATTTAGAATTACAAGGTGTACACTTAGAATTGCTAAAATAAAAAAGATTTGCAAGATGTAAAGTCAGAATTACAAGACGTAGAGTCAAAATTGCAAGACATAAAATTAGAATCACAAGATGTAAACTTAGAATTGTTAAAATAAAAACTCAGAATTGCAAGATGTAAGGTCAGAATTATGAGATGTAAACTTAGAATTGTGAGATGTAAATTCAGGATTGCAAGATGTAAACTTAGAACTGCTCAAATAAAAACTCAGAATTACGAGACGCAAGTCAGAATTGTGAGATCTACAGTGGGTACGGAAGGTATTCAGACCCCCTTAAATTTTTCACTCTTTGTTATATTGCAGCCATTTGCTAAAATCATTTAAGTTCATTTTTTTCCTCATTAATGTACACACAGCACCCCATATTGACAGAAAAACACAGAATTGTTGACATTTTTGCAGATTTATTAAAAAAGAAAAACTGAAATATCACATGGTCCTAAGTATTCAGACCCTTTGCTCAGTATTTAGTAGAAGCACCCTTTTGATCTAATACAGCCATGAGTCTTTTTGGGAAAGATGCAACAAGTTTTTCACACCTGGATTTGGGGATCCTCTGCCATTCCTCCTTGCAGATCCTCTCCAGTTCTGTCAGGTTGGATGGTAAACGTTGGTGGACGCCATTTTTAGGTGTCTCCAGAGATGCTCAATTGGGTTGAAGTCAGGGCTCTGGCTGGGCCATTCAAGAACAGTCACGGAGTTGTTGTGAAGCCACTCCTTCGTTATTTTAGCTGTGTGCTTAGGGTCATTGTCTTGTTGGAAGGTAAACCTTCGGCCCAGTCTGAGGTCCTGAGCGCTCTGGAGAAGGTTTTCGTCCAGGATATCCCTGTACTTGGCCGCATTCATCTTTCCCTCGATCGCAACCGGTCGTCCTGTCCCTGCAGCTGAAAAACACCCCCACAGCATGATGCTGCCACCACCATGCTTCACTGTTGGGACTGTATTGGACAGGTGATGAGCAGTGCCTGGTTTTCTCCACACATACCGCTTAGAATTAAGGCCAAAAAGTTCTATCTTGGTCTCATCAGACCAGAGAATCTTATTTCTCACCATCTTGGAGTCCTTCAGGCGTTTTTTAGCAAACTCCATGTGGGCTTTTATGTGTCTTGCACTGAGGAGAGGCTTCCGTCGGGCCCCGACTGGTGGAGGGCTGCAGTGATGGTTGACTTTCTACAACTTTCTCCCATCTCCCGACTGCATCTCTGGAGCTCAGCCACAGTGATCTTTGGGTTCTTCTTTACCTCTCTCACCAAGGCTCTTCTCCCCCGATAGCTCAGTTTGGCCGGACGGCCAGCTCTAGGAAGGGTTCTGGTCGTCCCAAACGTCTTCCATTTAAGGATTACGGAGGCCACTGTGCTCTTAGGAACCTTAAGTGCAGCAGAATTTTTTTGTAACCTTGGCCAGATCTGTGCCTTGCCACAATTCTGTCTCTGAGCTCTTCAGGCAGTTCCTTTGACCTCATGATTCTCATTTGCTCTGACATGCACTGTGAGCTGTAAGGTCTTATATAGACAGGTGTGTGGCTTTCCTAATCAAGTCCAGTCAGTATAATCAAACACAGCTGGACTCAGATGAAGGTGTAGAACCATCTCAAGGATGATCAGAAGAAATGGACAGCACCTGAGTTAAATATATGAGTGTCACAGCAAAGGGTCTGAATACTTAGGACCATGTGATATTTCAGTTTTTCTTTTTTAATAAATCTGCAAAAATGTCAACAACTCTGTGTTTTTCTGTCAATATGGGGTGCTGTGTGTCCATTAATGAGGAAAAAAAAATGAACTTAAATGATTTTAGCAAATGGCTGCAATATAACAAAGAGTGAAAAATTTAAGGGGGTCTGAATACTTTCCATTGCTTCAGCTTTGAGTTGTCAGTGCTGTTGGCAAAAAGTTAAACTGTCCTTGTTTACCTTCAGCGCATTATTTTCATGTTTGTATGATCGTATATAGTTAGTCAAAGAGTGTATCTGCTGTGAGTGAGAGCTGATTAGGTTTGTGTGTTTATGATGCATGTGAACACACATTATGACGAATTCGTCCATCCAGAACAGTGAGTGAAAGCCGCACATCATCTCTATTCACATCCAGTCATATTTATTTACTCCATAGCAACAGTTTCACAAAGTCACTCTTACATAACTGTATCTGTCATTATGAGGCGTTACGAGTAACCCACTGCTAAATAGTCATTGTACGGTGCTTCAGCTTTGAGTTTTTGGTACAAACTTCTCATGGCTGTTTTTATTAACTTTAGACACATGAATTCGGCCTGATATACATGAGCATAGTGATCTATATGGAAATATGCAGAATCCACAGATTAATGAAAAAATGAATGAGGATTTGTTATGGACCTGATTTAAGCTCAAGTCAAATTAACAGGTTTCTTTAGTTCTACCTTTGTGTACATTGTACTAATTGTTAATCACTAGTTGTTTTGACAGAATGTGAGTCAGTACTAAACAGTATGAGAACGGCATCATGTAAATATGTGTGTTTCCAGTCGATTAGTGAGGTTGGATGGCTTATGTAGATTTTTTTTCCTTTTCCAAACCTGAATATTTTATGCTTTAACGGGGATGAATTTAGAGCCTGAGCTTCACAGAAAGGGTTTTAGCAGTTTCCACATCTGACCGTCTGATGTTAACTCATCCCGAGATGCTCCGTCTCTACATTTATCCTTTTTAAGCACTTCTGGAACACTTCTTTCTACATATTCACCACTTCAAGAATACATATTAAGGCTGACTCCAGATCAGCTGAGTCATCAGTCATCCTGCTATCCCAGGTGAAAAAAGTTGCACTTTTATAATGTACTTAAAGTGCTCTATTTCCACACACTTGCACTTAATATACCAAAAATGATTCTTTAATACTTCTCAAGATAGACCTAAGATCATCTAAGTGTGCTCAACTGTGCTATTTTGGGATGGCATGAATGTGAACTAAAATGTGCTTTTAACATCCAGCATTTAAAAAAGTTAAGTGTACTACATGTGGTAACAACACATTTCAGTACTTTGACCATTTTTAATTGATTATACTAAAAAAAAAATTAAGGTAGCAACTGCACTTATTTTTTTTATGTTGAAATAGGTAGAATTCTTTTACAGTGTTGAGAGCCTCCGATCTACATGATGACTTTTAAAGAGTTTTAAAGCAGCGTGATGTGAGTGTCTGGTAGAAATGACCCTAAATTAATCTAATTATGCAGGGCTTCCTTCAGAGGAGTCTCAGCACTGATGACATCATTAGGCTCTGTGGTTCAGTCCATTAGAGACGGATCTCTCTTTCTGTCCCGCTTTTCTCCAAAGCGTTTGAGGCTACTGGGCTAAACTCTCTTATGTGACCCGTTTTCTCATGCAGTTGTTGTTTCTGGAGATGTAGTTCATCTCTGCTCTAAATTCAGAGATCTGCGCTCTGGATCAGTGTTTCAGTAGAGCCTGGGGTTTTGCATTTAAAAATCGCTGGCATTCACAACCTCGTTTAATTTAGAACCGATGTTCAATCATATGAGGCAACGTTACATTTGGAAATGACATTAACTGACATTTTAAAAAGATTCTTGAAAATGTTACATTTCATATTGAATATCAAACTGAAAGAGCGTATAGAATTGCTACATTTAAAATATGTTTAAAAAAATGAAAATATATATTTTTCATATTTATTGACGTTTTAGTGCTTTTATTATTATTTCACTTTCTGCTGCTCTGATTTTGACATGAAAAAAGACTTTGCTGCTGGTATGGCATTAAATAAGTAAATAAATAAGTTAATTAATTAAACAAAATTGAAATTTATACATCATATGAAAGCTAAATAAATAATAAATAATTTGGCCGAGATACAACTATTTGAAAATCTGGAATCTGAGGGTGCAAAAAAATAAAAATATTGAGAAAATCACCTTTAAAGTTGTCCAAATGAAGTTCTTAGCAATGCATATTACTAATCAAAAATTAAGTTTTGATATATTTACGGTAGGAAATTTACAAAATATCTTCATGCAACATGATCTTTACTTAATATCCTAATGATTTTTGACATAAAAGAAAAATCGTTAATTTTGACCCATACGATGTATTGTTGGCTATTGCTACAAATATATCTGTGATACTTAAGACTGGTTTCGAGGTCCAGGGTCACATATGTGTCGTGTTGGAATTTGAGCTAAATCCCAGAACCGCTAGACTTTGTCAGACTAAAGTATTAAATAAAGATTTTGCCTGAGGATGTGCTGTCGCCGGATCCGTTCACTGAACGCCCATCATCTTTTCCTGAAGGCCGTGAGAGAGTGACGGCTTTCCTCTGGGATTCACTTAGTTGCCATTTAATAAACACATTACCCCAAGTGACTTACACAGGCTATTTACAGCCAAACGGATGCTGTGTGATCATTTCAGCAGACCTTAGTCTTCAGTGACAAACTCCTGTGCGACAGCAAAGACGATTAATCCATTAGGCTGCGGGAAAATACGACTAAAATGTTCTCGGAGATACAGATGCACAATTGCTTTGCCATTTATAATATTGACTTTTGCAGTTTAAATACTGTACTTGTACAGTTGTGAGGTCTCTCAAAGAGATCGGTCAGTTATTGTCATTAATTGCATAATTGAAGTCATTTTATTGTTTAGTAGCAGTATATGAGGTGCGTTCTGTGTTCTGTTATGTTCATGCGTTGAAGGGCTTGCACACCAAAAAAATGACGGATCAGTCATTATTTGTGACCCTGGACCACAAAACCAGTCTTAAATAGCACGGGTATATTTGTAGCAATAGCAAAAAATACTTTGTATGGATCAAAATGGTTCTTTTATGCAAAAAATCATTAGGATATTAACTAAGGATCATGTTACATGACGATATTTAGTCAATTTCCTACCGTAAATATATCAAAACCTAACTTTTGACTAGTAATATGCATTGCTAAGAACTGATTTTCTCAATATTTTGATTTTTTTTTACACCCTCAGATTCCAGATTTTCAAACAGTTGTTTCTCAGCCAAATATTGTCCTAACAAATCATACATCAGCGGAAACCTTATTTATGTTGTATGATGTGTAAATCTCAGTTTTAAAAAATTGACCCTGATGACTGGTTTTGTGGTCTGGGGTCTCATATATTCTCTCATGTAGTTTCTTGTAACTTGTTTTACATTTTATGCTTCTGTTCTTCTGTTTAGAAGAGTAAAGTCGTGAGTACTTCAGCACAGGTTTGTCGTACGGGTCTTGTGTTGTGAGAGGATTGTGACTGCGGTTCATGATTTATTCAGTCAACGGGAGATTACTGACGGAGCTTCATTTACAAATTCATAAGGTCCCAAGAGGCAAATATGAAAGTGGTTCCATCCGATTAGTTGAATCGGGGCACACGGCGCTTCCACAAGACTGAATCTAACCGTACTGTATATTTCAGTGAATCTCACATATTTTACAGCATAATTAAAAGAAAAATATAAAAATTCAATTTTTAGCCCCATTATTGGTTTTTAACAATGCATCTAGATGTTTTACTGTTCTTTCTGTTTGTAATTTTTATTATTCTCAGTGGTGATTCTCATTAAATATTCAATGCACAACAAATAAACTACACTGGAAGTCTCTTCTGCTCACCAAGGCTGCATTTATTTGATCAAAAATACAGTATAAAATATTATTACATTTTTAATTCACTGTTTTCTATGTGAGTATATTGTAAAATGTAATATCAAATGCATGTGATAGTAAAGTAACACATTACTTTTTAATTTACAAGAAAATTGTTACTTTTTCAAATAAGCAACACCAGTTTATTTGTTTCTCCCATGTACTGATTGAAAGCTCTCCTGTCCCCATGTTGAGAGAAATCGGGAGTAAGATGTAACTTTAGTTCTAGAATAAATGTGAACATGCATTAATTCATCTCACTCACAAAAAAATAAAAAAAAAGTCAGAATATGAGGCAAACCTGCAATAATTAAATGCTGAATAATACAGGTATGTATTTAATCCTATTTTATTAACCAGTGTCTTTGCTGCTGACTTTCGATGATCCAAAAAACATACTAATATTAACATTTGTTGTTGTTCTTTTTTTTTTTTTTTTGTGTTGAACTTTATTCTTCTGCGTTCCACTGTACAGACGTGAATTTATTTTTCCTTTATCCTGAGGCTTTTGGTGTGAACGGGCTTTTACATTTACCAAAAATGTAACTTTTTATATTAAAAACAAACAAGGAAGCTCTGCCCAGATTTAAAAAGTAACACAAAAGCAACGTAACGTTACTTTCCATAAACCGTAACTAAGTAACGTAAGTTACTTTTAAAAATAACTTTTCCCAACACTGTAGCTCCATTTCGATGATATAAATGCTGCCTTGGTGACCAATTTTTTTTTTTTTAATAAAAATGATTCCAAAATTTTGACCAGTAGTGTATATTGATTTAAATGATTTTTAAACCTTAAATTACAGGCAGATTCTGCCAGCTTCAAAAACAAATAATTCTGTTTTTGCATTCAATTTAATGAGTGTGTTTTTTTTTCTCATCAGTTTTTATGTATTTGAGGGATTTCTGAGTAGAATGCATTGTGCAATGCATGTGTTATGGTGTCAGGGTTTGCTGTGGTTTGTCTTATTCGTGTCTTTGAACTCGTCTCAGCTGAGAGACTCTCACAGCGCTTCAGATCTCTGACCTTCACAATGACCAGCGCTCTGGCACTGATCTCTGCTCAGCTGCTCGTAAAGATTACAACATCAGGAATGTTTCAGAACTGCAGAATCAGTAGTTTGAATTCTCCGTTTAGTCATTCGGCTGAACTAGTTTTTCTAATCTTAAATAAAGTCTTGATTTTTGAGTTTTTGCAACATTTAACTAGTCAAGTAACATTTTCTTCATCAACCATCTGATTAAACAAAGTTCTGTTCCAAGTCCAGCACACATGATAAATGTAGCAGAGATCCTACAAAGTGTCTAATTGTAACATTTGTTATTCTTTATTCAAAATTGTGGCAAAACGTTACATGTGAATGAACTGATAAAATCAAAGAATCGTCCAGCCCTTGTCAGTGTGTTTTTACTCCACAGAGGCTGCAGAAAATGCGTCTTTAACTGCGCTGACAGCCGTCGCTCATCTCATCCTCACGTGTGCTTTGTTTCTCACTGTTGATTTCAGCAGCCGAGCTCAGATTTACTCTCCGCCGTGCAGCGCTGGAAAATGCTGATTGATTTTCAGAGATTGAATTCATTATAATTAAATAGATAGCAGGCCGACCCAGACCTCTTCTTAGATTAGTGTCAGGTGTTAATGGATTGCAAAAACGGCCCGTAGATCAGTTTAGAGCGCTAATCTGGGCCGCAGGAGTTTAAATGCATCTTCTGATTTACATCTGATTCGTTCAGCCGAACACGACCGCTTCATCTTATACTAGCGTTAAGAAGTTTGGGGTCAGTAAGATTTTTAATCTTAATCAGTGAAAATAGTGAAATATTATTATAATTTCAAATATCTGTTTTCTATGTGAATATCTGTTAAACTGTAATTTATTTCTGTGATGCGCAGCTGAATTTTCAGCATTATTACTCCAGTCTTCAGCATCACATGATCCGTCAGAAATCATTCTAATATGCTGATTTGCTGCTCGAGAAACATTTTTGATTATTATCAGTGTTGAAAATAGTAGCGCTGCTCAATATTTTGGTGGAAACCGTTTTATTTTTTAGGATTTGCAGATGAATAGAAAGCTCAAACAAACAGCATTTATTTGAAAAATAAATCTTCTGTTTCATTATAATTGTCTGTACTGTCACTTTTTATCCATTTAATGTGTCCTTGATGAATAAAAGTATTAATTTTTTGTCATGCTGACCTCGAGCTTTAAACAAGCCTTGTTTTTGTTGTAGTATATTTGAAAAAAAGTTTGCAAGAGTAGAATCAGATCCACCTCATGTATTTTACAGTTCTGTATGAAGAGAAGACTCTCCACCACTATATCTTCATTCTAAGATCATTTGTTTTTTTCAGTGCTTTTCTTTCTCTGTTTTCTCCCATTGGAGGGATCAGAGTGAACCGTAGGCGCTCGCTTTGGGATTTCATCTGCGGCCGTTTTGCCTAGGAACCCCAGCAGGACTGGGAATCGCCATCGATTTGCGCGAGTAACATTTCTCCCGATCGCTTTGAAAGGCGCTTAATCAATAGCGTCAGCGGGAGGAATTATACATCAAACGAGGGGTATTTTTATTGGCACTCCAGCACAAAGACAACCATGCATATTCAATCAGAGGAGCCCAAGCAGCCGATTATACGCTGTATTACGGACTAATATTCTTTGATGAAGCAGGTACGTGTTGTCTTACAGCCGATGAAAGCTGCCATTTCCCTTCGGAGAGGAACGAGCTCCTGCTGAGCTTCAGACGGACCCGCATCAACCGCTGAGAAACAGCTCTAATCGATCGCCTTTAGTATTTACAGATACTCAAGAAAGCACTGGAAGCACATGATCTACACACTTCTGGACTAAAAGCGCTGAGGGATGTAGTTTAGAGTTTAGTTTCTGATTTTGCAAACCTCCTGAAATGATTTATCATAATATGTTATATAATAGGGTATATTATATTTGAAATATAATATAGCATAATATAGGCCCTCTGCATGTTAACACTGTAATTTTGGTTTCATTGAGATATTTCTGTAGTTTTTATCAATATTTTGAATCAGTTTTTATTTAATATTTTTCCTTTTTATTTTAGTTACAATTTTAGTAATTTTGTTTTGTGTAATTTTGTTTTCTAATATATCTATATATATATATATATTTTTTTTTTTTTTTATTAATTTTTGTTGTAGTATTTTTAGTACATTAAGTTTACATTGAAATTAGAAATGTTACTTTGGCAACTAGCTGAAATATACAGTAGTCAACGTTTGAAGTGGGTCAAAAGCTTTCATCAAAGTTGTCCTAAAACCAAAACAATCCCCATTCTTGTCTTAGGACAACTTTGTTGAACTTTTTTGATCTGCTTCAAGTGTTGACTACTGTATATTTTTATATATATTTTATTTCAGTTAACATTTATTCTATTTCAAATAACGAAGATGTTTTCATAACTATTTATTAATTGTGTTGTGTTTTTGTCATTTTTAGTAGTTTTTTAATATGTCTATGTTTTTTGTCATTTTTATTTCAGTTTTCGTTATATTAGGACAGAAATTTTACAGCGAAATTAGAAATGTTGCTTTGCAAACCAGCTGACTTTTTTATATATATGTTTTATTTCAGTTAACACTTTATTTCAAATAACAAATGTTTTTATTTTTCAGTTTTAGTTAACTTTTTATTCATTTTGTTGTGTTTTTGACATTTTTAGTTTTTTAATATGTCTATATATTTTTTGTAATTTTTATTACAGTTTTAGTTATTTTAGTAAAGGTTATAAAGGTTACTGTGAAATTAGAAATGTTACTTTGGCAACTAGCTGACATTTTATATCTATTTTATTTCAGTTAATATTTATTTTATTTAAAACAAAAAGTTTTTTTTTTTTTTAAGTTTCAGATTTCAGAGTTTCAGATTTATATTTCTTAGTACTTTTTATTTCAGTTTTAGTTTTAATTATTTTAGTACATAAAGTTACAGTGAAATTAGAAATGTTGGTTTGGCAACTATCTGATATTTTACTAACTTTTATATTTTACTATTTTTTTATTTTATATATATATATATATATATATATATATATATATATATATAATTTCAGTTAACAAAGATGTTTTTTTAGTTAACTATTAATTTTGTTGTGTTTTTGTCATTTTTTGTAGTTTTTTAATATGTCTATACTTTTTAGTAATTTTTATTTCAGTTTTAGTTTTAGTTATTTTATTACATCAAGTTTACATTGAAATTAGAAATGTTGCTTTGGCAACTAGCTGAAATAATTTTTTCGTATATTTTATTTCAGTTAACATTTATTTTATATCAAGTAATGAAAATCTTTTTTTTTTTTTCAGTTTTAGTTAACTTTACCCTGCACGTTAACAGATCACTGCAGATTTCTGTAAAATTAATTAATAAGGTAATACATTTTAATGCATGCTGAAGTCCCATTGTTATATACTAACACGCATTAATTAATTTTGGATGCATCATTGTGGCTGGGGTTCATGAAAGCCTGTTAAACACACTGATTCTGATGAGATATTTTGTTTGAGGCACTTAGTAGCAAGTTAAGTAGATTTACACAAACTGTATATTCCATTTTGTATTGTCTGTGACTTTATTAACTGTGAAAATCAATGATTAACCACACTGAATGTATGTATTACAAATACACACTGAAATCACAGTTCAGTCACAGAGTGTGTGTGTGTGTGTGTGTGTGTGTGTGGAGACTCTGCTGAGTCACTGGTGTTTATAGTGCTGCTGTCTGAGGCTAAAAATTGAGGTTATAGGAACAGACACACACTCGCACACGCACGAGTGAGTAGAAGAGCATGAGAGTGTGTGTGTGTGTGATTACTGTGGTGGGACTGTGGGTGTCGTCTTGTGTTCTGACATTTGCATTTCTCTTCATTCTCTCAGCGGATTACCCAGCATGCATCACGCTGTGCCGTCAGGAAAACAGAGAAAGAGAGAAAATGCGAAAAGTGTCAGAAGTCCTGAGTCACGCTGAGAGTCGGAGTAGTGTCAGATGACCCGTGATCTGGATCTTCGGTGCCGCTGTAATGATCGAGCGCTCGGTTTGGTTTATTTGCTGTCTGACTTTCAGGGTTCAGGGACGGTAGCTGCGTTTACATGCGGCCTAATAATTCATCAATAATCACACTGATGAATCAAAGAGAAGCTGGAAACACATCAGTCAGAAACAGGAGCAGATTTATGATTGCAAAACAGACAGTCATGACTCTGAAGTCTGTATTCAGTTCAGTATCAATGCATCCACGTGCTGCGTTCTTTGTCAACCGTGAATCACTGCAGTTACACTATACTGTTATACAGTTACACTGTATAGCTACACTACAGTACACTATACAGTTACACTACAGTGCACTATTTTTACATACCATCACACTGAAGCACTAGTGCACTATAGATATATACCGTTACACTAAAACACTAGTTCACTATACAGTTACAATATAGTGCACTATAGTTATATACTGGTACACTGTACAGTTACACTACATAGCTATATGTAATGCACTATACAGTTATAGTTGAGTACACTATATAGTTACACTACTGTGCACTATTTTTACATACCGGTATACTAAAGCACTAGTGCACTATAGTAGACTATACAGTTACATTATAGTACACTATAGTTATATATGTTACACTATTGCAGTAGTACACTATACAATTACATACAGTTACATTATAGTGCACTATAGTTATATATGTTACACTATAGCACTAGTAACTGTGGTTACAACACTGTAGTATACTATACAGTTACACTATAGCACTAATACACAATACAACTACATACAGTTACACTGTACACCAGTTGCTTTATGGTAAACTATACATTTACACTGTTTCACTATGCACCTACACACAGTTACACTGTAGTCATACTATAGTACACTATAGTTGTATAGTTACACTATAGCACTTGTACACTATACAGTTATACTACACAGTTACATTATACAGTGGTACTGTAGTACACTACTGAAGTGTTGAATCTGACTCTTCACTGCGGCGAATGTAGTACAGTGAATCCTCTCCCATCAAGCTTTGCTCTGTTTTTCCATTCCAAGGCTTTCTAGTTATTGAAGGATAATATGTTTATGAAAGACAGGATTACAGGATGCTGCTTCTAGTTGTCCGTCTCATTTGTTAGGTTGAAGAGAATGATTTCCTGACATGTGCTGCGTTTGCCTATCTGACACACGTCTAACCCTTACTAAAGGTCTGACAGGTCCGCTGACTCATCAGTTATTAAAGAACAATTTGCTAACACTTCACTTAAAGCCTCATATATAATGCATTATAAAAGTAGTTTCAATGCATTAATTCTTCCTTGTGATACAGCCTATAATGCATTCAATGATTCCTGAATATTTGTAACCACAGTTGAAGATACTTATCTGTTCATTGGTACATCCTCATATAGGTAATAAAGGTATAATGCTTTAAAACACCTGACAAACAAACCTTCAAATAATATTATACATTTAACTTTGGTTACAATTATTTATGTAAAGATGTAATGCATTTACAATATACATTATGAATACCTTTGTAATGCAATATACATAACCTAAAATTCTCTTCATGACGTGCTCCATCATGTCAGTAATCAAATATTTACTTTTACATTAATGCAGATGTTTTTATCTGAAGCAGCTTGCATTGGATTAAAACCGTACGTTTGATCAGTTCATGCATTTTCTGGGAATCAAACCCATGATTTTGACATTGCAAGTTATTTATTCATCATTTTAGGCTGTTGTTGTAAGTGATGCACCTTTCTAAAATCTCTGCAGATTCACAATCACATCTGACTCTCATTTATTCCTCGATTAAGTATTCAGTGTGACTCAGGATTGATGTCTGATTGTGTGTGTGTGGTGTTGGCAGTGTTTAATGTGAGCTGTGAAGTGTCAGCGCGTCTCGTTGGCATTCAGTGTGTGTGTGTGTGTGTTTGAGCCTGAAGGCACGTGCTGCACCTCACCCTCACCTCACTTAAAAATAGAAATGCATCCTGTTGCCCTTGACAACCGCTGACAGCTGCCTCCTCCAATCAGAGCGCGGCGTTGCTCTCCTCTCTCTCCTCTGCTGTTCAGTCTCAGGACGGTCGACTGGTGGCTGTGCTTTATTATTTATTATTATAGACATCAGTCAGTGATGCTTCATGTCATTAAAAGACTGGAAAGTGTCTTAGAAGCTAGCTGTGATATAAACATCCTGCACATATTAATTAAGAAATTATAATTGGCATAATGAAATTAGAGCTGTTTATGGAAGCCTGTTTCCGTTTACTTTTTTTCTCAGAATTGTGAGATACAAACTCGCAATTGCGAGTTATAAAGTCCAGTTCTGAAGAGAAAAAAAGACTGATATCTTCACAGAATTGCAAGTTTATATCTTGGAATTCTGACCTAATAATCTCAGAATTCTGAGAAAAATTACAAAAATATATTTTTTTATTCAGTGGTGGAAAAGGGCTTCCATATGTTTAATGGCTGTTAAAATGTGTTATATTAACATTATTTCATTCATTAAGTGCATTTAAATGATTTTTAATGTTTTAGATTTAAGTTATCAAAGATAAGTTTTAAAAAAATTGTTCATAATTTTTTTTTATTATTTGTTGTTCTGTATAGTCTAATTATTTACTTATTTATTTTTTGTTTATTTATTTCTCTGTGGTAGGTGGCATGGTATTAATCGTAATTAATTTAACCCCAAATTCATTGGAGTAAAAAACATTACATTTTTTTACATTTGTTAAATTATATTATTATATTATTAAAAGTGAGCTAATTTATGCTTCATTTTTAGAATTGCAGTAAAAAAAAAAGTGATTAGTCACGTACAAAATAAAAGTTTGAGTTTGCCTAATATATGTGTGTGTAATTATTATGTATTTATAAAATCAAGCACATTCATGTATATATTTAAGAAATATTTACAAGTATTATAATTTTTATAGAATTTATATATAAATGAAAATATTTTGTGCATAAATAACATATTTCTCTTAAATATATACAGTAATTTGTGTGTACTTATATTAACATAATAATTACACACACATGTATTAGGCAAACTCAAACTTTCATTTTGTATGTGATTAATTGCAATTAATCGTTTGACAGCCCTAAAACAAATAAAAGGTTTTTAAAGTATAATAATAATGTTTTACCAGTACAACGTTAACTCAGTGTATAACCACTAAAAATAATATTAATATATTTATTCATTCATCCTGTCATTCATTCATTCATTAAAAGTAATGGGAGTTAATTCATTTTTACGTTCCAGTTATGTATTTTATTTAATTTCATTTTTACGTCTTTCTAGAATAACAGTGTATTGTCTGTTTCAAAGATATCTGTTCCACCCAGACTTCCTGTTTCAAAAGGAAATGTGATTACAGGAAAGATCACTGTGTTCCTCAAGCAAAATCATGAGCTCTTGATCAAGTGTCCTAATAACAGACGCATGAACAGAGCATCTTCCAAAATCTCTGTCATTCGCAGTGAAATGAGTCGTTAGCTTTATTTCCGAGCTCTGGCCTTATTATTTCGTTAAAATTAGGCCGAACAGAGACGCTCTGGAGAGAGTGTTCAGCACAACTAACAAAGCAGAAGATCGGACCGTCAGATCAAAACAAGAAGAAGAAGAAGAACACAGATGAAGATACAGAGAGAGATGAGGACAGAAGCAGCAGCAGCGTTTGTGTTCAGATCTTGTGTTCATCTGCTGATTGTGTTTCTGCGGTGGATTCTGATGGACGGGTAAATCGCTCCCATCACACTGAATCTCCTCTGACGGCCCATCGGACGCTAATGAAATGATATTATGCTAATGGCAGGTTTTAAATGGTAATTACACCTGTGAACTGCAAAGGTCCCTCACTGTTTCTCTATAATATCCACATCTGCAGCTCCGGCCCCGTAAGTGCAGTTACTCGGAGCAGTTAATGTTAGAACGGCTTCAAACATGAAGATGAAGATGTGTAGGTGTGTGCTCGTTCATTGGAATATATAAAATATGAAATATTAAAGTCTGTGGCTTCCTGCCTCAACGCTTATAAAAATTCGGAGCTGATTTCCAGACAAGGTCACCTACATTCTGCTGCACACTGAACGACTCCGCAGAGGACCTGAGAGAGAACAGCATGAACTCGGCTGTTCAGAAAGCAGAGATGCTCGAGTCACACCCTTCGTTTGTTGAACGTCCTGTTTGATTGTAAAAGCAGTTGTATAAGTGAAGTACGTTTGAAGTGCTTGTTTTGATTAAATTGTTAGGTTTTTACTGTAAATGTTACTCGTTAGTTAATCGCAGGAATATCATCCTTTAACTCGCAGTCTTATAATGACGTCAGTAAGGACTCTTCACGGCTGGTAGATCTCACAATATAGTTTTTAAAATGGTTTAATATATTAAGTATTCAGGTCAGTGTCTATTTTTGTATAATCAAATCAAATAAATACTTTACAAATAAAGTTCATAGTTTTGCATTTTGAGGCTGGATTATGTACATGGATGAGAATTGTTGACATTTACTCATCCTCATGTTTCTCCAAATATTTCAAATGACTATTTTGCTAGAGATTTTCCAAAAAGACAAAAAGCACCATAAAAGTACTGACTGTGATTAAATTGCACAAAGCAGAAGACTTTCAATATAGTGCACAATTCAGATTAACTACTGTTATTATATTTTTGGATTTTTCTTATTTTTAGCTGATTTTTTTTTTTTTTTACTTGGCTTTTTCATTTTAATGTTTTGGAAAAGAGATGCCAGCATAATACATTTAAATAGCATTAATTAAGTAATTGCATAAAATAATTAAATAAATAATTTAAAATTTTATAAGATAATAAAAATAATTATATAAAAATAAATCACTTAATAATAATAGTTAAATAATAAATAAACAAAATATTATATATCATTTCAAATATATACATTTATTTACCTTTTCTAAATAAGACAGAGATTCATGCAGGTTTATGAGTAAATTAATGTGAATTATTCAAAAGTTTGGGATCAGTAGGACTTGTAATGTTTTTTTTTTTTTTTTTTCTGCTCATCAAGCGTTTATTTGATCAAAAATACAGAAAAAATCTGTAATATTGCAAAATGTTTTTAGAATATAAAATAATGGTTTTTATTTTAATAAACTTTAAAATCTAATTTATTCCTGTGATGCAAATCTGAATTTTCATCAGCTGTTACTCCAGTCTTAAGTGTCACATGATCCTTCAGAAATCATTCTAATATGCTGATTTATTATTAGAATGATCAATGTTGGAAACAATTGTGCTGACAAATATCATTTTAGAACCTGTGGTTCTTTTTTCAGGATTCTTTGATCAATAAAAGGTTAAAAAGAACAGCATTTATTTAAAATAGAAAGGTTTTCTGACAATATACACTACCGTTCAAAAGTTTGGGGTTAGTAAATCTTTGAAAGAAATAAATACTTTTATTCACCAAGGATGTGTTAAATTAATAAAAAGATAGCATAGATTTACATTGTTAGAAAAGATTTATATTTTGAATAAATGCTGTTCTTTTTAACTTGTTACTCATGAAAAAACCCTGGAAAAAAAAGAATCACAGGTTCCATAAAATATTTGTCAGCACAATTGTTTCCAACATTGATCATTCTAATAATAAATCAGCATATTAGAATGATTTCTGAAGGATCATGTGACACTTAAGACTGGAGTAACAGCTGATGAAAATTCAGCTTTTCATCACAGGAATAAATTCTATTTTAAAGTATGTTAAAATAAAAAACATTATTTTATATTGTAATAACATTTTGCCATATTACAGATTTTTTCTGTATTTTTGATCAAATGCAGCCTTGATGAGCAGAAGAGACTTCTTTAAAAAACTTAAGTCTTACTGATCCCAAACTTTTGAGCATCAGTGTGTATAGAAATGTATTCACCTTTTGTAAATGAAGACAGTCGTGCAGTTGTTGGTAAGTGAATGTGAATTATTCATATTGTGCTGAACTGTTCTCTCTCTCTGCCGCACTAAAGGTGTTTCTCTCTTCTGATGATTCAGTTCTGATGCATCAATTGCGTATTTTATTTTTGAAATCGCTGTCCTGGTTTCCAAAGGTACGTTCCTCCACATGAGTCAAAGTCTGCAGTGTTACACAACACGGAGAATCACGCGTGTGCGGATCCAACTGTGATTCCTGTGAACGGATGAATCATTCAGGAGTCTCTCCTCATACCTGACGAACAGAGTTTGACGAACCGCTTCACTCTTCACCTCATGACGCTTTATGCTCTTCATGATGCTGTTTCTGTTGAAAACTGCCAATTTTGTAAATGCACAAACAGCAACAGAAGTGATTCAGCAGCAAACACTGAGATGATGAATACATTAGTGTTAGAGGAGAACTACACTTCCAGAACAACAATTTACAGATAATGTAGTCACCCCCTTGTCATCCAAGATGTTCATGTCTTTCTGTCTTCAGTCGTGAAGAAATGATGGAAACATTTCAGGATTTTTCTCCATATAATGGACTTGTTCGGTGCTGTGATTTTGAACTTCCAAAATGTAGTTTAAATGCAGCTTCAAAGGCTCTAAACGATCCCAGACGAGGAAGAAGGGTCTTATCTAGCGAAACGATTGCTCATTTTTTTTGGAAAATACTTTTTTTTTTTAGTTTTTAAGCACAGAAGCTGGTGTAGCACAGGCTCTGAGATGCGCGTCCACAGGTTGTTCTTGAACGAACCTTTCATTTTGAATAAATCTTTAATGTGACTCAGAAAGAACGAATCGTCTTGGGGAGTGATTCGTTCATCCTATTAGGTTCTGTACTGGAATTAGTTCACCTGTTTGGAGTCTTCAGGTTTTTCGAGTGGTTCGTTCGTCTTATGGGGCGTCACGTGATGAACGAACGACTCAAACCCGAAAACTTGTCAGATAAGAGGTGAGCTGAGCTAATCATAGACTAAAGACCCAGGTAAACAATGAATGAATCTTTTCTGTTTCTTATAGCATTATAGTTTTGTCTTGTTTGTAGTGTGATCAACGTTTGTGTAAGCAGTAGATGTGTTAGTAACATGTAACATTTTAATTATATTTTGCTAAAATGAACAAAATGACTCAAAAAAAGATTGATAAAATAATTCGAACTTCACTACTACGAATCACGTGTAAGTTGATCGTCTGTGTACTGAGTATGGAGAAAAACTCCTTATTTTCTCCTACAACTTCAGAATCGTCCGACATCGTTGTACTTTTTTGTTTGTAAACAGTGTTTGACTTACTTGCACTTTCTTAGTCTTTGCGCGTTCGCTTTGTAAACACTGGGTCTGTAGTTCCACGTGACCTTTCGACGTGATTCAATAGTACGTAGAGTCGTGGATGCGCGTTCCAGAGCCTGCGCTATACCAACTTTTGTGCTTAAAAAATAAACAAATTTTTATTTTCAGAAAAAAATGAGCGATCGTTTCGCTAGACAAGACGCTTCTTCCTCGTCTGGGATCGTTTAGAGCCTTTGAAGCTGCATTTAAACTACGTTTTGGAAGTTTAAAATCACGGCACCAATGAAGTCCATTACATGGAGAAAACAAAACAATTTGCATGCATTGTTTTCCTCTGCTGATTCCACAGTAACAGACCTGTGTGTGTGTGTGTGTGTGTGTGTGTGTCTGTAACGGGACGTCCTGTTCCAGTAAGTTCTTGTGTTCTTTGAGTTAGTGTTGGCTTTATCTGCTCATCAGCCTCATTCTTAATTATTGTGCTCATATTAGAGTGAATTAGCACAAGCCGCCTCTGGGGAGACTCACAGAAAGGCCACTTTCACATGGGAAATTATGCTTTTCATGAACTTTGATAATAGAAAAACGTCAGCGGGAGAACGTGAGTGTTGTGTGAAGGTTAGTAAAGACACTCGAGCTGTTCTTGAGTCTCCTTCACACTAACAGTGGTTTTATTACTGAAGGTCACAGAGATTATAGTGATCATGACTAACAATGAACATTTGCTGAAAATTTGCTGAGTTTGTTTATCAGGTTTGGAGAAACTGTCTCGCATGTGGATGGATGAGGTTGATGGTTTGAGGGCGACGGAGGAAGATCAGGCACATCTGTGACGTTTACTGTACATTTAGTGAATGCCATCGTGGGAGTCACTGTACAGAGAACACGAATTCATGTTCCTCCTTTTATTGTGAATGACTCACTACTGACGTTATTTTAAAGAAAAATATGTTTGTCTTCATTATCTTTCATCAGAACATTTCTTTTCAGCTAATTTTACAATCCAGTCAATTTCTGATGTACAAATCCTGTACAATTTTTTTCTTAGTGAATAATGTGATGCAGTTCACCTGTGCATTAGTGTTACTATTTTTTAAAGTAACTAAAGTCATTTTATTAAATCATTCATAGGGAATGCATGAAATGACATTAAAATAACATTTAAATAAATAAAAATAAAAGTCATTTATTTTAAAAGCACTACTAGTGAATAAAAACCACTGTTTTTCTGTTTCGAATGCATGAACTGATATTAAAATAAAATAAATAAAATGTAAATAAATAAATAAAAAAAGTCAGTTAATTCATAAAAAGACATTAAGGTTAAAAATTGTGTGTAATGTACATTGCTTTTTATTGAGTAATGTGATGCAGTGTATTAGCGTTACTATATTTTAAAGTAATAGTTTCCATTTACAATATTAACATTTATGTTTATGCATTCAGCAAACACAAAAGCAACTTGCACTGCATTTCAATTTACTTATTAATAAATAAATAATTTTTATTTTATTTAACAATTTTATTTTATTTTATTTTCAAATAATTCATTCACAGGGAACACATGAAATGATATTAAAATAAAATAAAATTTGAGTAAAAAATAATCAATTCATTCATAAAAAGACATTAAAAATCACACACATTAGAAAATGAACTGATATTAAAATCAAATCCTGTGCAATGTTTTTATTGAATAATATGATGCAGTTCACCTGTGCATTAGCATTACATTTACATTTATGCATTCAGCAGACAGTTTTACACGAAAGCAGCTTGCACTGCATTTCAGGTTATTTATTGTTAATTAAATCATTTTTATTTTATGTTACAATTTTTATTTTAATTTCATTAATTCATTCATAGGGAATGCATGAAATGATATTAAAATAACACTTAAACAAAAAAAATGTAAACACTGTTTTTCGTTTCAAATGCATGCACTGATATTAAAATCAAATGAGTTAAAATTAAAATTAAAAAAATAAGTTAATTCATAAAAAGACATTAAAAATTACACACATTAAAAATTGTGTGTAATGCATGAACTGATATTAAAAAAATTAAATACAAATAAACATAAAATAATTAGTTAATTCATTTATAAATAATAATAATTATAATAATAGATTTATTTATTTGTTGGTTTATTTATATATATACATATTTGTTTGTTTGTTTTAATATGAATCCTGCTGATTGAAGTCACTGATTTCTTTTTATTTTATTTTATTTTGCTTTTTACACACATGCAACAAGATACGTTTTGTGGCGTTAATAAATCCAAGCGTGTTTGCAGTGTGAATGTGCTTCAGACGCTGGATTATTCCAACACAGCACTTGACTGAGATCCTTTCTGTGTGTCATCAGACTGTCTAATGGTTTAATATCCCAGAGTAAAACACTGTCAGCTCTCAGCCTTCATCAGTACTGTGAGTTTTTTAAGCTTTTCGAGTCACTGGACTGACAGCCAATGTAAACTCTGAGATTCGAATCCGACGTGCGAGTCTGAAATCTGATGTGTGAGTCGGATTCTGGAGTAACCAGGATATCAGTGATTTTTGTGTCTGGAGTTCTGGATCCGTGTGTTTGTGTTTTGGTGTCGTCTGGAGGTTTTGCAGAAGTGCTGCTGGAGATCAGAGGAGTCTGGACTCGGTCTCAGGGTCGAGAGCAGCTGAATGAGTCAGTAAACCGGTTTTGTTCTCTCGTGGTCCGCGGGTCGAGCGATGCCAGACTCCAGGACGCTCTCTGTTCACGGCCGTGAGGAACATCTCACTGTGCCTGTGTGTGTTTGGCTTTTAGTATGTGAGATTACAGAAGTTTAAGTGTCAAAATGACCTTATACAGCAGAGAGTTGGACAGCTTCAGGACACTTTAACAAATGTTTTTATATATATACTTATAAACTTAATTAAAATCTGAATTAATGAATTTCCTTTTTCAGACATTAAACAAAAATATAGTTAAAATATATAGTTAAAAAGTTAAGAGATTTATTTATTTATGTATTTATTTAGTATTTTAATATATACTGATACTTAATTTATAATAACATATAATTATATTTTTTTATTATAATTTATAATATTTTCTAGACATGTCCTTTTTCAGACATTAAACAAAAATATAGTTAAAATATATAGTTAAAAAGTAAAGAGATTTATTTATTTATTTAATATTTTAATATATACTTATACTTAATTTATAATAAAATATAATTATATTTTTATTATAATTTATAATACTTAATATACATTAAAGTAATGATAATAACATTTCCTTTTTTCAGACATTTATTTATTTAATATTTTTATATATACATATAAACTAAATTAAAATCTTGTATTGATAAAATGAATTGCTAAATTATAAAAGTATAACTATAATACATTTTTATTATAATTTATTACAATATTCTCCAGACATTTAAGTTTTTTCAGACATTAAAAGATATAGATGTATTACATTTTATTTATTTATTTGTTTGGTTGTAGTAATATTCCCAGACATTTATTTATTTATGTATTTGAAAATAAATAAGTTAAATAATTAATTACTTAATTATATTTTCAGGCGTTATATACATGATATTACATTATATCCCTTGTTTATATTTACATGAAAGGAAACTGATTTTTGTCAGTTTGTAAGAGAGAATGATGATGTCTAACAAAATGTTTTCGACATTTTGACAATATTTACTACATACAATGACTTTACCCCTTAAATCTGACGTTTGTTGGCTTGAGTTTGTTTGTGAGTTTGTGTGGCGTTCAGCCAAACCAATCAAACGTCTCGATCCGGCAGAGCGCCAGCCAATCAGAGCCTCACACCTGCTCCTGGCTTAACTCCGCCCCCTGCTGGAGTCTCTCAGCATCCCAAATGTCATTTTGTTTGGAAGATTAAAAGGGATTTTCAGGCTGAGCGTCGGAAGCGAGCGTCAGAGTTTAAACAAGCGGAAACAAATCCCTAGAAAGCCCCGTCATCACACATCACACACAACTACATCTAAAAGCTACTGAAAATAGATCAACCTGTGAACACACACACACACACATACACACACATATATATGACAAACATCAGTGTTAGTCTGGATCCTCTTTCAGGAAGCACCGGACAGCAGATCTCCTTCATCAAACGTGAGTGGAGTGAATGTACACAAACATTCACAAACTGATGAATCCTGTGAACACGTGTCTGGGTCATTTTTCAAAATTACCAAAAAAAAAAGTAAAGTTCTTAATGAGAATGGTTTATAAATTAAGACATTTTTCTGTGGTTTTATGCCAAAATAAAAGCTCCATGGTTTAACTGAAAATAAATAAATAAAATAAAATATTGGGTCATGGGGTTAAGGTCATGGGTTTGATTTCCGGTGCCAAAAGCATAAAATAAAATAACATTTAATTTAATTTAATTAAATAATAATAAAATAAAATACTTAAACTTAAAAAACTTGGTCATGAGTTAGGTCAGCCGAACCAGCGATTCCCGGGCATTGTCAAATGCATAAAAGCAAATAAAAAATAAAATAGAATAAAATTAAATTAAATACTTAAAATGTAAAAACTTGATGACCAAAGAAAAAAGAAAAGACAAAAAAAAAAAAAAAAAAACAGTAAAGTTTGTAATGAGAATGGTTCATGAATTAAGAAAATTTTCTGTTGTTTTATGCCAAAATAAAAGCTCTATGGTTAAAATAAAATAATAATAAATAAAAAATAAATAAAATAAAATAAAATATTGGGTCGTGGGGTCAAGGTCATGGGTTTGATTCCTGATGCCAAAAGCATAAAATAAAATAAAATAAAAGTATTAATAAATATGAGTACTGTTATAAAAAAAACTAATAAATATGAGTATTGTATTTGTAGTGCTGTTATATACAATATTTAAAATTATTTAGTTTAGCTAATTATTTTTGAATTTGTTTATAACTGTCGTTATTCTCAGTGATGATTGCACTTTTGATTTTTATTATGATAATGCTTTAAATTCTTATCTTTAGAATTTACTTTACAATAATTTAAATTTTTTTTTTTTTTTTTTTTTTTTTTTTTTGCCTTTATTTCGTTCATCTTGGTTCAGGTCAGACAGAAAGCAACAATGACGTAAATATAGTAATATACTATAATTAATATAGATATACAATTATCTACATGTAGCATACAACCACACTGTAAAAAAAACAAAACACACAAAAAAAAAATACAATTTGTTGAGTTAACTTAAAATAATTTGTTACCCTGCTGCCTTAGAAAGTTCAGTCAACTCAAAAAAGTTTAGTCAACTTAAAATGTTAAGTTGTACTAAGTGACAACTTAGATATTTGAGTTGACTAAACAAAAAAAAATTGGTTTGTTAAACTTAAAAGCTTTGTTTGTTACAGCAGCCTTAAAAATGTAAGTTGAATCAACTCAAATATCTAAGTTGTCACTTAGTATAACGTAACATTTTAAGTTGACTAAACCTATTTGAGTCGAATGAACTTAACATTTTAAGGCAGGTAACAAATAATTTTAAGGGTAACAAATTATTTGAAGAGGACTCAACATTGTTACATTAAGAGAAAAAAGAGAAAAGAGTAGGTAATTATGGTTATACATTCAAAGAAAAAAAAGAAAATATAATAAATAAATAAGTAACTTAATAAAATAAAATGAAGATACAGTTGTCTCCTTAAAATATTTCAGACTCTCAAAAAAAAGTTCAGGCTTTTTTTTTTTTTTTTGTGAACCGAATCTGTTCCATCCTGAGAGCATGTAAAAAGTCAAAAACCCATTGGTGATAAGGAGGGGTAGCTGCTGACTTCCAATTCATAAGAATTTTTTATTTAGATTAATTTTATATTAATGGTAGTATTAACGGATCGGTTACTCGTCTGGTATTTGTTTGCGGTGCTGTATGGCGGTTTAGAGGGAGTTCGTGCTGTCAAGAGTGAAAAGTAAATGTGAGTGCAACAGTATGTTTAATCACACAGAAATTAAGCATAATTACACAGAATAGGAGGCTAATTATAAAGCATGTAATTACTGTGATTGTTCCAGACGTCAGGCTGCGAAGCTGATCTCTTTCTCTTTCTCTTTTCTCTCTCTATCCAGATGGAAGACATCATCGCTCGCATGCAGGACGAGAAGAACGGGATTCCCATCCGCACCGTCAAGAGCTTCCTGTCCAAGATCCCCAGTGTGTTTTCAGGTGAGTTTAGACGATCTGTCCATCATTCATGATCTATCCATCTATCTATCTATCTATTTTATTTTATTTTATTTTATTTTATTTTTTTATTTTTTTATTTTATTTTATTTTAATATGACCCAGACATTTTATATTATACTATTTAGTTTTATTTTATTTTAATATGACCCAGACACTTGCATTTTGCTTTTCAGAATAATTATTTATTTATTTATTTATTTAATGACCTGGGAATTTAAGTTTATTTTATTTTATTTTATTTTATTTTGTTTTATTTTGTTTTGTTTGTTTGTTTGTTTGTTTTTTTTGTTTTGTTTTGTTTTGTTTTAGTTTAGTTTAGTTTAGTTTACTTCAGTTTAATATGACCCAGATATTTGCATTTTGTTTTTCAGAATATTTATTTATTTATTTATTTATTGACCTGGGCATTATTTTACTTTATTTTATTTTTTTATTTTATTTTATATGACCCCGACATTTGCATTTTGTTTTTCAGAATATTTATTTATTTATTTATTTGTTTGTTTAATAACCTGGGCATTTATGTTTTTGTTTTCAACATTTTTTAAAATGATTTATTATTTTATTTATTGTTTTACTCTGTGCTTTGTATGATCTACTTTTAGTCACTAGAATCTTGGGGTTGGCTATTATATTATATAAATAAATAAATAAATATTGACTTAATATAAATATCTGTGTGTATATGTAAATATAATTGAGTGAATACTTTACAGATTTTTTATTTTTATTTGTTTGGTGGACACAAACTCCCCTAACAGCCAAAGTAATGTTATAAAGCGGATGTTCTATGAAGTGTTTGTGTGATATGAAGCTCTCGTAGTGCTGCGGCTCGTGAGAAACTCCTCAGGTTGAATCTTTGATGCTTCATGAATAAATGAGGCTCTCGCCGGCTCTCTGACAGCGACACAAACCTTTTTATAGTCCTTAAGACGGCGTTAGCAGAGGCGTGCTGAGAGACTCCTGAGGAACGCGTGCTAACGCTAATCAGGAAACCGTCAGACGGTCAAACATCCCAGAATATCCAGAGGACAAACACAGAGCGGAGCATCAAACGCTGCGGCGGCTTTGAAGAGAGGTCAGCGGCGGACGCCGGTGAGCCGCTAGCGTGAGCGACCGTCGCGCATCTGAGCGTTCCTGCCCATCGACAAACATCTGCTGCCATTTACAGCCTTCAGAGACGCGTGAGCACAGTCAGCAGTCGCTCAGGATTCACTCATGAACAATCAGCGTCAGATCACTGACAGTCCCTGAAAAACACCTCAGTCGATCCTGCACTGGACTGATCAAACCTTCCCTCTCATTTAGAAACTCAGTGATTTACAACTGCTTTTGCTTCAGTCCAGATTCAACGCAGGAGCGAAACAACAACTGTCTCCAGACAGTCAAACAGTCATTTCAGATACATTGCTAGTGTTGCTAGGCTGTTCTGGGTGGTTGCTAGGGTGTTCTGGTTGCTAGGCTGTTCAGAGTGGTTGCTAGGGTGTTCTGGGTGGTTGCTAGGGTGTTCTGGTTAGGGTGTTGCTAGGCTGTTCTGGGTGGCTGCTAAGATGTTCTGGGTGATTGCTAGGGTGTGATGGTTAGGATGTTGCTAGGCCATTCTGGGTGGTCGTTAGGGTGTTCTGGGTGGTTGCTAGGGTGTTGCTAGGGTGTTCTGGTTGCTAGGCTGTTCAGAGTGGTTGCTAGGGTGTTCTGGTTGCTAGGCTGTTCTGGGTGGCTGCTAGGGTGTTGCTAGGGTGTGATGGTTAGGATGTTGCTAGGCTGTTCTGGATGGTCGTTAGGGTGTTCTGGGTGGTTGCTAGGGTGTTGCTAGGCTGTTCTGGGTGGCTGCTAAGATGTTCTGGGTGATTGCTAGGGTGTGATGGTTAGGATGTTGCTAGGCCATTCTGGGTGGTCGTTCGGGTGTTCTGGGTGGCTGCTAGGGTGTTGCTAGGGTGTTCTGGTTGCTAGGCTGTTCAGAGTGGTTGCTAGGGTGTTCTGGGTGGCTGCTAGGGTGTTGCTAGGGTGTGCTATGTGATGGTTGCTAGGCTGTTCAGAGTGGTTGCTAGGGTGTTCTGGGTGGCTGCTAGGGTGTTGCTAGGCTGTGATGGTTAGGATGTTGCTAGGCTGTTCTGGATGGTCATTAGGGTGTTCTCGGTGGTTGCTAGGGTGTTGCTAGGGTGTTCTGGTTGCTAGACTGTTTTGTGTGGTTGCTAGGGTGTTGCTAGGCTATTCAGGGCAGTTGCTAGGGTGTTCTGATTGCTAGGTTGTTTAAGGTGGTTGTTAGGGGTTTGCTAGAGTGTTCTGGATTCTGGGCTGGTCTGGGTGGTTGCTAGGCTGTTCAGAGTGGCTGCTAGGGTGTTGCTAGGGTGTTCTGGTTAGGGTGTTGCTAGGCTGTTCTGGGTGGCTGCTAAGATGTTCTGGGTGATTGCTAGGGTGTGATGGTTAGGATGTTGCTAGGCCATTCTGGGTGGTCGTTAGGGTGTTCTGGTTGCTAGACTGTTTTGTGTGGTTGCTAGGGTGTTCTGGTTGCTAGGCTGTTTTGTGTGGTTGCTAGGGTGTTGCTAGGCTGTTCAGAGTGGTTGCTAGGGTGTTCTGGTTGCTAGGCTGTTCTGGGTGGCTGCTAGGGTGTTGCTAGGGTGTTCTGGTTGCTAGACTGTTTTGGGTGGTTGCTAGGCTGTTCTGGGTGGCTGCTAGGGTGTTGCTAGGCTGTGATGGTTAGGATGTTGCTAGGCTGTTCTGGATGGTCATTAGGGTGTTCTCGGTTGTTGCTAGGGTGTTCTGGTTGCTAGACTGTTTTGTGTGGTTGCTAGGGTGTTGCTAGGCTGTTCAGGGCAGTTGCTAGGGTGTTCTGATTGCTAGGTTGTTTAAGGTGGTTGTTAGGGGTTTGCTAGAGTGTTCTGGATTCTGGGCTGGTCTGGGTGGTTGCTAGGCTGTTCAGAGTGGCTGCTAGGGTGTTGCTATGGTGTTCTGGTTGCTAGGCTGTTCTGGGTGGCTGCTAAGATGTTCTGGGTAATTGCTAGGGTGTGATGGTTAGGATGTTGCTAGGCCGTTCTGGGTGGTTGCTAGGGTGTTCTGGGTGGTTGCTAGGGTGTTGCTAGAGAGACTCATCAGACCTGTACAATCTCTGTCAGCAGTGAATCAGTGTGTTTTAAAGTTGACAGTCTGTGTTTTCTGGATCATCTTGACTACAGTATTTCCACTATATCGACATGAAATCATTTTCAATGTAAAATATTGTGTTTACTTTTTCATTTTATGAAAACTTTCTCTTGTTTGAATGAAGTAGATTTTTCTGACTCTGTTGGCAGATATTTGTTCTTGTTTTAGTCATGAATCCACTTCATTTTGATCGATTTCTCCAGTAACACCACTTCTTATCTTCTGTGGTTTTGTTTCTTCAGTAAATGTATCTTAATTTGTGAATCTCTAGACACTTGCGCTGGAGAGCGGGTTTAGCGTTGATCCCGTGGAGAGCGAGCGTCGATACGAACCGCAGCAAACACCGACTGATGTCTGAGCAGCCCACAGGCGTCACCTCATTAATGTATTAATTAGAACCACACATCTGATGCATCATGGGAGAACAGCGCTGAGATGATGATGATGATGAAGATGATGGGAATAAAAAGCCCCAGAAAGTGGAGTCTGAGTTCAGATCCTCCTCTGCCTGTTTCTGACGTTACGCAATCAAGAGTCTTACATAAGCATCTTCAACAAACCACATCTGAAATGTAGAAACCTCAGCCGCTACACTTCACACACACACGCTTACACACACTCACGCTGGACAGTAGTACTGTGCGTCTGTGCTGTAGTGTTTATACGGCTGAATTTCAGCAGTAAAGCTGTGATCTCTCTGTAAACAGCCGTGATTCAGTTTTACTGCTTCATCAATCATAACGAGACGCTCGTTTAGTTTGACGAAACGCTCGTGTCCCGTAGACGCCGCGATGCTATGGATTGTTTACGGTCGCCATGCAACATCACAGCTGATGCACGTCACATTCGCTCATATTTATGATGTGTTATTATGTAGAGTCTGGTTTTGACAGAGCGAGACTCTGATGTTTCATTTGTTGTGGTTCATCTGATCTTTTGCTTTGTGTCCAAGTTTCTAATGCAAACACTGAATGAGAATGACTCGTTTGCATGTTTTATGTATATTCAATGCAGAGGAAAGTAAGCTACATTTTTAGTTTTAACGTTATTTATTCTTTAGACATTTCACATTTAATACAGTAAGTATCAGCTGTTTACAAAGTGACCCAAATTTGGTTTCTGTCCGATAAAAATGTACAATTTACTCTTGGAGCCGTATTGACATCCCAGTATCTCTGGAACTGAACCACATAAGGGCTTAAAAATTAGGATGTTAAAAGAAAAGTTTGTTATGAGCTAAAATCTAAAAGGATGTTTAGATATCTTTAACACTTCTTGAGTTGCGGGCATGCAAACTTTAGAAAAAAAGCTTGAAAAATGCTTTTTTCCAATTTTTGAATGGTCCCCGTTGGCATATAATGCAACAAAGTTTGCTCAAGTCAACAGATTTCACTAATAGAGCTGCCAATCTCTGTGTAAAAATAACATGATGATGCTGCCAGCTGTGTAAAGTCATTTTTACCCTCCTGTAATTTGGCTCCAATTATCAGGTGAAAATTGTCATTTTGAGACGCATTAAATGGATCAAAAGTGACAGTGAAGACATTTATAATGCTACAAAATATTTAATTTTCAAATAAATGCTGCTCTTTTGAACTTTCTATTCATCTGTGAATCCTGAAAAATAAAATGTATCACAGTTTCCGCACAAATATTGGGCAGCACAACTGTTTTCAACATCGCCTCGACTGGCGCTCAGAGATGTATACAGTTCAATACAGCTGTTTCAATAGAGGAAAGTAAGCTACATTTTTAGTTTTAACATTATTTATTCTTTAGACATTTCACATTTAATACAGTAAGTATCAGCTGTTTACAAAGTGACCCACATATCGTTTCTGACCGCTAAAAATGTACAATTTACTCTTGGAGCCGTATCGACATCCCAGTATCTCTGGAACTGAACCATATAGGGCCTTAAAAATTAGGATGCTAAAAAAAAGGTTTGTTATGAACTAAAATCTAAAAGGATGTTAAGATATCTTTAACACTTCTTGAGTTACAGGCATGCAAACTTTGGGGCGGGAACATGAAAAATGCTTTTTTACCATTTTTGAATGGTCCCCATTGGCATATAAAGTAACAAAGTTTGCTCAAGTCAACAGGTTTTGCTAATAGATCTACCAATCTCTGTGTAAAAATAACATGATGATGCTGCCAGCTTTTTAAAGTCATTTTTGCCCATCTGTAATTTGGCTCAATCTCAGGTGAAACATTGTGATTTTATGACACATTAAATCAAAAGTGAGAGCAAAGATATTTATAATATTGAAAAATATTTCTATTTCAAATAAATGCTGTTTTTTTTTAACTTTCTATTCATCTGTGAATCCTAGAAATAAAATTTATGACAGTTTCCACAAAAATATTGAGCAGCACAACTGTTAGAAATGTTTGTTGAGCAGCAAATCAGCATATTAGAATGATTTCTGAAGGATCATGTGACACTGAAGACTGGAGTAATGATGCTGAAAATTCAGCTGCGCATCACAGAAATAAATTACAGTTTAACAGATATTCACATAGAAAACAGCTGTTTTTAAGTTAGAATAACATTTCACAATTTTTACAGTAGTTTTGATCAAGTAAATGCAGCCTTGTTGAGCAGAAGAGACTTTTTTTTTAGAAACATTAAAAATGTTGCTGACCCCAATCACACACACACACACACACACACACACACACATGTGGCCGGAGGAGCAGCGTTATGTTTTGCTGTCAACACAGGAATCAATCAGATCTGATCTCAATGTGACATCGCCCTGAACGACGGCGAAACGGGCGACGCTTTGTGTCCAAACACACACGCGCGGCTGGCGCCTGATCTCGCTCAGTCCTCTGAAAATCCACAAAAGAACAACAAAGACGCAGGATAATTAGCAGAAATGAGAAACGAGGGAGTGTGAGAGAATGAGGGAGAGACGGATGGAGAAGTAGGGCGAGCGTTTGAGTGAGCGAGATCCATATGGACCCGCGGCTCTCAGACAGACAGAGTGATAATTAAAAGAGTATAAATTTAGCTGCTGGTAACAGCTGGTGCGGCGACGTGTGTGTGTGTGTGTGAGAGAGAAACACACGCACTGCAGGTTTAAAGGCCAGAAACAAACACAATTATAAAATGTTCGTCCTGTTGTTCTGTATGTGTTCAACATGTGTGACCTTCAGATGTCTGTGACAATAAACCAGAACAGCAAGATGACGTTTATTTTTATTCAGAAAAATGTTTTATTCATAAAAAAGGTTTATTTATTCCCTTGCTCTTATTTTCTGCATTTCTTTTTTTGCTCCAGTAAGGTTTAATTAATCTTGTGATATTTTAGTATCATTGAGATAGTGGTATCGTTTTTTGTTAATATTTTAAATTAATTAATTTTTATATTCTATGAAATTTTATTTTATTTTGTTATTTTATTTACATCTCTGAATTTGTAATTTCCTGGGAATCAAACCCATGACCTTGGTATTTTTATTTTATTTTATTTTATTTTATGTAACTTAGTTCCAAAATTGTTTGGAGAAAAGTGTGTTTTTATTTTGACAGGTGGTTTATTCACATACTATAATACAATTTATGACTATTTTTAATTTGCTTAAATGTTGTATTATCATTTTTTTAATTACTTTGTTTTATTTTAGTATTTCAGTTTAAATTATTTTAGCACTTCCACTGAAACTTATCTTTTTTAGGTATTTTATTTTATTTACAAGAGCTTTTTATTTTATTTTATTTTATTTTATCTCAAATGGGTTGGTGAAGATAGTGTTTTTGTGACAGTTATTTTATTTTATTTACATCTCTGAATTTGTCATTTCCTGGGAATCAATAGTATTTATGTATATTTTAAATTTGCTTTTATGTTGTATATTTTCTTTTTTTATTTTAGTATTTCAGTTTTAGTTTGAATGGTTTTAGTGCTTCCACTAATTCTTATTTTAGTTAGTTATTTTATTTACATTTATGAATTTGACATTCCCTGGGAATCAAACCCATGACCTTGGTATTTTATTTTATTTTATTTATTTATTTATTTATTTATTTTAATTTTACTCTTGCTTAATTTTGTGAAAGGTGTTTTTATTATGACAGGTGTTTTATTCATATACTGTACTATTATAATATTTTAATATAATTCAAATATCTATTTTATATCTTTATTTATATTTTTAATTAGCTTTTATGTTGTATATTTAGATTTTTTTAATTATTTTATTTTATTTGAGTATTTCCGTTTAAATGATTTTAGTACTTCCGCTTAAACTTATCTTATTTTAATTAGTTTTTTTATTTTGTCTACATTTAAGAATTAGGCATTCCCTGGGAATTTAACCCATTTCTATTAATATTTTTTATTTTTTTTTATTTTATTTTAAATGACATTTAAAATAAAAGAAAAGAAAAGAAACATGAATTAAAGTGAACGGAGTCCGTCTGGACCGGAACGGTCTCTCGGTTCAGATCTGGTTCTAGTTCGGCGTGATCTGTCGTTCTGTCCGGCCCGTCGAGCGTGTCCTTCACAGAGGACGGTGACGTGAGCGTTATCAGGACATCCTCTCTGTCTGGAGTCGCTGTTTCAATTAAAAACAGGATGCTCTTATTTCTGCTTTGTCCCTAAAGATGCTCTTTCAGACGCAGATGTCTCTCGCAGCCTCTGGGGTTTTTCTGCAAGCCTCTGCAAGACACTAAATCTCACAGAAACGCACACAAGTTCCTCTCGATTTAACAAGCCCTCACACCGGCTGCCCCCAAAACCTACTTTCAGAAGCAGTGAGTACGGCCGTGCTGCTGCTGCTGGAGTTAATGAGGCATCATTACCTGAATGATTTGTGTCCTGAAACAAACGTGTTCGCAAGGTCAGAGCTTCATCACGTGCTGCTTTACTCCTCATAATCATCTGCTGCTGTTCAGACCCTCAAACCCTCAAAAAGGGTTGTTCTGTACTGTTGTAGCATTTAGGAATATTTTCAATTTGCGTTTATGTTTTATATTTTTCATTTTAATTTTAGTGCAGTTTTAGTTCATTTTAGTACTTCAGCTTCAGCTTATTTTAGTTATTTTATTGTTTATTTATTGTTATGCGTTTGACAGTTTTTTATTTTATTTTATTTATTTTTAGTTTTATTTATTTGGCATTCCCTGGGAATCAGTGCTTCAGTTGACCTAACCCATGAGCAAGTTTTTATTTTATTTTATTTTATTTTATATTTTTTATTTACTTTTAGGCATTTGACAGTGTTATTTTATTTTATTTTTACTTTTATGCATTTTGTTTTATTTTATTTTATTTTATTTTTATTTACTTTTATGCATTTGACAATGTTATTTTATTTTATTTTTACTTTTATGTATTTTATTTTATTTTATTTTAATTTTATGCATTTGCCATTCCTTGGGAATCAGTGGTTTGGTTGACCTAACCAAATTGTTTTTAAAGTATTTTATTTTATTTTATTTTAAATATTTATTTTAAATGCTTTTTTGCCATCAGGAATCAAACCAATGACCTTGATCCTATGACTAATATTTTATTTTATTTTATTTTATTTTATTTTATTTTATTTTTTTTTTTTTTTTTTTTTTCCTGGGAATTGAACCCATGGCCTTGAGTTTGTTTGAATATTTAATCTAATTTTTTTAAAGATTTTATTTAATTTGCAATTGACATTCCTTGAACATCAAACCCATCACCATGTTTTTTAAGTTCATATATTATAAACCAGTAGACTTTTTGTTTTTTTTGTTAATCTGTGGGGTTTATCTGTGGATCCAGACTGTTACTCTGATCTTTAGTCGTCTTCTAGATCTTATGTGTGTAAATATTGCAAAAAGTGTGAATCTCAACAATCATCTTCAGATTTTTAAAATCTGTCAGATTCAGATTTACTTTTAATGTAGTTTTGCATCACGTTTACCTTCTTAAACTGTAAAAACACCAGGATGATGAGTTCAGTTCCCAGTAAACACACTTTTGTTTTCTTGTGTTTTTCAGGCTCTGATATCGTCCAGTGGATGCAGAAGAACCTGAACATTGAAGACCAAGGTACAGTAAGATTGGAGATCGTGTTAACCTGTGAAACCCCGTCTGTCTTTCCTGGAATCACACTCACAAACTCAAGACAGCGTACAGACAGAGAGGAGAGCCGCGGATCTGTCCTGACAAATCAGCTCGTGTCGCCGCAAACCCGTTTACCGCGGTAAACTCGTTAGGCGGGAGAGAGCCGGCCGATCGTTCAGGCCGTTTGTCGTTATTCAATTACGTGGCGGGTTGGCGAAGGTGACGGCGGTAAATAAACGGCTTGAGGAGGAAATCAAACCCTGGCATTTACATTCACTGAGCTTCATTGATTTCAGCTTGATTTGTTTTTAGCCCAGCGTGACCTTCATCAAATCAGACGCCGATTCACATTCAAACGAGAACGATGTGCCAATGTTCTCTCAACGTTATAAACAAACGTTCTTCCAGTAACGTTAATACAACATTCATTTAGTGTTGTCTAAACATTAGCACAATATTTATATATTGTTCACAGAACATTCGATGTTCAACTCTTTTTTTAAACATCAGTGCTAGTTTTGGAATCTTCAGAGAAAAGTTACATTTTGAAAATACGGTTTGTCAAAAGTAACAAATTAAAAGTAGTTTTTCAAATGATAAAATGGAACATTCCTGTAACATTTTCTCAAATGTTCAAATAACCAAAAAAAATGTTTTTAAACATTTTTAAAAAATACTGGACGTTTTGAACATTTAGAAATGATGTTTTCATAAATTAATGGATACTTTTACAAAACTTTCTCCCAGTGTAATTATACTTAAATGAAACTAAAACTAAAGCCATACAACATTTTTTGTTACTTGAAATAAAATAAACTTTAACTGAAATAAAATAAATAATAAAATATTTTTAAAATAAATAAAATAAAAAAAACTAAATGCATTTCTCAATTTTATTTTGTTTATCTTGATGTACTTAATTATCTTTAATCAAAAATTAGAAAATAAAAACTAATACAAATATATAGGCACATTAAAAATAAAAATATTAATAGTAAAATTAATAGTATAAAATACATTTTTAATCTAATTTAATTAGATGATGTTTTGATTAATTAATCTAATTAAGGCCTAACGTAAACTATGGAACATAAATGAAGATAATATGAGAAACATCTCAGTATTTTTTGTTCGTATAATGAAAGTCATTGTTGATCAAAACAGCTTTGTTACAGCTTTAAAATACCTTTTTTATGTTTCACAAAAGAATGGTTTGAAACAACTTGAAGGTGAGTAACTGACAGAATTTTTTTGTGAACTATCCCTTTAATGTTTTTATTTTTATTGCTTTTTTAATGAAGTGATACTCTAAATAAGAAGATAAATCTGCCAGCAGGTGGCGGTAAATGTTTTTATGAGTCATCAATTCATTCGATTCATTCAAATGAATCATTCTCTTTATGATTGGACCTTTGAATCATTGATTCACATTGATTGATTTACAAACTAAACTGCTGTTTTTGTGCAAGAATTCTGCTGTGACTTCAAAGGTAATATGTTCTCTGCAAAATTGAGCAAAAACACATAATATTGCATTTAAATTGCATATAACACAATATCAATTTCTTATTCACTGAACTGTCGTATAAAATCACACTTAAACTGGTGATAGATCGGGACACAATCAGCACTCGTGTCACATTGCTCTCGCTGCCCGTGTGATATCGTGAAAACACATACGGGGCTTTTTTTGCACCAATATCTTGAATTTGTTTTATCACATTTGTCAACAGTCAACTGTATGAAATATAAGATGGCGTACAGGTCTCGCGGAGCCAGCGCGTTAACTGCGTTAAAATATTTTAATTGCGTTATTTTTCGTAATTGCGTAACTAATTATTTAAGGTAACGCATTAAACTGACAGCCCTATTAATAATAATAATCACAATAATACTAATAAAATGACTGAACCTTTAAGTAAAATTAAAATGAGAAAGAAGTTATTTTTACAAATTTGTATGATCTGTGTCAGCGGTGATGGGCGTGAATGTCTAGTACAGACAGATGAAGAAACGTGATGCGTGTAAATGTGCGTTTATTCCAGCTCCGTTTATGCTCCATTTGCAGTGCATTATGGGAACCGTGTGTGCTGGTCTGGCAGCAGGTGTTTCTGTGTCTGTCTGTCTCTCTCGAGACCCGAGGACATACTTTGTCTTTCTGTCTCTCCGTGACCTTGTGGAAAGTAGATTCTGCGGAGAGACGAGGAACGGCTCGACTGCTCCTCCTGAGGGTCCTTCACGTCTTTAAGGGAGCGCTGAATTACACTGAACTTTCACAAGACACTCCACTAGATAAAACCATACCTGACACCAAATCGGTGCTTATAAAAAAATTTTTTGGTAGAAATTGTATTTCTTCAAAAATCCTTTCTCAACTGGTGATGTACATTCATTGGTTTAAAAGATCAGGATCCTCAAAAATATTCAGCTTTTAAACTTCTGGAAAGCTGAATTTGAATTATTTGAATATTTTAGTTACCCTTTTGAATTCAAATAAAGTTTAAAAGCAAAACTGAAGCTTGGAGACTTTGAATATTGTCAGAAATGGGCTTGGAGTCAAAAGGGTTGAAGCGCTGTGTTAATATTTGAAGAAATAATTCATCAAACATTTGAACCCTGTCGTCGTTCACGCGGCCTGTGATTTCAAACCCATCTGATGTTCTTTTGTGGAACACCAGGAGATGTTTTCTCATTCAGAAAGTCTTTCGTATCATGTCATAAACATCTGAACAGATGTGTGTGTGTGTGTGTGTGTGTGTGTGTTGCAGTGGAGGCTCTTCATCTGGGGACGCTGATGGCGGCTCACGGTTATTTCTTCCCCATATCAGACCACGTTCTCATGCTGAAGGACGACGGAACCTTCTATCGCTTTCAGGTGAGACGCTCTGAGATTCTCTCATCTGATTGGCTGAGAAGCTCGTGACTGTCTGAAGACCCGAACCGCATCATGATGAAACATAACATTACTCACATTCACATTCATTATGTTGATCATATTTTCATACATATTCATTTTCATGTTATATTCTGATGCATATTCATGATGTCATTAATATTCTGATACATATTTAAATTCATGCCATTATATTCATATGCATCTTTCTGATTACATGTTATTCATATTCTGATACATATTCATGAATTTATTATTGATATTTGTGGATACATTCATATGTTTATAAATATTAATAGTCGTGAAGTCAGTAAAATGAAGATACATATTTATGTTTTTATTATTCATAATAATGATTTCATTATTGATGTTGATATTTATGGATTAATTTATTACTATTTATGGTTTCGTTCATATGTTGATACATATTAATATTCATGAAGTCAGTAAAATTAAGATACATATTCATGTTTTTATTATTCATATTAATGATTTCATTATTAATATTGATATTTATGAATTCATTCATATGCCGATACATTACATTATACATTACATTTTCATGTTTTTATTATTCATATTCATGATTCATTAATATTTATGGTTTCATTCTTCATGAAGTCAGTGAGATAAAGATACATATTCATGATTTCATTAATGATATTGGTTTCATTATTTTTTATGGTTTCATTTGTATTCAGATGCATATTCCTGATTTTATTATTCATGTCTTTATTGTTTATATTCATCCACATTACATGAATACGTTAATATTCATGAAATCAGTAAAATGAAGATACATATTCATGTTTTTTTATTATTCATATTCATGATTTCAGTAAGATTCATTTATTAATATTTATGGTATATATTGGTTTCATTATTTGTTATGGTTTCATTTGTATTCGTATGCATATTCCTGATTTTATCATTTATATTCATGATTTAATTCATATTCATGTTTTTATTATTCATAGTCATGATTCCATTGTTTATATTCTGTTACATATTCATATTCATGGTGTCATTAATATTCAGAGGTCAGCGGTAATGAGATTGTAGAGGATTCTGTGCGTCAGCAGGTGAAATGAAATGTTGATCTTCAGGTGGTCACATCAATTATTCTGTGATTCAGTCATGTGTGAGATCAGAAATGATCACTGACCCATCGTTCACTTACAGACTCCGTACTTCTGGCCGTCAAACTGCTGGGAACCAGAAAACACTGACTACGGTAAGAGCATCTGTGTGTGTGTGTGTGTGTGTGTGTACAGACTGTTGTGTTTTATCCTCCTCTGATGTTCTTGAGCACTGGCGTCTTGAAACACGAGGAAGTGTCGGAGCAGATCAGACGAATCGATCAACAAACTGTACATGATGTTCATCTGAGTCCTCAGAGAGATGGAGACGAAGACATCAGATGGAAACGTGTCTTTCTTGTGCGGGCTGCAGAAATGATGTATTCATTGATTAAAATTAATTGTAATATAATGAATTTTTAAAATATTGAATTTGATTTTTGAATATTAAATTATAATTTAATACTATTCAAATAATATTAAAATAATTAAATAAAAAATAAGTAACATAATTAAAATAATTTTATTACATCACCTGTTCTTCAGCTTTTACATTTCCTGATGAATCTAAATTGACTTTTCAAGTCACTAATGATTAGGGGGTTTTTTAAATCACAAATAGCCATTTCTAAAAATGTCCATGACTTTAACAAATTGTATTATTTTCCCTCATTTTTTCAGATCTAGAAAACAAAATCTTTAAATATTTTTTTACTCACAAACATTTTCACCTTATTTTTACCTGATAAAATATTTTAGACGCGTTCATTTAATTCATAAATAATTAAATTAAAAATTAAAAAATAATTCATTTAAAAATGTACATGACTTCTTAAGTTTTTATTAATTTTCAGTGTGTTTTTAATAACTTTTCCAGGTCTAGAAATTACCCTTTTAAAATTCCTTTGTATATCCAGATTTTCAAAGAAAGAGAATCCTGGTTCATAAATAAATATAACAAATTAAAATAAGAAATATGTTAGCTTACATCTTGATTCTTAGTTGTTTTTGCTTATTTTACTGAATGTTTTGTCACGAACAGTCATCTTGTGGCCTGTTTGGAAGTGTGCTGATGCCCCCTAGTGGGCCCCGGACCCCTGAATGAGAACCATGGCTTTGTATTACGTGTTTCTGAGTCTGAAGGTGTGTCTGTGTATAATATAAAGCTCATTTACTCCTGCTTGAATCTGAATGTCATATCAGACCCCTTAAAATATCAGATCAATGCATTTGTCCAGTCTGAGCGCAGTGAGTGCAGGCGATGACTGTTTCATCACATCTAAAACAGCTAAACCTGTCTCTCTGTGTGTTTCTGTCTGCAGCGGTTTACCTCTGTAAACGAACAATGCAGAATAAAGCTCGTCTGGAGTTGGCCGATTATGAAGCTGTGAGCGTTTCTCTTGTTTTCGTTTTATTTGGATTAATGAAAATCTCAGGCTTTATGAACTGAAGTGTGTGTGATGAAGTGGGACGTAAGGCACAGATTGTATTGGTGCGTGTGTTTTCCGCAGGAGAGTTTGGCGAGACTACAGAGAGCTTTTGCACGGAAATGGGAGTTTATATTTATGCAAGCAGAAGCGCAAGCGAAGTGAGTGATCAGATCTCAGATCAGACGCTGGAGTCTGTATCAGTGTGAGTATGTGATAGTTCACATGACTTTCTCTCTCCCGTCAGAGTGGACAAAAAACGGGACAAGATCGAGCGGAAGATCTTGGACAGTCAGGAGCGAGCCTTCTGGGACGTTCACAGACCTGTGGTGAGTCTGAATCCCAGCACAGGAAATAAACAAACAAACACTTTAACATTTCATCTCAAGCATGAATTCTGCTTATTCTCTTTATGTGCTGAAAAATGACGGTCCTGAGGTTGTAATTAAATAAAGTAGTTAAAAACTGAATTTTAAGTAGTTTGGGATACTTTTGTTTAGCAGTGTTTATTTTGCATAAATAATAATTAATATTTAAATTATTTTGTCTGAAAATAGTAAATGTTAGGAAAAATACTTTTTACCTAGTTGTAATAGTATTTTTAATAAATATCAATAAATATAAATAGGGTTCTTAATGAATAAAAAATATTAAAAAAATTTAATCTAATGAATTATTAATTAATGTAATTAATCGCAAACTAAATTTGCCTGTGAAAATACCCACAAAAGATTATTTAAAGCTATTACTGTGCTAAATGAGAAAGTAGCAAGTAGACATTTCAAATTGTAGCGTTAGAAATATTTTATTTGATTCAGTATAAAATTTATTACACATAAACATTTAGGCTGCAACGGCCTAACGTAAACTATGGAACATTAAAGAAGATCGACAAAGAAACATCTCAGTATTTTTTGTCCACACAATCAAAGTCATTGCGAACCAAAACAGCTTTTTTACCAACAGTCTTTAAAATACAAAAAGGTTTGAAAGAACATTAGGGTGAGTAAATGATGACAGAATAAACATTTTTTGGATGAACTGTACCTTTAATGTTTTTATTTTTATTATTTATTTATTTATTTTATTTAATTGTTTAATGAAATTATTTTTTAAATAAGAAACTAAATCTGCCAGCAGGTGGCGGTAAATGTCTTTATGAGTCATTCATTCATTTGATTCGCTCAAACAGCTGATTCATTCTCTTTATGAATGGGCCTTTGAATCATTGATTCACACGATTCCTTCAAAACACAGATTTATTCAGAAACTAAAAATACTGTGTTGCGCTGAGACGTGCAACAATTCTGCTGTGGCTTCAAAGGTAATATATTCTCTGCAAAACTGAGCAAAAACATAATATTGCATTTAAAATATAACACTGTATCAACTTCTTATTCATTGAACTCGTATAAAATCACATTTAAGCTTGCGATAGATTGGGACACAATCAGCTCTTGCTGCCTTTGTGATATTGTGTGATATGTGATATATATATATATATATATATATTTATATATAGATATGAGTCAAAACACATACAGGGGCATGTTTTATACCAATATCTTGAATTTTAGGGCATAACTGCATTTATGGAGTTGTTTCCCTGCATCATATTTGTCAACAGTCAACTATATGAAATATAAAATGACGTACAGATCTGGCGGTGGGGCCAGTGTGTTAACTGCATTAAAATATTTTAATTGCGTTATTTTTTTAGTAGCTAATTAAGTTAACGTGTTAAAATGACGGCCCTAATAAATATATACCCTCTTTACATATTTAGTCATTGAATCATTTTTAATTGAATTTTATTTTAAATAGTATATGACACCAACATGAAAAAAAAAACCTTTTTTTTTTTTTAAAGATTTATCCTTTTCATAATTTCAGGCATCACACACATATGCACACACACGTCTCTCTCACACACACACACATCTTGTGCAGGTTTGGAGACTCTGTTTCTCGTTATCTCGTTAGCATACTCTGGAGATTGTCTAAACGAAGTGTGTTGTTGACAGACGGACACACGCACACACACACACCCACACTATATTTCCTATTTAATACTGTACAGCCGCCTTGTCACAATTCTGTATTGTTAAAGGCGCTATATAAATAAAGGTGACTTGACTTGACTTGACACACACGCACACACAGGTGTGTCTGTCTGATTTACTAATTGTGGCTCCACAGGGACGGTGATTTGGTTTCTGCATAATCACTCTGATGAATGAAATTATAATATGGTTATTTACACACGTCTGAACCGAGTGTGACGTTTATGTCAGTGCTACATTACACACCTGTCATGAAAAAAACACAAAACCTTGATGACTAAAGACATTTCAAATTGCCTCGAACTGTAAAAGTATTCGTGTTAATAGCAGTTTATGAATATTCATGACCTGTGTGTGTGTGTGTGTGTTGCAGCCTGGCTGTGTGAACACGACTGAAGCCGACATAAAGAAATCCTCCCGGATGAAGCAGCCGCACAAAACACGGAAGGTAAACACACACACACACACACACATATATTAACGGCATATGTAATCTCATATTTCTGCCAGAAACTGATCTTACATTTCTATATAAAGTGAGGCTCAGAGGGGCATGAGAGCAGTCAAATTCATAAATTCATGTTGAGATTAATGTTTTAAATATAACATTTTGAATACAGAAATATTAAATGATTTAAATAACTAAAGATACTTTAAAAATGAAACTAAATCTGCCAGTTGGTGGCGGCAAGTCACTGTTTTAATTACTGAATCATTCATTCATTCATTTGATTCGTTCGAACAGCTGATTCAAGTGACTGTCTTTATGAATGGGCAATTGAATCATTGACTCAGTTCATTCATAAACGAAACAGATTCATTACTCAATGTTGCAAAAACACGTAGAAACCTTTGAATCTCCCCTCAGTGCAAACACAAATATGCTGATGGGGTCAGTCGCACTGATGCTCCGAAATATTTTTTCATGGTCACACGCAGTCGCAAATGCAACTGAAATGTTCAGACTGTAGAGCCCATAAATGCTTGTTGTGACAGTAAAGAAGAGATGTAGTGTGTGGAGTGACTATTAAAGTGTTGAATTGTTGTTGACAGTGAAATAAGTGCTGATCATGTTTATGTGTGTGTGTGTGTGTGTGTGTGCAGTCGGTGTACGGTCTACAGAACGACATCCGCAGTCACAGTCCCACTCACACGGCCACACCGGAGGTCAAAGAGCCCACAGAGGACGAGCTACGCAACCAGGTGACAAACAATCATGAGGCTCTTAAAGGAGAAGCCCATTTCCAAAACAAAGATTCACAGATAATGTAGTCACCCCCTTGTCATCCAAGATGTTCATGTCTTTCTTTCTTCAGTCGTAAAGAAATTATGTTTTTTGAGGAAAACATTTCAGCATTTTTCTCCATATAATGGACTGATATGATATGGTGCCCCAAGTTTGAACTTCCAAAATGCAGTTTAAATCTAGATATTGCTATTTTTTCTCACCTTATTTTGTTTTTCTCAACATGAACAAATTACAAATACCACTGATATCACATTTGTGACCCTGGAGCACAAAACCGGTCATAAGTATCACAGGTACATTTGTAGCAGTAGGCAAAAATACACTGTATGGGTCAGAATTATAGATTTTTTGTTTTATGCCAAAAATCATTAGGATATTAAGTAAAGATCATGTTCCATGAAGACATTTAGTAAATTGCCTACCGTAAATATATCAAAACTTAATTTTTGATTAGTAATATGCATTGCTAACAACTTCATTTGGACAACTTTAAAGGTGATTTTCTCAATATTTTGATTTTTTTGCACCATCGGATTCAGATTTTCAAAGAGTTGTATTGTCTTTTGTCATATTTTATTTATTATTTCAGCTTTATTTATTCAGCTTTCAGATGATGTATAAATCAATTTCACAACACTGCCCATTATGACTGATTTTGTGGTCCGGGGTCACATATTTGTGCTTGTAACCCTTAATGTGTGCATGAATTCTATCTCTCTTTCTAATGAACATAAGTATACAATTTTCATCAAGAAACTAATAACAAAGTCTTAAACTCTTAACAGATCAGAAATCAAAGACAGACAATGAATGAATAGATGAATAGTAATAAATAATATACACAAAAGTGAAAATTATGTATTACAAAAAATCTAATTTTTTTATTCTGACATGACATTCTCAAAACATCAGAACAAGACAAAATAAGACACAATAAATAAATAATTAATAATATAAAAAATAAACTATTAAATCAGCAAGTTATTATAAGAAAATAAAATAATTTTGATAATTTTTGACTCATTTTTTGTAGGGCTCTTCTGAACATTATAAACAGAAGACGGATTTAATGAATCTACAATTATTAACATTTTATTTGTTTATTATTAATACAAAACATAGTATTCTCTGGTCTGTATTTTCTAAGGTGAAAGTCATTTTTCTATAAGCTAATCGTGTCATGTTCTCCAGAACACTTGAGAAACTGCATGAGAAAATATGTTTGTGTGCATGTACAGATGTGTTCTGGATGTGCTACGGTTTCAGGCACAGGAAGTGTTGTTTTCTATGTAAGTGATGATATTTGCTAAAAGCAAATCCTGAGAACACTGACGCAACCAGCGGCTCTTCACCTGATGGCATATGATTACACAGATTGGAAATGATCAAAATAAATGTTCTCGAGTGCGTCTTCCTCTTCCTGTCTGGAGAAAACAGACTTATTTACGAGAACATGTTTAGACTTTATACTGACTAAAATTAGCCTGTCTGCACATTAAATCTTCAAGACACAGTTTTCATGAGCAGCTCACAGCTCTACAGTCTGTACAATCACACACACACTGAAACACACTCACATACTGTGTTATATATATATACGTTTGGGATCAGTAAGACTTGTAATGTGTTTTAAAGAAGTCTCTTCTGCTCATCAAGGCTGCATTTATTTGATCAAAAACACAGGAAAAAAAACAGTAATATTGCAAAATGTTATTATAATATAAAATTATGTTTTTTATTTTCATATAATTTAAAATAGAATTTATTCCTGTGATACTCCAGTCTTAAGTGTCACATGATCCTTCAGAAATCATTCTAATATGCTGATTTATTATTCGAATTATCAACTATTTTTCTGGAACCTGTGATTCTTTTTTTTTAGGATTCTTTGATCAATAAAAAGTTAAAAAGAACAGCATTTATTTGAAATATAAAAGATATTTTATGCCAAGGATGTGTTAAATGAACAAAAAGTAATAGCATCGATTTACATTGTTAGAAAAGATTTATATTTTGAATAAATGCTGTTCTTTTTAACCTGTTATTCATCAAAGAATCCTGAATAAAAGAATCACAGGTTCCAAAAAAAATATTTGTCAGCACAACTGTTCCAACACTGATAATTGTAATAATAAATCAGCATATTAGAATGATTTCTGAAGGATCATGTGACACTTAAGACTGGAGTAATGATGCTGAAAATTCAGCTTTGAATCACAGAAATAAATTATATTTTAAAGTATATTAAAATAAAAACCATTATTTTATATTGTAATAACATTTTACAATATTACAGTTTTTTCTGTTTTTGATCAAATAAATGCAGCCTTGTTGAGCAGAAGAGACTAATTTTAAAAAACATTACAAGTCTTACTGATCATTTATAGAAGCGTCCCTGTGATTTACAAACATCACATTTTACAGAGCAGTGTTGTAGAATTTTCCTCGCTCAAAATAAATTGCTCTGAAGAGGTTTTGAAGCCAGATAGACCTTTATTAACAAGTTAACAAAAGGCTGAGTAATGTTCGAACACCACTCCAGAGTTCTGTCTCAAGCTCACATATATACATCCTGAAGCATTCCATATATGCACTGTTGTATTTTTGGACAAGGTATTTTTTTTTACCATATATGAATTCCTGAAGGTTGATCAATAGCTGTCATGTATTTCTAGCTCCTGAACAGGTTTGTTCCAGGCACGAGTGTTTTTCAAGCTTTAAATAGTTCTCTTTGCTCTTGCTCACTGCACAGACTTAATACACATAGTCAGATGATAATAGTAGAATAATATCCTCTTATGCATAGGCACAATTCTATGTCTTATATTGATTCAAGATTGATGAAAATCTTCTACAGCAGCAGTGATTGTGTGGAGGACAGTGAGTTTGATCAGGTGTGTGTTCATCTGTTCTCCTGCAGATTCAGTACTGGCAAGCGCAGTTAGACAGACACCGGTTAAAAATGTCCAAAGTGGCTGAGAGGTGAGTTCACTTGATCTGAACTTACTCAATATACACTAGTGTTCAAAAGCTCACCAAAGCTGCATTTATTTGATCAAAAATACTGTAGAATTATGAAATATTATTGTAATGTAATACAGCTGTTTTCTATGTGAATATCTGTTAAACTGTAATTTATTTCTGTGATGCGCCGCTGAATTTTCAGCATCATTACTCCAGTCTTCAGTGTCACATGATCCTTCACAAATCATTCTAATATACTGATTTGCTGCTCAACAAACATTTATGATGATTAGCAGTGTTGAAAACAGCTGTGCTGCACAATATTTTTGTGGAAACTGTCATACATTTTATTTTTCAGGATTCACAGATGAATAGAAAGTACAAAATAACAGCATTTATTTGAAATATAAATCTTTTGTAGCATTATAAATGTCTTTGCTCTCACTTTTGATCAATTGAATGTGTCCCTGATAAATAAAAATGGTACGTTTCAGGTAAAAATGATGTTTTAAAATTATTTATTTATTGTTGTTGTAGTTTGTTGAGTTTCTCGGAGCAGTATATGGAGTACGATCCGTTCTTCACCACACCGGAGCCGTCCAACCCCTGGATCTCCGATGACGTCACTTCCTGGGAGCTGGAGGTCAGGTGTGTGTGTGTCTCACCTTCTTCACTTCAGCGAACGATTTGAGCATAAACTAGGACGTGTCCTGCAGGAAACAGACACGTCCTTGATTCGTGTTTTCCTCATTCATTTACTGTGAAGTGATTAAAATGATTATTAATCTTTATTCTTTGAAAATGAATTCAGTGTCGTGAACCAAAGCAGAGCAGAGGAATCACAACACAAGATATAATGTGAAAATTAAAAAAGGGCAAAAGTTCAAAAGTGAAACGCAAAGCAAAAAAAATACATGAAAACTGTAATAAGAATGATTCATTATTTGTGTGCTCTGTTGTTGGTTTAATGTTGTGATGTGTCTCTGTGTCTCAGTAAAGAGGCGGGTCAGCAGCGGGTGAAGCGTTGGGGATTCTGCTTCGATGAGGTTCTGAAGGATCCGGTCGGGAGAGAGCAGTTCCTCAAGTTCCTGGAGTCTGAGTTCAGCTCGGAGAATCTCAGGTAAAAGCCTCAGTCTTCAGCTTTAAAAGACACAGAACAGGATGAGGATGAGGATGATGATGAAGAACATGAGTTTGATCAGAGAAACTCTGCAGCGCCATCTGCTGGCCATCAACACGCATGATGTCAAAGGTCTTTATACCTGACCTAAACTAACTGATCATATAATTACATTTGTGATGACATAAACAATCATGAAGCTGAGATTTGCAGAGGAGCACGAAGGGTCTTATAATTTATAGTGTGTGTCTGTGTATGTATAGATATATATTAGGGCTGTTAAACGATTAATCGCATACAAATTAAAAGTTTGAGTTTCCCTAATATATGTGTGTAATTATTATGTAAATGTAAATACACACAAATTAATGTATATATATTTAAGAGAAATATGTTATGTACAAAATATTTTTATTTATATTTAATATAAATTCTGTATAAATTATAATAAATACATATACTTGTCAATATTTCTTAAATATATGCTTGTATTTATATATGCATAACAATTGCACACACATATATTAGGAAAACTCAAACTTTTATTTTGTATGATTGTATGATTAATCGTTTACCAGCCCCAGTTTACCATATATATATATAAATACATTTTACAAAATTTTTGTTGCATTATATCCAACTATATTAAAATGTACTACATTTTAAACATTTTGAAACAATTACTTTCTATTACTCTATATTATAATAAAATTATACAATTAGCAATTTAAATAAGTAAACAAAAAGTAAATGTCCTATTATATCCAACTAAAATTATATTACAATTGATAAAAAATAATTATTTTTAAATAATTAAACAAAAAATAAATGTTGCATTATTTCCAACTATATTATATTAAAATATATTATTTTTGTAGCATTTTTAGATAATTAATTAACAGTGAAATTCCACATATTATATTAAATTATATTCTTTCTCTCTCTCTCTCTATATATATATATATATTATAATAATAACTATATTATATTAAAACTGATGACATTTTTAACATTTTCAAATATTTTAAAAAAGTAAATGTTGAATTATATCCAACTCTACCATATTAAGCTTATACATTTTTTTTACATTTTTAAATAATTACACAAAAAGTAAATATTGAGTTATATATCATACTATATTATATTACTTTTTTTTTTTTTACATTTTTAAATAATCAAAATCACTTATTCTGTTTTACATTTCAATGCAAACATAAATAAAAAGTAAACAGTGTGATATATATTATACTATATTACATTATATTATTATTATATATTATTATATTATTCTTTTTTTATATTTTTAAGTAATTAAACATTTTAAGAATTTGTATTTTTTTTATCAAATTCATTTCTTCTTTTTTATATTGTTTCTTGTCTTAATGCAAACATGAAGCAATGAATGAATGAATAAAAAGTGAATATTGTATTATATATCATACTGTATTATATTAAAATGTATTCTTTTTTACATTTTTAAATACAAATTTAATTTTTTAAAATGACGTATTCTTTTTTATATTTCAATAAGTGAATATAAAAAATATAAAAATGAAAAAAGAAAAAGAAAGTAAATATTGTATTATTTGTTATACTGTATTATATTAAAATAATAATATTCATATAATATTTAATATATATATTAAAATAATATTATATTAAAATAAAATAATTTTTCAATAAAAAATTGTATAATTTGAAAAAAAAATTAATTGAATTCACTGCAAACATGAATGAATAAATGAATGAATAAAAAGTAAATATTGTATTATATATCATTATATTAAAATGTATTCTTTTTTATGTTTTTAAACAAAAATGTAAATAATTTTTAATTTTTTAAGAGATCAAATTCACTGATTCTTTTTTTTTTTTTTTTTACATTTTTTGCATTCATGAATGAATGAAGATTTTTCTGGTCCTGGTTGGTGCGTGTGAGCCGTGTGATGTGTTTGTGATGGTCTCTGGTGGTCTGTGCAGGTTCTGGCTGGCGGTGCAGGAGCTGAAGAAGCGTCCCATCCGTGAGGTTCCCAGCAGGGTGCAGGAGATCTGGGAGGAGTTTCTGGCTCCTGGAGCTCCGAGCGCCATCAACGTGGACTCCAAGAGCTACGACAAAACCACGCAGAACGTCAAAGATCCCGGCCGATACGCTTTCGAAGACGCTCAGGTCTGTGATTCCGAACGGTTCTTTGGGTAACGGGAGTGTTTGATGCGGTTCTGACGGAACTCTGTGTTGGTGTTGATCAGGAGCACATCTACAAGCTCATGAAGAGTGACTCCTACAGCCGCTTCATCAGATCCAGTGCCTACCAGGAGATGCTGCAGGCCAAGAAGAAGGTAAAGCCCTTGAAACGACTGGAAACGGCCATCTGAGCGTCTCCGTGCCGTTACGTCGTCCTGCTTTACTACAGACGCTCCTGTCTTTATCTGCTGCACGTCTCTCATTTATTTCTATTAAAAGTCCTCGTTTCCCGTCACGTGGTTTCTGGAGCGTCTCTTTTGTTTTGCATGTGTTTCTTCTTCTGTTCTGTTGTGTCTGTTTTGTTTTGAAGTGGTGAAACAGGAAGTGCTGATGTGCTGCTTTTTCACATTACACATTTTAGGTAATCTGACTACTTCTGGATTACTTTTGACCCAAACTGTCATTTTAAGTATTTATGGTACTTCATAGTATCATCTTTTTGTAAAGTGCATTAAACTGATGGTCTCTGGGCTGTTCTGTGGTTCATTTCTCAGCTCTTTTTCTCTTTTCCTTCACAGAAAAGCAAGAATCTTTTCTAGGGTGTGAATCACAGGTGAGATTGTCTCAGAACTACATTCATCTACTTTGTATTATACAGAATATGAGAACATGTGTAATGAATTGAATCTGAGAAGCAGCAGTTCTGGAAGTAAAAATCTCTTTCATCTTCTCTGTAGCGTCTCATTTATACAGTATAAAAACAATGTTAACGGCTCAGACACATTTATTTGTGCACCTCTTTTCACAATTCACATTGTTTCATATCAGAAATTTCAATGGGGAAAAAATTCCTCACTTTTAAGAAGAGAGTAAAAATGTTTTTTTGCAAAGAGAAAAATGTTAACAGAAAAACTTTTGGTTTTGTTGAGAGATTTTACATTTTTAAGAGAACATTTTAAGATTTTTTTTTTTTTTTGAAGAAAGTAAAAAATGTTTTTGTTGAGAAAAGATGTTTTTTGAAGAGGGAAAAAATTAAAAGAATTTTGAGAGAAAATTGTTTTTATTTTATTTATTTAATTATTTATTTATTTATATGTATACACACACACACACATATATATATATACTTTTTTTTTTTGAACGGAAAAAAGAGGATTTTTTTTTAAAGAGTAAAAATGTTTTTGTTAAGAGAAAAGATGTTTTTTGAAGAGGCAAAAAATTGAAGAGACATTTTTGAGAGAAAATTGTTTTTATTTAATTAATTAATTAATTTATATGTATATATATTGTTTTTTAGTTTTTTTTTTTTGGAAGAAATTAAAAATGTTTTTTAAAGAGAGAAAATAATTTTTTGAAAACGTGCTTGGTGAGAGATTTTAAATGTTTTTAGTTTATTTATTATTTTGTTTTTAAGTGAACAAAGTTTTTAGAAAAAAAAAATTGGGTTTTTTTGTTTTTATAAAGAGTAAAAAAATTTTGTGAAGAGAAAAGACATTCTTTGAAGAGAAAAAAATAGTAAAAAGAGAAAAACTCTTTAAAAATTAAAACCGAAAAAAATTGAACGGAAAAAAGAGGATTTTTTTTAAAGAGTAAAAATGTTTTTGTTGAGAGAAAAGATGCTTTTGAAGAGAGAAAAAAATTTGAAAAGAGAAAAATTTCTAACAGAACTTAAAAAAATGAACGGTAAAATGTTTTGGTGAAAGATTTTAAATGTTTTTATTTTTATTTTATTTTTTATTTAAGAGAACAAACATATTCATTCGTTCATTCATTCATGTTTGCATTAAAATGTAAAAAAGAATGTGAATTTGTTTTTTTTTTAATTAAATTTTTGACTATTTAAAAATGTAAAAAAAAAAAAAACATTTTATTTTAATATAGTATAATATATAACTCAATATTTACTTTTTAATTATTTAAAAATGTTTAAAAAAGTATAAGCTTTAATATAATATAGTTGGATATAATTCAGCAAAAAAAAAGAAAATTTTGAGAGAAAATTGTTTTATTTTATTTATTTATTTATTTATTTATATGTATATATATATATATTTTTTTTTTTTTTTTAAGTAAAAATGTTTCTGTTAAGAGAAAAGATGTTTTTTGAAGAGGCAAAAAATGTAAGAATTTTTGGAGAATTTTTTTTTATTATTTATTTATGTGTATATATATGTTTTATTATGCTTTTTTATTAAGTATTAAGCTTTTTAATATAATAGCTGGATATAATTCAACAAAAAAAATTAAGAGAAAATTTTGAAAGAAAATAGTGGGGGTTTTTTGTTTGTTTTTTCAAGAGAATAAAAATTCTTTTGGTGAGATAATTTTTTATTTATTTTTTTTTTTTTAAACAGAAAAAAAAAGAGAAAAAAGTTTTGATGAGAGAAAAATATTCATGTGGCTCTGGAAGGACATTTTTTTCTACCTTGACATTTTTCCAGTATGCATAGCTTTTCATGTATTTCTGGGCGTTAATATAATTTGCATTTTTTGATGATTTATACCATGTAAGCTGAAATCTGATTTGAACATTTAAAAAAAACATCGCATTAAAGAACTAAATAATGCTGAAACTGAAAAGCAGAGAAACATTTACCACTGATTCTGTTTTCACGGCTATTTGAAGATTTTCCATGTTGTGTGTGTTTGTTTCTCAGATGCAGTCGGGCTCGTCCACGAGCGAAGCGCTTGTAAAATCACGCAGTCACGTCGCGTCACACGTGTGTACGTCACCGCTGATCATTAGACACGCATGAACACACACACACACACACACACACACACACATCGCCTCTGATTCTGGAGCTTCACATGGACTTAGGTTCGCAAAAGCCTTTCAGAAAAGCCATCGATCATTGATTCCGTCAGCTCCACTTTTCTCTCGGTTGATTTGCCTTTTGCACTTTCACTCTTTCATCTGAACCCTTACACTTATTTTTCTAAGATCATGTTTAGTTGTTTTCTGTAAGCTTTGCTTCTGTAAATGTGTACAGATCTGAAGAATCAGCGCTCATACAATCACTGCCGTTTCATACAGACATGAATGTGATGATGATGATGATGAAGATGATGTACAGTGTAGATTGTAATGGACGCTAATAATAATAACAACAATAATATTTGGACTATTTTAACACCATATTTGATCACCTGTACATTACACATGAGCCAGCGTCCTGAGATGAGAAACCGACCGACACTGATCTGAGATCTGCTATCTGCGCGTCACAGTGTTTCATTCGAGTTTTATTTCAGAAAACGACTGCGATCCAAAGATTATCAGAGAACGGAAACTGTCCGTGCAGGTTCTTGAGTTTCTCATATTATCGATTCTGTACATAAACCCACAATGACATGAATAAAGGGACTGGAAATGAACAGCGACTCAGTGAATCATTATGACTCGTTTGTGTCGTTGTGAACAGCAGAGGGCGCTGAATCACAGAGATTCAGTCAGGACTGGGTTCAAAAATTCTCTTTATATGGGTCATTCTCAAAAAAATCTTGATTTTTTTTTTCTGCCATAAAAGCTGTTTATTAGCAGTTTGATAGTATTGCTAAATGATATATTGACTTTTTAATAAAATATTGAATTTTTTTTTTTAAATATTATATTTTTTCAAAACATGTCTGTATTAAATTACAAAATAAGCTCATTTGCTAATGAAACTCAATTTCATCTTCGTGTTTTATAACCTTTGTAAGTGTTTCCATGTGTTTGTGTCACTATATAATTCCCATGATGTCAGTTTTCTTCATTGTTTTATCAAAATATTTATTTTTCTAACATAATGAAACTAAAGCATGAGTAGACGTGTTCAAACTAGACTGATCGTGTAAGTTCAGTCCACTGCAAATCTGTAAGATGTTGAGCATTTTAAAAAATCCAGCTCTTATAGATTGCATTTTCTTTATTTGAATGTATTCAGTATAACTCATTCACACAAACATCACAGTAACACCACTGGGGGGAACATTGTAAAGTACTGTGCAACAATGTTAAAAAAAAATGCACCTTTTCGTCCTCTAAAGTTTGAATGGAAATCATTTTCCCACAGCTTTTTGTATTTCTTTTTTAAAATACAGACATCAATTATTTTAATGCTGAAAATATTAATAGTTAAAAACTAATGCTTAAATTTGGTATAGACGTGAGAAACTATATTTTTAAGCATTTGCCATTCAAATAATGAAACTAAATCATTATCATCGTTAACTACCATTAATCCATTTAAACATGCTAGATTTAGCCAAAATTTTCATCTGCAATAACCAAACATTACACTGAGCACAAAAACATAAATGATACCATAGACCAACAAAAAAAAATGATTTTGTGTGAAATGACAAAAAAATTTCTACATTTTATTTCACTTTTGAAAATATTGTACGCAGTTCAATAGAAGGTCCAGTATGAGCAACGCTTTTTATTATTATTATTATTATGCATTAAGTGAACAATTAGATTTACAAACACAAAAACAAAAAAATAACAACGAGGGTTACATATAATAAACCAAAGCTTATTATGTTCGCTTATAGGATTTACACCATGAAAGAGTCTTGATTGCAATGGGGTTATTAGAGTTTCTTATGTAGTTCACATATACATCAAAATCTTTTCTGAAAATAAAAAAGTAAGGGGTTTTCTTTGAACATTTACATGTATGAATGTAAAATTTTGCAAGAAATAGCAGTAAATTAATAATACATTTACAGTAAGAAGGGTCTACGTTCAAAGAGTATCCAAAAAACACAAAGAAGTAAATATTTTTTAACAAAATTAGAAAAGTCAACCCAAAATACTTCACAATAAACACAGTCCCAGAATAAATCATTGAATGTTTCTTCAGGCTGAAGACAAAAAGAGCAATTGGGGGAAATACTATTATTACATTTAGCAAGTTTGTCATTTACCGGGTAGCATTTATGGATCATTTTAAGAGACTTCAGCAACTTTATTATATAAGAAAAAATTCTGCTGAAGAAGCCAAAACTCAAAACTCTACTCACTAAATCTGTTATTCCAAAAGCTCACACAAGCAGGTAGAGAAATCTGAGATCTATTAATAATTGAAGGAATGTCTTTCTTTGACATGGTATTGAGAAGACTTTGGTTAACAAATAAGTTCATGTTATCAAAGACTGGACAGACTAAAGACCCTTTAGGGCCACGGTTCACTAAAGGTAGGAACTGCACCAAAAACAATGGCATATTCTCTTGGGGGGACAGGAAAAGAAAATTCTTGCATAAATTGTTCATAAGTAAAAAAGGACACCACGATCATCTAAAAGCTGACAAACTAAAAGTTAGTTGAAAATACTAATGTTGAAAATACTGTAATGATAAATGTGACAGAGTCATGATGAGATCAGGACGGGACACAGGGAAACACACACACAAGACAAACATGTAAACGAAAATGTGCTAGAATTGCTCAGAAAGTGTCATCCATTACTACTTCTACCGACGCGTCAGTTTTCCCTTTGAAAAACGCCTTGACGCTTCTTTCAGTCCTGCTGGCATTTTAAAATGCTTTAAAATCCAACAAAGTGTTTGTAACTGGTCGTTAACACACTGATTCCATTCGCGGCACGTTTTTTCGGGCGTCTTAGAAGATGCGTTAAAACAGCCATAAAGCCTTTGTCACTGTTCTTAATGCTCCAAACAAATCCAGACTTCTCAGATGCTGCCGTAAAGCAGACATAAGTCCTTTAAGCTAGAGTTAAAACTCTAACGAAATGCAGATGTTGAGCACTTTTTACTGTACCATCCATTTTTATAAATCACTGAACTTCGCCACTGAATCAAGGCAATTCGCACATCCATACGGCGCCATCAGCACAATTCGTGGCAGAATTTCTCAAAAGACTCAGATGCAATGTTAAAGCCACCATAAAACCTTTATACAGTTCTTAATGCTCTATACAAATACAGATTTTGAGCTGTTTTTCTTGCACAAATGATTTTTTATGAACCACTGAACCTGGCACATGCGACAATTCACACAGCCATATTGTGCCAACAGCAAAATTAGCTGCATGTTTTCTCAGCCGATCTGGATGATGCGTTAAAGCGGTTACGTTCATTCTGAACTACTTTCCTAACAAAACCCAAATTTTGGACACTTTTCACTCTACCACTTTTTTTAAATTGGCCTTTGAACTTGACACATGCAACTCCTCGCTCCGCGTAATGGACTGATGTAGTTAGTGCCATTCATCTAGTATGAAGGCTTTATGTCTACTTGAAGGCATCCCATATGGCTGTTGAGAAAACGCGTCGTGAAATGAGCTGATGGCGCTGTATGGCGGTGTGAATTGTGACATATGACAAGTTTAGTGGTCCATAACAAAAGACTGGTACAGTGTAAAGCGCTCAGAATTTGGATTTTGTTAGGGCAGTAACTCTAGTACAACCCCTGGCAAAAAGTATGGAATCACCCCTCAGATGTTGTTCAGTCAAATGTTTAATTGTGTAGAAAAAAAAAAAACAAGCACATACATGCCACAAAACAATTTTCACTCAACAATCCAAACTTCTGGCTGTATAAAACACTATTTTAAAAAAAACAAAGAAAGAAAGATAACTATAGTCAATTACAACTGTTTTTACAGATCACACAGAGGAAAAAAATATGGAATCTCACAAATCTGAGGAAAATGATATGGAATCACCATGCACTTCTAAAACAAACACCTGTATCTGATTACAACTGCTAATTAGTCTGCAGTTAAAAAAGAGTGCTTGCACACATTAGTGATGTGTTGAACCAAGATGATTGACATAACTCATGGCTCCAACACGAGAGATGTCAGTTGAAACAAAGGAGAGGATTATCAAACTTCTCGAAGGTAAATCTTCATGCAATGTTGCAAAAGATATTGGTTGTTCCCAGTCAGCTGTGTCTAAAATCTGGACCAAGTACAAATCAAATGGAAAGGTTGTAAAAGGGAAGCGTACTGGTAGACCAAGAAAGACATCAAAGCACCAAGACAGAAAACTTAAAGCAATATGCCTTGAAAACAGAAAATGCACAACAAAACAAATGAGGAACAAATGGGCAGAAAGTGGAGTCAATGTCTGCGACCGGACTGTAAGAAACCGCCTAAAAGAAATGGGATTTACATACAGAAAAGCCAAACGAAAACCATCATCAACATCTAAACAGAAAAAAACAAGGTTTCAGTGGGCTAAAGAAAGACAACCTTGGACTGTGGATGACTGGATGAGTTATATTCAGTGGCGAATCACAAATCTGCATTGGGCAGGGTGATGATGCTGGAACTTTTGTTTGGTGCCGTTCCAATGAAATTTATAAAGACAACTGCCTGAAGAAAACATGCAAATTTCCACAATCATTAATGATATGGGGTTGTGTGTCAGGTAAAGGTATGGGAGAGATGACAGTCATTACATCTTCTATAAATGCACAAGTTTATGTTGAGATTTTGGACACTTTTCTTATTCCATCAGTTGAAAGGATGTTTGGTGATGGTGGCATCATTTTTCAGGATGATAATGCATCGTGCCATAGGGCAAAATCTGTGAAAACATTCCTACAGGAAAGACATATGATGTCAATGGCAATTGAAAATCTGTGGTGGAAATTAAAGAAAATGGTCCACGACAAGGCTCCAACCTGCAAAGCTGATCTGGCAACTGCAATAAGACAAAGCTGGAGACAGACTGATGAAGTGCACTGTTTGTCATTGGTTAAACCCATGCCTCAGAGAATTCAAGCTGTTCTAAAAGCCAGAGGTGGTGCAACAAAGTACTAGTAGTGTTTTTATTTGGTGATTCCATATCATTTTCCTCAGATTTGATGTGATTCCATATTTTTTTCCTCTGTGTGATCTGTAAAAACGGTTGTAATTGACTATAGTTATCTTTCTTTGTTTTTTTTAAAAAAGTGTTTTATACAGCCAGAAGTTTGGATTGTTGAGTGAAAATTGTTTTGTGGCATATATGTGCTTGGTTTTTTTTTCTACACAATTAAACATTTGAATGAACATCATCTTCTGAGAGGGGTGATTCCATACTTTTTGCCAGGGGTTGTATAAAGTCCCCGTGTCCGATGTAACGTGACTGTTGATAAACCGAAAAAACGCGCCTCAAACTGGGGTGACGACGCAATAGGGATCAGTGTGTAATGTAACATTAAACCGTAATGACCAATTAAAACGGATTGGTAAAATTAAATGCGTTCAGTGTGTCCAGTTTCGTCGGCTTTAAGGCAGTTCGAGGAAATGCTGAATCGCTTCATTCAATTCTACTGTCGCTCAGTGCGAGCAGCTGCACAGACTGACGGGACTGAAGGACGCGTCGCGTTATTTAAAGGGAAAGTGCACGTGTCAGCGTAACAAGCAGCGCGTGACCAGCAGGTGTCACTATAATAAAGGGAGAATCTCACACCATCATATTTCATTCAGGCTGTACAATTCAGTAGAAGAGAAAATAACTTGGACTTTTTTTTTTTCTAAATACAAGCATGTTCCTTAATGCATAGTTACACAGTGCTGCAGGTATTATATATATATATATATATATATATATAGGCTTGCCTTTGTAGATTTAACAATAAACATGAACATCAACATTATGGGTTGATTTGATTTATAAATGCATATTCTAATAGTGATGCTGAAATTCAGTATGGCCGTATGTGTGGAAGCATGTTGAGAAACACTGCAACAAAATTTCAATTACAAACAGCAGTCAATATGAAACTATTCAGACTTTCGCAATTTAAATCCAAATTACGGGAAAAAAAACATCATTTCCACTTCACATTTCAACATTTCCATTTTAACGCTGTTGAAACTTTTCTAGAGGTCAGTTCTTGTGACGCAAGATCTTCTGGAAAACACATGAATCAGGGTAAAAATCATACAAAATATTCAAAAATATTAGCAGAATAAAGAAAGAACATTTTAAATAAGGAAAAGAAAGAAAGGAAGGATGAGTAGAAATGTTTAAACTCCTGATCATATTCACATACTAAAAACTGCTGAATATTTAACGGTTCAAAAAGAGATGTTTATAAATTACATTTTTAAACTTGAACTCATTTATTCCACAAGACACAATAACTGCTGAAAACTGAAAATTGTGAAAATGCTTTGAAATTAATACAAAGAAGTGACATGTAACACACTGAATGTGACATTCTTAAGTAGAAAGACTGAAATAGTATTTTTTTTAAAGTCATATTTTCTTTCAAGTTTCACAGCATGTTGTGATTGTTGTTGAATGTTCATAACAAAATCCTGTAAGTTGTTGAGTTTCCAGCCATTTTCACACCATCATGAAACATCCAGAATGAAAAATATGAAAAGCATGTAAACGTCTGAAGATCATCAGGATTATTGGGTCTTTTGGAATAAATGTCAAAATCTTTTATACAGAACTAAAAACATTATGATCTTGTTTAGGACTTATTTTCTTTTTCTGAAATTAAATGAAACCTCTAACTGATCCTGTACGATGTCTGTGAACAGAAAAAGCCAGAGTCTGTTCACCAAAAGCAGTGAAAACAGCTGAAAACTGAAAGTATAAAGAGGAGGAGTGAGGGAGAGAGAGAGAGAGAGAGAGAGAGAGAGAGAGAGAGAGAGAGAGAGAGAGAGAGAGAGAGAGAGAGAGAGAGAGAGAGAGAGAGATGATTTGTTTGCTGATCAGAGCCAATAGAAAGCGCTCAGTGTGATAAGATCCACATGCGAGTGACGGAGACGAGCCAGAAAGCAGAGTTCAAACACACAGAGAGAGATTTATAGAGTCACCTCCAGAAAGCAGCATCACAGTCTGAGAGAATCCGTCAGAAACGTGGAAGAGCAGCAGCAGCAGCAGCAGCAGAGCCTCTCGTCTGCTCCCGTCCATGGGCTTGAGCGGCGCCGGCCATCCCTGGACTCTGGATCTGCTCCGTCTCTGACCGCACACTCGTCCAGGTGAGGCTCCGGCAGATGCCGCGCTCGGGTTGCGGCGAGGTTGCGAGGTTGCGAGGTCGCGCGCCGGAGCGTTTGATCCGATTACGACCGTTTCCGCGGGTCGGCGAGCGCTCGAGCCGGCACTGAGCGAAAGAGGATTTATGGAGCCGGGAATCAGCAGCTTTCATTCACACACTCCTTTCATCATTCATTCTGAGCCACGTAAATATACTCTATAATTCTATAATCATAATCACACTCAGAACTCGACATAGATTGATTAATCGGCTGATGTTTGACGATTCTGAGGTCATTAGCATCAGTTTAATTTTTTTTTTAATAAGATCTTTAATTTCCACAATATTAATGTAAAAATATTTATACATCATTCATATTTATTTCTGTTCAGTTGGATGTTTGAACTTTTTTTTTTTTTTTTTTTTAACTCTTTTTATTAATTTTACTATTTGTTTCAGAGAAAATTTAAAAATAACTTTTCCAAAATATTTGGAAAATGATTTTTAAAAAAAAAAAAAAAAAGGTCCCTTTAATGTTTTTATAACCAAGAAAAAATGTTTTTGATATTAATGTTTTAAAATAATTATTTTTATCTAATGCCACTATTTGTTTCAAATCATTCAAAAGTAAAATTTCTACAGAGTTTACAAATTGATAAAATGAAAATATTGATAAAATATTAACATTTGCACAACCAAAAACAAACAAAAAAAAATTATTTAAAAAAGGGCTAAATGTTTAAAATAATTAATAATAAGTTTAAGTTCCACAATATTAATGTCTTTAATAATTTTAACTTTGAAAAATGTATCTTTTAATCTGAAAGGGAAAATTTCTGCATGTAAAATTTAATTAAAATGTTTTTATTTTTATTTTTTATTTTTTTTCAATAGACTGTTTGAGCAAACATGAGTTCAAAGGAATTTATTAAAATTCCATTCATTCCAATTGTGCTAATACAGGAAATTCTCATATAATATGCACTTATAAATTTCATAAAATTATATATTAAAAAAAGGTTTCTCATCAGTACTGAAAAAAATGTATTATATATATATAATGCAGTAATAATAGTCACATTTTTAAAACTTTTTTTAAATACTTTTTTTTCCACATTAACTTATTAATGAGAAGCTGCTGATCAAATACAGTATGGTTTGAGTTATGATTGTTCTTCGTGTTGAAACTGTTAGCACAAAAACATTAACATCATTTATGGAAGGTTTTAGTTGGACAGTCATGTAACAATTTTTAAATGTTACTATGGTTTCATAACATTCAGAGAACATTCAAATGTAACATTTCCGTAACATTTGCAAAATGATCAAATGGAATGTTGCCTTGCATAAGCAAGAAAAAAAACTTTTACAACCTTAAGTGTTTCATGTTTAAGTTTCATTTCTACAGTTTAGTGCGTCTCATATACTCTCGTTGAAGTGACTGTGGAATAATTCTATAATATTCACTGACCACTGCAGAGAGACAGACGACATAAAGATGATGTGTGGAACAGCTCTGATAGTGAAGATCTGCAGCTCATGAACGTCAAACACACGCCAGAACCAGCAGATCACAGAGTTACAACATACTACAGCCGAATCTCTGAAATCAGACTCAAAGCTGTGAATTCAGACGTCTGTCTCATGTTTGACAGACACTGGCAGGAGTTACTGATGCAGGATCAGCTAAAAACAACTCTCAGACTTCAGATACTCCTGCAGAAGCACAGCGACATCAGACTTCAAGATACAAGCAGATCAAAACCAATTACAACTAGCTTTAGATTTCAATTTCAACTAGACGACACACACTCGACTTTAACCTGTGAAATCAGATCATTAGAGGATCTGGAGGATCTGTCTAAACGCTCATGTGGTTCTGGTGGATCTGCACATACATTGCAATAGTTACATTAGCAGAAACAAAGCTTTCCAGCTGCTGCCAATTACATGTGTGTGTGTGTGTGTGTGTGTTGGATGGCAGGAGTGTATTGTGGTTGATGTGGTGCCGCTGTGAACATTAACTGTGTTTGGAAAGCGCCGCTCGTCTGTGACGGACTGTTTGATAACACAGCGCTCATGTGAGTCTGAGAGACTGATGACTGGCTTTCTAAAGCGTTATTTATTAGATTGTCATCGTTTATTCCTTGTAAAAAAAGGCAGAAGCAAGCAAAAGTCATCGAGGGAAAAGGAAGAGTCATCGGAGTGACCAAACCGTAATTTCATGTCATGCGTTATTCAGGATTTTACATTTCAAATGCGTCTTATCTAATCAAAATCAGCCGGAATTCTGTTTTATAAATGTATTTTGTATATATTTATACAGATATATTATGGCAAACCATCAACAGTCTTGTAAGAAAAGGTTCTACACAGAACCTTCTTTTCTAAGAGTGTAATTGGCTGGTTTCTGTGTCACTTCCTGTGACCCCTCCCATCTTCCACGACCCTAAACAAAGGTCACGACCTTCCCTTTCCCCTCAAATGGATGTTAGTAAGGAAACAAAACTTTGCCAAAGTTTTAAGATCCTCAAAATACACATCACTTATTGTTTTCAGATGTTTTGCTAGTTTTTTTCTTTTAAGAGAGACAAACATTTAAGAAAGTAAAAATATACGGACTCATTAGGTGTCAAAATACTTTTTGTGAACTTATCTATGAAGTCATATTAATGTCAAAACATTTCTGTAAAATATATTTGCCTTTAACCCATATTTCAAAACATTTTGGGGCTGAATTTCTCAAATGAACATAAATATTGATTAACTATTCCAACATGAAAAATGCTTTTAATCTGAAAGTGAAAATGTACGCATGTAAAATTAATTTTATTTGAATTTTTTATATATTAATAATACAGTAATTATAGTAATATTTGTTGCTTTAATGTTTTTTTTTTTGTTTTTGTTTTTTAAATAAACACTGTTTTTGAGCAATCAGGAGTTCAAAGGAATTTATTAAAATTCCATTCATTCCAATTGTGTTAATACTGGAAATTCTCAGATATGAACTTCTAAATTTCATATAGTCATATTAAAAACAGGTCTCACCAATACTGAAAAAAATAAAATAAATAAAAATAAATAAATAAAAATAAATGAATAAATAAATAAAAAATAAATAAATTATAAAAATAACTAAATAAAAATAAATTATAAATAATAATAATAATAATAATAATAATAATAATAATAATAAATAATAATAATAAAAAATAACAAATAAAAAATAATAAATAACTAAATATTATATTATATTATATTATAATATTATATTATATTATATTATATTATATTATATTATATTATATTATAAGTTGGTGTGGCATGTGTAATTTGAAATTACAAAGAATTTTCCAAACTCTAAATTAATATAAAAGGGTTCAATGCAGTAATAATAATAGTCATTTAAAATTTAGAATTTTTTTTACATTAACTTAATTAGAAGCTGCTGATCAAATACAAAATGGTTTTAGTTACGACTGTTCTTCACGTCCAAACAGACCCAGAATGTGAAAACAGCACACAGATTTTGAGTGCATTATGAGGGTTAAATAACTGAGCACAGAGAGAGAGACAAATATAGACAAGAGTTTCCTCTTATAGAAGCGCTTGATCTTATCAGATGAGGGAGAAACGCGTCCGACAGGTCAAATAAAGACTGAATGACTAAATCAAACATAAGCGTCTCCACCGTGGTGACCTTCAGCAGTTAAACACTGAAGAAACTCGCCGGAGACACTCAGAGAGACGGATCTGCAGTCATCCACTCCTAAACACACTTCAGCGGCGCAGTACGTCTTGTGCAACAGAGTTTAAGACGGAGCGAGTTCGGGGTCGTGAGATTTATGAGGCGTCTGCGCCGAGGCCGCGATATCAAACTCCGAATTCCGAAACGCTAAAGCGACGGCCCTCATTCGTCATCTTAGAGCAAACAGCCCGAGATCTGCCGAGCGCCGACGACGGCCCGTACGGACGAGATTCCCAGAGCCGTCAGGCTTCAGAGAGGAAAAACAAAGCCTGTCGTTCCTGGAGATTTCTAATCAAGAACAGGAAAAACTTAAAAAGGAAGGTTCAACCTTGACGCTCTCTGGAATGAAAGCGAGGAGCTTTGATTCACGACAAAGAGCCGCTTTGTAAATATTTCGTTTATGGGAATGAATCACTCACATTTGTTTTTCCTTCCGGCGATGGCACATCTGCGCTAAAGATGTCCGGCGTGATTGACGGATCGCTCGCTCTCTTCCAGAGCCGTAATCGTTCGTGGCTGCCGTCGAAACTCTGCTGACTGCAGACAAAGTGACAAATTAAAGTTAATCTGCGACTTCCTGTCTTCACAGGAAACTAAGTGAAAGCTCAGGGTGAAACGCTTCGACCCCAGAAAGAACACGAGGAGATTCGGTCAAACTGTGGGCTCCCATTGAACACGTTCAATCATTAGATGACACGACTCCACACATTAGGCCTCAAAACACTCAATGTGTGTCATCAAATGCGTCAAAACACAACTTACAATGCAACGCAGGCACATGCTGCATAACGACGACTGTTAGCAACAAAAACACACGTCAAGGTTGAACAGGACAGTTTTTTTCTGCAATGCCTCAAACAATTATTCACATCTACACCTTGTCCAAATTACAATTACAGACCGTTTCTGACCTCAGGTTTACCTGCATCTCTCTACACAGACAGATTAATAAATAGAACGAAAGGTTGATAATGAGTAACGTCTTTTTTATATCTGGTGGGTTTTTTTCTTTCAGATTCAGAGAGACTGAGACTAAAGGACTAATTGAATGTTATTTTAACAGACAGGAATGTTGCAGTAAAAGGCCAATTAGTTTCATCCAAATGAGAAATACGTTTCTTGTGGTTTTAGTTAAGAAAACAAGTGTGTGAGTGAATGACTGTTTGTGCATAGTTGAGTGTGAGTGTCAGTGCGTTTGTGCATGTGTGAGTTTGAGTGTGCATATGCGAGTATGCATGGGAACGAGTGAGAGCGAGTATGTGCAACTACGTTTGTGTGCGAGTGAATGACTGAGCTTGAAAATATGTGCATATGAGTGTTTGCATGTGTGAATGTAAGGGTGTTTATGCATGTGAGTTAAAGTGTGCACATGTGCGTATGCGAGTGTAAGTGTGAATGTGCTTGTGTGAGTGAATGAATGTGAGCACGAGAATGAGTGTGAGGGTAAGGGTGAGTGTGCATTCGTGTGTGAGTGAATGAGTGTGAGTGTGTGTGCATGAGTGTGTGATTGTATGAGCGTGTCTGTGTGAATGAGTGCGAGTGAATGAGTGTGAGCGAGTGTGTGCGTGTGAATGAGCATGAGAATATGCGTATGAGTGTGTACATGCATGTTTGTGAGTGAATGAGTGATTGTGAGTGTGCATTTGTGTGTGAGCGCATGTGTCTATGCATGCGAGTGTGTGTGTGAGAGTGTACTTGTGTGTGAATGAGTGAGCGTGTGCATTATGAGTGAATCACTGAACATGCAATTTTGTGAGTGTCGTGAATGTGTGTGTGTGTGTGTATGAATGAGTGTGAGCGAGAGAACGAGATGTGCATGTGTGAGGGTAAGTGTGTGTTCATGAGTGAGTGTGTGCAAGAATGTGCATTTGAATATGTGAGTGTGTTTGTGCTTGTGTGAGAATGCACGTGTGTGTGTGAATAAATGTGTGTGTGTGTGCATTTGAGTGAATCACTGAGTGTGTGCTTGTGAGTGCAAGTGTGAATGTGTCCGTGTGAGAGTACATGCGTGCATGTCTGTGCATTTGTGAGTGTGTGTAAGAGTATGCACACGTGAGTGAATGAGTGATAATGTGTGTGAGGGTAAGTGTGAGTTTGTGTGAGTGAATGAGTGTGAATGTGTCAGTGAGTGAGTGCACTACAAGAAAATGAGTGACTGTACATGTAAATATAAGTGTGTTTGTGTGCGAATCAGTGTGAGTGATTGAATGAGTGTGCACATGTGTAGGAGTGAATGTGTGTGTGGACTTGTTTTTATATCCTTGTGGGGACCTAAACCTGAATACACACAGACTCATGGGGACTAGTGTCACCGTGGGGACCTAAATTGAGGTCCCCATGGGTACAAAAGCTTATAAATCACACAGAATGAGATTTTTTGAGAAAGTAAAAATGCAGAAAGTTTTCTGTAAGGGTTAGGTTTAGGGGTAGGGTTAGGGTAAGGGGTTAGAAAATACAGTGTGGACAGTATACAAACCATTGCGCCTATGGAGAGTCCCCACAAGGATAACAAACCAGACTGTGTGTGTGTCAGTGAATGAGTGCCGGCGTGAGCATGTGTGCATGACTAAGAAAGTGTGTGTGAGACATACTGGAGTCACTCTTGTGATGTTCACAGTGCTCTCTGCAGTGTTTTGGTGTCTTGCGTGTGTAAATGAAGCTCATGGACGTCAGCAGTGCATGCTGTTGTAGGGATCAGTAGAGTCTCGCACTCATTCCTTCACTTCAGAGAATCAGTGGCGTTTAAGAGGTTTGTCAGGTTTTATCTGCTTACGGGTTCTGGCTGTTGTTTGTGTTGAGGTCAAGAGCTCCTGCATTACACCACTGTTAGTCTGGAGTTTCACGAGCGTCAGATCCGTGTGAAGGTGCTTTTCAGCACTACAGCGCTGGACTGTGGTTTGTGCGATTGCTCATTATACATACACTGCAATATGAATGACAGCAAAAGGAAGTCACTGAAATGCAATCTAAAGAAACAACACAAGTGATGCATATTGGAAAATTAACTATCATTTTGTCAGTTTCATTTTATAACTAGAAACGTATATAAATATGTGACCCTGGACCCCAGTCGTAAGATGTATGGTTTGTTATGATAGGACAATATTTGGCCAAGATACAACTATTTGAAAATCTGGAATCTGAGGGTGCAAAAAAAAATCTAAATATTAAGAAAAATCACCTTTAAAGTTGTTCACATGAAGTTCTTAGCAATACATATTGCTAATCAAAAATGAAGTTTTGATATATTTATGGTAGGAAATGTACAAAATATCTTCATGAAACGTAATCTATACTTAATATCCTAATGATTTTTGGCATAAAAGAAAATTTTGAAACATACAATGTATTTTTGGCTATTGCTACAAATATACCCGTGATACTCAAGACTGGTTTTGTGCTCCAGGATCATATATGTATAGTGTTTGTGGTGTGATGATTACTTCATTAAGACCAAAAAATGCTCATGCATGGTCTTGTACTCACAGGTGTGTCATGATCAGGGGTCAGGAGGTCAGCTGCTCATCTCACCCTCATCTTTTAACTTCCTGTTAGACAGGATGTGGATTCTGATGTTTTAACCATCTCTCTCTCTGTCTGTTCCAGGATGAGCTGTAAGGTGGCGCTGTGGCTGCTGCTCGCCGGCCTGCTGTGCGTCACCTCCGCCAGCCGTAAGAACCGACCGCAGGGATCCATCCCGTCACCCTACAAGACCAGCTCCAACACCTCCGACCGGCGCACACGCAAACAGGAAGTTCTGGCCTCCAGCCAGGAAGCTCTGGTGGTGACGGAGCGCAAGTACCTGAAGAGCGACTGGTGCAAGACGCAGCCGCTGCGGCAGACGGTCAGTCAGGAGGGCTGCAAGAGCCGCACCGTCATCAACCGCTTCTGCTACGGCCAGTGCAACTCCTTCTACATCCCACGGCACGTCAGGAAGGAGCAGGAGTCGTTCCAGTCGTGCGCCTTCTGCAGGCCGCATCGCTTCACCAGCCTCACCGTGGAGCTCGAATGCCCCGACCTGCAGCCGGCCGTCCGCTACCGCAAGATCCAGCGCGTCAAGCAGTGCCGCTGCATGTCCGTCAGCGTGTCCGAGTCTGGGAAACAGTGAGATTGTGACGAGGTTTCACTGGAAACACCTGCTGCTAATCTGAGCTGAAAGACTGCAAGGCTTCAGCACGCCATCTTAAGACCGTCCTGCTGGACACTGGTCACTATCGGCCACCACTGGTCTCCAGAAATCTCCATCAGTCACAACTGGTCAGCACTGGTCTCCAACAGTCACCATTGGTGATCATTGGTCACTATCTGTCATCATTGGTTTTCAAAGGTCTCCATTGGTCTCCAACAGTCACCATCGGTCACTATTGGTCAGTGGAGTGTGGAAATGGACTGACATGCAGAGAAATGACTCCACACGGAACTCGATCCAGGAGCTGCTGCTGCCTGTGTGACAATCAATGATAGTTAACACCAAACATGCGTAACTAGACTGATTATAGAGATTCTATAGAAATATGGTACAACAAAAGTATATATATGTAGAGAAACAACTGAAGTCTATATTAAAAGTATTGAGTTCTATTGACGTCTTCTGTTCTTCTGTTACTTCTGTGGGGAAATCTGTGGACTGGATATAAAGGCCTGTTCACACTACAACTACATAATATGGACTTCTCACAATTCTGATTTTTTTTTTCTTGCAATTCATCTGACAACTGAATTTTTCTTGCAATTCAGAATTGCACGACATAAACTCACCATTATATGCAAAAAGTCTGGAATGTAAGAATGGTGTAATTGCAAGAAAAAAAAAGTGCCAAATCTTTCAGATAAAGTCAGTAATACGAGATGTAGAGTGTAGAGATTTTACAGAAAAAGTAAAATAACTCTTTCAGTTGTTTTTTTTTGAGAGAGAAACAGATTGTGAAAAAAAAAAAGTTGCAAATACCTTTATTTTTAATTCCATAGTGGAAACAAAGAAACAACTGCAAGATGCAAACTCAGAAAAAAAGTCACTTCTGAGTTTATATCCTGCAATTTTGGAGTTCATCAATCTTCTTTCTCAGAATTTAGAATATTGAGAGACATAAACCTTGAAATTGTGGGGGAAAACAGTTGTAATTACCTTTATATTTATTTATTTTTGTGGTGGAACAGCCTTCCATAACAAAGTGATCACTTTCAGAGCGATTTTGCAGAATATAACTGAAGCGTGCACTTAAAATAAACAAAATTATCATCTGTTGATGTGGATGCTAATATCAACCTTTTCCCTTGCACATTATTTCCATTATCTGGAAGAGTGGTGCATATTTCAAAGTACTTTTCCTTTGACATAAATTGTACTTCCCTTCTTTAGAAAGCTTCCAGTAAACACTGGGATTAGAAGTGAAAAAGGGAGAAAATAACATTGTAAAACATCCACATAAAAAGAAACCGGGAAAGAGATGTGAATGTGGATTTGGGGAGGGAAAACGAGAGATTCTTAGTGCTTTCCAGTGAATTATTTATGGAATACGTTCATTAAATCAGAAGAACAGACCGTAAGAACGCAGTATCAGTTTTTTCCGTAGTTAATCTTATTATTTGATAAGATTTGTTTCAATCGAGTGGAAGTTTCCCATTACTTAAAACACAGAAAAAGATTAAATGTGTTAAACTGTGCTGAGAGTCCTGAACTTTTGTGTATGAAAATAACCAAAGATGCTTTTCTGAGTAAGTAAATCTCCAATCGTGTGAAATAAATTAAAATGTCTGAATTTATTAATCCCTTTATTTTACATAAATTACACTCTTCTCAAAACGTTCACATACAAACAGTTATTGCACATGGAGCGCAGACGTCCATCCACACCTCCGACACGCACATGCTAAAAACAAACCAGAACGCTACAGAAAGATGTTAATATCGTTTACATTACTTTAAAAAAACATCCTCTTTAAATACGTGGAGTGAGTGAATGTGTGGATGCAGCGAAACCAGAAAAACAATCTTGCATAATTTCACAAAAACACTGAGTCGATTCCTGAACGTTCACCGCCGTCCGATCCGATCCGTACTGTACATACTGGAGTGTCTCTTTCAGGTCCCGTGGGACAGGAGTGTGCTTTGAACGTGTTATCCGAGCTGAAGACTACAGGACTAAACGGCACTAACTAGCGTTGGTCTAAAAGCGTGTGACGGTGCTGTCGCTTAAAATTGATACGATTCGGAAATCCAGATTCTCTCGTCTTTTCTCGTCTGTTAAAAACAAAACGACCTTGTTTTGATGATATTGCTTCAGTCCTCCAGTATGTACGGTCAGCTTCTGCGGTGGAGCAAACGTCTGATATGTTCATCCGTCAGGACGCAGGATATGACATCACGTTCAGACGGCGGATCACTTCCTGTGTGGTACGGCGGATGGCAGAGTAACACTGAAGCTGCTGCGAGAGCGATTTACAGATGAAACGACACGAGCGCGTCCGTCCGTCCGTCCTCATCCGCCTCAGATCTTCATGCCCAGCTTCGCTTTCTGAGAGGAAATAAAGACGCTCATTTAGTGATGAAAGCAGAACCTCACGCTGACTTTGATCCATTCAGCTATTCTCACATCAATTTCACCAGGACAGTTTTTGTCTTCACAATTTTCATGACATGATATAAAAATGGCAACATCCTGAAAATAAATCTGCGCCCGAGTTTCAACTTATGAAGGGTCAGTGCATCTGCTGTTGGACTAAACCTGCACGTCTAGCGCTCTGGAAAGAGTCAAAACATTAGAGCTCATAAAAATACACTCATATGCTGATATGGTCAAAACATGTTACTTATGGAAGCCTGTTTCCACCACTGAATAGTGAATAAAACAAGTCACCTTTAAAATGTAACATTGCATTTAAAAATCATTTCCATGCGTCTGGCAAGCGCATAATATGAATCTCTCAGCAGTGTTTTTGGCCACTGCAGGTCCAATATTTCACTCAACAGACATTCATGGAGTTTAATAAAGCACTTTAACCTTGTCATTTATGTGCATCATTTTACTGTCAGTGACACATGTCATCTAATAGTAATTAAGCTTCTCACACAAACCCTACAGGTTTCATATGCATAAATTCATTCCAACCTACAACTACTGTAAGTATATACAACATCAGCGATAAACACTACATAGCAAACTCAACTGACTGATTATATTGCTCTAATCAGAAATGAGACTAACGTATAAAGATATTAAGATACTATAAACATTACACATGATTAAACTGACTTACGATTCCAGACGCGTGTTTGGGTTTGACGCTGTATGTGGCTTTTTCTTTGACCTGTCGGAAACACTCCTCCGCCGCCTTCAGCCTGAGAAACAACATGAAGAGAGAAAAGAAACAGAGTTACTGATCTGCAGCATACCCCACAGTATACTCCAAATCATACTCCACAAACATACTCTTCATCACACCCTACAGCATACTCCACAGTATTCTTCAAATAATACTGCACAACATATTCTGCATCATACCCTACAGCATAATCCTCAACATACTCTACATCATACTACACGTTATACTCTACTGTATACTCAGAATCATACTCCACGGCATACTCTACATCATACTCTATATCATATCCTACAGCACGCTTCACTGTATACCCCAAATCATACTCCATGGCATACTCCACAAATATACTCCACGAAATACCCTAGCATACTCTGCTCCACAGCATGCTCCACAGCACACTCCACACTCTGGTGAACAACATACTCTACGTCATACCTTACAGTATACTCCACAACATACTCTACATCATACCCCAAAGCAAAACTTTAAAATAAAGTGGAAGAATGGGACTGGATTATCATCATCAACTAAATATGACACCATTAGAAACATTACTTGATTTAAAAAAAAAAAAAGTAAAGTAAAACTTTAAAAATAAATGAAAATAACCAAAACTAAAAAACAAACTACAGACAACATTAAAAAAAAAAAAAAAAAAAAAAAAAAAAATTATTCAAATACAAGATTACTAAAACAAACTGAAACAAACTTGAAATCTCTACTGACAATTAAAAACCAATAAATGACACACAAAGATAAACTTTAAAATAAAAACTTAAAATATAAAAATAATATCAGTGATACTAAAATGACACCGGTGTGATGTGACTCGTATTCTGAGTTTAGTTGAGGTTTAGCAGCGGTGTCAGGAGGAAGTGAATGTGACCCACAGAGGGTCCTATTCCTATACCACACACACACACACACACAGAGCATCAGTGGTTTTATGTCTCATTTGACTGAGTAGCTCATACACACAGCACACTCATGTGAAGAGATATGTACTATATTTAGCAAATCTCATCTGACTGATTGTTTGTAACGTAACTCGTATCATCCAGCACTAATCTGATCAAGATGACCACAAATCATGACGATATTAAGATGAGATAAACATTAACATCATGAAATTCTGTAAGGACTCAACATGTCACTCTTCAGCGGTGCGTCTGAACGGACAGGAGACAGCTCTTCCATGTTAACTTTAACTAGTGCTGACAGATCTCTACGCTACTTAATCTGAGCACTCGGAAGTTATTAAGATCTGCCACGCTCTGTGATGAAGCGCGCAGGAGCGGGTTCGTTTAGCACACGTCTCTCTTCCGCGGGTCGTGTGTGGACGGACGCCAGGAGCTTCGTCTCCGTGACCTTCAAACCAGTGAATGAAACACAAACACCATAATTGGCCATGTTTAGAGTCACCACTGATCCTCTGACGCTCCAGTGTGACTCTGGAGTCAACGCATTCATGCAGAGTTTGAACAAACTGCATTCATCTATTTCAAAACAATTTAAAATATTAATTTAAAATTATTTTTAAATGATTGAAAATTAATGTAAATATTTTGTAAAAAAAAAAATGTATTTAAAAAATATTTTTACATTTTTTTTTTTTAAATAAAATTTGAAAAATATATAGTATTTTAAAATATTTAAAAATTAGATGAGAAGAACATTTTAATGCACATTTACATTAACACATCCTGCTGAAATCATGATCTGAAATAACACAAAAGCAGCAAAACGCAGCCGAAGCGATGACCTGGAGAGCTGAAGCTCATAAAGCATGACGGATTCAGCGTTTGGAGTGAAGAGCCGTAACTCAATCACCGGCGTGGCATCTCATCCGCTGGAACACAAGAGCAAAGCAAACAGACGGCGTGTTGTGATGTATTTGGCTGATGAGAGCGCCGTGTGCCGGCCTTGTGAGTGGCTGACATGTTTACAGCAGAGAGAGTTATGGGCCGCGGGTAAAAGGCAGAGAGATGTTCCTCTTGCACATCAGTAGCAGCTACTTTAAACAGCAAAGCATAAAAACATCCCGCCGGACGTGAGAGGGATCAGTGTGTCTGAGCCAGTGCTAAGCAGGACGAGGATGACGACGAGGAAGAGGAAGAGGGTCTGGATCAGAACGCTGCCTTCACAACCAAATATGGTGGTGCTGCGGCGCGGGTCACGATACGCTTCTCACCCGCACGCTCGTTATGAAGAGATCAACACCCGCTCAGAGAGACACAGAGAGACAGACAATCGACAAACTAAAAATACTGCTGTTCGCACAGAATAAAACAGACATTCTGCACAGCAGAAACCACTGGAACACAACATCAAAGAAAGAAAGAAGGGGGAAAAAAAAAAAAAAAAAAGAAAAGAAAGAGATACAAAAAACCCTTAAAAAAGTAAAGTGATTAAATAAAAAGAAAACATAGAAATAAGAAAAAAGGGGAAAAAAAATGAACAAAATCCAAATAAAATGAAAAAACAAAACAAAAAAAACAAACAAACACACAAAAAAACGATAAGTAACAAATAAAAAGAAAAATAATTAAAGAAAAACCATGAAGAAAAAAAAAAGTTAAATTAAATGGAAAAAAAGAAAAAAGAAATACAACAAACGCAGAAAAATTAATGACAAGAAATTAAAATAAGAAAAAGAAAAACATTAAATAATTAAACTAAAAAATAAAGTGACAAATAAAATAAATAAATAAATAAGTGACAAAAAAAGGAAATGGAAAGAAAGTGGAAAAAAAATTTTTTTTTAAAAAAAGGGAAAAAAAACGAATAAAAAGATTTAAAATAAAACAAAGGAAAGAAAATTTAAATAAAAATGAACAAAAAAAAAAAAAAAAATAGAAAAGAGAAAAATACAAAATGAATAAAAAAAATTAAATGATAAGTGACAAATAAAAAGAAAAGGAAAAAAAGAAAAACCTACATAAAAACATGAATGAAAAAAAACAAAAGAAATAGAATAAAGAGAAAAAGAAAACAAGACACTACACTACAACAAGAAAAAACATTAAAGAACTTAAAGAAAGAAAAAGAAAGAAAGAAAGAAAATATAGACAAAAGAAAAAAGTGGAAAAATAAACAACAAAAACAAAATTAAGGAAAAAATTTGAAATTAGAAAAAAAATACAAATTAAAAAAATTAAATGATAAATAAGTCACATTATATTTATTATATAATAAACAAATTAAAAAAAAGAAAAAGAAAGAAAGAAAGAAAAAAAGAAAGGTACAGAGTGGAGGTAATGACGTAGGCCGCAGACGAGACACTGATGTTGTTTTACGAGCTGGATCCGTCAGCAGAACGGAGCGTTTCCATTCTAGTGAAAGTGTCAGAGGTGTTTGAGACACTGACTGACTTTATGCTCTAATATCACGACCTTTATTACAAACAGCCTTTTTAATTGGACCCTATAAAACGACGCTGGCAAACAGACTCGTGTGGAGCTGCAGCGAGTGACTCCTGTATAACACCAACGACTCATTAAATCAGTTCAAACACTTTCACAGATCATCTCAAACAAACAAGGACTGATGTCTAACACCTCTAAACAAATATAGAAAACACAAAACCATAGAAAAAAAAAGACAAAAAAACACATTTTTTCAGGTTTTAAAAGACGTGAGGCCTTGTTTTTTGATCCGAGTTGTTTCACAGCAGAACAGAAGTTCGTTGGCAGCAGCTCCGCAGCTTCGGTCCGTTCGTCTCCAGCGTGAGACACTTCGGCCCTCAAAGCGAGACGGGGTTAAAGACACAAATAGATGTGCGAGAGGAGCCGGGTCACGCTCGGAGCCGGACAAACAAAGCGGCTCTGCGTCAGACGGATCTGTCTCTCTTGGCTCCAGATGGAGCTCGGGGACGAGACGCCGCAAACAGCCGGCCTTCTGTTCCCGCCAACAGACGACAAGCATTCATGACAAATTGGGGCCGAGCGACAGGGAGAGACGCTTCTTTGGGCTTTTAGGTGCCACTGGAGGAGAAAGGCAAACACTTTAGCGGCAGATCGTCTGATTACGGGTTCAGCGCATGTCAGAGGAAAGCGCGTCCGTCTCTGGGAACTCATCTATCAGATGCCACGGCGGGAGACGAGTCTAAAGCGGCGCTCGGCCCCTCGGATAAAGACGTTTTGTGCGTTATCGCCGCAGGTACGAGCGCTGCCAAGGACCAGCGACGTCTTTGTGTTGCTTTTACGAGCGACTCCAGCAGAAACGCACGATGAGCACAAATTACGCTAGAAGCAGTAACTCATCGCTCCGTTCATTCTCTGCGCCGCTTGAACCTCGTTACGCATTTGGGTCTGTTTTGATCCAGAAGAGCATAAAACCAAACCTCGCAGCTCCTATAAATACACTCCCAATTATTTTTTCTGATTTTTGACTAAAATTTATTAAGAGACAATCATTTGTGTGATCAGAGTCCCATTAGGTGTCAAAAATACATACTGTAAAACTATTTATGAATTTATATTAATGAAAATACATGAAATATATATATATATATATATATATATATATATATATATATATATATATATATATATATATATGAAAAATATATGAAAAAAAATTGTGAAACAAATAACAGAGCAGAAAATTCCAAAAAAACTAGGAAGAAAGAAAGAAAAAAAAAGAAGAAAGAAAGAAAAGAAAAATGCAAACAAAAACAATACTAAGGAAACAAAAAAGAAAAGAAAACAAATACAGAAAAAGAAAAACATTAAATAACTAATAGAAAAAAAATCTATAGATAAGAAAAAAGGAGAAAAAAGAAAAACCACCAAAACAATTGATAAAAATAAGTTAGAAAAATACAAAAACAATAAAACAATGAAAAAAAGAAAAAAAAGAAAAGAAAAAAAGAAAAATGCAAACAATACTAAGGAAACAAATAAAGAAAAGAAAGGAACAAATAAAGAAAAAGAAAAACATTAAATCACTTAAAAATATATATACAGAAAAAAGAAAAAGGGGAAAAATTAAAAACAACCAAAATAATTGATAAACAAGTTAGAAAAATACAAAAATAAAATAAAACAATGAAAAAAAGAAAAGAGGAAAGAAAGGAAAAATACAAACAAAACAAAAACGTAATTAAATTAAATAAATGAAAGAAAAAGAAAGAAAAAAAAAGAAAAACATTAAAATAACAAAAGAAAAAAAAACAGAAATAAGAAAAAAGGGGGAAAAAAGGAACCAAAGCAAAACATCTATTTTGCATAATATTTGTTTAATTTGAATTTGAGAATTTTTAATTATGAAAACAAGTACTAACGACACTAATGACAATTTTTTTCCTGCAAGTTGCTAATCAGATAAGGTTTAATTTGAGAAAATAAATTAAAAAAAAAAAAAGTTTATAAAACAACAATTTTGTCCAAACTGATCTGCAATGTGAACAGTACACAGGTTTTGAATGGATTATGAGGTTTACGCTACACCCGCGTCATCCTCTGGAACACCTCTCTATCATCAACACGAGCACAACACTTAGTTTAAGCTACAGATCACGGTTTATAAAGTTTTACACATGGATATTTTTCCTTTTACAAGTGCATCGATTCCCTTCAGAAGGCCTTTATTAACCCCCTGGAGCTGTGTGGAGCACTTTCTATGGATTTATGCAGTTTACTGGACTTCTAAAACTCAACAGCCATTCACTGCCATTATTATATTTGAAAGAACCAGGATGTTTTATAAACATAACTCCGATTGTATTCATCTGAAAGAAAAGAGACTTACAACTAGGATAGCTTGAGGGAGAGCAAATCATGGGATCATTTTCATTTGTGGGTGAACCGTCCCTTTAATGACTCATTGTTTTCCGGTGATATTCAAGGCACAGAAATCGCTCGCTCAGTTACACAATGAGTTTCCCAGCACTGATTATACGTCGTTTTACAGGGTCTCGTTAAAAAGGCTGTTTGTAATAAAAGTCGTGATATTAGAGCATAAATTCAATTACGGTCTCAAACACCTCTGACACTTTCAGTAGAGTGTGTACATCTGTGGGCAGAAGAGCTCGACTGTGTTTCCTATTATACGGAGTGTATTGAGTTTCATGCTCCGGCGGACGAGTATTTGGCGCTAACCTCGCGCTCCAGAGGCCAGAGGCCGCGCGCTTGATGGATCTGAATTGCCTGAAATTGCTTACAAATTAGGGAGCAGAAACCATCATCATCATCATCCGTACGGCGTTCCGATCCATCAAGACGCTGTGAAACGCTGCCTATGTAGGCGACTCACTGCGTTTTAGAACAAAACATCTACAGGCTCAGTTCTGTGTCGTTTTAATTCAGTGCTTTTAACCCTCACAATACATTCAAAATATGTACTATTTTTACATTCCAGGTCCATTTGGACACAGAGTTACTTTAAAAATAATTTTAAAATATAATATTTTTCTACTAAAGCCATATTGCATCTGGTCTGCAACATCTCAATGAGTAAATGTAAAAAATAAAAATAAAAATAAAAAAAAGTTAAAAATTTAATTTTTCAAAATGTTTGAATGTTACCCCCCTTTTTTAGCAATTAAAATATTCAGAAATTCTTTGAAATTTCAAATTAAACAAAATAAATAAAACTATGCAAAATAAATAGATTGATTAAAAAAAAAAAAATCGAAATATCATATGAAAATATATAAGAATATGCTTTAAAAATCACCACTACGGCATGAACCCCATTTGGATGAACAGAAATTTAAAAAAATATATATTTTTGGCACATGAAAAACAGCAATTTATAAAACCTACATATTTATTTCTCTCAAACAACATCAAAACTTCATAAAGAAAAAATAATTTTACTTGCGTAAACTTTCTGATGAAAGTGGGATTTTTCATGCTGCAATAGTTTGCCAACATGTTTATCAACAATACTCAGTCCAAAAGTGAGATATTGGGGAAATTTATTTATTTATTTTTTACCTAATGTAACTTTATAGGTAATTTTACAAAAGTATTTTTGACAGCAAATTACCAAAATGTGCAACATAAAAAAAGAAATAATAATAATAATAATAATAATAATAATAATAATAATAATAATAATAATAAATCTGGGAAAAAAAAAAATTATTTTTATACCTCTGTTCCAGGTCAAAACTGACCCGAATGCAGATGCATGTTCTTAGAATTGTGAAGTACTCATATCTAGGGTATTACTATGTCATGTAAATATTCATCTTCTTTATTCATGTTTATCAGTTTATCAGTGTGAAAGTCTAAAAAGTGTGAGATATTGGGGGAAAAAAATTCCCTTCTTTAAACTAATGTAACAGACAATTTTCAAAAAAGTATTTTTGACAGCAAAAAAAAAACAAAAATCTGAAAAAATAATTGTGTATTTTAAAGGTCATAAAGAATGTGCAAAATTGTGTTCCCTTACTAAAAAAAAAAAAAAAAAAAAAAAAAAAAAAAAAAAAAAAAAGGCAAAATATGCAAAACAGTTTCCTCTTTGCTCTGTGATGTATTTTTCACTGAGTGAGAGCATGATGTGTAGTGTGAGAGCACCATTGTTTGTCAGATATAGCAACAGTAACTAAGGAGGACGGATTTTTGCAAAGGATCAATTAAAAACAATTAACACAACATGTTTTGTTCTAAAACACAGCGAGTTGTCTACACAGGCAGCGTTTTAAGGGTTCCACTGCCTTCCAAACCTCAGTTTCGTCTCGAACGCCTCACGTCGTCTCGCGGTCCGGAGGCCAGAGGCCGCGCGCATGACGGATCGGAATTTCCCGAAATTGCTTACAAATTAGGGAGCAGAAATCAGCATCGTCCGTGTGCCGTTCCCACATGCGGAGAGCAAAGGAAATATAATTTGGCGCGGGCACCCGGCGGGTCAGACCCGCAAAACTAAAAGGCCGTAATCTGCATCTGAGAGGCGAGCGGCGCTTCAGAAGAAACCCGATCCGAGCGCAGCGTTTCGGGACAGATGTAGAGATAGGCGGCCCGCGGAGGCTCGTCCTCATGAATTATGTAAAAGCGTCTCCGGCGATGGGCTGAAGGAGATCGTTTGTATTTGTTGACTCTGCGCTATCGCGACGCACCATCGCACCACTGGAAGCTCACGGTACCGCGCCGGTACTCTTTTCATTAGCGGGGTTAAACAAATAGACAGGGGTGATTTGACGCGCTCTCGCTTTTAGAGTGATCTTAATGTGGCCGATATAATCTAATATTAAACACATGGCACAGGTTATGGGAGACTTAAAGAAAGGCCTCAAACTTTCATTCACCACACAGATGAAATGCTCTCGCTGCTTCCAGATCAACAAACACGAACAGGCGCTTGTTTTCCAGTAATGAGAGCTAAACATTCTTACAGTAAATCAAGATACATTTACTAGAAATGCAAAATATCTGCCATTGAGGTCAGAAAAACAAACCTGTTTTCTCTTTAAATTCAGTTGACTTTTTCTGAGCTCACTCACAATTATTGTTTTGATCATAAATTCATCTCAGATTGATCAGTTTCTCAGAAAACATGACTTATATCTTTGTGCATTTCCAGTAAATGTATTTTGATTTATGAAGACAAACACATTCAAATTCAATCATTTTATCAGCTTGTTTTCTATCGGTTAACACAGGTTTTGTGTTTTTTTTTGGAATGAATTGATCGTAGGCCTCATTGATCTGAGCTCATAAATCAGTTCTGGAGTGAATATTGTCAAAATGATCCAGAAACAACACTTTATTCACTCAGAAACTGCTGCATGAGCTCAGGTCGATGAGGACTAAAATCAATCAACTCCAAAAAGAAACACAAACCTGTGCTAATTGAAACAAAACAAGCTGATGAAAAGAGTAAATCCAAGATGTGGTGACAATAGAGTATAATTGATGAGATTTGAGCAATTTTAACCCCAACTTCTAAGCATTTTTGGCTGGGAACACAAGAGAAAAAAGGTGAGCAAAAATCCTAGAACATACAGGGTAATATGAAAAGATTAATAAGAAAAAAGCAATTATTTCTTGATTTTAATGCATTTTTATGGCTTTTTAATTAAATTAGATTTTAATTTACTATTAACAAAAATAATATTACTACTACTACTATTTATAATATTAATATTTTAAATGTAATAATTTTATTAGTATTAATATTACCCCGTGAAGGTTGTGAAAAACAATAATCCAATAATCAAATAAATTTCAAGCATTACTGAAAAATATCAACAAATGATAAACCTGATTAAAAGACATTTAAATTATATTTTAGTCAAACATATGTAATATGTTTATGAATAGCAATAAGAGCGACAGAAAACACTCATTCAGCAGTTTTTCATAGGGCTGGGCAATATGGACAAAAAAAATATATTTTTTTTCATATCAATTGATATTGATATTTATCACAAAATGTCAAATTTTCATTTCTTTGAAGTTTAAAGGCAGATTTTTGCTCCAGTGTCAAAGCTGTAAAAACTAGATGTTTAACTGTGGTTAAACTATTGTTTATGGTCAGAACATAAGCACTTTTTTCTTTAATTCTTTACACTTTTCCAGTCATTTTTCCTTAAAATAAATTTAAAATAAGAAAAAAATTCTTAGTTCAACATGTTCTAATGAGTAACGTTGTTTCAAATCAAAAAACAGGTTTGTGTTGCCTCATAATGTGAATAATAATATACATTTTTTTTCTCTTAGAAATACACATTTGATAGTAGCTTGAGTTACGCAGTTATGAGGATGCAGATGTAGATTTATGTTCTTTATCAAAATTAGTAATATCGGTACAAATTGTAGCAACCTCATATGTGACCCCGGAGCACAAAACCAGTCTTAAGTATCACGGGTATATCTGTACATACATCGTATGGGTCAAAATGATTAATTTTTCTTTTATGCCAAAAATCATTAGGATATTACGTAAAGATCATGTTCCATGAAGATATTTTGTAAATTTCCTACCGTAAATATAATCACAACTTAATTTTTTGATTTGTAATATGCATTGCCAAGAACTTAATTAGCACAACTTTAAAGGCGATTTTCTCAATATTTAGATTTTGTGCACCCTCAGATTCCAGATTTTCAAATAGTTGTATCTCAGCCAAATATTGTCCTATCCTAACAAACCATACATCAACGGAAAGTATATTTATTTAAACTTTTAGATTATGTATAAATGTCAATTTCAAAAAAATTGAACCTTATGACTGGTTGTGTCACATTTTTATATGGTGAAATGTAACTATTCTGACTGTTTGAGGGTTTTTTTTTTTTATTAACCATTGTTAATCCATAGCAGCATACATTTAGATTATGATAGTCACAGTTAAAATCACAAATATAGCACCTCAATACCATGGTAAAAATAAACGCTATGGCTTAATCACAAAAGAAATACTGTAATTATCTTTCATTACTTCTCATTTAATACATTTATTAAAAGTCTACATTATTATAATAATATAATAAAATTTGACACTAATACCCACATTTTTGATGCAATACCATGGTGCAGTTAGTGCTACTACAGTAAATCTATGGTAAATGACGGTGATTTCTAGATGAAAAAGCTTTCTGACTGTATGGTCACACACAGTGTTTCTCATGTTTGTCAGCGCTGTTTCATCTGGATATAAACAGTTATTTGTGTTCTTCACTGAATTCAAGCACTTCACACTGATCTCACAGCACTGTTTAGTGACGAGACTCCGAGAGTAAACACATTTGCTCCAGTAAACTTGTGCCGTCGTTTAAACTTTGATCCGAGCAGATAAACGAGTGGCGCTTCAAATGAGAAGTGCTCTTTCGTTCCGTCTTTGCTGCATAAATATTACACTGAACATTTATCAAACTCTTGTTAGGAAATAATTATTCTTATCGATTTATTGCCCAGTCCTAGTTTTTCAGGTGATCAGGGTTACACAACAACAACTACATTCCCTATTGTTCTCTCACACACACTCACAAAGACACACACACACTCTCTCTCTCTCACACACACACACAGACTCTCTCTCTCTCTCTCTCTCACACACAGCCGACAGAGCGGGAGATTCACTGGCGTGCGGGAGTGTCTAATTCCAGGAATGCTGTTGAGTCCACTTTCTCGTGTCAGAACAAAGCGTAGCTCCATCACTCACTGGAGCTGTAACACACATTCCCTGACAGAGCGTCTGAAGCAGAATTCAGAGCAGAACGCAGACGTCCCATGATGCACCTGTGGCCGGCGCTCAGGTATCTGAGGTGAAGCCACATTAAATCACGCAGCTGCAGAAGCTCTTCCGCTCAACTTATTTGAATATACCACTATATGTAATTTATAAGAACATATAATCTGAGAATTCTCAGTATGAACCCCATTGGAATGAATGGAATTAAAATAAAGCAATATTAATTGTCTGAACTGAACATAAGATTAAGATTTTTTTATTATACACCATTGTATAAAGTATAAAATAACGATTTTAAAAGGAGACAAACGTTTCAAGGTTGCTCCAGTATTTCTAAAACCGGACTGTCGTCCAGCATTCCTGAGCGATTACGGCCCAGCGCCGCTCCTGATCCTGGACTAAACAACAGCGGCGTAATGGAGGAAAGAGCTGCGGCGTGTTTGTTGACATACCTCTCCTGCAGAATGATCTTGTTCTCCTTCTTCCAAGTGTCTTTAAAGTCGGTGGAGAACTCGTGCCAAACAGAGAAGGTGGTGTTGGGCGAAACCTCTTTCTCTCCGCTCTTGGCCTTCACCGAGAAGAACACGCAGAGCTCCAGGAACCTGCAGTAGCACAGAAAACATCATGAACCGAACGAAATGCTGGAGATCACGCTGCGCATCTGGATGAAGCAGAATGGCATAACACGCATTTATACAAAGTAGTTGTTAGAGTGTTCCAGCTGTTCTTCTAGAAATCTCATAGTCATAAGCTGATGATCACACAGCAGTGAAAATGCAATACCCTTTTTATATCAGACAGGAGGAAAACAGCTAGAAACCTCATCACGTTTTAGAGAAGCATCACTCTGAAGGAAACATTATATTTTGTATACTTTAGTTGCACAATACACACCCTGCAGCTTTAAGCTACATGCACTGCTCTCAGAAGTGTGAGTACTGTGTCTGTACGTCTATTAAAAAGGCAGAATGATCAGAGTAACAGCAGAAATGATGACTTACATTTTGTGGGTGTCACTGAGTTGACTCTCTTGACTTTCCAGCTCAGTTTTTGCTGTAAGAAAAAGACAAAAACTTCAATGACATGAAACAGTCTAATCAGGATTCAAAACACCTTCATGTGAATTAACAGTTATAAAATAAGCAACATTTATTTCTACAGTACAATGGATGTAGGATGATTTTGAAACTATTTTTGAAGTCGAGGGAGAAAATACGATTGGAGTTTTTCGTCATACCCTAACTGTCTTGAACCAGAATACACAGAGTTCAGGGAGAGAAAGACAAGACGAGCATTTGACATTAAAAAGTATATAAATTGATTTTTTTTTCATGAAAATAACCGATCGTTTCACTAGATAAGACTCTTCTTCCTCTGCTGGGATCATTTACAACCGCATTTGTGATCGTTTGAAGCTGCATTTAAACTAAATTTTGAAAGTTCAGCGCACCATATCAGTCCATTATATGGAGAAAATTCCTGAAATGTTTAACTCAAACGTAATTACTTTACAGCTGAAGAAAGAAAGACATGGACATCTTGGATGACAAGGGGGTGAACCTTTGGGGGTACATTTTCTGTAAATCTTTGTTTTGGAAGTGGACTTTTCCTTTAATAACATATAAAGGCTTTTTTAAATATGTAACCCTGGACGACAAAACCAGTCATAAGGGTCAATTTTCTTAAATTGATTTACATCTGAAAGCTGGGTAAATGAGCTTTCCATTGATGCATGGTTTGCTAGGTTAGGATTATATTTGGCCGAAATACAAAAAAATTCATGAAAAAAAAAAAAATATATATATATATAATAATAATAATAATAATAATAATAATAATAATAATAATAATATATATATTTATATATTTATATATATATATATATATATATATATATATATATATATATATATATATATATATATATATATATATAAATAATGAAAAAGAATCACCTTTAAAGTTGTCCAAATGAAGTTCTTAGCAATGCATATTACTAATCAAAAATTAAGTTTTGATATATTTACGGTAGGACATTTACAAAATATCTTCATGGAACACGATCTTTACTTAATATCCTAATTATTTTTAGCATAAAAGAAAAATCGATAATTTTGATCCATTTGATGTATTTTTTGGCTATTGCCACAAATATACCTGTGCAACTTAAGACTGGTTTTGTGGTCCAGGGTCACATATCTTAGGCATTTAAGTTTTTTTTAATGTATACATACACTTATAAGTGTACAATGTATATATAATATGATATAATATAGTAGTAATACTCTATAAAAAAAAAAAAAATACAGAAAAAAAAAGTAAAAGATGAAAAATGTTTGTGTGATGGAATGTACATATACACACACATAAACAAACAAACATATGAAACTTTACAGCGGGAGGGTGTTTCTAATACAACAGCTGAAGGAGACACAAATTTAACATCTGTCTCACTGCCATTTGTTAAACTGATATTTGCTTCAGCATCCAACGCTGTAGAAGTTTACATAACTAAGATGACTAACTATGACTTCTAATTATGACAAGAGTGAAACATGAGAGGAATCCACGTTGATATATCGTGAACGCAGTGCGAACTGACTCTTTGCACTCAGACGTGTCAGTGCGTCACTCCCAGACAGACAGATGAGCGCCGGACGGATTCACGTGTGTAATTAAAGCCAGAGGAGCTTCTGCCGTGAACATCTACAACACCGGCGCTCAATCACCTGACATCACATTCATCTCCACAGACGGGAAGAGAGTGTGAAGGTGAGATCAGATCACATGAGGTGTTTATTACTGACAGATGTCAAACACTGGTTTTCTCTCTTCACTCTTGATGTGATGTTCAGTAATGGTGTTAAACACATCAGCTGATCACACCGTCATCTCTATTCCTCAGCAGTGAAACACACACAGAGAAATAACCCAGATCTTCTTCAGCAGCAGCAGCGTATGAGAAACAGACACTTGAACAGGAAACAGAAAGAAGCTGCTGCTTTTGATGTGAAACATGAAAGAGCTGCAGGTCAGAAGAACAGTTCAGCTCAAACCGAAAATTTACACACTGAGATCAGCAGAATTTGCCTGCTTACGATAAGTGCGCTCTGCACAAACGTCTGAATGTCTCATTATAAACCATGACAGCTGAGAATAAATGAGATCGGAGATTTACAGCGAGTACATGATCAGTTTGTTTTCAGCTCAATTATTTCTGTATTATATTTAGGGTACAACTGGGCTAAATGCACCCCAGGGTAAAAGGCGCCATTGATATTTTTCTCTAAACCTCTAGATGGCACAAAAACATCCACTTTTCAAGACGCACATGCAAATATTTCTGATCCTTGACGTGATCCTGGGCAGCAGCGCAACGTTGATTTTTTGTTTACTTGATCAAATATTTGATGTTTTTAATGATGCCGTAGATTTGCAAGTAGCAAATGAGAATTGCTAAAATTGTTGCATACATTTTGATGCATATGTCTTCTTAATGATTCTCACATAGAACAGTTTTTAAATAATGAAAAAATATGTAAAAGTATGGTATTTGGGGTAAAAACACCCTTGCTGTTGGGGCTAAAAGGCACAATTATTAACATGATGTTTAATAGAAGGCTTTGACATTTGTTGACATGACATGGTTAGATTCAAATGGTAAATATCATGTATTATGTTGCGTGTCCATCTTAGAGATAATCATGTTTAGAATAAAACCATCATATTTAAAAACATGCATTAATCACATCATATAATATTTATATACACTTAAATTATGGGATCTCCATCAAAGCTTTTAGAATCTTTACTTTTTAAAATGATTTTGTTTCTGTACTTGTCTGTACTTGTTGAACAAAAATTAATTCTTTTATTTTTCAAAATAAGCAGAAAATAGTACAAACTTTGCTAAAGTGGTTGTTTTGAACCAGTATTAACTGGGGGAAAAAAAATCTTGTGGGGTAAAATTTCCCCCATGCCACCTCATACATTTATACGATTTTAAAACAAAAACAACAAAATCTGTTGCTCCATAAATGTTCAAAAAAAAATATTTTCTGCAATTACACATTTTAGGGACTGTGAACAGCACATTTATTCTTACGGTGTGCCTTTAGCCCTGTTGTACCCTATATTTAGTATTTAATATTTAATATAGTATAAAATATATACACACACATATATAGATACTATATATAAATGTTAAAAAAATTTTTTTAACCCATTTCAAATTTCTAAATCAATTTTTTTAAAATATAAAACATTAAATACATATTTATTACTATTATAGCTATTTTTACTAATATGTTTTATACAGTAATGATATAATTACATTTGTATGTAAGAAACTGTAGAGAGAGAGAGAGAGAGAGAGAGGGAGGCTTCCTCAGAAGCGCAGAGGCGCAGAGGTCAACAGGGGTCACAGCTCAAGGTGCTCTTTGACAAATTGAGGCCGGCAGTGGTTAAGGGTTCGACACCATGAATAACTACAAATCCCCCACAAACACACACACGTCCGTCTGTCAGAAGAACTGTCCATCTGTGTGAGTGTGAGTGTGTGTGTGTGTGTGTGTGTGTGTGTGTGTGCAAGAGAGAGAGAGACAGAGACAGAGAGACAGACAGTATGTGTTGAACTGTGTGCATAATGTTTAAAACTTAGGGAGAAAAACTGATGTTCTGCAACCAGATTGATCAGTCTGGAGCAGTTTTCTCTTAACTAATGTGTTCACACATACACATACATACACACACACACACATATATATACATACATACACACACACACACGTACATGTATGCATGTATGTATATATATATGTGTGTGTGTGTGTGTGTGTGTGTGTGTAGACCTCTGGTCTGGTGGGTCAGAGACTCAGATTAATGCGAGTCCGGGTTAGCGGAATCTCATGCTCGCGGCTCTAGAGGTCACGACGCATTAGCAAACAAGCTACACCACAAAGCCGCGTCTGCTAATGGCAGTCAGGCCTGTAATTTCCACCCGCAAGAAACGCCGCTGAACGAAGTCGATTCTCAGGAGAGACGTGGGAGGAATCCCAGGAATTCCCCAGTTTAATTGACACCAGTCACACTTCAGTGAGTCTGAGAATCCCATCATTCCCACGTTCACAGCACCATCCCACTCACCTTCACTCACAAACGCCTCCATTTTATCCTTAAAGGGCTGAAGATGCTCTTCGGTCGCGACCGAGCAAACCTTCTCCACCTCCGCAGTGCATGCTGGGAAACACAACAATTGCATTCAGAAAGAGACGCAAAAATAAACAAACATTCTAAAATGCAAATGACACACATTGGGCCTCATTAATGAAAAAATTTGTTTATTTCTACTGTGGAATTTATGGCTTTATGAAAAAGTGGAATTGATGACTTCATGATTTGATTCTGCTGGTTTCATGAATGAGGCCCTTCATATTTATATCAAAAAAAAAAAAAAAAAAACTGACAATTTAGAATCATCAACCAGAAATGAACTTTTATGATACAATTATATAATAAATATACAATTATTTTGAGGTATTAAGGGCCACACACGCGCGCGCACACACACACACACACACACAATTATTGTCATCTCCACATCTGAAAGCATACGGAGTGATTCTCCTGATCTTTGAGTCCAGACGGGTCAGACAGCAGAGAGTTTGTGATTCTGTGATCAATGCAAACACATCTGCAAACCTCTTCAGGACAGTCCTGAGATCGACCGGACAGAATCGAAACAAACTCTCAACGCCTCTCAATGCAAACCAAACTAAAGTGTGTACGGATCGGATCCGTAAGAACTGTGTGAACCTGCTGCTGCTCAAACTTCACCAGAATAAAAGTGTCAAAGTATCAAGTTGTTCAAAGAGCGAAGCAGCAGAATGTGTGGATAAACTCCGGATTAGACGAATCAAACGCGTTAACCTGTGAACCTCAGAGATTAAAGAGAGCGAGGGCAAAATCTTCACTTCCTTCCCAAAGAGCAATCTTTCATTCTCTACTCAAACATGCAGCAATTAGTCCAATTACGCTCACGGGAAACAGTCTGGGCAGAAGCGATTACAGCGCCGGGTTCACGACTCCATCTGATTGACTGGAGAAGTAAAACACTACTCCACCTGAGGACAAACAGCGGCTGTTCTGGGTATTTACACGATTCACTTATATTCTGATCTCTAGTCGATTCACAGTCCACATTTTGAGACAATACAAACAATAAAACAGTTAAGATTTGCTATACAGTAGGCAAACATGCCATTGAGACAAATCAAAAACTGCCCTAAAAAAAATATATAAATTGCATAAAATTTATATTATATATGGAATATTATAAATTAATATGTATTCAGTACATAATGTATTTATTATTTAATATATAATAATAATACAATATAAATTAAATTATATATTTATTATTATATAAATACTTTTATATTAATATATAAGGAGTTCACTTGCAAAAACAATTTTTTTTTTTACAATTTTCAAAAATCATGTTTTTTCAATGTGCATTAAAATTAATCTCAAAGAAAATACATTTGGGTTATTCTGATTTGGTAAAAATAACTAACTAACACAAAACAAAACATGATAAAAACATGATTTTTGAACATTTAAAAAATATGGAGTCACTTGTTTTTGCAAATAAACTTCATATACTGTATTATATAAATATTCTTTATAATATTAACTATTAAAAGCTATTAAAATAAATATAATTTATTATTTAATGCATTACATTGAAAATATGATCACAAAGATCACGCCACACAAACACTTCTGCATCTGTGAGCATCGTTTTACCTCTCAGATCTTTCCGGAGTCTCAGCAGATCTTTAGTCAAGTCCTCAAACTTCATCTGAGAGGCCTGAAACAGGTCGTGAGGTTCTGGTAGAGGAAACACACACGTCTCCCTGCCCGCGTCCTGAAACACACACACACACACTATAAATGCTTTCTGAAGATGTTTTGTGGTATATCGTTCAGTGAGAGCATCATAAATGAATCTCACCTCATCAAAGTGTCTCAGGTAGTAAGACACGATATATGACAGCAGACTCTTACTGTTGTCCTGAAAACCACAAGAGACAAAAAAAACATTGATTTAATCAGGCAGTAAAGAAGTGCGTGTCTGTGTCTTTGTGTGCGTGTCTTACACTGCTCTTGACATCCTTGAGTTTGGGCAGAATATCCAGCGAGAAGCCGTCCGCCTGTCCTCTGGTGCGATTCCCTCCGTTCATGAAGTTCCCAAAGGCCAAAACTAAACCGAGAACCTGCAGCACTCCAGAACCGCTCTGAAGAGTCTGGACAGAGAAGACCAAAAACCAGGTTCAAGGACAAAACTGAAGAGAGTCATCTGATTTGATTCAGCGAGCGAGCGAGTTGCCTGACTGATTCACACTAATGGTTCCTGTGTTAGATTCACATTAGATTCACCAATTTGTTTCAAAAGAATCAAATGACTTAATAAACTGGTTAATTTAAGAAACGCACAGCATGTTGATTTTCGCATGCAGTCAGACTGCGCAGACGTACCTTGCAGACTTTCTGCAGAATCTGGAGTTTGCGTTGAACAGACGAGATGCATTCAGTGAAGGTCGACTGAAAGAGAATACAGAAGACTCGTCCGGAGAAATCAGGAATTTGGGAGAGCTGATGGAGAAACCTGTGAGCACCAAAAAGATTTATTAAAAGCACTGTATGACATGTGGAACGCTATATAGGATTTTCATTTCAACATTTCTCTGGTTAATGAAAACTACCAGAAGGAAGTTATGAACTGTCTGTATTTGTGTGTTTGTGTGCATGTTTTGATTCTCACTGTTCAGGTTTGTCCAGAGGTTTGCTTCCCTCTTTGTCTTTTGATGATTTGACGTGTTTCTCGATTTTCTCCAGCTCATCTTGCTGGGCTCTCTGAAACCACAAAACAGCATTTCAACAAAATTAAACTGCAACTCTAAAACAATGACGCTTCTGGACAATAAACAGAATAAAACAGCGACAAACACAGATGTCTGTGCCGTACGAGTCAGAATACAGATCAGACTTCATTGTGATGGTCAAAATCTGCTGGTCGTCTGTCAGAGTCGCTGTATTTTACACAAATATGCACGCTGCTGTTCTTTGCGTTTAGCCACATTATTATTTTGGGTTCGTTTGGAAGCAGAACAGAGTGTAATCAAAGTCGTTAGGAAGCCAGAGTCCAATAAAAGCCACAGCGTCTCATGAGTTTCCTTCTCGCCGAGCTAAAGAGCAACAGAAACGGAGTTTAGGACTGCAAATTATGGAAAATGTGGTGTTGTGAAAGTAAGACAAACAACCAGACACGACGGACACAGACGTGGACAGACACGCACTACACCAGCGCCGGCACCTCATCACGAGATAAATGTGTGTAATTATGTTAATATCTAATAAATGATGCGAATGAATCAATGTTTTTGAACAAGTGAGCAAATGATCTAATGACTCATTAATAATGACAGTAACTAATCAATGAGCTGTCTGAATGAATCGAGTGAGTGAATCCTTCAGTGACTCATTCATAAAGGCTGTCAGCTTCGTTTGTGAATGAATCAGCTGTCTGAACACATTGGTTGAATGAACGATTCAATGATTCACTCACTAAGACGGTGACTTGCCGCCACCTACTTTTAGATTTGTATTTAGAGTATCATTCTTTATGCAGTGTTAAATCAAATGATTTCTTTTCAAAATTCTTCGACAGCTACTTCTTGTAGTCAATGCTTTTCTCATTTACCAGAATTCTGACTTTGGATGATTTTATGGGGCGTAACTTCGAAGCCAAAGTTCATGTGTGATTAATTTTATTAATTAGATCAAGTTTTCCCGTGTCATCATAACTCACTAGGAGTGTTCGAGAATCAGACGTGGCTGAAAAACCGGTGGGTTTTTTTCAACGAGCAGAACAAATACCTTCGTAAAAACAGAGCAGCCGACATCAAACGGCACAGAGACACAGAGCCGAGTGCTGTCACGAATCAGGAAGGTGATCAAAGACAGAAAACTGCTCTCTCGCTCTCAGACGCAAAGACAGACGGACAGACAGACATGCTCTATACCAGCAACAGCACATTAATTATGTTAATATGTATCGATGCTTTTGAACAAATCAAGTGAGTAAATGATCCAATGACAGTAACTTAGTTTCCAAATAAACGAGTTGTGAATGAATCGAGCGAGTGAATCATTCAGTGACTCATTCAAAAAGGCAGTCAGCTTCGTTTCTGCATGAATCTGATTTCTGAACAAATTGGTTGCACGAATTATTCAATGACTCACTAATTAAGACAGTGATTTGCCGCCACCTACTGGCACTTTTAGTTTCATTTTTAGAGTATCATTTCGTTTTGTCACCATTCATTAAATTATTTTCAAAACATTCACTTCTAAAGCTACTTTTTGCAGTCAATGCTTTTCTTATTTAACATACTTATGACTTTAGAGGATCTTTCGGGGGGGTGATTTCAATTCATTTGTGATTAATTGGATCAGGTTTTCCCGTCTCATCATCACTCACTAGGCGTGTTTGAGAATCAGACGTGGCCGAACAGCCGGCGGGTTTCTCTGCGAGCAGAACTGCAGAACAAATACCTTCGTAAACAAAGCAGCCGACATCAAACGGCACCGAGACGCAGAGCCCAGCGCCGTAAGGCCATCAGGAAGGTGATCAAAGACAGAAAACTGCTCTCTCGCTCTCAGACGCAAAGAAAAAATGAGGCTAAGACAAACACGTTCATTGAGGAGAGTGTGTGTACGGCTCAGGCGTGAATATAAACTCTGGAAAAGTCTCGGGCTCCATTAAGCATCATCAGGAGATCCATCACAGCACATATACACACGCCACTTCAAACGCGGTGATTAGACGGCCACGGCCGCGCTCTGCATCCCATTTACTGCGTTTTTAAGTGTAAATACGTTTAATATGAAGCAGCTTTCAGCGCTCCGTCGCTCGGCCTTCAAACGCAAACTCAAAGGCAGATATCAAAAGACAATATACAGATACGACAGCGAGCGGCAGGACTGACATCTGTACACGGGCCAGACTGGAAACTCGCGCTCATAAAAGCGGGGAAAAAACACATTAGCGCGATCATTAGGTGCATTGCTGCAGTCTGACTGTATGTTTTTCTTTTTTTGCCATTCGAACAGGTCTGGATTCCATAATTACGGCGCGAGCCAGACGAAAACATCTTAATGTTTCTGCCTCCACCGACAGACAGACTCTCAGATCTCAGAAGAACCAATCTGAATCGAATTTTCGGACGGTTCAAAGGGCTCTAACGATTTGGCACGTGACGCTTTAAAATAAATAAATGATTTTTGTGCAAAAGCAGCTCGCATCCTGAAACTAAAGCTGTTTTTTGCTTCTTTAATCAAAGCGCACGACTGAACGTTCTGCTCAAATGGGGCCGTCGTCTTGTGCACGCGTGTTTTCACGAGACGTAGAAATTCCTGAGCGATGTGCTTTCTGAACTCGTTTTGACATTAATATATTTCAGGATTGTGCATGCGAAGATTTTCCAAACATCCAGAAGCATTTCATCTCATTCTCACACTGATTAAACCACAGATCTGATTATCTGATCAACACAACAGTGGGATTTCTGATATTAAAGGGGTCACGAAACAATCCAAATGTTCTTGATATTTACACACGAGACGCACTGCTAAATGCAATCATTGTTGCAAACACTAGACCTTTTCTGGTGCAGAAAAACATCGTATACAAATCTGAAAATGCATTTCATGAGCACTTTAAATTCCTGCATGAATCATCTGATCACTGCAGACACATTCAACAATGAAAACATCAAACTGCAGACGTGCCTTGAGGAGAATCACACTGATCAACACAGACGTGTACTGAGATGTGCCATGTGTATTTAAACGAATCTGGACTGTAAATGCTTTTATTTTTCTCTGTATAAATGAAGGTTTGGGCAGCACATGTTTGGCATGATCTGAGGATTCATTCGTGTTTTCATTTTTAGGGGTTTGTTCTAAATAAGAGCAATAGTGGTGCTCGAAAACAAAACAAGACTCCCCAAAGACAATGACGTGAGAGAGGAGAATCTGCTTACGTTCTCATAAAGCGCCTGTAACGTCTCCAGATCAACCACAGTGTTATCCAGATTCAGGATCGCTGCAAACACAAACAGAGACACAACATTAGACAGGAATCAGCAGCTGAATCATCATAATCATCTTATCAAAAAATAAAAACACAAAACTCTGTAAATAAGCACATCTGCTCATATCACATGAACCTTTCTCCTTTCTGAAGATCAAACTTTTTCCAACACCCAGCTTATTCTATGAAACAGATTTCTTTTTCATTTAAAAAGGTGATATATAAAAACACAAATATTAAAAAAGGAAAAACATATATTAAAATATTACAAAAAATATTTATCAGGCTAAGTAGCCTTATATTGATGATTATTAAATTAAAATAATTTATTATAATTAATATTTAATATTAATATATATATTTATAATAAAAGCAAATTAATATACACAAAAACAAAGTAACAGGGCTGAGTTTTATAGTTCATTTTGCCAACCAACATTTTACACATGGTAACAGGGTTGATTATTTAATGACACCCTTTAAAATAAAATAAAATAAATAAAACTAAAAATAAATAAAATAATAAAATAAAATAAAAATAAAAATAACCTTTTTAAGTGCTTTTTATAAAAATTAAAAAGTTGGTAACAGGGCTGAGTTATTTAAAAAAAAAAATAAAAAAAATAATAAATGAAATGAAATAAAATAAAATAAAAATAACCTTTTTAAGTGCTTTTTATAAAAATTAAAAAGTTAGTAACAGGGCTGAGTTTTACAGTTCATTTTGCCAACATTTCACAAATAGTAACAGAGTTGATTATTTAAGGACACCCTTTAAAATAAAATAAAATAAAATAAAAACCTTTTTAAGTGCATTCTAAAAATGAAAAAGTTGGTAACTGCTGAGTTTTACAGTACGTTTTGCCAACCAATATTTTACAAATGGTAAAATGGTTGATTATTTAAGGACACCCGTTAAAATAAAATAAATAAATAAATAATACATTTTTAAGTACATTATAAAAACGCAAAAGTTGGGAAACATTGTCTGTGGTAAGGAGTAAAAAAAAAAAAAAAAAAAAAAAAAAAAGACTGTGGAAGCAAAAGCATCACAGCCTTCAAAAGCTCAGAATGTGTATTATGAAGTAAAGCGGCCTGTGTGTGATGAACACCATCATGACATCACACGTCTGCGTTCGATTTCAGCTTCACGACATCATACGACAGACGAGGCCTGATTCCTCTCGCTCTCACACACCAACACAAACCATGTGCAAACGCATAAACACATTGATTAGATGGAAATTAAGCACAAGTTCTGCTGGCAGAATCAAATACGCTGGCATTCCAAGAGCATTTCTGAGACAAGAGACACAAAACACACCAGTCCACCCGACCAACATCTCGTAATAACAATATCAATTCACATTCATGCTGCCATGTGATTCTACAATTAAAGACACTCGTCTGGATCATCTGCCAAACAATTATACAGCAGCAAATGAAAATGATTATACTTTTTTTTTTTTTTTTTCCTCATTTTTTACACTTTTTCAGAATGTTAAGTAGGGGTTTGTCGGCTTTATGATTCACACGAGAAAAACAATCTAAATTAATCAGTTATTTAATAAATTATTTTATTTATTTAAAACTTTAAATTATTTTAAATAAATAAATTTTATGGGTTTTCAAAGTTATTAAAAAAATATATAAATTTTATTTTATTTTTTATAAAAGTTCTAAAATCTTAAAACAACCTGTAAATCTGGCCTCATGTCATAAAAAATCTTTTATTGTAAGTGGGTGCCCTGCAGCAATAATGATTCTTCAAATCATCATATTTATAAAAACAACAAGTCCAGCAGTGATTTGAATGGCTGAGTTTGTTCCGAGGAGGTTCACGTTCAGGGTCCATCTGATATGTTATGGATGGATGTTATGGTGCGTTTGATGCAGACGCTGCCCAGAGCCGCCGGTGACCCGCAGCCTATCAGAGCATCAGGAAACGCTCGCTGCCACCCAGAGAACACAGACGAACACGTCAATGCCCGGACACTGAGCATTCAAACGCGAGAACCGAACGCCAGCGTGGAAAAGAAAACAGGAAACGCGCTCGCCAGAACAAAACCTCCAGCTGTACGTCCAACTCGACCCGCCGATGACCGCGAACCATCCGTCAAACGCTTAACTGTTCATCAGCTCTTCAGTAAACAGTGTATGAATGCAGTGAATCGGATCTACATCTGGATCAGAGTCAGTGCAGAAGCGCTTCTCATTAACATTTTAATCTTCATGATAAATGATAGGACCATATGAAGAGGCAGAATAATACAGAGCAGGACATTAGAAGAGAGAAAGACGGTTCTGACCGTGCTGAATGTCCTTCATGTCGAGATGTAAACTGGACATCAGGATCCCCACAGCCTGAGAGCGCTTGGTGTTCAGCAGCTTCACCACCTACAACACAAACACACGCATCAGAATGACTGCATTTACTCCAATCACCAGCATTAAAGCCCAAATGTGAGCGCTGATGAGACTTGAGGTGCTCTATTCTCAACAGTCATGTGTAGAAGATGCTGTCAGACACAATGCACGGCAAATACACAATATTACAACCTTAAGAACATTCTAGCTTACGCACATACAGTAAGCACAGAAATAAAGATAATTAATCTAAGAGCATATGCCAGATGAAAGGAAAATAAACAAAACATGACCTTAAGTGCTTTATAAACATTGTGCACATAACCATACACATTTTACTAACTTAAAAAAAATATTAATGGTTAATTTATTTAAATGCAATTGATTTATTTAAAATTTCTCTTTGTTTATTTTTTTTAAAGAGTCTACCGCTGAAGTTCTGCAAATGGATAAACTATTTTTTGACTAATTTAAACATAACTATTAAAATTGCACTTAACCAAAATTGAATTGTATTTTTTAATTATTTATTTAAAGTCCTAAATGGATGAAAGATTTTTAAAAAAGACATTATTTAAATTCCATTTTTTTTAAATGTCACTTTTATTAAAATGCATTCAGTTAGTTAGTGAGTCTACCACTTTTCTAAATGAATAAAAGATTGTTAGAAATGCATTTCAGTCTTATTTACTCAGATATTTGCATTTCCAAATATGAAATTTACTGGCAATTTATAAGTGAAAACTGTTCCAAGTAAATCTGACAATTTGTTCTACATATAGATATTCGATGTAGATGAGATATACGGTATACTGTATAACCTCAAGTCTCTTAGACTGCTGTTCTGCAAAATTAGGCTAATTAAAGTCACCCATCCACTTCTCAAACCTTGAACGTTCATGATTAAAATTTAATAACTAGTAACCAATTAATAATTAACTAATAACGTGAAGTTGCGACCCTCATATTTATTGCAACGCTGAAATCAAGTAGCGTCAGACGCGTCAGTCAATTATCAGATCATTACTTGCGTCTGTGTGCGTAATCGCATCTATTTGCTCGTTACGTCTCGATTTAAAAAGGAACGTGTTTTCGGCTCGACTTCGGCCTGAAGAACAAAAGCCAATTCATGCAGCCGATCTTTATCCGTCACGAGGACAATGAGCTGAGAGGTGATGAAAACCCCACAAACACGCGGATCAGAGCGTCATCGGAGCCACGTCAGAGAGGAACCAGACCACAATACTGATCTGGATCCTGAACGACAATTCAGCTGATCTGAAACAGGAAGCTGCCGCAGATGAGAAGATTCCTGCAGAACGGCATGAGAAACGTTTGTTTTAATTAGACCGGAAACTCTGGCAAACAAACCAGCTTTAAAGACGCTTGATGGCTTTCTCTGCTGCTGATTCCAGAGCGCCGCTGCCAAAAACGCGCAGCAGACAGAAGCGTCCACACGCTCCCTCCGTGCTTCTAATCAACCTTCAAACCTTTCCTTCAGCAAAAAATGCCAGCTATGAGCGATCGGCGGAGAAAAAGCGGCCTTTTACTGCATGAACCCTGAACAGGTCACATTACAGCGCAAAACGCAACAATTATCAACTGCAGGCAATTAGACCAAACAAAACATGTTACTCTATCAAATGAAAGCGTTGCCGGGCAACTCCTGACAGACACGGAAACGAGTCTCAATTATTTCACTCATTATTCCGTCATGTTTAAAACATGAGAGCCAAAACACGGCTGCTTTTAGCCAGTTCCTCTGATGCATTCAAGACCTGTGCACTACTCTTGTGTTCTGCATCCAACTGGAACCGAGTAATTATTAGTTTATAAAACAGTCATAACTTCATATTTTTCAACTAAAACCATACTGTATCTGATCAACAACTTCTCATTAATGAATGTTTTTTCATGCTTCAATGGTTGCATCAATAGTCATCAACATATTCATGTTCATCAACAAAATTCAGTCCAAAAAATGTTTGAGATATGGGGAGGAGGTGAAATATATTTTCAAACATTTGACACTAATATAACATCAGAGATAATTTAACAAAAAGTAATTTTTAGCAACTACTACAGAAATAAAGTCGAAATATTTAAAAACAATGAAGCAAATCAAAGAAGTCAAAATACTCCGAGAGTAAAGTCGAAATACTCCGAAATACTCCAAGTAAAGTCGAAAGACTCAGAGAGTAAAGTCTAAACACCATGAGAATAAAGCGGAAATACTACGAGAATGAAGTCGAAATATTACGAGAATAAAGTCGAAAGAGTTGGAGAACAAAGTCGGAATACTACGAGAATTAATTTGTAGTAAATACGAGATTAAAGTTCTAATATTTTGAGAGTATAATATAGCTGTTGTACCATACAGAGCTGGGTCAAAATGACCCAAACATGCAAAATTCTCTCTCTTAAAAAAACATTTAAAAAAAAAAAAAAAAAAAAAAGAAAAGATGCATTTTTGAGAGTCTTAAAATACTTTGAGTTTAGTTTTTCACTACGCATTTTTTGGAAATGATGCATTTCTTCCAGGTCTAAATAGACTTGAATGCATAACGAGGGTTAAACAGGAGAAGCAGCTGCTGGCGTTTTTCTGGTCCCTTCAGTGAGATAAACCACCTCCAGACGTCTCATACATAATGAGAGCATCACTGGAGGACACAGATCAGCAGAATTACCATTTCAAACATCAACTGCCACAAACCGCTTCATTCCGTCAGGATTAGAAGAACCCGACATCTCTCATTTTTTAATAAACTTGCGGTGCTGATTGAGCGAGTCTGTGCGGCTGCTTAAATAAATGAGACGCGTATAAAACACGTCTCCGTCTGCCATCAGACGAGGCGCTTCCGCGTCCCTCGGAACAAAGCAGCCACAGGCGCCAAACACCTCAGAACACGATCCGTCCCAGAATGCACCACAAGACGCACCGCTGCCACATCCGCTCAGCCTCAAAACGCTGACGCTCAGACGGATGTGACACGCAGGGGCCGCTTAGAAAAAAAAAAAGCCATGTTATGTTAATGGATAAGTTGTAAATATGCAAATACGGAGCGGGACTAGCATTAGTGTGGTTAACCTCAGGTCTGTTCACAGGAGAGCGTGAAACACTTGCGGTTTCAGCGTCATGTGATTTCAGACTCAAGGGGGGAAGTCACATATGAAGAACGTTAAAACATGTTAAAATGCGCACATACGGTAAACTACTGACATTAGAATCTAATGAACAACACGCCTTACATTTCACAACAAAAACAATAAGAGAATCAGTGCTGTATGTCAGGATCTAGAAAATGTACCGTTGAATTTTTAAATAAAAAAAAAATTAAATTCAAATGTTAACTTCACAAACTGTTGAATTCTTAATTAAAATAGCAATCTGAAGTTTTTTCTGCATTACATCAATGAGTGTAAACATAGATTGTTTTTATTTTAAAATTCAACTTTGTTAAAATAAACATTTTTTAGTTTATAAAAAAAATCAAAATATTTTTAAAAATCTTTTGATTTCAGGCTGAAATCTGACCACTAAATACAAAAGAATGTTTCATCTTTAACATGCAAAATGTGTTCTGAGTCTGTCTTGTTCCATTATTTTATTCTTTGATTTCTCTTGATCCAGTACAGCACTGTTTTGATTTCACTGATTTTACAGACAGCGTTTTCTTTCTCCAGCAGACAGTAACACAGCACAAATGTTGTCGTTCGTTTGGCAGGCCTGCAGCGCCGCTCCGATCCGGTCACTTTGATCAGGACACAGAATGAGGAGAAGAGCCAAATGACCGCTGCCGTTCAACTAGATACGAGTCTCTAGATCACCACAGGAACCGGGACGGTAACGGGATGCGGGTGGAAGAGAGACGGGTCAAAGATGAGCATTAACCGGATGAAAACACAAGCCTGAGGAGGGTACAAGATGTCTCAGATCTGAGGAGTTTCCACACAGTCGTCTCATCAGCACTGACAGACGTCTATTCAGAAAATGAGGATGTTTCTTACTAGTTTATTTGATTTGCCTAATGATGAGCTTATAGCTGAATTGCTGAATTGAACTCTTTTCATAATTAATGAACTTTCCAACACTGACAGCTATTAAACTGAACTAAAACACTGCACTGAATTGAGCTTCACAGCTGAAACTGAACTCATGTCATAATTTATACATTTTATAACATTAATACCATTATTTTCATGTTTATTACTGTGAAGCGGTTCTGTATGGAAGCTCATTAACAGGTTAGTTTTTATCTCAAGTCTAATTATATTGATCTGCTCAACAGACACACACGAGCCATTACAGAAACAGACTGAGAATCTGAATGTGAGAGCTGATGGCGTTTCCACACACACACACAAGTACGTCTTGACACAGATCTGATAAAGCCAGGGGCGTTTGGAGCACTTTGTGATATTTATGTGGCGGGTTCTGCTCTTTACGGCCATATTTCCAATCAGAGCTGGAATCCGGCAGTGGCGCGCGGCGGTGCCAAGCGCTCGGGCATTTACTCAGAGCCGTCTGAGAGGAGCCGCCGTCTGTACACAAACGTCAGGACTAAGTCATGGAAATAGTCTCGCTGCGTTCGAGCGCTCGTAAACTCGTAAAGCGTATTTGAGCTTCAGCAGCGCCCGCGAGTGACCTCATCCGAGCCGCAGACATAACAGCGGACGGGCCAGAACCGCTGACCGCATCCGTCTCTGCTCACCTGCTTGGTCTTTGACCTGCTGATCGTGTCCGAGAGAGGCTTTTTCTTCTCTTTCACCGCCGTTTTGGAGAACAGCTCGACAAACTCGTCAAAATCAACAGATGGCTCTTCGATCTTCTCCCATACGAGAGCGTTAGAGTCCCTGTGGAGGAGAACACAGACCTTAGAGGAGAAAAACACCTGCTTTATTAACAACCATTTCAGAAATTAAATCACGTTATGATCTTTGCAGCTGAATATGAATCAAAACAAATTAGACATACTGCATGTCTAACACAAACTGCTTTTAATTTGGTTCATTTGATTACATTCTGCATGTCTGGAACACGTGATTGTGATTGGTCAGTGGTGTCATTCTGTATGTATGCGTGTATAACGACTGTAAACCGCGTAACTGATCATTTCCTCCTGCGCTGTGCACGTTTAATGTCTCTCGTATCACAACACTCTTTCTGCTCACTGAATAAAATCATTTAGACTCTAATCAATATTTGCTGTGTAAGACCTTCTTGTTGTGGGTCTTAGTGGCCAGCTAAGGTGTTTTCTTCCAGTCTAACATGAAAAGTGAATCTGGTGAACCACATTTGCAAGTGATATTTTACTCAAATTAAATAGATAAATAAATAGCTAAATAAATAAATAAATAAAAAGTAAATAAATAAATGACTTTGTCAGTCATGCTGTAATGTGTGGCTAACAGGTTGTTGCTAGGGCACTGCATCCTGGTTGCTAGGGTGTTCAGGGCTCGAAATTGCAACCGTTTTGGTCGCACGTTTCCAGAATTTAATCTGTGCAACCTCAAAATATATTTGGGAGCATTTGTGTGAGTGCTACTAATTGTTGTGGTGCGACTTTTCATTTCTTTACAAAACTTTCATTAAGTCCTGCACAGTCTGTAAGTGCTGTGAACTGCTACAGTGAGCCGTTCTATGCAACATTAGCTTACATACCAATTAAACTTCATCTTTACATTCTTATCTTTAATGCAGATTTTAGATATTAGCCGTCACTCACTCACATTGCGCTCCGTTGGAACTCGGAACCGGATGGTTTTTGCTCCAAATGTTTTCTTTAAACCAATCTCTGCTCCGGATTTGCACTGCATTGCAATTATGGGTGTGCGATATGAACATTTTTGATTCTTGACTATTAAAATATCTCTACGATCTGCTATTATTGAAGAAATAAAGTCAGCCTGTTGTGCTACAGCGCACATTCTATCAGTTGCAGTTCTGGCGCCTCCGTCTCACGCGACACACATTCACACCAAATGTTTACTCAGCAGCAGAATTCACTCACTAAACACTGCACTTATTTGCAATCACACAAGTACATTATTTGCATGTGCTTTAAACCTCGCCGCTTAAACGTCGTTCACGTGCTGTTCTGACATGCACTTACATTTGAAGCATGTGCACTCAAAAAAAATAAAATAATCAAAAGCTTGTCAAACAGCACCTGATTACTGGAGTAAGTTATCTTTCATGTGTTTTGGCCCAGGTGTTTTATGTAGCATAATTTCACAAAGCTAAAGTCTGTCAGATCATTCTGTTTTTGCTTCAGATATTGAAATTATAATCTAATTTAAATCAGAAACGGCTCATGCATGCAGCATCTTTGTGGATTAAGTTTAAAAATGCAGTGGTTGCCTTTAATTTAAATGGCTGCAGAGAGTTTGACCTGTAATAGAGAAAATAAACATCTTGTTCATGTACTTATATTTTTATTCATTTTTGACCCGTTCTTAAGGCAATAAAAAATTATTAAAATCAGCCCATTTGTTTGTAAAGCATCGGTAATCAGAATCGGCCATGAAGAATCAAGATCAGTGTATTACTAAAAAGAAGTGTGTGGTAGGATCAGGTCCGACTGGTGAAGCTATTAATCATCAGGATGTTGCTGGCTGTTGTGGTGCTCCTTAATATTTATTGGGTGCTCCTAAATTTTATTTGGCGCTCTTAACTTTTTGAATTTGGGAGCCCTGGTGTTCTAGGTGCTTTTAGTGGTTTTCTGGTCTCTAGATGTTCCTCTGTGTTTTTTACTTGTTTTATAGTTGATGAGGTGAAAATCGTGAAAATCTCATCACTCAAATCACTAACTATTAGCACCAGTGAGCAACAGGGATGCCTCAAACAGGGAAAAACAATAACGGTTATGGCCGTCAGCTTGGTAATTTGTGTCAAATGAAGAAATTAGTGTGATAGTGTGAAACAGTGCAGTACTTTTTGGTGTGCAGCTGTATGCGGGTCCAGTAGAGCGGTTTCATGGGTCTCGGCGGCTCCACTATGTGTTTGCGAGGCGGTTTCTCCTGCGCCGCTCCTAACGCGTACAGACCCAGCGGGAGCGGAGGAGGCAGAGAACCCAAACTGAAGGCCAGAGGAGGACCAGGAGCCAACGGCGGAGGACCTGGAGGTGGCGGTGGAGGAGGTGCTAATCCTGCAGTGGGGAGAGGAGGCGGCACAGACACACCTGGTAGAGGAGGTGGAGGAGGAGGCGCACCCATTCCTGGGAGAGGAGGTGGAGGAGGAGGTGCAGCCATGCCTGGTAGAGGAGGTGGAGGAGGCGGCGCAGGAGGAGGCGCACCCATTCCTGGGAGAGGAGGTGGAGGAGGAGGTGCACCCATTCCCGGTAAAGGAGGTGGAGGAGGTGGTGCGCCCATTCCTGGTAGAGGAGGCGGCGCAGGAGGAGGTGCACTCGTTCCTGGTAGAGGAGGTGGCGGAGGAGGCAATGAACTACCTGGGAGTGGAGGTGGTGCAGGAAGAGCACTTATTCCTGGAAGTGGAGGTGGAGGAGGAGGAGGAGGAGGAGCACCCATCCCGGGTGGAAGAGGCGGCGGCGGAGGAGGTACCGAAGCGCCCGGCTGCTGCTGGCACGTGCACACAAACCCTTGAGAAGCAGTCTCAGTTTCTGGCGGCAGCGAGGAGTCGGGCGCCTGCGCCTCCACAGGAGGCACTTTAAACCTAAAGCTCTCGTCCACAGGAGACGTCTGCACCGATTTGGCCTCCAGCGGCAGTAGCGCAGTGTTTTCCGTCTGTAGGTCCACATGGCAGACGTCCGGAAGGAGGCGCTCCTCTCCTCCACACTCCTGGTCCTGCGTCAGCACCTCCCGCTCCAGCAGGGGCTGCTGTTTCTCCAGCTCGGCGATCTTACTGCGCAGGTCTTCGATGGTCTGCTCCAGCTGCTCGATCACGCAGACGTGCTCCTGCTTCAGACGCACCGTCTTCAGCACCGACTCCTCCTGTGGAGACAGAGACAGGCGTGATGAAAAGCAGACGAGCGCCGCAGACAGAAACAGACATAAATCTGCGTTTCTCGTCCACTGGATTCCGCGAAGTCACTCGCGTTTGTGTCACACGGTTAAACGCGTTTCCTGTGGGCAGAAACAACGCTGAAGTGTGGACAGAAATGATGAAGAGCAGCTGCCTTCAGACTCAAAGCACAACAATAGATGCCCGCAGTCCTCAAAATTCAACAGACCCTGGGGGAGAGACCCCACAGGACCTAATAGAGAGCAGCACACACTGATGTTTAATGAGGAACACTGAAAGAATGAACAGAGTGTTGAGTGTTGCTCTGTTTGTCTATGGGTGGCTCTGACAGAGGTTTTCTATCAATATAGATGATGCCAGGCTAATATTTCACCAGCAGGAATACTGATGTAAAAAATGCACGCATTTTTCTTAAAAATAAATGTTACATTTTTAACTTAATTTTTAAAATTTATTCTAACAAAATTAAAACATTAATATAATTATATACTTTTTTTTTTTACATTTTATATTATATAAAAGTTTATTTAAAAACAAAGCATAATCATAATATTAACAGGTAATTAAATAAATGCATATTATATATAATGTAACTGAAAATTAATACAACTATTCAACTATTAGTACCAGATATAATTGTTAATTGTACATACAATTATTTTGTGTATATAAATATATATATATAAATAATATTAATTATTAAATTGTATTTTATTCAATTGTATTTAAATAAAGAATTTACATAATTATATACAATTAATATATATATATATATACACATATATGTGTGTGTGTGTAATTATAATAATAATTGTGCATGTATATAATATTAAATACTGTTAAAGTATTCTTAGAACAGAAGGTCCTCTAGCTCTCTGCCCTCCTGTAGTAAAGGTGTGATGGAGTGAGCGGTGCGGTGCTGCTGCCCTCTGCTGGTAGTGCACACTAAAGCGCACTTCTCCTGAACTCAGGACAGATGGTTTTTTTCTGTTTCTGAAATCAAACAAACTCTGGGAATGATTAAACATTAGTCCAGCAGCAGGGCATCGAAACAAACAACACAATCAGCCCAATAACCTGCATGACTGAATATGGAGCACATATGGAAATGGAAATTTATCATCAGGACGTGATGAAGCTGCTTCAGCTTAAATATCACAAAACACCATGGTATTACCATGCTTCTTGGACATACACACATATACACACACACACATACATATATACACACACACACACACATAATATATATAAAAAAATGATACAGATGTGAAGTAATGAGGATGTATTTTTATATAGACACTGATTTGAGAAAAAACAAGGTTCTCAGAAAGGTAAATGACAGACGCACCTGAATATGCCAGATTTCTTTTTCCTGTTGTTTCTTAAGGTCAGAGACGACGGCCTGATGCTCTGAAACACACACACATTCACAAAATATGGTTCAAACAGTGCAAAACAAATCCAAGATTACTATGAATTTGGGAACAAGAATTAACTTAAAAAAATATATATATACAGTGGGTACGGAAGGTATTCAGACCCCCTTAAATTTTTCACTCTTTGTTATATTGCAGCCATTTGCTAAAATCATTTAAGTTCATTTTTTTCCTCATTACTGTACACACAGCACCCCATATTGACAGAAAAACACAGAGTTGTTGACATTTTTGCACATTTTAAAAAAAGAAAAACTGAAATATCACATGGTCCTAAGTATTCAGACCCTTTGCTCAGTATGTAGTAGAAGCACTCTTTTGATCTAATACAGCCATGAGTCTTTTTGGGAAAGATGCAACAAGTTTTTCACACCTGGATTTGGGGATCCTCTGCCATTCCTCCTTGCAGATCCTCTCCAGTTCTGTCAGGTTGGATGGTAAACGTTGGTGGACGCCATTTTTAGGTCTCTCCAGAGATGCTCAATTGGGTTGAAGTCAGGGCTCTGGCTGGGCCATTCAAGAACAGTCACGGAGTTGTTGTGAAGCCACTCCTTCGTTATTTTAGCTGTGTGCTTAGGGTCATTGTCTTGTTGGAAGGTAAACCTTCGGCCCAGTCTGAGGTCCTGAGCGCTCTGGAGAAGGTTTTAGTCCAGGATATCCCTGTACTTGGCCGCATTCATCTTCCCCTCGATTGCAACCGGTCGTCCTGTCCCTGCAGCTGAAAAACACCCCCACAGCATGATGCTGCCACCACCATGCTTCACTGCTGGGACTGTATTGGACAGGTGATGAGCAGTGCCTGGTTTTCTCCACACATACCGCTTAGAATTAAGGCCAAAAAGTTCTATCTTGGTCTCATCAGACCAGAGAATCTTATTTCTCACCATCTTGGAGTCCTTCAGGCGTTTTTTAGCAAACTCCATGTGGGCTTTTATGTGTCTTGCACTGAGGAGAGGCTTCCGTCGGGCCCCGACTGGTGGAGGGCTGCAGTGATGGTTGACTTTCTACAACTTTCTCCCATCTCCCGACTGCATCTCTGGAGCTCAGCCACAGTGATCTTTGGGTTCTTCTTTACCTCTCTCACCAAGGCTCTTCTCCCCCGATAGCTCAGTTTGGCCGGACGGCCAGCTCTAGGAAGGGTTCTGGTCATCCCGAACGTCTTCCATTTAAGGATTACGGAGGCCACTGTGCTCTTAGAAACCTTAAGTGCAGCAGAAATTTTTTGTAACCTTGGCCAGATCTGTGCCTTGCCACAATTCTGTCTCTGAGCTCTTCAGGCAGTTCCTTTGACCTCATGATTCTCATTTGCTCTGACATGCACTGTGAGCTGTAAGGTCTTATATAGACAGGTGTGTGGCTTTCCTAATCAAGTCCAGTCAGTATAATCAAACACAGCTGGACTCAAATGAAGGTGTAGAACCATCTCAAGGATGATCAGAAGAAATGGACAGCACCTGAGTTAAATATATGAGTGTCACAGCAAAGGGTCTGAATACTTAGGACCATGTGATATTTCAGTTTTTCTTTTTTAATAAATCTGCAAAAATGTCAACAACTCTGTGTTTTTCTGTCAATATGGGGTGCTGTGTGTCCATTAATGAGGAAAAAAAAATGAACTTAAATGATTTTAGCAAATGGCTGCAATATAACAAAGAGTGAAAAATTTAAGGGGGTCTGAATACTTTCCGTACCCACTGTACATATATAAAAAAAATAAAAATAAAAAAAAAAGAATTCTGCATGTTTTGAAGGAACACTATTAAAGGATGAACGCAGATACTGTGCATTAGTTAGTTTTTGTAAAGAAATTCATAATTAGAAACATAATTAGGAAAATATAATATTAAAAATCATGTGTCCAGATGCTTGACTAGAAATCTCTGTAAACACACAACACATGGCACAAAAGATGATTTGGCAGAAACACAGTCATGACACCGCAGTGAGTTATTAATTATGTCCTGTATAATCATGTGAATGATGTGAATACGATCCGTGCCGGTGATGACGGACAGACAGATGCTGATGAGGATGGAGGAAGTGAATGATGAATTGCTGCTTGTTGCTAGGCAACATTAGTAAACAAACATCAACACATGGAGGAAAAAGCCTAAAATGAATTAGAAGGTTTTCACATGTCTGAAGTAAAGCTCAGCCAATGACAACGTGTTAAAGTTGGGCGATGACACAGGCATGATAGAGTTACTCACCCTCCTGCTCCTCAACCTCTGCAAACACACAAATAATAAGAGAAATAACCTAGTTTAGACATTCAGAGCCCTGAACAGAATTAAATGACACCACAGACTCTCTATAAATACATTAAACGCGTTTCTGAAGATCCAGCGAAACTAATATCAACTGAATGGAAGAGAAGCACTGAACACATATTTATTTATTTATATATTTATTTATATATATATATATATATATATTTATATTTATATATATATATATATATATATATATATATATATATATATATATATATATATATATATATATATATATATATATAATGAAGAGTTCAGATGCAAAACCAGCTAAAAGCCATCTCGGTCGAAAACATAAAAAATATCTTGATTTCTGTTTGAAATGTTCCAAGCAAAAAAAAAAAAAAAACCCCACTTAATTTTAAATAAACAAATTTAAACAATTTAAAAATAAACAAATATTATATATTTGAAAACTTAAACTAAAATTAGAAGAAATATAAAAAACATTTTAACATTTAATAAGCTGAGTAATATGCTCTGTGTGTGTATGTGTATGTGTTTATACCATCCTCTGAGTATTTGGGTAGGGTCCGGTCCTGGTCCTCTGCTCCCGGTCTGGTCGGGGGCCACAGGTTCTTCAGGTGTCCCGGCAGACGTCCCTCCAGATGCTCCAGTGAGGGAGGAGGCTGACTGACGGCCGCCCATGTGTACAGCTGATCGTGCTGCAGACACACAAGAAACATCACACATGATCAGACAGAGTTAAACTACAGAGTGACAAAGCCTTGATCTTGACCAATCTGAGCCTAAAACAAAAAAAAACAAAAAAACACATCAGACACAAACCTGCATCTCACAGCAGCATCGGCACACGTAAACAAATCACACGTGACTTCACACACAAACCACATCACAAAAACTCAAAACTCCAAACACAGACTCATGCCTGCACTCACACACAGCACAGGAGAACCCATCGAGCGCCAGTTAAAGCACCACTCAGATCTCTGGAAACACACATGAATGAACACGACAGGTGCAGGAGGAGCTGGACGACACGTCACTGCAGATGTGGCTCTGATCAACACACACTCAACCGCTCGATGAGGGTGAAGATGAAGGTCATTATTCTGAAAATATAATGATGTTGTTTCATATATTGATTTCCCTGTTCTCACTGTCAGACAACCACAAACACAACACGACATCAGGTGTGAATCTGCTGCTGATTTATGCATTTTATCATTCTTCTACAGACTGGGAATTATGGGAAATGCAGTTTTGCACAAGTCTGTCACTTCATAAACCTTCTAAATCACTATTTTTTTTATCTGCTTTATCATTCTTCATCTACGACATAAAAAAATAAAGTAAAATGAATTGTAAGGTCAACATTCACAATTAAAACTAACTATATGTTAAAAAAATATTGTAAATCAAGACTGTAAACTGATCTGGAGCGATGTTGTTATTGTTAAATAAAACTATTAAAAAACTAAAACATATATAAAAAAAAATTGTATTTTCAGCAAATAATACAGTTACTCACCAATGCAACACTTCACGTTTTTGCCAAAATTAAGTTTAAGTTAAAATTAATCAATTTTAATTAAATGAAATAAAACTTATCAAAACTAACAGATCCAACAAAATCAGATCACAACCATATTAGTAATTAAAACTTAAACATTTACTATAATTGAAATAAACATGAATTGAAATAAAAAAATAAATGAAAAACAAAACAAATTTGTATTAAAAAATAATGTTAGTTATACTTTCAATACATATTCTAGTTAATTGCCAAGGCAACATTTAAATGTTTTATTAGTTCAATCTGAATTAAATTAAAAAAACTAATAAAATAAATAAACAAAAAAGCTAAATTAATCATAATATAACCATTAATTAAATCTATTAAAAATTATTCACATTAATTGAAATTAAGCTTACTGAAATAAAAATAAATTTTCAGTTGTACATTAAATCATCCAGTTTGTTGCCACAGCAACATTTTGAATGTTTGCTTAGTTTAAACGATACAATAATTCAGCTGAAATGAAAAAAAAAAAAAAAAAATAAAATTAGATTTTTAAAAAAAAAGTTACTAAAAACTAAAATGAAAACAAGAATTATAAAACTCAATATTAAAAGACACTGTAATGCTATAATAATGCTCCTAAAACAACACTGCACTGTATCCACATGAGCATCACGGCATCCAAACAAACCAAAGTCAGACGTCAAACAAGCGTTTCAGAAGCTGAAGTCTGATCAGGGACCAGGTCTCCCTGGAAGAGGAGACTGTGAAGTCTCAATGGGATTCTCCTGGCTAAATAAAGGATAAATAAATAAATAAAGCAGGGCTGTCTGTGTAAACTGCTAGTTGCGTCAGGGTCGAGCAGAAGCGGACCTGCGTGAATTCTAGAGTGCTGCTGCTGCGCTGGAGCGAGTCCAGCTGTGTTTGTCTGTCCTCTCCACATCCGCTGATGAACTGCAGAACCTCCCACAGTTCCACCGTCCCGTCAGAGGACGAACCGCCGCACGCAGCCTCCATCCTCTCAGCCCGCGCTCATCGCCATGGCAACGGGCACACGTGCGGCGCACACGCATGCGGCTCTCAGGCGCTGGTGCTCTGGGTTCCCATACGAATCCTCAGATGCGTGACTCGGCACACACGCGCAGCCGTCTCGCGTCCTGTCGCAGCTGCGCGTCGGGACGTCCATCGTCAGCCGCGCTCAACACGCCGGAGCCGCAGCGCTGCTGATGCTGCAGTGAGATCAGGTTCCTTTATGACACGACGGCCTCTCGCTCGCCCCGGCAGCACGCAGAGAGAGAGACTGATGACGTGCTGAAGCGGTCAGCGGCGTACGAGCCAATCACAGAGCTCAGATTTACAGAGCAGGACTGTAAATAAGTAATGAAAACGCTGAACACGCACTTTGGGCTCACACACACACTGCAGCAAACACACACCCTAAAATAAACACGCAGCTCCAGTGCAACCCGTCACTGACTGCTGAAGTGATTTATTATTAACTAACACTGGCTGATTCACAAGCTTTCAATCACATTCCAGTTTAACTTGGTCTTTAGGCCTAAAATTGAGATTTATTTGAATTATTTGAATTGCATGTAAAGCATATTTGGATCACACCATTTTAACAAACAAATAAAATGCATATTAATGCAGATTTGTCAGCCATACATTAATACACAAAAACATGAATTTACTAACTATTTGCACTTTTGCTTTCATTTAAATAACGCATTTATTCAAATAGCTTAAAATCAGCATAAATGTGACCCTGGACCACAAAACCAGTCATAATGGTCAATTTTTTGAAATTGAGATTTATACATTATCTGAAAGCTGATGTATAAAATAAACTTTCCATTGATGTATGGTTTGTTAGGACAATATTTAGCCAAGCCACAACAATATGAAAATCTGGAATCTGAGGGTGCAAAAAAACCCCCAAAAAAAACCAAATTCAAAATACAGAGAAAAATGGCCTTTAAAGTTGTCCAAATGAAGTTCTTAGCAATGCATATTACAAATCAAAAATTACGTTTTTTTGTGTGTGTGTGTGTGTGTACTTCAAAAACATTTAGTGTATTACTGCAATCTGACCGGTTTCAATCATGTATGACTACTTATTTATTTACTTATGTTCAAACCAAAATCATTTTAGCCCATACATTTTGTGTGTAATTCAATCTATTTATTTATTTGTTTGAGAGCAGGTTCATAAAAAAAAAAAAAAAAAAAAAACAACAACATGAAAGTCCATGAAAATGTTTACACTATTAAGTGTGCAATTTTCTCTGGATATTACATTAGCTATTAAAAACTCACAGACAAATATTGGGCAACTGCTAACTAAATAACAGTGTAAACAAACTATAAACAAACTATATTAGTTGGCAAAGCAAAAATAGTCCATATGAAAGCTTGTTTATAAACAGCTGTATAAAATCACTAAATCTCACAATCATGCGGTCCTTCATCAGTTATTTGAAGAGCTGTGACCTTTAACTCGTGAATCTCGGTCAGCATATTCAGAACAAACCGTGAGAGCAATCCTGCTGTGCTGCGCTGAAGACACAAAGTCATACGGGTTTACAGCGATGCAGGCAGTTGAAAGAATTTTCATTTGCATCACAGCTGCTTTCAGTCTCAGACTGCAGTCGGTCAGCAGATGGCGCTCTGATTCTTACAGTTTCTTGGAAACCAAAAGACCATGCAGAGCCATTCTGATAAGAACCAATCACAAACCAGCAGCAGATCACATGACGCCAATTTCAGTCAGCAAGAACAAGGACAACAAACCTCAAGTGTGTTCATTCATTATAGTGTGTTCATATTCCTCCAATCCAAAGAATTCAACATTACACTTCAAAATAAAATGTAACACAACAAGACGCCACAAGACGAATAAAACCCGATCGCTCTGATCTGACAGTGCAGGAAATGCAACATAAGCAGCACACATTCGTCTTCTAAAAACATGTTAATGCAGCGAATGTGAAGTTAAACAGGACTCACATCAAATTTGGGTGTGATCTGCCCGCTGCTGCCGTACGTCTCTCTGAAGCAGTCGCTGAAGGGCAGCAGGAGCCCCATCGCCAGAATCCTGGAGCAGAGCTTCTCGGCCTCCTCCGGCTCATCGGAGTCCTGCTGCTGGAAGAACCGCTCCAACAGAGTCCGCCCTGGAGACACAGTCGTTCAACAGACTCAGTCTTGTTACGCTATTCAAACACTGATGGAAAATGACATTCCCAAATAATGCCTGATTTATCAGTTGATCACTAGCACATAATACTCTGATCACCTATACAGTCACCAGAATGAGCAGTGTACAGTAGATCAGCCTGATTTCACCTTTTTCTGTTTTCAACCACAAAAACTGTTACACAAAATTGGATTTAAAATGCAAAATAACCTTTTGAATCACTCAGACAAGTGGATGCTGCTCATTAAATTTATGAGATTACATGACAAGAATTCAGTATGTTTGCGCTTAATGTTTAATGTTGCATACTGTTTGACATACTATTTATATATTTTTATACATTTAAAAAAAAGTAGACAATGTAGAGCTAAAACTTAAAATAAAATGAAAACCATAAAAAAAAAGAGTCAAATAAAAAAAACGTGAAACTATATTGCGAAGGTATCTGGAAAAAAAATTACACAAAAAATTACAAAAATAAATAAATAATTGTATACACAAGTGGGAAAAAAAAAAAAAAAAAAAAAAAAAGGTAAATAAACACACACACACATATATATATATATATATATATATATATATATATATATATATATATATATATATATATATATATATATATATATATATATATATATATATATATATATAAAAAAAATAAGTAAAGCGTTAAAATTTAAATACATAAAAAACATAAATACATAAAAAAAATTATCTCCGACCCTGTCTAATATCAGTCAAACTGAATACCAATTCTAATTCGGAACCAATTCAGTTTCTTAAACATGAAGGAAAAAATATATACATTTTTATTCCAAACATATGGCATTTTGGCATTGTTGATGTACTGTTTCCTATTTAATACTGTACAGCCGCCTTGTCACAATTCTGTATTGTTAAAGGCGGTATATAAATAAAGGTGACTTGACTTGACTTGACATACTGTATCATGTTAATCTAATGACGCTGTTTTAAGACCTGAGCAATATATTCGGTTTTGAAACAGCCAGCGATCTTAATTAGTTACTCAGAATTAACGATAGTTTAGTCTAGAATTAAACATGCATTTTGAATTTAGCATGTTACAGCTTGAAATGTTCAGTGTTGGATACTGTTTAATATAGTTTTTATACATTCAAATGAAAAAAAGTCAGTTTAGAGCAAAAATAGCCTGTCTAATACCCGTCAGGCTGAAAACAGGTTTTAATTCAGAACCAACACAATTTCTTAAAAAAACATTAAAAAGAAAAAAGTAAACAGTGTACAGCATATGCAGGATGTGTTAAACTAGTATTTCATTCCAAACACAGCATGTCAATCTAATGGCTGCGTTTCAAATCCTGAGCAGCATGTTTAGTTTTGAAACAGCCAGCGATTTTAATGAGTTACTGAGAATAACAAGAGTGTGCGACAGTCTGTTTCTGCAGATTTGAGAATGAGTCACTGCTGCAGTGCTTCTGCTGGAGCTTCGTCTCCTCACCGTCCCCACATCCACATTAAACTCACACTGAAAATCATTAGTCAGACGATCGCTGCACGCTCCTGCATCAAAGGAGATCGAAACATTTGCATAAGAACCTGTCTGAACCTTCAGCTCGCTATAATATCACAGACGTGCTGCTCTGAGATCAGTTTCTACGGTCACACACAAACACTGTGACTCTCACACACTCACTTTCTGCGTCCTGAGTTTACAAGCCTGATTATTTACAGCTCATTAACTTCATTAGCATGTCAATAAGATCAAAGATGAGCCAACCTTTAAACACTGTCAGAGAGCCAATGAGATACAAGGTGAGGTGCATCATGGGAGATGTAGTTCTGCCCATTAAACAACCAGTCAACACATCTGTACAGATGAATGTTATGTAAGTGATATAATATCAGTGTTAGAGAATAAATAAAGATGAGGCAGATACTGGAAGCCCAAGGAGTTTAGCACAATAAAATGGGTTAGGGGACACGCTAGACGTCATGCTAGAGCAACAGAAATTAGACAGAGACAGTGACTCACACAGGAGCTCAGCGACTGACAGGCATTTACAGAGATTTGACATGGTGTGGTTAACTCCATCGACTGTGTGAGGAGAACAACACACAACGACAGGCAAGAGTGCATCTAATATCAGCCTGTTCTTATGCAAAACAAAATCTATTTCTTAAACACTGGAACTAAATGATTCATGAGTCTCTGCTGAATCGACAGCAACAGAAACAACACTTAATGTGAAATCACAGACTGAACTGAACGATGCTTTTGAGCTAAATCTTTTTAATGAACCAAAAGGTTGTTTCGACAGAATTCTGCTAGACATTAAAGAAAAAAATATATGAATAATCTATAAAAGTACCAAAGATATTAAAATAACACTGATGAAGCTGCTGACTGTATAAAGCACTTCAAAAAATAATGTGATTGACTGTTCCTCCGATTATCTAGAATGACAAGCACAGAGTCACATGATGGTCTCTAACGTTTCCTATCGATTTGCAGCGCAGCAGCATCTCAGAAGTCAATACTGTAACGTGCGCTCTGAACTAAAGCAATCTGCCGTCGATCCGATTGGCCGAGAGCGAGCATGTGACGTCACTAATGGATGCGAGTCCTCAGTGCCCGATCACACCACGCCATCTGCTCGAGGGAGAACAGAATGCATAGAGAGATCCTGCACAGAGAACGATAGCTCATGACATCACTGAAACCAGCTGAATCATGACTCCAGCGTCTTCTGAAGAACTGCTTTATAGCAGAAACTGAGTTTATACTGCATAACTCTGAGAAAAAAGTCAGAATTGAGAGATAAACTGTGAAAGATAAACAATATCTTGCAAAAAAAAAAAAATCTGAATTTAGACATATAAACTAAATATCTCACAAATATAGGAAAAAAAAAAAGCTATAATTGTGAGATTTTGTTATTTTTTTAATGCCATGTCAGCAACAAGGCTATTTTCATCATGAAAACGATAAATAACAAAAGTCATACAATTAAACTATACAAAACATTTAAGGTTAATACTACACAGGAAAACTAAAATACATTCAGATGACACCCTGAAATTTTGGGGAAAAAAAGTCAGAATTGTGACCCTGGACCACAAAACCAGACATAAGGGTCTTTTTTTTTTCTTTTTTGTTTTAAATTGAAATTTATAAATCTGAAAGCTGAATAAATAAGCCTTCCATTGATGTATGGTTTGTTAGGATATGACAATATTCAACTATTTTAATATCTGGAATCTGGGTGCAAAAAATAAAATAAAAATAAAAATAAAAATATTGAGAAAAATCAAGCTTTAAAGTTGTCCAAATTAAGTTCTCAGCCATGCATATTACTAATCAAAAATTAAATTGAGATATTTATGGTAGGACATTTTTGCCATAAAAGAAAAATCAATTTTAACCCATACAACGGATTTTGTCAATTGCTACAAATATACCCATGCTATATAAGACTGGTTTTGTGGTCCAGGGTCACATTTGAGAAACAAAGTCACAATTAGCTTTTACGTATTTTTTTGGCAGATGACAACAGTACAAGTGCCATTTTTGCCCAGATGGCATATCTATAAATAAAGCTGACGTACATCTCAGAAGAGCTTTTTAGCAAATATTTAGTTTAATTATAAACACACCCGTGCTTAAGACATAAAACATATGCAAACATACGCAGCACATGTGCAAAAAAATGATTTTTGAATCCAATCTACTTAAGAAAACAGTCAGAGTCCAGTGTTTACATTCTTCATTTTTCTTGTGGATCAGATTATTTCAGGTTTACACAAACTTTTTCAATCCGATCAAGGTTTAATTCAGATTGAGCGCCGTTGTGTTCAGATGAAGGCTTTTCAGTCCAATTAAGCCATCAATCCTATTACTAACAGATTATTTGATTGCATGTAAACACAGCTACTGGATCTGGGAGTCCGAGTTGAGACGGATTCATTCAGATCCAGAGCTGTTCATCAGCCACTAACATAAAGAGCTCTGGCAGCACAACACAGACTGAAAGAGAGAATATATTCACTCCACGGCCAAAACAACAGACAGAGAACAGCCTCTCTTTCACTCGCTGCTTTACTCTCTTTCACTGGCTGTGAAACCGCTGTACCAATGCTCGGGGTTTATGGCGTTTTTGGTGTCAGTGTGTGACACGACCAAACTTAACATGTTTCCTTTCACTGCTCAGACACGACAACGTCGCCAGCCATCCCATAATGCTTCTCTACAGGAGAGACACTCAGTCTGTGCTCAGAATAGAATACTAATGCACTGCAAACTGTACTGTACATTCTGCCCACCATTATGAAAAAAAAAAAGTAACATTTCAAACAGTTTTGTGCTACATTGTAGTCACGTGACCTCATTACAGTGCAAGTTTAATTCAGTGAGCAGCATAATAAATAAATATGGTTACTTTGGATTTGTGAATTAATTGACCAATTTTGTTTGATTAAATCACAATGGAAATGGAAGGACGAGCACACTGCATTGAGGAATACTCTATCCAGTGCACTATGCTTTGGTCATCTAGATTTCCATGCAAACAACACATTTTGCAAAGTGCACACTGTGCTGTATACTCTAAATACTAGTGAGGGATCAAAACTAGTCATCCAGATTAGCATGATCAGCTAGAATTTACTAACACTTCAAAACAAGGTACAATATAAAATAACATGAACTAACAATGAAAAATACTTTGTTTTAATTAATACAAACAAACATGAATAAATACTGCAATCAGTGTTATTATAGTATCATTATTATAGTTTAATATTTGAAATTAGTTTATATTTTTATATTTTCTGTTTTTATTTTAAAGTTAGTACTTTGTGCGTTTTTGTGATTTTATATACTACACAACTACACAATTTTTTCTTCAGTTTTAGTTCATTATTTCAGTACATCAACCCAAATTAAAATGATAAGTGTTACCTTGGTGATTAACTGAATTAAGTTTTTATATAAATATATATAAATATATAAAATAAAAGAAATAATAATAATAATATTAATAATAATAATAAAAATAATGCAATTCCCTGTATTTTATACAAATCAAAAGTTATATCTTGTCATACATACAATGAACAGTTGTTTTTGTTTTTATTAACTAATACTAACAAACATGAAGACATACTTCTGTGTTACTTTAGTGTCATTATTACAGTTTAATATTTTTAATCAGTTTTTTAATATAATTTGTTTTTATTAATTATATATATATATATATATATATATATATATATATATATATACTAAAAAAAATATATAGATACTTTTTTTTTAGCAGTAATGCATGAAATAAGAAGAATTTAAAGATGCAACTCCTTCACAGATGCTCTTTCAGTGTACAACAAAGATGAATAAATACTGCAGTCAGTGTTACTTCAATATTATTATTATAGTTTAATATTTTGAATCAGTTTTTATTTTTATATTTAGTTTTTATTTTAATGTTTTAGTAATGCGTGTTGTGATTTTTGTCATTTTATAAATGACGATACAAATTTTACTTCCATTTTAGTTTATTTCAGCACGTCTGTTCAAATATTTTACTTCAGTTATTGTTTTTCAAGTAATGAAAATGTTTTTTAATGGTTTCAGTTTAAGTTTAGTTAACAATATTTAGCCTGATTGCAACAAATGCACTGATTATTGTTACTTTATGTTTAACACACCAGAAAACACAGTTTTTAGCAGTGATGCATGAAATGGGAAGAATTTAGAGATGCAGCTTCTTCAGTGCATATAACAAACAACTTTTTGAAAGTACAAATACACCCAATTATCATCATAAAAGCTGCATGTATAATTACATTTACAACAGTTCAGATGGAGTACAAAACTCACCTGTGAAAACCTCCTGGAAGCTGCAGGTGGAGCTCTGAGTGGCAGACGCCCGCTGTGTGGCCGTGAGCGCCGCGCCGCCCGTCCTGAGCGTCCCCTCCGACCCGCCGTACTCCAGATAGTCAGCTGACCCAGCTGACTTCGGCGGGAGCGTCCGTAGCTCCTCGGTCCAGTCCGCGGAGCGGCTGATGGGGCCGGTGATGCTGTAGGAGCGCTGGCGCTTGACACGTCTCCTCTCGGCCCTGGCGTCCCGTCCTCGCCGCGTGAAGAGCGGGCTGTGGGACGGGGACGGAACGGGCGAGCAGGAGGGCGAGCTGAGCTGTCGCGTGGTGGTTTTGATATAGGACGTGCTGATGGGGGGATACGGCTTGACCGCAGACTTCAGCAGCCGTGTGGCCAGAGGACTCTCCTGCGGAAACGACACGCTGCTCTTGCGCCTCTGGACGGTCACGGCGTGCTCTTCGGGCGGCTCGATGACGGTGAGACACTCTAGGGAGCCCGTGGACCCGAGCCCGTCGATGTCAGAAACCGTATCCGTGCTGGGAACGTCTGGCGGCGTGCGATCGTCCTCCTCTACGGCCTCCACGGCGCTTTCGAACGAAGCGGTCAGGTCGGGGAAGCTGGTGGTGCTGGTTGTAGCAGCAACCACTGGAGGAGGAGACGGAAGAGGAGAAGGGGCCTCGGGCTCTTTTGTGACCGTTTCCACGGCGACCGGAGCACAAAGGGCCTCCTCTGAGTGCCCGTTCACAGCCGCCTCCTCCTCCTCGGGGAGGTGCGGTGCACTAACGAGCCCGTTTTCTAGTTTAGGAATAGCTTCGAGCACGGTGAAGGGCTCCGAGTCGGGGGTGGGAGTGTTTTTAACATCTCCGCTTGTTTGTTTACAATCCCTCTCCCATGGAAGCTCGACGGCGGTGGTGAGAATCACGCCCTGCTTTAGTCGGATGGCCTGCTGGATGTCGGCCAGCAAATCTTCCTGCTCCGCAGCCGAGTGGAAGCTGTACATATCCGTGTCGGATCCGGAGCTCACCACCTTCTTCTCCTCTTCCTCCGGGCCGTCCAGCGTGTTCTGCCTGCTGTCAGCGGCCAGACGAGGCCGCTCGGGCTCGGCGTCCGAATGTCCGAGCTCATCTCCGGAGAGGTCCGGCGTCTTATTGCAGAGCGATGGAACGCTGTCCAGCTCATCCAGCGCATCCTCTTTGGATCCACTCAACAAGCCCTTGGCCTTGCTCTTGCGCTTCCGTATGTGAGGAAAAACAGAGGATCTGTCAGGTTTGTTTTTCTTCTTCCCTCCCTCCCCTCGTGATTTCTTCCCGTGCGATCCTTTCTTTGTGCCGTCTTGAGCCGCGCTCTCATCCGTCGCGCCTCCCGCTTCGGAGCGCTTCAGCTTTCCATCCTGATTTCCCATGATGAGCGGCTCTCTCACGCCATGGCGGCTCGACGGTCTGCGTTCGCGTCTGCGCAAGGGGCCGCTCGACGTGCTCTCGCTCTCGGAGGATGATGATGACGAGGAGAGCGGAGCGATGGAGAAGGCGGTGACGAAAGAGAGCAGCTCGCTGTCCTCCTCCTCTCCTCTGCAGAAGGATGCGGGAGGGGAGGGGCGGCGGCCCCGCGGGACATGCGCGTCTGCGGCCTCATGCGTGTGGGGGAGGCAGTACTGCTGCCGTCTGCCCAGACTCAACGCCTCCAGCAGCTTCTGCCTGAATCCTGGAACCTCCAGCATCTGCACCGGCTGCATGGCGTAACACACGCTCTCACACGCACCTACAGCACAACAGACAGCCATCAGTGAGTCATCATTCATAAAACTGTTCAATGCAAGCAGAAATAAATCTTATGACTAAGCAGTACATTAGCTTTGTAAAAGAAATTTTTTGCTGTTTTGACGCATTTGGTTTCAGCTGAGCTGTTTTGTGAAAACAGGAACTGACAGCAGCTAAAACGGTGTTATTTTAGTATCACTGTTACAGTTTTTGTTAATATTTCGAATTAGATTTCATTTTTACATATTCCGTGCGTTCATTTTTCTTTTTATATTTTTTGTTTTCATGTTAATTTATTTCTGCTTTTATGTTATTTTATTTCAGTTTTTAGTTTTTTTTAGAACATCAAGATAAATTAAATGAAAATTAGAGAAATTGCTTTGCTTTTGGACATTTTTTGTATTTTATTTTAAGTAAAAAAATTTTTTATTAAAAGCTAAAAAAAAGGAACAACTGGTTAATGTCTTTACTGTGTGTTAAATAATAAATGAATAAAAAAAAATTAAGTTTTATTTTTGTTTATTTATTTATTTAAACACACAGTAAAGACTTTAACCACCGGTTCCTTTTTTAGCTTTTAATAAAAACATTTTTGTTACTCAAAATATTTTCTAATAGCTAGTTTTAACAGTAACAAATGTTTTTATTAAAAGCTTTAAAAAAAAAGAAAAATTGGTTAAAGTCTTTTCCGTGTGTTTAAATAAATAAATAAATAAATAAAACTAGTATAAGTATAATACAATAACTTTATTATATTATCTGCATGTTAATTTTTCTTTTTATATTTTTTGCTTTCATGTTAATTTTTTCAGCTTTTGTTCAATTGTGTTGCGTTTTGTCATTTTTTATTCGTGTCTGTTGTTTTAAAATATTTTTGTTTTATTTTTTGTTGTTTTAGAACATCAAGATAAATTAAATGAAAATGAGAGAGACTGCCTTGGAAAGCAGCTGAAATTGTTTGTATTTGTATTTTAAGTTAATATATATTTTATTTCAAGTAACAATTTTTTTATTAAAAGCTTAAATGTAAAATTTGTTAAAGTCTTTTCTGTGTGTTTAAATAAAACTAGCTATTAGAAAATAATACTTTGAATTAGGCAAGGCAAGTTTATTTATATTTACATTTATATTTACATTTCATACACTATGGTAATTCAAAGTGCTTTACATAAAAGGAAGTAAAATAATCACAAAAAATATACTTTTTATATTTTCTGCATGTTAATTTTTCTTTATATATACTTTTTGCTTTTTGTTAATCTTTTTCTGCTTTCATGTTCAATTGTGTTGTATTTTGTCATTTTTATTAGTTTCTGTTGTTTTTAAATATTTTATTTCAGTTTTAGTTGTTTTAGAACATCAAGATAAATTAAATAAAAAAGAGAAATTGCCTTGGAAGGCAGCTGATTTTTTTGTATTTTATTTTAAGTTAATATTTATTTTATTTAAAAGTAACAAAAATTTATTTATTAATACCATAAAAAACTAGCTATTAAACTAGGTATTTACACAGTCATTTGGCAGTATATCTAGTTTAAAAAAGCAAGATAATAAAACATTTAAATATTCTCTGATTTAATATTTAGATATTTTCACGGCAAAACTAGATATATTTTTGTGCGGCAGTATTTTTCTTGATTAATTATTCCTATCTACTGCTAAATGAAACATTTCATCTCAGAAATGTTTGTGCTAAAATATGAAATGGAAAAAAAAAAAAAAAAAAAAAAAAAAGATTTCACAGGATTGACAGCAGCTTCCAACAGTATTTATAAAATGAGACTGAAAATAACAGTGTGAACTGAAAACTAATTTTCACACTGAAAAATCAAGTAGCTGTTAGAAAATAATTTGCACTGTTTTTGTGACAGACTTTTTTTTGCTCCCCGTTACACGTACATTAAAGCTATAAAACCAGTCTCAATACCTTTTAGCATGTTTGCATATTAGATAAACTGATCTGATTTTAGGTATGTTCAGATACAATAACTTCGTGATAACCTGATGTTAACCTAATTCATTTTCTATTTTCTAAACTAAACACACTGCAGTTCTGTCCTACGCAATCAGAAATATTTCTAATGACGAAGCAACACATCAACTTTTTAAAAAAGACTATTTGAATATGTAGCACATTCGTTTCAGTATTTAGTTTGTTTTTTCACTAACAAAAATATCAGTGACAAGAAAAATACCGGGGAAAAATACGCTGTGTTTTTAGTAGATTATTTGGAGGTTCAATATATGTGACCCTGGACCACAAAACCAGTCTTAAGTATCACGGGTATATTTGTAGCAATAGCCAAAAATACATTGTATGGATCACAATGATTGATTTTTCTTTTATGGCAAAAATCATTAGGAAATTAAGTAAAGATCATGTTCCATGAAGATATTTAGTAAAATTCCTACTGTAAATATATGAAAACTTAATTTTTGATTAGTAATATATATTGTTAAAAACTTTATTTGGACAACTTTAAAGGCAATTTTTTACTATTTTGATTTTTTTGCACCCTCAGATTCCAGATATTCAAATAGTTGTATCTTGACCAAATATTACCCTATCTTAAACCATATATCAATGGAAATCTTTTTTATTCAGCTTTCAGATTATGTATAAATCCCAATTTTGAAAAATTGACCCTTATGACTGGTTTTGTGATCCATTGGCCCGTATGTTTTAATGCTCTTACTCAGATTATAGTTACTTTACGGATCACATGTTTACACATTCACATGATAATAAAGTGATCTACAAAGTAGTCAGAATACACACTGAAATGAGTAACCTAGATTACATTACTAACTACACTGTGTGCAGAATTATTAGGCATGTTGATATTCTGGTCATATTTTTTTTCCAAACACATTTGACCAATTCCAAACCACATCAGTCTAAATAACTACTGTTAATTTTGTATTTAATCATTTATATGTGATATATAATTGTCCGTGAAGGCTGGAAGTGAAAAACTCCTTATATTCAGGTGTGCGGAATTATTAGGCATGTTTTCTTTTACAGATAAAATGAGCCAAAAAAGAGATTTAACCCAGACTGAAAAGTCCAAATTATTAAATGCCCATGAGAAGAATGCAATACTAATGCATTACAAGAATTTGCAAAGTTAAGGCTTGACCATTGGACAGAGAAATGGAGTTCATTTTAGTCCATCTCTGCAAGTCAGACTTTTCAGGATAGGAGACTAAACATGAACTCCCAAAACTTACTGCCAGATTTTGGAAGATAAATTCTTGAATCAGAGGTGCAAGAGAATGTGATGCTTGTCCTTCAAGAGTCACTCTCAACTTATCTGTCCTATTAAACGCCTATTAAAAAAAAAACTGTCTTCATGTATTTCACAACACGTCAGCTTGTTATTCTTAAGTCAGGGGCATTTTTTAGGATTTTTTTACCAAGCAAAGTCTCTGAGAACCTGACACATTGCGCTTCTGAAGACTCCAGGTCGGTTGCAGTTCTGGAAAATGGTGGCGCTGGAGACTAAACGCTTCCTGATGGTGTCACACCTAATTCTTCACCTTAATTCCTAATTCTTTTGCAGTTAACATGCATCTTTTCTTCTCCACCTGTTTTTTCTGACCATGCAGACTCAACAAGCGTTTCACTGTCCAGTGGTCAAGCCTTAACTTCGTAATGCGTTAGTATTGCATTCTTCTCATGGGCATTTAATAATTTTTGACTCTTCAGTCTGGGTTAAATCTCTTTTTTGGCTCATTTTATCTGTAAAAGAAAACATGCCTAATAATTCTGCACACCTGAATATAAGGAGTTTTTCACTTCCAGCCTTCACGGACAGTTATATATATCACATATAAATGATTAAATACAAAACTAACAGTAGTTATTAAGACTGATGTGGTTTGGAATTGGTAAAATGTGTTTGGAAAAAAATATGACCAGAATATCAACATGCCTAATGATTCTGCACACAGTGTACACTTCTCATCAGGTAATCTGTACAATTTGTAAGTAATCTACCCAGCTCTGACTGAAAGTGGTCATTTTTCTCGAATAAGCACTCGAATATGTCCTTCATTTACTTCGATTATTATTATTTTTATTATTAAATCGTGATCTCTGAGGTGATTCGTGTGGACAGTTGATTATAACCGAAATTTGGCGTGAAATCCTCACAAGCACTTTAATTACTCACAGTTACCCGAAAATAATCAAAGAAAATAGAGTTAAACTCACTTCTTCAGATCTCTGGTGATCCATGTGAGGCTGAAACCAAATAACTCATTTCACTGAACATTAAAATCTCGTCATTTCAAGGATCCTAAACGACTTCGAGTCTGTTTCTTAATAAAAACATCGACGAAACCCCGTGTGACATTAAACCTGACTGACTATCAGTACAAACAAATCGATTTGTGCTGTTATTCTGGTCAAACTTAATAAAAAAGGCGCTGAAATAGAGATGAACTGTCTGTAAATCTGAATTTCCGCTGAAAACGGCGCGAAAGCAGCAGATGATCGTGTGTTTGTGTTAATTGTGTGTTTTTGTCATACTCACTCATGAATCACTGCTGTATATTCAAGTCTCCAACATGACCGTGTGTGTTTGTGTGTGATCTTCTTTCCCGCCGGCAGGTTTTAATTCGACACCTGTGCTGTGCGTCACCTGAACGTGCGATTCCTGCAGCGACAGCGACACCCAGTGGACAGTTACAGTCATTACACGCACAACACGCTGCACGCTGAGACCAATCATAGTACTTTTATACCTATTTATTTTTTTAGACCTATATTCAATCAAAATATGTCAATGGGTTTAATGTTACATATTGATTTAATATGATATAACATTCCAAATAAACTTGATTGTATCATTGTCACTGAATTGTGTCATAATTTGCGCACATTGTACAAAAACACTTATATTTTATGTACTAAGTATTTTGTTCAAAACATGTAAACATAACATTTTATAAAATCACTTTATGCAATGCAAAACTCCAATGACTGATGTTTTTATTATTTTTATTGTATTTGTGTGTGTGTGTGTGTGCGTGTACTTGTTTTTGCTACATTGTGGGGACCAAATGTCCCCACAAGGATAATAAAACCTGAAATTTTTGACATTGTGGGGACCAGCCTGCGGTCCCCATGGGTACAAAAGCTTATAAATCATACAGAATGAGATTTTTTGAGAAAGTAAAAATGCAGAAAGTTTTCTGTAAGGGTTAGGTTTAGGGGTAGGGTTAGGGTAAGGGGATAGAAAATACAGTATGGACAGTATACAAACCATTGCGCCTATGGAGAGTCCCCACAAAGATAATAAACCAGACATGTGTGTGTGTGTGTGTGTGTGTGTGTGTGCACCTGGTATTTATCACGTTATAGGGACCAAACCCACAAGGATAGTAATACCAGTAAATTTTGACTTGTGGGGACATTTGTGAGGTCCCCATGAGGAAACAGGCTTATAAATCATGCAGAATGAGTTTTTTTGAGAAAGTAAAAGTGTGCACAGTCTCCTGTGAGGGCTAGGTTTAGGTGTAGGGCGATAGAAAACAGGGTTTGTACAGTATAAAAACCATTACGCCTATGGAATGTCCCCATAAAACATGGAAACACAACATGTGTGTGTGTGTGTGTGTGTGTGTGAATACTCTTTTTGCTACATAGGATAGTAAAACCTGAAATTTTTGACACGGTGGGGACTGGCCTGCGGTGAATGATTAAAAATAGTAAATGGTGTTTATCTGAAAGTGTAACGATGCAAACATGTTTTCTGTGAGGGCTAGGTTTAGGGTTAGGGTTGGGTTAGGGGATACACAATATCGTTTGGTCACTATAAAAACTATAGAAGTCTATGGAAAGTCCCCACAATTCACAAAAACAAACGTGTGTGTGTGTGTGTGTGTGTGTGAATACTCTCTGTGTAAAACAGAAAGAACCAAAGAAAAGAAAAGAACAGAAAAGAAAAAGCATCACTGGATAATAAATGTATTAAATATTTAGTACCTCATACAAAATAAGCACAAAAACACAGTTGGTTTTATTGATCAAACATCTCAGTATAGACAAAACTCATATAACTTTGTACAGCAGTTTATAATAATTGATCACTCTCAGTGCTATAGTTATCAATGTAAGGATGAACAATCATCCTGAAGAAAGAAACAGTGAACCAAAGGGTTTCAGAAAGTGTGTGTTTAACAATAGTACGCTTTCAGGCCACAAAATAAATCATGGTTTAAACGAAAGCTGGTTTATTTTCAAATATTTTCAAATTTTTCTATTATTCTTACGGTGTGACAGTTTTTATTACGACCACTAGAGGGGAGTGTGACTCTACATTTGATCTGAGATCCTGTTAAAAAACATTTAATTTAATTTAATAAGTCAGACCACCTGAATCACATAAACAACAATGAAATCTGTTGCTGTTACAGCAGTGTGTAATATTACATGACATGATCTCTGATCAAGGGATCTTGTACTCCAAACATGCTGGAAAAACAGCAAATGTTCACAGGACAGACAGTCAAATCCCCGTGGGAAATTCACTTTTTACCAAGAGGAAATCTGAAATCCCCCATCATAATCAGAGATCTTAGTTTATGTTCAGAGTCATTTACATGTTTATGAGGGCATGTTGTTTTCTAACCATATAAAAACACAACATATTTATTTATTTGTAATCAAACGCCACTCCATCTTGGCTTCGCATTCAAAAACATTCTGAACTACGTCATCTGACATAAACAGGCACTAGACTCCCAACCAGATATGCATAGAACACAATAATGAGATACTACATATCACAGATAAAAGAGGAATTCATTATTAATCATTTTTTTCTCCCACATTTTACAGTTTTTTTGCCGCAGACACTCCTGAACCAGCAAGTTGTTTTTGCACTAAGTTTCTGCTGTAAAAAACATGAAAAGGATAAAATCCTGCTGAACTGCTCAGACGTGTGTCGTACGAGCAGCATTTGTGTAGTGAGATCACAACCTTACAGTTCAAGTGCACACTACAAGACAGAAGCACATTAAACACTCACAGCGTTGTGTTCTGTGTCGTGTTGGGTCACAAATTTGCATTTATGCAGTTGTCAGACGCTTTTATCCTTTGCATACAAGGACTACATTTTGTCTGTTCATGCATTACCTAAAAATTGAATACATAACCTTGCCGTTGCAAACCATGATCTACTGTTTGACTCATTTGTATTAATGCATTTGGCAGATGCTTTTATCCAAAGTGACTTGCATTGCATTTAAGGTATATAGTTCATGCATTCCCTGGGAATCGAACTCATGACCTTAATGTTGCAAGCGCCATGATCTACTGTTTGAGCCGAAGGAATACGAGGCAACTGATCTATAATACAGAATAAGGCCATTTCATCCCTGGTTTCTTCTTCTCAGAACACATGGAGGTTTTGCACTTGTTTTTACACTGATTTGCACAAAACAGGAAAAAAAGAAGCCAAAAACCAGGGATGCGATGGCGTTTGAGGAGACGTGGGCGGCAGGGTTTTTTTTGGCTCCGTCTTCCCACGGCCTCGCCCTCCGCTGGCGCTGCTTCACGCTCTCGCCACTTTATTGGCTCATTTCTGCTCTCAGGGGTTTAAATACACAAAGGACTTTTGATATTTTACACAAGTAACTAGCCAGTGATTTATCTGAAATAAAAAAGTTTCCACATTGCATTAGAAATGATCATTTCAGGTTGCAGTCTAGAGTTTTTTGTTGCATTCTCACAAACTAAAAACTAAGTTTATTTTGACAGTCCACTTTAGATAATCGAATGACTGTTAGTAACTTTGCAACTGCATATTAACTAATTCAGAGTATTAGCAGACTTAGGGTTAGGGTTAGTAGAATAGGTTGACATGTACAGTGTTGGGGAAAGTTACTTTTAAAAGTAATTCATTACAGTATTGTGCTACTCCCTAAAAAAGTAGCTAATTATGTTACTTAGTTACTTTCTATGGAAAGTAATGCGTTACATTACTTTTGCGTTACTTTTAAAATCAGGGCAGGGCTTGCTTGTTAAAATTTCTATTTTTAGCAAATAGAAAAGCCTTTTCACACCAAAAAGTGAACTGAATCAGACTCAGGCTGAAGGAAAAGTAAATGCACTTCTTTACAACACTCTTCAGCAATTTAAAAAACAAGGAAGCACAAATGTTAGTTTATCTAAAGTCATTTTTGCCTAATATTATGGTTGAACTGGATCATCAAAGGTCAGCAGCAAAGACACTGGTTAATAAAATGGGATTATATTTTTTTGCGTCATATTCTGAGTTTGCATTTCTGTTTTAATTCATTTTGATAAAGACCTCTGCACTTACTCCTGATTTGTCTCAACATGGGGACAGACTTGTCAGCAATTAAACGGGAAAACAAAGTAACCAGCGTTACTTATTTGAAAAAGTAACTTAAAGTAAGTAAATTAAAAAGTAATGCATTACTAGTTACTTGAAAAAAACTTGTGTTACTTGTAATGCATTACCCCCAACACTGGTTGCAAAGTTATTTACAGTCAGCAGAATGTCTGTTGAGGACCATCACAATACACTGTTAGCAGATATTAAGCAGACAGTCTGATGAGAGCTGGTTGACATGGAGCTGCAAAGATACTTACAGTCAGTAGAATGTCTAAAGATCACTGTTGAAATAAAGTGTTACCCTAAAATCATGAAGTGCTTCGGTTTTGTAGTGTGCACTTGACTTCAAGTGGAAATACATTTTTAAAACATTCATGAGGGTGAAATCAAACTCAGCAGAAGTTCGTTTCAGCGGTAAAACAATTCAGAGCTGAAAGTCCAAGATCACAGAGAACCACGACATGAAGAATCACAGAACATCCAGGGATGGAACAAAACAAACAGTTGCTAATAGCCAATAACTTCCATAGTGTTGTTTCTATGGCTACCAGCAACTGTTCGGTTCCTAACATTCATCAAAATAGCTTCTTTTGTGTTCAAAAGAAGAAAGGAAGGTTTGCAGGTGTGTAAATAATGACAGAATGACCATTTTGGGTGAACTCTTCCTTTAACATTTAAGTCAAAACAAAACCTATGTGTGACCTTGAACCCCAAAACCAGTCATAAGAGTCAAATTCTGAAATTGAGCTTTATACATCACATGAAAGCTGAATAAATACGCTTTCCATTGACGTATGGTTTATTAGGACAATATTTGGCCGAGATACAACTAAACGAAAATCTGTAATCTGCAAATCAAAATATTGAGAAAATCACCTTTAAAGTTGTTCAAATGAAGTTGTTAGCAATGCATATTACTAAACAAAAATTAAGTTTTGATATATTTACAGTAGGAAACGTACAAAATATCTTCATGGAACATGATCTTAACATCCTAACGATTTTTGGCATAAAAGAAAAATCCATCATTTTGACCCATAAATGTTTTGTTGGTTATTGCTACAAATATACCCGTGATACTTAAGACTGGTTTTGTGCTCCAGGGTCACATTATATGCACATTATGAGCCAAACCTGTGAGAAAATAATGTAGGATTAGACAAAGGGATTGATTAAAAAAAAACAAAAAAAACATGAGCCCTTGAATACTGCATGTCCCACCCAGACTTTCTGTTTCAAATATGTCAACACAGGAAAGAAAAGTCTCTTTTCCATAGGTTTATATGTACAGGGTGCAGCAGCAATGATTCTGAAGTCACACACTCCGTGTTTGGCTTCAACTGAGGCACCTATAAACATGAACACTGTACAAACTCATCAGCCCTTCACAAAGCTCCTCCCGGCAACTCTAGTTTTCCACAGGACTCTGTTTCCGGTATTGGGCCGCCGACTGCCTCTGCTGGATGTGCAGTTTGTTGGGTTTGTTCGTTTGGCGCCACTGGCACAGCAGGATGGATCTGAAGGTGGTGCGGAAGGTCTTGTTGCAGAGCGCGTAACACATGGGGTTGACGGTGCTGTTGACGTAGCACAGCCAGTATCCCAGAGCCCACAGCGTCGCGGGGATGCACTCGTCACAGAAGGCGTTCACCAGGACCATGATGTTGTACGGCGTCCACGTGATGATGAAGGCCAGCAGGATGGCGCTCAGCGTCTGCGCCGCTTTCTTCTCCTTCACCAGAGAGATCTTCTTGCGCTTGTTGACCTGCGTCTTGGCCTTGCAGGCGAAGCGCTTGGCGAGCGCCGCGTCTTTGATGGAGATGTCGGCGTTGGGTTGATCTTTGGAGCTCACGGACGCTTTGGAGTCCAGGGTGGAGTGATCGGACAATCCTTTTCTGGAAGGTCTCACGTCTTCTGTTGGGTGGAGGTTGTCGGAAATCGAATACACGGCTTCTCCGTCGTCTTCCTCCTCCTCGTCCGACTGCTCGATCGACACGGCGGTTTCGTTATTATTCCAGCTGTCGCTGCGGTCCGTGTGGCGGCCGTGACCCTTCCAAGCTTTCCGACTCAACGACCAAAACCAAAACCGCCCCCTTTTGGTTTTCCCAGAGCTTCTCTGGCTGGACGGGTGGAGCTCGTAACTGCTGTGGCTCCGCGAGCTTCCCGGATTCCCGACGGATTCCTCCGGACTGCCTTGGTTCCCCGAACCCTTGAGTCCGGCCAGCTCCTTGGAGCGGTTCTCCGTCTCCTTGTAGATCCGCCAGTAGAGGACGGTCATGATGGTGACGGGCAGGTAGAAGGCGGCGATGGCCGTGCAGAAAGTGGTGATCGGCTCCGAGAGGAACTGGATGTAGCATTCGTGCTGCGGGACCGTCCGCTTCCCGACGAAATACTGCCAGAAGAGGATGGCCGGCGCCCAGAGGATGAACGAAATGGACCAGGCCAGTCCGATCATAGTCATGGCTCGTTTGGTGGTCCGTTTGGCTCGGTAGGTCAGCGGACGGGTGACGGAGAAGTACCTGTCGAAGCTGATGACCAGCAGGTTCATGACGGACGCGTTGCTGGCGACGTAATCGATGGCCAACCACAGATCGCACGCCCAGTTCCCGAGCGCCCACTGGTCCATGATGATGTACGTGGTGTAGAGGTTCATCGAAAGCACGCCGATGATGAGGTCGGCGAACGCCAGGCTGAGCAGATAGTAATTATTCACCGTCTTCAGCTGCTTGTTGACTTTAAAGGACACCAGGACCAGGATGTTCCCGATAATGGTGACTAAGGAAAGCGAGCCGCACAGGAACACGATCATCACGATCTGCCAGATGGTGTGGCCGCCCAGCGGGTCCGGCGTCGCGGTGGGCGACAGCGTGGCATCGTGGCTGCCGGTCAAATTGGCGCCCTGCGTGAGGAGCGAATCGTTGGCAGGCCGAGCGGTCCGGACGTCATGTGGTACAAATGTCGTGGTGGGATAGGCCCGCATCCCCGGGGAGCTGTTGGTCAGGAATAATCCGGACTCGGCGCTCAGCGTCAGGTTCATGGTGGCATATTCTGTGGACGAAGCTGACAGACGAGAGATGTTAGCATGAGAGAACTGGTTTAACACACTTGATATCATAATTGTTTAATCAATTATTTTATAAGCATACTGACTATTCAAAACATTGATTTAAGAATATTAGTTTATTAGTAAAAATATAGTATGTTACTATTAAAAGGAAACTAAGTACATAAAATATATACAGTATCAAATGTACATTTTTTAAATTTTATTGAAGATTTTATTACCGTATGCTATATATTATTATATTATTATTAAAAAGAAACTAACTACAGAAATATATATTACTATTAAAAAGAAATTAACTGCAAAAATATATCTTAAATATTTTTAAATTAAATTATATTGTATATTATTATTAAACTACAAAATATTATATATAATATTAAAAATAAATTATATTATATTACATAAACAAACTAATTACAAAAAAGTATATCTTATATTATAAAACTATATATTACATTATACAGCATTATATGTGATCCTGATTGTATGGGTCAAAATTATAGATTTTTCTTTTATGTCAAAATCACTAGGATATTAAGTAAAGATCATGTTCCATGAAGATATTTTGTAAATTTCCCACCGTACATATATCAAAACTTAATTTTTGATTAGTAATATGCATTGCAAAGAACTTCATTGCACTTCATTGCTATATTCTTTTTAATTTCTCATAACAGCTCTGATTTCTGGCATCGTTTTATTTGTGAAGCTTCTTACAGCATCTTTAACTACTTTAAACTGTGAAACTGATGTGCTCAAGATGTTAGCGAGTATCTGAGGTTGTCGAGATCCACAGGAAGAGGAAAATTTGCAGTGATTGTCTGGTGGTTGCAGGATGTTTGAGTTTGATTGCACAGCGACAAAACTCAACGTCAAACTGTGGACGGATACAAGATCAACCTGACAAGAGACGAGACGCCAGGGAGACACGAGAAAGAAAGAGAAACATGGCAATGTGCTGGAGAGAACAGCAGAGAGAGAGACAGGAGGAAACGATGATGATGATCTGATGCTGAGATCTCTGTATCTCGTGTCTCTGCTCATCATGTCTGTATTCAATCATCAGCCTCATAATGTTGTTTTCATCTGTGGGCTTTAGGTCATATATGATATCGATTCACATCACGAGAGGGCTTTAATTCATAACCCTGCTGAACAGAAGAATTATTCAAATAAATGAATGTCCATAATAATAACCTACATGATTCATTTACAAACCTAATTCAGACTGTGCATCTCTTAATATCCTCTCTAGATTCCTGTGATCCATATTACACACACATGCAAACACACTTACTGTATGTGAGCATGTGAACGTGTAGAAAACACACATGAACTCTATAAACTAACATAAATGTTAAAGTCATATAAGAGACGTGAACACAGAACTGAAAAACACAAAAACGGAAGAACTGGTAAACATTCATTAGATGAACTGATCTTCAAACATCATCAGTGTCCTTCACAATCATCATTTACACACAAAACACTGACGACCATCAAAAATCTGCTTATCATAAAAACAATATCTACACCAGCGCCTGAAATCAGTGTTTTTATCAGCCGTTTTGACGTCAAACAGAAATGAGCACTGAAAAGACCAGAGAAAAACCAGAAACAAAAGAGATTTCAGCATAATGAACGCAAACTGAGACAAAAACACAACAGACAAAAATGATTTAAAAAAAAATGTATAAACTCAAGTCTGATTTCTTTTCTGTTTTGTCCTCAAACACACACAGTTTGCTGTCACCTGAGGTCAGCTAAAGGTCAAGGGTCACACAAACTTCAGCCAGCTCTCTGTTAATGAGTGTGTGTGTGTGTGTGTGTCCGTCCCTCGACTATGATTCCATCTGCTGTGTTTCAGTCACACTCTAGTCTAAACCCAGAACACACGCAGATTAATGTTTCAGCTCCATGAATTAATATTAATATGTCACGTTATTATTTAAGTCTCCATGTAATAAGAGGAATAATGTCCAAGTCACAGTCATTATTATAAAACATGATGAGAGCAGAACCCTGACAGACAGAATATCTCCTCAATCCTCAAAAAAATAATAAATAAATAAATAAATATTTTTAAAACTTTAGTAAAAAGTTATGATCCATGAAACACACCAAACACTTGAATTTGAATGCATGAATGAACAAATGAATGAATAAAAAAAATTAAAGAAATGTACTGCATTGACATATTTACATAAAATATATGTCAATACAAAACTATTAGAATAAAAATATTACTTATTAGTATAAATGTTTTAGTTTGCTGTACAATATGAAGAGTCTCAATTCCATCATTCACAAATCTTCATGTGAAAAAAACATCACTACTAAACTCTGTTGGTGTGATTTCTGTTTCCATGGTAACAGAGAGTTCACTGACCATCAGGATTCTGGGTAATGTAGTTCTGTGCAAATGAGCCTATTAAACAAGATTCTTCAGATGTTGAAAGAAGTTTTCCTTTATTTATTCTTCCTGAAAGAGGATAAAAACATGCACTACCATTCATAAGGTAGGGGTCAGTAAAATATGTACATTTTAATTCATTAAGAATGATTAAATGGATCAAAAGATTCCTACTTTTAAAAAATGCTGTTCTTTTGAACTTTCTGTGATCCTGAAAAATGAAATGTATGATGATGGTTTCCACACAAACATTGTGCAGCACAACTGTTTTCAACATTGCTAATAATCATAAATGTTTGTTGAACAGCAAATCAGCATATTAGAATGATTTCTGAAGGATCATGTGACACTGAAGACTGGAGTAATGATGCTGAAAATTCAGCTGCGCATCACAGAAATAAATTACACTTTAACAGATATTCACATAGAAAACAGCTGTTTTACATTCAAATAATATTTCACTATTTTTACAGTATTTTTGGTCAAATAAATGCAGCCTTGGTGAGCAGAAGAGACTTCTTTCAGAAACACTGAAACACTGTACTGACCACAAACGTCTGAATGGTAAATTCTATTAAGCACAAACTGTGTAAATGCACACAGAGCTGCTGTTGTTGTGGTGTTTGTGAAGTTTAATGTGGTTTCTCTCTCGACTCAAATCCCAGCGGAGCAGAGACGTGTGATGTGTGAATGCATTAATGAACAAACGCTCCTTCAGCGCTCAGATCTACATTAAACCATTAGTCTGTCACGCTGGAGGTGGGATTTAATCATTTGATTGACCGCTGCAAGCATCACTACCAGATCACATTTATTAACATGATGTAATAATGGAGCAAATTTAAAAGTACAGCTGCTAGACCTCCTAAAAATCAAGACCACGTCTGTTTCAAAGAACCTGAGTTTAACAGTTTGACAAAAACAACTTTCACAACTAAAGATCTTTTATTATTTGCCCCTTTTATTTATTTATAAAAGACGATGTTTCTCCTGTCAGCGAGGAGACGGATTGAAACTATGTGAAGTGTTTATTTGTGATGTTGGTTACTATCATATAAACACTGAAGGTTTTTGGAAAGATGATTTATTTATCTGATCAACTATTACTCATGAAGATCATGGCAAACCGTCAAACGTTCTGTTCTGCAGAGAAACCACAATGAGAAATTATGATTAGAAGACTGGAGTGTCTTTATACGACTCATATTTGACTTAATTTTTCCTTAAACTCCACTTATAATGTCAGTCAAGGCCTCATGCAGCAAAAACAAAAGCTCTCCATCTCGCTCCATGTTAGCAGCTAGTTCACAGTGCAGATAAACCAGAACTAAACCACCAACTCTCTGTGTTTGATGGCGTTTTTTCCTCCATTAGTCGAGTAAACGGTTTACTAAATTACTTCACCCAAGCGAGCTCGTGCTGAAACACTAAAATATCAGAGAAACGTGGTCGATTTTGGCAGCGCTGGTGGAAACAGAAATAATTCTGATTCTCCCCCGCCTCAAACATCATTTACTTCCACTGACATTATACATGATAAACGTCTCAAATGGCAGAAACATGGATATGAGAGTCTCAGCAGATGAAGAGATTCCTTCAGATGATTTACAGCCTACATATGGAATATAATAACAGAGCACTTCATAAACACGCACTCATTGATGACGCTCATCTATCCTCTGGTCTCCAGCATTAGCAGCAGAACAGACGCGATCGTTAATTCTGCCGCCGTAATAATAATAATCTTCACAGCGTAATGCAGGAAAGGACCCGCGGGTCATGATGTGTGTCAAAGCTCTCAGAAACAAGCGCTCCACCTGCTCAATTACACCCCTTCACCATCACTAAACAAACACACGCCACACACTCACTGTGAATATAAATGTGGTTCATAAACACCCTGATTTAACATGATAACTTTTTTTTTTTTTTTTTTTTTTAATCATAATTAAGAATTATTTACAGTTTAATTCATTTTAATTAGAGTATACTTTCCACAGGTACTTCAGAATTTTACATTTAATTCTATTTTTTACTTGGCATTTCTTTGCAATTGTTTGAGAATTTATTCAGTAGATCAGACTAATAATAGTAAAATCAATATTAATAAAAATAAATAAATACAGCATTGTCTGGAAAATAAGTTGCGTTGGGGTCAAACTTGCATTGTTGACAGTGCAGACACAAAACATTATTTTGCATCAATGTATTAGTCATATTCTATTTTTATATTCGAAAGTAACACAAAATACCAATAAATAAAAGGAAATGTTTACAAACGTTATAAACACTATGTATTCTAGTTCCCTTCGCTCCACAACAAATCCTTTACTTTTAACCAAAGCAGAAATGAAAAATAAATAAATGACACTGGCTTTCATTATTATAAACAAACGCCCAGACTAAATTAATTTAAAACAAAACGCAGCATGACAGATGTGTTATTCTCATGTATTTCTCTCATTTGACACCAACACAAATGTGTCACATGCTTGACATTGATTGCATTTTATACAGTAATTTGTATTTGTATAAAAAAATAAGTTGCATATGACTATATAAACAAAAGCGCAATTTATATTCCAGAAAATGCAGGCATATTAAAATCTTCTGATCATTTGAATGCATCTGAACAGGTCCTCTATTAAAATGATATCTGATAGGTGTCATCGTATCATTTCAAAGCCATATGGCTTTATTTCTTCTGTGAAAAACTAAAGGAGATTTTAACAGAATGTTCATTTTTGATGGAGCTAACAGCAGACAGTGATCAAGAGATATACAAATGGCAAAAAGCATCATGAAAGTTTGCCATACAACATACAAGCACTGCTAAAGATCTTCTGAAGTCACATGATGTTTTAATGAAGATCTCCTCCACCTAAGCTCAAACCTATTGTATAAGTCTGTGGACGTATATGATCATTCTGTGGTGTTTTTGAGACGATGAAGGATTGTGGTGTGTGTTTTCTCACCGTATCTCCTGATTAAAGCTCATGGGTGACTCGGCTGGATCTCATGTGCTGATGTCCGTTCAGCTCCGTCAGTCACTGAAAAACAGCAGTGAACATCACTCAGAACATCCCATCATACATGACACATTTACTGGGCTCCGTTTAATTCATGCTAAATTCATATAATAGTGAGCTCTAGTGAGTGTCTGTCGTCAGCATTTTTCCAGCAGAAGCACAGAATCAGGCTCGCAGTGATTCTGTGTCTGGAATATTCTGATGTCTTTCAGCAGGTTTACTCGGCTCTTGAAATATGCATTAATGGTCCTGTTATCTGGAGCATCACTGAACATTCAGAGGGTTTTGAGAGCCGCGTTTCGGCACACAGGTGAGATGGGAATGGGATTAAAGCTCTGGTTCAGGACGATAACGGCTGCCGGAAACATCGCACACAACTCTGATCGTTCACGCTCACACACTCAATCACAGCACAAACACACACATCACGCTGTGTTTAACATCCAGCAAACTGCACAGATAAGGTCCTTGCACACTGAGTCCAAAATCTGTATATGCGTTGTTAGGTTTTTTTTCATATTCGTCATCCTTTCCTATCAAAAACCTGATACAAATTTATTCATGACAGATGAAAGTTTCAGAGACAGTGTGTAAACATGACTGACACATCGTGAGGTCGTATTTATTTTCAAACGGGCCAAAATATCGGACCAAAATTTTGTGCAATGACATTTACACCACAATATTCACACAGATTCACTCTTAAAAATAAAGATGCTTCACGATGCCATAGAAGAACCTTTTTATCTAAATGGTTCCATAAAGAACCTTTAACATCTGAAGAACCATTTCTGTTTCACAAAAGGTTCTTTGTGGCAAAAGAAGGTTCTTCAGATTATAAAAAGGTAAGAAAGAGATGGTTCTTTTAAAGAACCTTTAACTGAAAGCTTTAAACAACCTTTAAAGCACTTTTATTTTTAAGAGTGTTGAATTAAATTGAGTTATTTTAGTACATCAAGCTAAACTTGCTAAACAATTGACAAACATTTTAAATGGTGAGTCTGCATCATTCTTATAATGCTTTCATAATTTTAATTAATGCTGAGGACCAACAAATGTCCAAATTACCATAGTAAAATGGTATCTGACATGTATTTATTTATTTTAAGGGAGTGAAAGAGAGAAAAGTAAACATGGATATTATCATTAAATAAAACTAAAATGAAAATGAAAATCATTAAAAAAAATCATTTTTGTTATTTAAAATAAAACAAATGTTAACTATAAAATAAAACATACATAAAACATACTTATTTTATTTCAGCTAATGGCAATATTTCTCGTTTAGTTTTTAATGTAACTTGGAGCAATCAAATACCTAAAATAAAAAAAAAAAAAAAAAAAAACTAAAACTAGTAGAATGTCCAAATGTCATTGATGTGTAAGCAGGTTATGAACGCAGGGTGTGAAGATGTGAAGCGTGTTGTAATTGTGAGTCTGTCAGACGCCTCAAATGTGTGAACAAAACACACGGAGCACACAGACTGGAGTCAGACGAGTGAAAGTGTAAATGTCAGTCAAACCACTCTAAAACACACAGAAACCGCAGGCAAACACAGGCTGATTGTCTCTCATCATCACAGTCTGAAACACACTCACACTCTCATCATCATCATCATCATCATCATCACACACACGTGTGAATCAAGAGCTCACATCAAGAGTGTTTCCCAAAACCATTGGTAGCCAAGTATGGACGGGCATTCTATTGAACTTTCCTGGTGACAGATGGACTTATTTTTGGAAAACGCAGCCCTGGACGTCAGCTTTACCTGACATGAACAGAAACACACTGCTGCTGGAGTCACGATGGGATCAGACTCTACTGTACTCAGTGTTTCCCCTAGGATCATGGCCTTGGGAGGGGGGTTGGGGGGGTGGGGTTGTGGTGTTATGGGTGGTGCGGCAAAACACTCACACAAACACTTCATAGTGTTTATATGTTTCTTTTAATTGCAGTATACCAATATATTATAATGTCTGAACAATTACTGTACAATAACCAAACAACTGTACACTGAACTAAACACTAAACATCAGTGTATCTATCTAACTATCATCTATCTATCTGTCTGTCTGTCTGTCTATATAACTAACTAGCTAGCTATTAATTAAGCAATTTATTTATCAATTCGTTCATTCATGCATGTGTGTATTTACTTACTTACCAAGATCAGTCTTGTACAGCCAGGGGGAGTATTTCCCCTCTGACAGCCAAGCTGGGTCAAAACCTGTCGTTCTGTGGTGGCTAGACTTTTGCTGCTTGTCAGCGGCAGGACATGCAGCACTTGGGCTCTTTTCTGTACTTTGATTCGGAGTAGGAAAGCTACACCGGCTGCTGCTCGCAGCAGAACACGTGCTGTCATCGTCACCACCTTGGGAGCGTTTAAAAAAACGCGGATATTTTTGCCTGCTGCGACATACTCTCCGACGCGCGGTCTCTGTCCGCTGGTGGGTGTGTGTGTGCGCGCGCGCATCGGGGCGGAACTCCGCCGTGCGCGATACGGAGGACAATTGTAAACGCGCAAACGTTGAGACAGAAATTACATGCCATCGTATAAATAACATAATGCTATTTAGTTTAATAAAAGAAAAAAGCACAGACCTGTTATATATAAATTACTTCTGTCGTTATTCGACGAAAATAAAATAATATTAACTTGACCTTCAAGGGGGGCGGGGGGTGCCGTTGGGGGGGCGGGGCGCCCCCCCTAATATAATGGTAGGGGAAACACTGGTACTCATCTAAAAACAACACAGCCAGATGCTACAAGGAATCTCTTCTTTACACAAATCACATTCACACCAAAAATGACAGCGTAATATTTCAACTTATGAGTGATTAAGGTTTGCTGAACAAAAAATGATTATAAAGAGCAAGCTTACATCAGGAATGCACTGCTGTAAGTCACACAAATGATTCTCAAGAAATCAAGAAATCATAAAAACAAAGTGTCAAAACTGGGTGAGTTTATGATTAAAAAAAGATCAAATATATGCTAATGTAACTTAATTTAAATGAAAAAGTAGATTTTTCTGAGCTCACTGACTGATGTTTTTTATTTGAACCCTTTAACTATCAGCAGTGTTGCCAAGTCCACGGTTTCCAGTGTAATTGGGCGACTTGTACACTTTTGCTGCGGGTAGTTTTTGATGTCCGCAGTTTGAAGTGACTGCAGTAATGTCATATTTAGCCCCTGAAATGGGAATTTACCAGGGGAACCCTGAAAAAATGTGCATTTTATCCCTGCGATTTTTAACAGGAGACCCCCTTTGAAGTGCGATTGGGCGGTTTTGGGCTGGTCTTAAGTAGCAATTGGGTGGGTTTTGTTATAAAAACCTGGCAACCCTGACTATCACCTCCATTTTTGAACATTTCTGATGTAAAAGTGCACTCCAGTGCAAATCCAAACTTAAATTGTTATAATTCATCAACAAATACATTTTCTAATATGATTTTGAAGTACCATTTGCATTTTTAAAACATGATGGGGAAACTTTTGGGAAACACGATAGGATGACTTTTGGTGACCGTTATGATATAGATTTCTGAGGTGCACTCTTGTCATAAATTAATCTATTACAGTTCCTACATAAATTGTAACAAAAAACAGTGGTAAAATATCTATTTAGGAATCTTAGACCTTTCCAACGGCATAGAGTTTGTCATGATTAGAATATGATTTGATTGCAATATAGTGAAGTAAATACTGTAAATTTAACTCTCAAATCCATAGAAAACAAGATGTTTTTGTGCTTCTAAAGTAAATCTTAATGTAGGACATTTGTGCTGGATAACAAGGCAAAAATACTGAGAAAGAACATTAAAGAATGATTAAAGGCCAGCATTCAGAATCAGAAAAAAGCTTGCTGGAACACTTTTGTACCTTATTATTTACAACAAAAGGGTGCATATTTTAAAAAAGGTACCGCACCAGCGACAGCTTTTGTATCTTTATTTGTGTGTGTGTGAGTATTTACAGTGAGTTTGCACTGAAAATCAGGTCAATATTTCATTCTGAACAATCACTGACCAGCTATGAAGCTGCTGAGACAGAATTACAGCCAGAGCCCATCAGAGATACAGCACTGCTGAACACTGTGTGTGTGTGTGTGTGTTGTTTCGTCCTCATGCATCCTGTCGTATGCGTTCCTCGCTCTGAGAATATTAAAGCTATGAATTTTTCGGGTGTCTGGAGACGCGGAGGAGCGTCTGAAGCCGTTCTCGGTTCAGCAGTGAGTGATCTCTGCAGCGCTGCTCTCATTGCTGCGTTCAATCGCTGGACAGACACAGAGATGCTGAATAAAGCGCTGCACATCTGCATTTCTCTCAGACTCTGATCAGACCTGAACACACACACCAGATTCTGATGCTCCATAAATTGTGTTCGGTCACAGATCTCTGATGGGTCGAGACACAGAAAGGCTCTCAGGTCTGCTCTGGACGGCAGGGAAAAACAACGCTGAATGCAGATAATAAAACAAACAGCATACAGTTATGAGAGATAAATAAATAGATAGATAAATAGATATATCTTTAGTTGCGACTTCAGTGAAACTCTAGTCAATCTAGTCAAATTAGACAAAAATAAACTAGATATCAACAAAACTACACCAGACACATTTACAGGCGTTTTAAATGGTCAGTTTTCCTTCTGTCTGTCATATATATATACATACATATGTGTGACCCTGGATCACAAAACCAGTCTTAAGTATCACAGGTATATCTGTAGCAATAGCCAACAATACATTGTATGGGTCAAAATGATCAATTCTTCTTTTATGCCAAAAATCATTAGGATATTAAGTAAATTTTCTACCGTAAAGGTATCAAAACTTAATTTTTGATTAGTAATATGCATTGCTAAGAACTTCATTTGGACAACTTTAAATGTGATTTTCTCTACATTTAGATATTTTTGCATCCTCAGATTCCAGATTTTCCAATAGTTGTTTCTCAGCCAAATATCGACCTATCATAACAAACCATACAGCAATGGAAAGCCTATTTATATCTCAGTTTCACAAAACTGACTGGTTTTGTGGTCCAGGGTCACATATATCAAATTTTAATTAGTTTTTAGTTTTGTCTTTTTTTTTTAAATATGTCTACATATTTTACTAGTTAAATAAATAAATAACAATAATAATAATTATTATTATTATTATTATTAATTGGTAGTTTGGAATTTGAATTCGTTTCTATTTTTATATTTTGTTTTCATTTTACTTTTAGCTCAAGTTTTAGTTTTTAATTTCACATTTAAAGTTGAAAAATCACATTTAAAGTTGTCCAAATTTTGAATTATGAATTTAAAAAAATTATAAATTTATTAATTATAAATGCTACATAAATGTAATGAATTATTATTATTATTATAAATTAGTAGTTTGGAATTTGAATTAGTTTTTATTTTTGTATTTTGTTTTCATTTTACTTTTAGCTCAAGTTTTAGTTTTTAATTTCACATTTAAAGTTGAAAAATCACATTTAAAGTTGTCCAAATTTTGTCTTTTTTAAATATATCTACATATTTTACTGGGAATTAATCATTAATAATGAGCATAATTAGTTGCTTTTTTGCACATAATGTTAAACTAAATGAAAATGAGAAATGTTGTTTTGGCAACTAGCTAAAATAAAGTATGTTTTTTAAATATTTTATTTTTTATGAGTAAAAAGTAAAAACTGTTTTGATGGGTTTATTTTTTATTTATTTATTTTAGTCAACTATCATAACTCAGGTCTAGTTCACGATTATATGGAATCAAATAAAATGACATTTTGTTTATTCTGTATGATAAACTACGAGAAGCAGTGAAAGAAACAAACACACTCCAAACACGACATGAGAAAAATACAAACTGAACCAAACAAACTCCACTGAGTTTCAATAATTCACATGTGAATCCAGAGCAATGACAGGAAGAACACGATCAGACGGATGATTCTCAGACTAAAGTCTGCTAAATTAATAAACATGAATGTAAATCTCAGCATCAGTAAATGTGTGATCTATGTACTGTATATTGCAACTAGAGCCTGTAACAATCACAATAGAAGCCTAAATTCAGTCTGGTGTGGATATGCACATTTTGTAAATGCTAATGACTGGAGTCTGAATCTCTGAACGAGGAGCGTCTCACCTCCGTCTGCACTCGTCTGAGCTGGAAATCCTCCGGTTCTCTCCTACAAACCCTGCTGTAAATCTTTCATTTATCTGAGCCGCGCGAGCTGGAACGGGTCGAGTTACTGCAGCGGCCACGGCTAATAATGATCCGACACAAACGAAACACTGAAGCCGAATCTCTGGCCTCGGGTTCTGAACAACTTAAACTATTAGTGGTGCTTGATTATATTATTATTGTTCACAATGTGCATGTAACTCTCCATTTATATAAACTAGGAAACAGAATGAGGAACCAGGGCCACATCTACAGAAAAATATATTTTCACACAGAAATCACTCAGACCATTGTAGCACACCACTCTACCCTAGCAACTGCATAGCAACACTCTGTAAACAAACAATACACTGTAGCATCATGTACTGAAAAACAACTGATGCTGAAACAATTTATACTCAGAAACTGCTAGAAAATTGTTATAAACAATTAGAAAGAAACAGCATTGAATGCACTGAGTTAAATGTGACATTTTCTTGCAAGACATACTCTGATCATTTTTATTTTTAACTTTAGTTCTGTAAAGTAATCAAGGATTTTGCATGACATATTCTTGTGAATATATATAAACGCTCTGCTCAGGTCACAATAACCGGGTTAAAGACTACAGTAATTAAACCAGTCATTTGAACTATTATGACAGATCTACAGATCCAGTGCAGTTGTGTTCTTGGATAGGGAGGCAGTCTGTAAAGCGGTTCAGCTCCAGGGGAAGCGAACGGAAATCCTCAGGGCTTGTTCTGTTTTGCATAAATCAAAGGGCTGCGGATTTGAGCGAAGGCTTCGCCGGTCAAGCAGAATATCTCCTGCTTTCATTTGAGCGCTTGTATCTGGTTAAAGGAGAGCCGCTGCTGTTTTCCCATCTGAATGAACTGGAAATCCTCCAGCGTCCCGCGAGACACGCGGCCAGAACAACAGCATTAATCTGAGCACAAACACCCACAGAGCGGGAGCGTCCACACCACAGCACATTCATCACAGTGGACCTACTGTCAAACCCCAAATCCTTTAAGGGAAAAAAGTTAAGGATCTCCACTGCTATTGCCAAAGAACCACAGGACACAGGGGCATGTTGTCACACTAAAGGGCAGGTTTTCACAGCACATATGTTAGGGCTGTCAAACTATTAATCGCATACAAAATAGAAGTTTGAGTTTGCCTAATATATGTGTGTCTAATATTATTACGTATATATCAATACAAACACATTCATGTATATATTTTAAAAATATTCACAAGTACATATATTTATTATATTTTTATTATATATAAATAAACAATTTTGTACACAATAACATATTTCTCGTAAATGTACACATTAATTTGTGTGTATTTAAATATACATAATAATTACACACAGTAGACACACAGAAATTAGAAAAACTCAAACTTTTATTTTGTATGCGATTAATTGCAATTAATCGTTTGACAGCCCTAATATGTATGCATATATACACTGGAAAAAAATGATGTAGAAACTATTTTCACTCAGTAATTGGCAGTACATTTCACAAATAATTAAAAAACAGTCATGCATTGAATAAAACCTCAAATTCTGAAGCAGAAAAAATGAAATAGTATTTACGTACATACATCAATAATCTAAGTAGTTTTAGTTACATTTATTTACATTGTATCAAGTTTTACATTAACAATGATTATAAAACACAAATCCATGAACTTGCAAAAAAAACCCAAATTATTGTTTTAGAAACAAAAATAGATTGTAAAATTCATTTAAACATTTGTGACAACTTACCCCACTTTTATTATTACTAGAAAAACTCACATTAATGACAATGTTTGACATGCAAATCATTTCATGATTTAGATAATATTCTGGATCTTTTATAATGAAAAAACAAGACATTTTACCGACCATAATAAACTCATTCACTTTTGTACCTCATTGTACTGTATGTTTATAATTCATATTTACACACATACTGTGTTTCTCTGTTTATAATGTAACAAAGGATTTAATACACACACAAGTAATTGATAAAAATGAGCTAGTTGTGCTGTAGTAAAACAGGTCGATTTCCAATAAATGCTCATGAGCACAAACAGCCTGAATCCCAGTGAAATGATGACTTGGCATTTCTTCAGAGGAAACTCAGATCCATTGCATTGATGATTCTGGCATAGATTAGCATAGCCTGTAAAGAACTGCTGACATCACTAATACAGGCTATACTAATTAAAGCCAGAGTCATCAAACCAGCCTCCAGACGCGGACCAGATCCTTCAGACGACGACGTCACATAATGCAAAAATCACGTGAATATGAGATAATGAAATACTATTTCAGTCTTTCTGCTTCAAAATGTCATGTTGCTTCCCATTTCTTTGCAATTGTTAAAAATTTACAAGAAATTTGTGAGTGAAAATTTTTCATAGTAAAAATATTTGTGTAGTGAACTGAAAGATGAATAAATCTCTCTCTCAAAAAAAAGAATTTCAGCCTCATTTTAAAATATTCAAATAAAATGTATCCAATATTTTGCATTTTTTTAAAACTTTTTTTTTGCATTTCCTGACTGCAATGCAATTTACTGCTACTGCCGAACACTTTACGATTTAAAGGCAGCACTATAAAAATATAACACTGCATTAACACTATTTGTACATTTGATAAATAAAATAAAAATACATTTTAATGTAAATAATACATTTTCCACATTAATAATAATGAGATTTTGAATCTGAGGTGAAATTGATCTCATGAGGTTTGTTTGTAGATTCACCCAGTTAAACTTCTGTTACAGAGCTAGAAACATGTGACCTGGTTAAACCCAGGTTGACGGTTAATGGACACGTGCAGGGTTTATAGTTCGGCAGATCAGTATCAAAGCGTCAGTAGTTAAATATAACAGACAAAAAGAGTTCAGTAAAATTACAGCAAAAACAAGCTGAGCCCTCACAAAAACAGCGTCCTCTCAGTAAACACATAAATGAGTGTTTCTAATGGAGATCAGAGACAATCTGCCCTTCCATTTACACACACGCCATTAGGATCCATTACTCAAACACAAGCCATTCATAATGTCCCATCATACTGATAATTAAACAATCCATCAGCAAACATCATGAAGATCAAAACCACAAACCAGCATCATGTCAACCGATAAATCAACTAACCAAACAAACAAGCAAATATATAACTAGGGTGTTCACCAAACCCAATTACACAGTCCAACACAACTAATATTAAAAACACTGGAAATCATCATCCAGATCAGATGAGTCCACGTGGAAGCTTTTCTCTTAGATAAAGTAGTTAGAAGTTAGAAGTAGTTAGTTGTGTTTGATTTGTTCTGATCTTTGTGTTTCACACAGATACTAAAAGATTGATCCGTCGGCTGCGTCAGAGGACGTGATGTTCCCATGCCAGGAATCACCAGCTTATGTTCGCTTCTTCTCACGCCGGATAATAAAAATACTGACGTGAGAAACACGCAGATGACGAGCGAGCGCACGGATGAGCGACGGACGGATAAACCGACCTGATCTCGTGGGGAAACGTGACGCGACGTACGGCGCATCTCTGAGAAAGTTTCCGTTTCAAATGTCCTGTGAAAGCAGAACGAGACAAATCAACCAACACGGTTTCAGATCAACACACTTTCCCTCCCATTGAGACAAATTAACCAACCAGCAGCTTCAAATCAATCCGTTAGAAACGTTTACTCCGCTGAGACACAAATTCAGATCAATATAATAGAGGATTCATCTGGTAAACAAGTTCCTAAGCAGCTCTACACTCATATGATGCTCTTTCTTCAGGTGAACACAGGTGAAGATCTGCTGCTGAATGTCCAGGACACTCTCTTATTTTCCATAGTGGAGACGAGAGCTGTCCAGCTCCAAAAAATGACAAAAAACACCTATTACAAGTTGTCCATACCACACCTGCACTAAATAAAACCATACCATAACTGAACTGAGATTAGAAAGCTACAAATGCACAGATATAAATGCTGTTTGATGCTGACAGTCTCTGGTTCTACCAGCTTTAAAGGAGAAACAAAGATTCACATATAATGAACTCATCCAAGATGTTCATGTCTTTCTTTTTCTAGTCTTAAAGATTTTTTTTTTTTCGAGGAAAACATTTCTGTATTTTTCTCCATATAATGGACTGATATGGTGCCCCGATTTTGAATTTACAAAATTCAGTTTAAATGCGGCTTCAAACGATCACAAATGCGGTTGTAAACGATCCCAGCCGAGGAAGAAGAGTCTTATCTAGCGAAACAATTGGTTATTTTCATTAAAAAATACAATTTAAATACTTTTTAATGTCAAACGCTCGTCTTGTCTTTCTCTCCCTGAACTCTGTGTATTCTGGTTCAAGACAGTTAGGGTTTGTCGAAAAACTCCAATCGTATTTTCTCCCTCAACTTCAAAAATCATTTCAAAATCATCCTACATCACTGCAGAAGAACAGACACAGTGTTTACAAAGTGAACATGCGAAGAAGATCAAACACCCTTAACAAAAAAGGTAAAACAGTGATATAGGACGATTTTGAAGTTGAGGGAGAACATGAGATGGGAGTTTTTCCACATACACTAACTGACATGAACCAGAACAAAAACAGAGTTCAGACAGAGCAAGACAAGACGAGCGTTTGACATTAAAAAAGTATATAAATTGTATTATTTTAAATGAAAATAACCAATGGTTTCACTAGATAAGACCCTTCTTCCTCAGCTGGGATCGTTTACAACCGCATTTGTGATCATTTGAAGCTGCATTTAAACTGCATTTTGGAAGTTCAGCATCTGGGCACCATATCAGTCCATTATATGGAGAAAAATGCTGATATGTTTAAAAAATGAACACATTTTGATGTTTGCATGACATCCCTACTGAAAAAAAAAAATGTAGTGATATGTGTTTAAAATACATTTACATTTTATGTACTTCATAAAAATACCCTGCCATTGTACTTTTAGCTTACTAAACTGGTATATTTAAAGTCTGCTAAACTGCAACCAATTTTGTCTTTTAATTATGAAATCCAACTAAAGACATACTTAAGTATATTTGACTGTGCTAAAGCAGAACTATTCCAAGTACACTTTAGGTACACTTTAAATATTTTGGATTTAAAGACAGATATTATTTAAAGATCATACAATCGTCATCAATAGTGACATTGCTACATATTTTAGGCTTAATATTAAGAAATGTGCATTGTGCACAAGTACACAATTATTATATCACCAAGTCTCAAGCAACCTTTTAGTAATTATGTCAATAGACTATGCTTAGCATAAAATAAATGCATCTTAAATATATTACTTTTTTTCTCATAGGGATTTCCAGCTCCATATGTTTGGTTTTTCTGATGTGGTAAACTTGTTTGGTAGCGCACCCGGTACAGTGTTGCACGTGTGATGTGAAGCGCTCATAAAACACGCAACAAGCAACATAACGTCACTTTGTAGATAAGTCACCATTCCAGTGAGCCTGGGCCGTGAATGAAGGGAAACAAAGCCAAATAATCTACTATAAAAACCTCAATGTTCTTCTGAAAAACAAAACATGACTTTGTCTCCCCGCAAAAGTATAAACCCGTGCATTCTGACCTTATGAAATTGCATAAAGCCGTCCAATCGGACTGCGGCACTCAAATATAAACTGGGAAAAAATGGACCTTCATTGGATTTTGATGAAAATATTTCCCCTCGCATCTACATTAACGTCAGCGGCAGACGTCGGCGTATCATCACCTGAATTCATTTGCATTTCAGGAGTTCACCGAGTTTCAGAAAAAAATGCATTTGTATTTTGGAAAATAATGACTCTGACAGAAAGTAATTAAATATAACAAATGTGTGCAGATAAGACGGTTAGCTGCCGTCTGAAGATAGAAAGCCTCTTTTATACAGCCCGGGATCCTTTGTTCTGGGTTCACTGAATTAAATCACAGACATTTCATGCAGGTTCAGAGTTAAAACAAGCAGAACCTGCATAAAGATGAAGAACAATGAAGAAAGAGAAGAAAAGATTCAGGAAAATATGTGAATTTACAGAGCAGGACCAGAATTCAGATGAAGACTCAATAAACTCATCTCACGCACACATTTCACAAATTAAAGCCGGACTCGCTATCAAACACCTCTAAAACCAGACGCACCATATCAAAGGAGGACAGCTGATGAATTTGACTTCTGAAATCACTGATTATTACTGAAGCAGATTAAAAGATAAACAGTTCACGAGTTTATTTATCTAAATGAAAGCATTACAGTGGAACATGGAAGATTTTATTTTTCATTTCAAAATCTCTCCGAACATCATTCAATCAGCTAATGGTGTTTTAATGTGGTAAATGTGTTTGTAGATGTTCTCAGTCATTCAGTTCTGAGATAAATGGCTGGTTAACTAAAGACATGTTATAGTACATTACAGCGCCCGTGATATTAATGTTAATCATCAGAGCTGAAGGCCGAGAATAAAGTGATTAAAGATCTTCAATCATCTCTCGACTTACGGAAGTTTTCTTCTGTTTGCTTACAGAAACTAAGATAAATGTCTAGACTCGTCCACAGATTTATCAAAGTAAATATCATTATTACTGTGTTCTGTGTTGAACTGATGATCAACTATGACGGCACATTCACAAATAAAGCTTCCAGCTCCATCAAAATCTCTTTTTGCCCATTTTAACCACATTTCATCCTATAATTTAGATTAAATATTCAAAAGATCACATAATTTTGTTTTGCTGTGTTTGATGACACTAGTTTGTTTGAGCACTGACACTAAAAATTCAACCAAATCACAGCCATCCTGTGTCTTTTCACATGCTTTGATTGAGTTTTTAATTAGATGAATTCAGTTTTTAAGCATCACAAATGCGATGTTAATTTGCTAATGTGTGTGTTGCATTACGCAGCAGTTAAACTCGAGTAAACGGCACTTAAACGAACTCCTGTCATTAATCCAGCAGTTATTCATTAGTCTTTGCCGTCATGCGAAGCTTTCCGATCTCAGTAATCATTACAAATAAATGTGCGCTGTACTTTAAAGTATTTCTACGAAAAGCATTTCAGACCCTCAGAAATGTGCTTGAACGTTATTAACTTGATTATTTATGCAATGGCGAAAAGATAAACATGAAGCTGACAAAGAGCTCAGTTTAGTCACAGAGTGATTGAGGTTACTTACATGAAAACATCAACTTCATTTTCACATTTTTATCCATCTTCACACTAAACATCCCAGAATTCACTGGATCCATTGATGAGGTGATGCCTGTGCTGCTGATTTCCCTCCAAAATGAGGTCACTTCCTGTAGGGCGATGTCATTACAGTGACTTTTGTTAGTTTTACACAAGTATTAGTTAATGGAAGTAGCATTAAATTGATCAATTATAACACTTCCTAATTATTTAACAGATAACTGATTAAAAAAAAACAAAACAGAAAAACAATAATTCATTTGAATAATCTGGAAAAACACCCCGAATAGGATTTAGTGCAGCACCAGAAAACAAATGAACATTCATTAAAACCAAGTTAGTAAAATGATTTAATATTTATCCGTGTTCATCCAATCATGATATTGTATTAAAACACATTTAAGTACTGTGATTTGCATATTAAATAGACAGCACAGCAGAGGAGACCTGCTTGTCTGAATTGTGGTTCAATTCTGCTTCTGTTTTTCTCTGATGACAGACAGAAGGGCTTTAGCGAATCCTGCATTAAAAACTCACGTTTGCTGATGCACAGAAGACATCACCAGAGCCGCTCGCTTACACACGTTTCTCATACGTGTGCGGCTGGAATATCGTGCAGGTTCTGGCAGAAGGAGCGACGGATCGGCCGCACGCATCGGTTCGTTCTGTGACAGATGAACGGCTTTGGACGGCGCTCAACTTCTGCTGTACGGCTCATGAATGACTGATCCGCCGCTACACATCAACCAACTGTTAGTTCAAAGACTTCAACTCAAACCCTTTAGCTCACGTTACACTTCATTTACACACAAACAGTCAGTCAGAGAAAGATGCAAATCTAAGATCAGACGTAAATGTGTGAATATGAATGAATAAACATCAGACTAACGACAGGAGAAAGAGAAATCATAAACTACTGCAACGCTTTTGTGCAAATCAACATGAAAGGAGGAGGATTACTCACTGAAAACCTGTTCACAAAACATTTCCTTAACCAGCCTGTTTCAGATTCGGGCAAATCGATCTGTATAAACTCTAGTGAACAGCATTTGGTTTCAGACGCCCTCCTGAAACAAAACAGCTGCTCTGAACATCAGGCAGAAATATTACACTGCCATATACAGTAAATCACCTCAAATCCGGTTCAACCACCCAGAACAGCCCAGAACACAGCTGGTAGATTACCATTACTCACTACAGATTACACAATGAGAACTGTACTTACTAACGTGACTAGGTTATTCATTTAAGTACACCAGAAGAAAAAATAAATAAATAAATAAAAATAAAAAAATCTTGGCAGCTCTGGTAAAAATACAAATTATAATAAAAAATGCAATAAAAAAATACAATAAAAATGTAAATATATTCACAGAACAACCTGCAAACTGTACAATATAGGACTATAGAACAAAAAACAATTAAAATAAAATACTTCAACAGTAAAAATAGAAATATTTGTTTACCTGCATGTTCTCATCAGAGAACTGTGAACATGCAGATCTCTTGTTAAATTATTGAAATATTAATTTTCCCAGAGATTATCATTAGGATATTAAGTAAAGATCATGTTCTATGAAGATATTTTGTAGATTTCCTGAAGTAAATATATCAGAACTTAATTTTTGTTTAGTAATATGCATTTCTAAGAACTTCATTTGCACAACTTTAAAGGTGATTTTCTCAATATTCTGATTTGCACCCTCAGTTTACAGATTTTCAAATAGTTGTATCTCAAACAAATATTGTCATAACAAACCATACATCAATGGAAAGCGTATTTATTCAGCTTTCATATGATGTATAAAGCTCAGTTTCAGAAATTTGACTCTTATGACTGGTTTTGGGGTTCAAGGTCACAAATAGGTTTTGTTTTGACTTCAATGTTAAAGGAAGAGTTCACCCAAAATGGTCATTCTGTCATTATTTACACACCTGCAAACCTTTCTTTCTTCTTTTGAACACAAAAGAAGCTATTTTGATGAATGTTAGGAACCGAACAGTTGCTGGTAGATGCTCAATATTTTGATTTTTTTGCACCCTCAGATTCCAGATATTCAAATAGTTGTATATCGGCCAAATATTGTCCTATCAATGTAATATTCAGATGATGTTTAGATCCCAATTTCAAAAAACTGACCCTTATAACTGGTTTTGTGGACACTTTATTTTGATCCACTTTAGACATTCTACTAACAGTAAGTAACTTTGCAACTCGTTAGAGTATTAGCAGACTGTTAATATCTTCTAACACTTTATTTTGATGGGTCCAAAACATACAACATACTGACTATAAGAAACTTTGCAAGTATATGTCAACTTATTCTACTAACCCTAAAGCTGATCTAACAGTCTACTCTGAGAGTGAGTAGACATTTAGTTGCAAATGAATGAGAATTAGTTGACATGCAGTTGCAAAGTTACTTAGTGAAGTGAATAACTAATTAAACACAGAGAGAAAACTAGGTCAAATGACAAAGACGTAACTAAAGTGAAACGTACATCACCTGTGTTTAGTAGCTTGCAAAATGATTTAATGGTCAAATTGCTTGAGAGAGGCTTTCACCCCCACATTCATAAGCGTGGCTTGCAAATTAATTGACATGATCTTCACATAGCCATTCTGTACTGTGAATATAATCAAAAGTAAATGTTATGACACACAGTAGGATGATTGGAAAGGAAACATTAAAAGAAGAACTAGGGAGAATCAATAAATGTTGAATAACTTACTGCCATTTTATGAATAATACGTAGTTACGTAATCCAAAAAAGTAACCGTAATCTGATTACGAGCATTTTAAAACGTAATATAATCCAATTATGAATAATCAATATTTGTAATCTGATTACGTACAGTTACTACCCAGCGGTGATAGATAATCTCATTACGATCTAGAAACTTCATTAATAATCAATATGTGGCGATAGTGTGAGAGAAAGCGCTGGTCCGTGTGCCGGCGAGCGAACGGTTCCCAAACCTCCCTATAAATGGATGAATCTGTGCTGCTGCTGCTCTCTGGCCTGCAGTTCAGGGCAAATCATGTCATGTTCTGTAACGCAGCTTTATCTGTCAGCAGATAATCAAATCCAGATCCCGCTCACACTAATGAATGTATATCCTAACGACACGCGCCACTGAACACAACATCTGATCGCTGCCAAGACTCCAGATCAGCTGAGAGCGACTCCATTTCCTCCAGCGCTCACAAACCACGGGAAACGCTCCAAAGCGGCCAGAACGTTTGTCGCCGCAAGATAGAGAGAGAAACGCGCAGCTCATAATTCAACACAAACTCACAACAACAGCAACGAACATGAGGAACATGAAGCCTGTTCTGAGAACCATTCAACATCTGCTCACACTAACAGCACTTTCATCAGGGTTGCCAGGTTTTCACAACAGAAAATTAAATAAAAACCGCAGGGTTCCCCTGGTAAAATTCACATTTCAGGGGCTAAGTATCATGCTTTTGTTGAAAAACAACCCGTGGCAACAGTTTTAAAGTAGCCCAATTCTGCGGGAAAACCGTGGACTTGGCAACACTGACTTTCATGCCAATTAAACACATTTAAAGCACTAGTTCAGCTATAAATGATCACTCTGTCGTCATCACTGCAAACCTCTGTTACTTTCTTTCATCAGTGAAACACTAAAGAAGATACTTTAAAGAACCAAACATCACTGACTTTGATTGGACAGAAAACACTTGGACATTTAGACATTTCTCAAAATATTTTCTTTTGTGTTTCTCAGAAGAAAGGAACAACATGAGGCTGAGAACATGATGACAGAGCTTGCCTATTTTTGCATGAATTATTCCTTTAAATCTCCTTCCACTGATCATCAGTAGCTAATGTAAAACAACTCATTCTCATTTCTATCATATCAAAACAAAACAAAACAAAAAACAGAGATATGATTTAAATTGTATATTTGCAAAGTAAAGCTGCAAAGTTTTTGTCAGGGTTAGTATTGTAAACTAAACTAAACTAAAATAAAATCATTACTTTTTATTTTAGGTGCTTATTTTATTTGAGTGAGTTGCCATGATTTGCCAACATTTCTCAGTTTCATTTAGTTTAAATTGAAGTACTAAAATAACTAAATCTTAAACTAAACTATACAGACACATAAAAAAAAACAATACAAAAATGACAAAAAATACAACAAAATTACTAAAACTTTGACTAAAAAAAAAAAAAAAAATTCTAAATATTAACAAAAACTACAATGACATAAAATAACAGTGATATTTGTTGCTAAATTTAATACAGTTAAATAACTGTCATTATAATAATTTCACAACACAATCTTGAACTGCTGTGTCATTAAAAATATTGACTGTACACCGTGTCAAGATTTTGTGTTTTATGAACAGCACACAGGTTTGGGTCGACGTGAGGATGAGTGAATGATGACAGAAGTGAATTTTGAGCTGAACTGTGTAGGTCATTTCCCTCATAGAACCTGAAGATGCTGAGAAACAGAAAGAGAGATGAGCGTCTGACAGTAATGAGAGAAACTGAAAGCTGTCTTCCTGCTCAGAGATGAAATGATGAGGAATAATTGCAGGGATGATTCTCTCTGATGATCTGCTGAATGCGGCTCTGGGACTATGAAGCTCACAGAAATCCACTGGTGATCCACTAACAGCACAACACAACTAACTCGAGTTCACATGTCTAGATCTACTAGTAATGTTCAATCTACAGGCAGATGTAAATACGTTACCACCAATGAATATTTCACCCGTCATTCCAAACCTGCATGAAATGAGACGGCATATTTAACTGTATAAAAAAATATTTTAGCCACGACCAGCAGCAGCTCTGCAGGTTTTTCCATCCTCTGATTTCTTGTGTTTCCAGCGCAGTGAAGAGAGCTGCATACAGTGAAGTGTTTCAGTAAGTGTTGGAGATGTTTCTAAATGCGACTGCATTAAAATAACATCAGAAGAGCTTTTAGACTCACGCCGGTCAGATGGCGGAGCTCATTTACAGGAGAAGGAGTCCAAAACCGGCCACAAACACATCCACATGCATCAGACTCACACTGCACTCAAACTAGAGCTCATGCAAACACTGAACTGTCTATCTGTGTTCCTTCAGAGTTCAATAAGACAAATACAGCCACTGTTAGTGTGAATCTGACAGAGACAGAACAAGAGAAAGACAGAAGTATTGATCGTGTGCCGTACAGCTTTCACAGATCACCGATTCATCCACATCAGAAGATCCGTTTCCCAAACACCTGTGAGACACGGGCGGAAAAACTCAATGAAACGCACCGAACTTCAATCGCAACCACACACACCTGCTCACCTGATCCACATCACACACTCACACTGACAAACTCATAGAACTCTGCACAGGATGGAATACACTGTAATGCAGTAATACAACCACTGAGCATGATATTCTGCATCCCACAATGCAATTCACTCAACCTGACCCTCATTTCTGTGCTAAAAAATATCTAAAATGTGAGCCTTGACCACATAAGTATCACGGGTATATTTGTAGCAATAGCCAAAAAATACACTGTATGGGTCAAAATGAGTGATTTTTCTTTTACGCCAAAAATCATTAGAATATTAAGTAAAGATCATGTTCCATGAAGATATTTTGTAAATTTACTACCGTAAATATATCAAAACTTAATTTTTGATTAGTAATATGCATTGCTAAGAACTTCATTTGAACAGCTTTAAAGGTGATTTTCTCAATATTCTGATTTTTTTGCACCCTCAGATTCCAGATTTTCAAATAGTTGTATCTCAGACAAATATTGTCGTATCATAACAGACCATACATCAACAGAAATCGTATTTATTCAGCTTTCAGATGATCTAAATCTCAAAGGTTTTGTGGTCCAGGGTCACAAATATATTTTTATAAAAATGTTACTACTACAACATAAAAATCAGCAGCTGAGCAATATCGAGACAACGTAAGGACACTATTTCAGGCTTTTCCGTGAGGTGAATATCACATCAACGTGATCCAAATCAAATCTGCGGCTGCAGAAACACGTCCAGCTTACGTGCTGATATGATGAGGACGAGATCAGTAAAACACACACAGGAAGAGAGAGAGACAGGAAGAGACTGTTCGACTGACCAATCGCTGTATGTTCAGCTTTTACGTGAGATTAATCCATTTAGGGGCAGAATTGAATCAAATTATTGATAATAATAGACCACCATGAAAATCTCCGTCTGCTGCTAAAGTTCTGCTGCAAAAAGCCCAGATCTCTTCCGTGAAACACTCCAGACTGATGCTCGACGCTGTTTGCGTGTGCTGGCATGTTTCTGCTCAACAGGTGTCAGAATCGAGCGCTCGGAGGCTCCGACTGATGAATAAACAGGCAGATGGATTTACTGGGACACGCGGATGAAGAACTGAGCAAATATTTGATTTAACAGTTGGACCTGAAGAGCTTTTGGCACTGGAAGCTCAACAAGCTCTTTATACAACCACATTAAAAAAGATTCATGAACGCACTCTATTTATACACCTGCTGATAAAAACACATTCACACACACACACACACAGAGTTTCCATGGTTTATGGGGACATTCCATAGGCATAATGGTTTTTATAAAATACTTTTTATATTTTCCATCACCCTCCATCTAAACCTAACCCTCACAGAAAACTTTCTGCATTTTTGGATTTTTAAAAAACGTAATTCTGTGTGATTTATCGGCTTGTTTTCTCACAGGGACCAAAAATGTCCCACAAGGACAAAGATTTCAGATACTGGCATCTCTGTGGGGATATTTTGTTCCCATAATGAAAGGTTTACCAGGACCACACACACACACACATACACACATTAAAATGTACTCAGTCATCATCTGACACATCAGTCTCCTTTTGATCTTCATTTGGAGGATTTTCACAGCTAATATTGATGCATGCGGTTAATTGCAATTAATTAATGATTAAAATGATGAATGAAGTGGCAGCCCTAATAATAACAACAGTACTTCTGTTTGGAGAGTCGCTGTGGAAATACAGTGATCTGCTGTGTTATTTTAGATGCAATTACAGTTTTTATTCTTATTTTGTTTTTTATTTTAATTTTAGGTTGGTTACATTTTAATTCTCTAACTCATCTGTTTAGCCGTGCTACGTGTGAACTGATTGCACTGTTTCTTATGTATAATCCTTTTCTGTTTTAAATGAATTTTAAATCATTTTTAAATCATTTAAAAGTTTTTAAATTCCTTGTTTTATTGTTTTTTATGATTTACTTCCTTTTATGTAAAGCACTTTGAATTACCATTGTGTATGAAATGTGCTATATAAATAAACTTGCCTTAATGGCTTCAGTTTTAGTTTTAGTTAACTATAATAACCCTGGTGATTTGACACAGCTTACAGCAGCAGTCAAGAGTTCAGACACATCGACTTGTTTCTTTAATCTTTCACAAGTTAGAATAATAATAAGTGATGAAACCACTGCAATAGTTTTTTATGTCTGATTAATATTTGATATTCTGTCTTGAGTGCATGAGGTGCATCCTGGGATGCTTTTAAACACTAGTGAAGGAGGGACATGATGAGCGAATCTTGATTAATTTCAGCAGGTGAGCGTGAATGCACGTCTCTGCAGAGCTGCAGCTGCACTGATTCACGAGTCACTTGCATTAGAAACGTCAATCAATCACTGCCTTCATTACCGACGCAGACGCTTACAGACCACACAAACACAACACACACTCATTTAACAAATACAGCACTCAGTCAAAGTCAGACCACTGTGTGTGTGTGTGTATGTGCACCCATATGGAAATGTAATATATGTGACCCTGGACCACAAAACCAGTCTTAATTTGCTGGGGTATATTTGTAGCAATAGCCAAATGGGTCAAAATTATCTATTTTTCTTTTATGCCAAAAATCATTAGGATATTAAGTAAAGATCATGTTCCATGAAGATATTTTGTGAAATTCCTACTGTAAATATATGAAAACTTCATTTTTGATAAGTAATATGCATTGCTAAGAACTTCATTTGCACAACTTTTAAGGCGATTTTCTCAATATTTTGATTTTTTGCACCCTCAGATTCCAGATTTTCAAATAGTTGTATTTCAGCTAAATATTGTCCTGTCATGACAAACCATACATCAGTGGAAACCTTATTATACCTTATTCAGCTTTCAGATGATGTATAACGCTCAATTTCGAAAAATTGACCCTTATGACTGGTTTTGTGGTCCAGGGTCACATATGACATATACTGCTCGAAATCATTGATATTGTCAATATCTGCATATTGAATACACATCAATCTTTTATATTTACTTATATAATATCAACATGTATTGATGAGTTTGATGATGGGTGGGTAAACAGTATATGCACATGACTGTATATGTCAAAACTGTATTACACATATATAAACATACATATTTGTAAAGCTTAGACATATGTTAATATGTGAAATTGTCCCAACTTCTAAAAGGTTTCCTATGTTTGACTAGTTTATATGACAATTTATTTCATATAAGGAAACTGAATATATGTAAATATATTGTGTTTGCAATATTTGTGTGTGTACGTGTGCATGTGTTCTGGTATGTATGGTTTATGAGGACACAAATGTGTATAATGACATGGGTACCATAATGTAAGCATGCTTAGTTTACACTTCCTGTGTCCCCGTAAACCAAAAGGCCTAAAAAACATAAAAGGTGTTTTATGAAATTCACAAATTGCCTGTAGTTTTGTGTGAGAGACAGGTTTAGGGTTGGTGTACAGTGATAGAAAATACAATTTGTACTATAAAAAAAATCATTACTATCTATGGAGAGTCCCTACATAGACCACAAATGCAAGAATCAGTGTGTGTGTGTGTGTGTGTTGAGGGACTGAGGGAATGCGAGCAGAACAGACTGAGAGCAGAAAATCACTCAAAAAGCCAAAAAGGAAACACTCACAATGAAACATTAAAATCTGAATTTGAGCTCCAAAAGAAAAACTCTGAATGCAACCATCATACTGACAAATGACTTATTAATGAAATATTTTAATATTATTTCAGTGCACTCTGTATATAAATTAATTTTGCAGTGGTTTGGCTATCCTATGGCCATGCCAATAAAGCTTAAGTGAATTAAATGAGAGAGAGAGAGAGATGGACAGCTTCTGTACACACACATTAATTCTCCTTCTGCTGACAGAAACGCAAACTCACCAAAGCCAAACCTCAACCAAACCACCAACCACCACAAAACCACCACAAAAGAGAGAAACGCTTCAAACTCGAGCTCCAAAAATTCGGCAGGATTTAAGCATAAATTTAACTTTCATTCAAGAGCAGAGAGAAAAACATAAAACACAATGAAAAAACACATTCAACATAAAGATGACGCAATGATAGAATTACTAATCTATCATCAATAAATTATTTTGGAAAAACAAACATACAAAACAATTACAAAAGTGATACTATATCAGTCATGAGTGCACAAGTGGACTGAATTCGTGTTAAAAACCTTTATATATATATAAAAAAAAAATAAAATAAAATAAAATAAAATAAAACTCTGACAGAATGATGATACAGTGCATCGCAACTCAAAACTTACGAACCTTTGCTGAGTCCAAACTGAGGCGAATGTGAGTCCAGCTGGAGTCTGCCGTCATTTAGATCCACCTGAAGCGCTCAGTGCTCCTCAAACACCACATTCATCATCTTCATCATCTTCATCATCTTCTTCTGCTCCTCATCACTCCGCCAGCGTCCGAGCTCCGACCGCATCTGATGATGGATTCGCGCTTCGGGGCGGGATTCGGTGGCGGTGACGTACAGTGTGTGTGTGTGTGTGTGTGCGTGTGTGTGTGTGTGTGTGTGTGTGTGTGTGTGTGTGTGTGTGCGTGTGTGTGAAGCGTCCGGTGCGACGCGATACGACGCGATGAGTGAGTAGAGATCTGAACTAACTAGTTATTATTTCACATTTCTAATACAAAATAAAGAACCGAGAGCGTTTAGCTCGTGCATGTGTCTCAAAATCTTGCAAGACGACTACATGGACAGCAGAAATGTGGACTGGGCAAATGGGTATTACAAAAACAAAACAAAACTTTTATTTATCAAGGACGCATTAAATTGATCAGAAGTGACAGTGGAGACATTTATAATGTTACAAAAGATTTCTGTTTCAAATAAATGCTGCTCTTTTGAACTTTCTATTCATCTGTGAATCCTGAAAAATAAAATGTGTGATGGTTTCCACGGAAATATTGTGCAGCACAACTGTTTTCAACATTGATAATAATCAGAAATGTTTGTTGAGCAGCAAATCAGCATATGAGAATGATTTCTGAAGGATCATGTGACACTGAAGACTGGAGTAATGATGCTGAAAATTCAGCTGCGCATCACAGAAATAAATTACACTTTAACAGATATTCACATAGAAAACAACTGTTTGAAATTGGAATAATATTTCACAGTTTTTGCTGTTTTTGATCAAATAAATGCAGCCCTGGTGAGCAGTAGAGCCTTCGTTCATGTCAAAATCAAATCTGACTAGATTTTGAGGAACAGCCCTTGAAAGGATTGAAAGGAAGCAACTGAAAGGTGTTTCTGGTGCAGTAAGTGTTTGACAGTCACAACAAAGTGAATATCTAAATATATTCTGATAAATCTCCCTGAGAAATGTCCAAACACTCTGAGAAACCTCATACTGCCACCTACAGGAGACCAAAACCTTTCTGAACATCATAAAATCATAAAAACAACAGTCGCTGCTGGAACACAGTGTATTGCACTTGTGTTTAAGAACACTACATTCACTGCTTTACACTGTCTTTAAACATCAGCTGACATTAACAACTCATTCACTTCCATATCATGACGTGCTTCAGAGTGAAACAGGATATTAAAGGCCTAATTTTCTCCATTATGAATTGATTAGATGATGAAGGCGTCTCTGTATTGGGATTTAGTGAGTTATTACATTCTACGAAAATAAATTAAAAAGACAAAAATACTGATGAATCATTCACAACAAGACCAGGAGCATGAATTAAGAGTCAATAGAGTCAGTTTTCATTTCACGCTGACGTAAATAAGAAGTCATTTGTTAATCCAGTTCAACTCTTCAGTTTTGTAGTTTGAATTCTGACTTTACTGAATGTTTGAACTGTGTGTAACTGCACCTCAGACCATCTGTATTGCAGTTATGATGGAGCGAAACACAAATTTCTCAATCTCATCCAGAAGTGTTGCGATTCCATCAAGATCAACTTCCACAAGCGTGTGTGTGTGTGTGTGTGTGTGTGTGTTTTCCTCCATATGAGCAACTTCAGTCAGTCATCTCTCACGGTTGTCATAGTGACAGGTCTGTGACATTGGAAATTAGGGTATTGAACCGAGAAGTTGGACACACACACACACACACACACACACTTCATCTGATACACCACTGCCACTCTTGACTCGAATGTTATGGTTGATGAATTTGATTGATGCCGTAAAGCAAACCTCTAAAGCTGCTCAAGACCTGCTGTAAATATTCACCAATCTGAGTTCACTCTACTGTACATGTACTGTGTAAATGATGAATTGTCTCAGCTTACATTCTCATAGTCCGTCCACTGCACGCAGAAATCAGCAGTTCCAGCACAATGAAGCACTAAATCCAATTGAAAAGATAAATAGCATTACATTCCTGTTGACTCACTCATTAAAATATAACAAACACACAGAAAAAATATTCATTTTGCACAAAATAAATCTCTCATGCAACAAGCTGCATTTTACAATAACGTGGCAAGTCAGGCTTGTATGATGATCGTGATGAACGTTTTACCCCACCAGCATGTAGATTCTTATGAGATCTTTCATGTCCAGATGTGTTGAACAAAGGCCAAAATCTCCATCCCACAAATGGCAAAGAACAGCTGCAACAATGAAAACAAAGCAGGAATGGGGATGATTAATTGACGTGCACCAAGACATTTGAATAAAGAATAAAATTTCAGCAGGAAAAATCTTTTCTTTTTTGTATTTCATAATTGTCTAGCAGAAGTGTTTCTGTCTGTCTGAGTGAGGTGCATGATGGGAGAATCCCAGACGTCTGTGAGCAGATGCTGCAGCTTTACTGTGCAAACAAAAACAAAACACTGTCAGTGCAGAAATCATATCTGACCTTTAATACTTCACTGAAGAGCAAAAGACAAAATCTACTGCTGGATTCACTGAACAACACTATCATGTTATTCAATGTGGAGCAGCTGTATTACGTGGAGGATGGATGGACTGAATGGATGGATGGGTGGAGGATGAATGGATGGATAGACAGATGAATGATGGACAGATGGATGGGATAAACTGGATGGAGGATGAAAGGGTGGATGGATGGATGGACTGAATAGATAAATGGATGGATCGATGGAAGGAGGCTGAAAGAGTGGATGGATGGATGGATGGATGGATAGGTGTGATAATTTGGATGGATGAATAAATGGATGGATGGATGGATGGGCTGAATGGATGGATAAAAGGATGGAGTGATGGATGGATGGATGGACTGAATGGATGGATGGATGGAAGGAGGAGGAAAGGGTGGATGAATGATGGATAGATGGACAGATAGATGGGACAAACTGAATGGATGGACAGAAAGATGGATGGATGGAGGATGAAAGGGTGGATGGATAGGTATGATAAATTGGATGGATGGAATGGATGGACGGGCTGAATGGATGGATAGACGGATGATGGATGGATAAAAGGATGGAGTGATGGATGGATGGACTGAATGGATGGATGGATGGAAGGAGGATGAATGGGTGGATGAATGATGGATAGATGGACAGACGGATGGGACAAACTGAATGGATGGACGGAAAGATGGATGGATGGAGTATGAAAGGGTGGATGGATAGGTATGATAAATTGGATGGATGGAATGGATGGACGGGCTGAATGGATGGATAGACGGATGATGGATGGATAAAAGGATGGAGTGATGGATGGATGGATGGACTGAATGGATGGATGGATGGAAGGAGGAGGAAAGGGTGGATGAATGATGGATAGATGGACAGATAGATGGGATAAACTGAATGGATGGACAGAAAGATGGATGGATGGAGGATGAAAGGGTGGATGGATAGGTATGATAAATTGGATGGATGGAATGGATGGACGGGCTGAATGGATGGTGTGACGAGTCGACTGCCTCCCCCCCTTATTGTCAGCTGCACCCCGTCGGTAATCGCCGCCCTTCACCAGGCTCCCGACGGGAGTGGGCGTGTGGGAGGAGGAGGGGCGCTGAAACGTCTCGGTCTGGCGGCGTGTGATGAGGCACACCTGATGTGAATGAAGCCTCATCACCGCCGCTGTTAAAATGCCGAGCGCGCCTCTCCTCAGGAGACCGGTCTCTTCCCCGTGCATGCACGCTGGTGTCCTCGTGGGTCCAGGAAGGGGTGAAGAGGGAACCAGCGCCGCAGGACGAGTTGCCGGACCCCGCGGGTCCGGATGAGGACCGCACCCGTAACGGCTGACGGGCCAGGATGCCGGGCCGTGTTATCCCCCAGAAGCGCCGCGTAGGTGGAGGAGGACGATGCCGCTAGAGAAGCCGCCGCCCCTCGCACCCCGGACCTGAGCGGGGAGCGCGTGCGGCCGCCGGACTCCGCCCCTTACCTGGACCCTTCCCTTTTGGAACACTACCCCTCCTTCACGGAACCCCGTCACTTCGAGGACACCAGATCCCCCTTTTGTTTTGGACACTTTTTCCCCCTTTTTGGACACTTTGTTTTATTGTTTAATAAAAGCCTCTCCGAGGCCTGACGTCACGCCCACTGTGTCTGTCGCTTTGCTCCGCCCCCGTGACAATGGATAGACGGATGATGGATGGATAAAAGGATGGAGTGATGGATGGATGGACTGAATGGATGGATGGATGGAAGGAGGATGAATGGGTGGATGAATGATGGATAGATGGACAGACGGATGGGATAAACTGAATGGATGGACGGAAAGATGGATGGATGGAGTATGAAAGGGTGGATGGATGGATGGATAGGTGTGATAAGTTGGATGGATGGAATGGATGGATAAATGGAGGGATGGATGATGGATGGATAAAACAATGGCGTGATGGATAGATGGGGGATGGATGGATGGATGGATGGATGAGATAAATTGGATGGATGGATGGGTGGACTGATAGATAGATAGACAGACAGATAGATAGATAGATAGATAGATAGATAGATAGACAGACAGATAGATAGATAGATAGATAGGTGTTGTTTCCTGTCCCTTGCATAGATTTGACTGCAAACACTCTTTTATTTTTCACAGACTGTTTTCATCCGGACATTTGCTCGGCGCGGGAAAGTGTGGCCTGGAGCAGCGGAACGGCTTCTGTCTGAAGTGAGACGTGTCCACATTACTGAGCTCATTATTTATTCTCTCTAACATAACAAACAATGACACAAAAGCCATTCATCAGCAGCAGAGCTCTCTGTCAGACCCACCATGCTTCTGCTTATATGGACTCTGAAACTAAAGAGGGCAAATTCATTCAAACAAACCTCTGTATGGCACATCACACACACATATCACACGCACACAGCAGTGACAGGACGTGCTGATTTACCCCATCCTGCTTTATCAGACGCATCTCTAGTGGAACGGCATTCAAAAGCCATTTATCATCAATCATCTGATTATGTGGACATACAGAAACATTGTTCTCAATCTAAAACGGGTTTCTGGCCTGAAGGCAAAACCGGTGAAATAATATGAAAGTTCCATGCGACGCGAGTCGTTCTGTATGATCATGCAGCTCATGAATTCACGAGTTCCTTCAGCGCAGCGATAACAAATATGGATTCATCTGATGTTTGACGGCCCGCGAGTTTCAGCAGCATCTGTGAAGGAGAACGCGGCGCCTGTGAATACAAACCAGATGTCAACTCAGCTGTTTTTCTGACATTCCGCACCGGAATTTTTCATATTGTTGATTAAGCCATAAGGGTTTATCAGATGATTTTTAAAGCTTTTGATTAACAGTTATAATGCAAGACCACCATGAACCAGCCTCACCTCATCAATCATCCATTCAAAGACTGACCGAATTAACTCATCTAAACTAAGTAGGAGCATCAGTCAAACTCCAGCTTTAAAAGTCATTCACAATCACTGACTCTCTCACTTTGACAGTCAGACTGTTTGTAAAGATCTCAGATGGAAACTGGGATTGATTTATCCTCTGATTTGGACCATCAAGCAACCACCTAGAAACCATTAAAAACAATGTCAGCATGCAGGAATCTAAACCACCTGTGAAAGACCAGAGTTCACATCACATCAGTAACACTGAGATTTGATGAACTCCACAAAGCAGCAGCGTCTCAGATGATGTGTTATCACGTTCAGAAGGCCGCGTGTCTGATGTGGACGGTGATAATCTCACAGGACGCCTCAATAACCACATCCGCTATTGTTTCAGCCCTTCACGGAGTTTCGCTCGGACCTTATTTAGTCTCATCAAGGACAAACTCTCCGTCTAATCTGGCCAAAGTCCAGCGGACGAGGCAACGGTGAGGAAACGGCCAAATATGGACACGCAGATTTCTTGATTTGCTGCGAATGTGCTAATTTTAAAGTCTCATGACTTGCGATACGGTTCACGAGCAGCCTCCAATCTGTTTATAATATGGAAGCCTGAAATGTGATCTGAAACATTCATGTGCATTTGATGGGAATGAGTTCACTTCAGCTTATTAAATTTATAAACGTTTTTGCTCGGCTTATTTGTCACTGTGATAAATTAAACTTCTTTTAAACTTCTGTTGTCTCTCTTAATTCGTGCTTCTGTTCTTACAGTGAATGACTGATCAGAAAACCACGTTTCTCTGAATGTCTGTTCAGTCTTTCGTCTGATTGATCTTGCAGGTGATGCACCTGTCCATAATCTCACCAATTCTAATGTGAAATCAACACCTCTCTGCATCACATGTGTTGAATGAAACCCAGTGCTTGTTTCTGACTCATTTTGAGCTGCTCATTCCAAACTTATGTCTGTTTTGCCATTGCATTTCACACTTTCCTAATAAACGTGATAAGGCATTTTTGCTTTTGACAACCATTTCAAGGGGAAGAAGTCTTGTATTCTCTCTTAATTGGCAGTAAAACGGACACAAACACATGATTCCTGTCTGAATCTGAGCCAGATCACAACGGTTTGTTCAGTTCTCAGACATTTTTACATACTAACGATTCTGAAGATTATTTTATGCCTTATCCTGATTTACACTTGTTTCACTCCTTTGCAAAATAAAGTTAAATGATACATTGGGGCTGTCAAACGACTGATCGTGATTAATCGCATACAAAATAAAAGTTTGAGTTTCCCAAATATATGTGTGTGTAATTATTATGTATATGTAAATACGCACAAATAAATGTGTATATTTAAGATAAATATGTTGTTTATGTTCAAAATATTTTTATTAATATATAAAAATAAAAATTATAATAAATACATATACGTGTAAATATTTCTTAAACATACACATGAATGTGTTTGTATTTATACATACATAATAATTACACACACATATATTACGCAAACTCAAACTTTTATTTTGTATGCGAGTATTCGGGATGAATCGTTTGACAGCTCTAATTCTAAATGTTTATTTTTGTCAAACATCGAATCCTTTGACGTATGATTGTGTTACTTGAAGTGGATTAAAGCTCATACATACAATTGGGAAAAAAATCTTTTTTTTTTCTCAAGATACAAGGATGTAACTAATTTTTTGATGGTTCATTTTAATTTAATAAAAATTGCTCCAATAAAAGATCTGACGACATTCTGATGACCTGTGAAATCTAAGATAGTACTGATGTGTTTTCTATAAAACTTAAAGCATTATATACTGTAAAATAACATTCACTTCTGTTGACCAGGATTTACCAAAGCCTAATTTTTCCTGAAGTTCTGTTTATTTTCCTTATTGAATATCCTGCTTCACTCAGACAAATGTGTCGATTCTGAAGTGGAAAGAGTTTCATGTTGGTTTGAGAGTTGAGGCTGTTGATGAGGCCGTTTCTCTGGAACACACTGACGCCTCCTGTTGTGTTGTGATGTAGATTTAAGTGCGTTTGAATGGCAGCATGAATCGAGCTGTCAGAACTCCTGCTGATGTCTGATATTGTGCTAAACCGCAGTGAAACGTATTGTGATTGTATTCTGTCACGTCTGTAACAGTCTGATTTTATTGTTTTGCTCATTTGCAGTACAGATGTGAATTTGCTGCTTTGTAATTGCCAATGCAATGCTTTTCTACATCTTAAAAAAGAGCTCAGAAAGCATTTTTCTAATCCTTGTGTAAATATATATTTTCAGCACATGTGTGCTTCATCAAAAATTGTGTGCAAATGCACGTTTTTGTGAGATATACAGCTGTATCTGGATGCTCAAGTCAAACTTCTGAATGTGTTTGATCAGATCTGATGAAATGCAGGATCGGTTCAAACATCAGTTCATCTGATGCAGTGATATTCCCACGTTCTCCGTGTGGTTTAAGCACCAGAAGACGTTCTGAGCGACGCTTGAATTTGATCTTCACGCTCTTTATTGCACAATGAGCGGCCGCGTGATTGACGTTTGATTGCTGTGCTGATTAGTGAAAGGAGCTCATCAGTATTCACATTCCACAGCGACTCTCGGGCGTCAGATACGCGCACACGGGTAATATTCATGATTAGACTAAACTCTAAAATCACATCAGATCACCAAACGACCCGTGAGTGAGACGACCGACTCATTTATGAGCTCCTCAGAGAGACGCTCATGAAGACAAAGCCAGTAAACAGCTCTGAACACGGCGGAAGACACTCGCTTAATGACTGACTTTATGAATTATACACACTTAATATTATCCAAATGACAGCAGCATCTCACACTGCACTAAAATAACTGCATTAATGTTTCTAAGGGGAGAAATCATAGTGAGATCTCTTTAATATTCCAGTTGTTTCTGCAGGACAGTGAGATTAAATGAAGAGTTCTGCTAAAGTCTCCTGTGTCTCCAATGTTTCTCCTAAAAACGCCCTAGTAATTCAGCTCAATTCAGTTCATCATTGATTCAGTAATGTCATCATCCAGCTCAGTATCTGTGCAGTATCTGTGCAGTCAAGTCAATCATACTGCCAGAATTTTAACTCCATCGGTGACAGAAATGGAGAAAAAACAAACCTTGGGAGAAACCAGGCTCAGTCAGGGAGACAAAACCAGCATGTCATCATACAGCAGGTAAAAGAAGTATTGAACACGTCACAATTTTTCTCTGTAAAAATGTTGTTGACATGAAATTTTCACCAGATGTTGATAACAGCCCAGACAATCCATACATACAAATAAAACAAACCATTTCAGAAATCCATTTCAGGGAAAAACGACTGAACTACTGAAATTTATTTAAGAATAATTTGGACAAAAGCCTTCAAGACTTACAAAAGAGCTTCAAGATGCCTCCTGTATGAAGAAACTAGTGGCATGCATTGCTCGCCTGTGATTTTGGCTCATTCTTACACAGATTCTTCAAATACTGAAGGTTTTGTGGACCTCTTCTACAAACTCTGATCTTTAGTTCTTATTTTCTATTGGATTCAGGTCATTCTAGCAGCTTTATTTCGTTTTTTGAAACCAGCTGAGTTTCCTTGTCTGTGTTTGGGATCGATGCCTTTTCAAATGTCCACCCTCGTTTCATCTTCATCATCCTGATACTGCAGGTGTTGGGACTGAACCAGCTAATATTAATTTGCTTAGTCAATTGCTTTTTAATTACTGATTTTAGTTGGTGTCTTGCCTTTCCATGTCTTTTTGCACCTCTCTTTCTTTATTTCTGAAATTATTTGTTTTGTTTTCTTTGCATGTATGGGGTGCTTGGGATGTTACTGACATCTGGTGAAAATCTCAAGTCAACAGCACCATATATATTTACTGAGAAAAATGGTGACGTGTTTAATACTTGTTTTACCTGCTGCAAGTCTCTTTGAGGACAGATCTCAAGAATGTCTCAAACTGTGCTCAAGATACTGCAGTCAAAATTATGTTTCATAATGAAATAAAATAACATCTCCTGTGGGAACATGAACATATTTTAGTGATGATTGATAATCGCTCGTTATGAGGCTGAAGCAGGTGGAGACGGAACAAATGAATTATCAGCTAACGAGCGTCTCACCTGCGGCTCAGACCGAGTGTGCAGACGATGGCAGATTCATTTTCGTTAACTTTCATTTGACAAACCATCTTTTGATATTTTACAGGTTACAGGGCTGAAGTGCTACATGATCACCACAAAAGCAACAGTTCATGTAACTCATGCTACTCTTCATTTCTGCAATATGATACACTGCATCATACATATACTGTGATGTGTATGTGTGTAATTGGTCTGATACTCACTGTGTGGAGGATGATGGAGCTCAACTGCACCTGTGGCTCACACACACACACACACACACTTAGAGAGAACACAAAAGCATACACACATTAAATCATTTCTCGTTTCTGGACCCGTAGGGTGTTCAGATCTCACTGGCTGCTCTTTATATTCTCAGACTGATTATGAATTATGAGTCGTTTGCATCAGTCGCACATGATCTTTAATCACAGTCTATGAGAAACACCTCCAGAGCATCTCATGTTCCTCATCGGAGATTAAACCTCACTCGGTTTAGTGTGGATGGTCGTCTGATAATAAATACAGAAGAACTGTGATCACATTACCGTACCGTAAAATAAGATTCTACAGTCGACAGATTCAGTTCAGAATAGCAGAATCATCCAGGAACTAGAGCTTTATATAACAAGGAATTATTGTTATTTAAAAAAAAATGTTTTTGTGCTTAATATTGCATACCAGATTAGATAAGCAACATGTCAATATCAAGCTCTGTGTGACGTATTGTGAGTGTGACACGTTTCACACGTTGCTGTCTGTCTCTGGAGAGCGTTCCAAATCAATCACTTCTGAGGGTCCATTTCAACAGATCAAAGCTGAAGAAACAGGCAGCTTGACCTGACGTGTGTTCACTGATGGAGTTCTGTAATCTAAAAGCAAGAGGAGGACAGGTTAGTGATCGTTATTCAGCTCTATTGATCATCTCACGCTGCTGCTTGAGTGATGAAAGTGAGCGCTGATCATCTCAAGTGTGTGATTGCAGAGAAACTCCAGCATCTCCAGTGCCCTGTTGATCATACGTGTGACGGAACATGTGTTCACTAGAAAGAGAAAACCGAAAGACTCGTAGAAGACAGTCGTGCTCTCAGCAATGCTTCATGATATGAAAACGCATGTTATGGCCACTGAAAAGGAGAGTTCAACCAAATACGTAAATGTGTTCACCCTCAGATCATGCAAGCTGTACATGAGTTTGTTCGTTCATCAGATTTGAAGAAATGTGTCATTGCATCACTGTCTCACCAAAGGATGTGAATGGGTGCCGTCAGAATGAGAGTCCAAACAGCTGATAAAAACATCACAATAATCCACACCACTCCAGTCCATCAGTTCACATCTTGAGAAGACAAAACCTGAAATAACACTAATAACACTTCCTCCAGTCCAAAAGTGGTCTGATCTGAATCAGGAGAGAAATCTACACAGATCACATATTCACTTTTAGTGATTTGAGTTAAAAACATCTTGATGGATTTGATTCTTGATTGAGCAAACAAATGCTTCATTCTCTAAGGCTTTTCTTTCTTTCTCTCTCAATGTCTGTCTCACACTCCATTGAGCCCATTTTAAAATGTCAGCTGGACAGGCTGGTTAATTGTGGTTAATTCTGGGTCAGATGGATGACAAGTGCATCCAGGAGAAGACTGTACATGTAGCTTTCACCCTTTCAGGAAAAACGCTGCCAGTTCTGACTCAATATCGCTTCAACCAGGTAGAGATGTGTGCCAGAACAGCTGGTCTTCAGGACTCCAAACAATGAGCACTTGGAATGCATGAGGTTTTACTGCACTATTCAGGAGAAACTCAATAGAAAAAACATACAATTAGCCTCTTTTGAAAGCCATTATTGACGCTCAGCAGCTCCCAGAGGATCAATTATTTGTATGTCAAACAGGATTCAGTATTGATTTCTCCAACATGTTTCTCTGCAAAGCTGATGACGCGCTGATGGTTTGACGCAGCTCACGTGACCAACACAGGAATAAAAGAGACTCAAGAGTGAAAAGTGAAACCGGTTTTGCAGAAACTAACAGACGTCCAGTTGTAAATGTACTTGTTATAGGTCATTCTGTTACCCTTTACTCACCCATAAAATCATTTTTGTTGTTGCATCTACACTATGTACACTAAAAAGTTTTAAGTTGTAATATATTTTTCTTTCTACATCAGATTAAATTCAGTGTGTTATTTGCCAGTTCTTTGCGGTATTACTTTAGAAACATTGATATATTATTACAATTTTTGTTCATATTTTTATTTAGTTTTAAAGTTTATTAATTATCAAAAATTATTAGTAAAAGTGTTGTGTTTTGTAATGTTTATTTGTATTTTTTAAAGTCTTTTTTTTTTTTAGTTCATTTAGTTAGGATTTCAGTTTTAGTTCTAATACTTTGGACAATTATTGTGAAATTTATCAGCAGTTTCTAAGTGAAAATTGTTTCTGTAGCAATCGTTTTGATCTTTGAAAATTCTCTGTTTGTTTTCCAGGGATAAAACAGTAAGGACATGAGGACGAGTAAATGATGTCAGAATATCTGATGTTCTACTTACAGAAACTGAAGAGAACATCGGAGTCTTTAATGTGCGAACTTTAGTCGGCAGATCCGTCCGCTTTAAATTCGCTCTGAATGAAGATCAGCAGATCTCCAGCAAACCACTGAGATCATCTTAACATCTTAAGAGATCATCACAAAGCACAAAAGCCACACACGGCACCGTTTATTGTTATTATAAGTATATTTTACAGTAGTCACAGTGAAATCTGTTTAATAATGCAGCGGAGGAATCCTGCAGGAATATTCTGAATCCACTCCAGATTCTCACCTCTCTGTGTTTGGATGGGTGCCGGCGTTCAGGACATCAGTCTGACATCTTCAGCGTTCTGTCTGTGATAGATGACAGCGTAATGAGCTGATGAAGGTCTGACATCAGCAGTTACTCAGAAAATACAGCAGCAGAAAGAAAGTGTTATTCAGCAGCACAAATATGAGTTTAACCTCATGAACGTTCGGGTCAGTTTAATTATCGTTTGAAAGAAGTGAACATGTCTGGAATCAAACACTTGCACACTGCTTGATATTCTTGAACACTATGTGGAACAGTATGTAATCATTATGCACACAAAATAAAAAAATAATGAAACTGTTTTCCTGAGTTACGAGTTACTCAACATGCAATTGATGAAAATATTTATAATGTAAAATAGAGCAGGTTGATCTTTTGATGAAACTAACAATACTGAGGCTATGAACAGGTCAGAATCTTTCTAATCTACTTTTACAATGACAGCAGTGTTTGTTTGATGATTACTGTATACACCATTAAAACTAAAACAGTCTTAGTAAAAAGAATCTTAGTTGAAAACATTGTAACAACAGCATCTAATTAACATTACACTGATTAGCGTACAGATCAGCTAACATTACAAAACAAAACTGAACTGTTTAATTGATAAAAAATTACTTATTTATTATAGTTTTATCATTTTGTCAAACTAAATGAAATGTTGCCTTAGAAATGAGCTGAAATAAAGTACTTTTTATGCTGTATTTTATTACAAAGTAATTTTTTAAATAGTTTTGGTATAGTTTATGTTAACTATTATAACCCTGATTTCCAATGAGTCAGTCTGTTGTTTTTTTGAATGAGTTCATATACATGAACTGTCAGAATAAACTGATTCACTGAACAGTGGTTGTGTGTGATTCACTGAATCAGTTCATCCAGCTGTTTAACTGAACTACTGGAAAAGCTCAGTTAGTAGCATCACTAGGTTAGTTGTTTAGTTAGTCCCCAGCACTGTGTGTTGATGTCCTTGAGCGAGACGTGACCTCTGTGCTCCTGCAGACTCTGAGCGGGAGGTCAAAGGTCAGCGCCGGTCAGTCTCTGATCACTGCAGTGTCAGTAATTACAGTCTTGTCGCCCTCACGGCCCGTCTCACACCACAGACGGAGAGAGAGATGGAGTCAGTCGGGGTCAAATCACACACACACACACACAGTGTCCTTCAGCAGATGATGTTTTTCTCAGGTCTTACTCTCTTTCTGATGAGTCCTGATGGAAAACACGGGATAAAAACACATGTATTACATAATTATAAAAAGTCATCTGTTAATAGAGTTCAATTAATTACTTGAACATGAACAGCCAGATCTTTGACTGAACAGCATTATTAAGGATTATAGACTCGTATTTTGGCCGAAAGCAAGTTAAACATGTCTTGATGGATTTGTTTCAGCTTTTGTCTTCTCAAATGTGTTAACTGATGGACTGGAGTGGTGTGGATTACTATTATTATTGTGATGTTTTTTTCAGCTGTTTGGACTCTCATTCTGACGGCACCCATTCACTGCAGAGGATCCACTGGTGAGACAGTGATGGGATGACACATTGCTACAAATCTGATGAACAATCAAACTCATCAACATCTGTGATGATCTGACGGTGAGCACATAATCACATTGGCTACAGACAACTGTTTGTTTCCCAACATTCTTCAAAATATCTTTTGTTTTCAACAAAACTTACAGACTCATACAGGTTTGGAGCAACTTTGGACATTTTTCTTCATTAATCATTACATTAAAGTCTAATAAAATTTACTAATGTAAAGAGAATCACAACGAAAAAAAAATTGTCTATGCAAAATATAACTTTTCTTGTCTGTTTTTTAGGGGTGAAATACAAGCTTCATCTGATGAGGGAGAATCTTAAGAGTCTGTTTCTGAAGTGAGAAACTCCTTGTATGTCTCTCAAAGTCTCATACTCTAGTGAGTGAACAGTGTGTCCTGTTCTGTCCAGATGAACTGATGAGGAAAACTAGCGTTTACAGACTGAAGTTGTTCCTGATGACGGAGAGTCAGACATCAAGAGCCTGATTTGAGTGATCACGTAGACCACAGACACACACACACACAGAAAACACTTGTGTGATACACATCTGACGAATGACAGAAAAGGAATATACGGTTCTTTACTGAAGAACAAACAAAGTGAACTGAACACAGCACTGAATCACTTCACTCAATTGATTCACTCTAAGTGTCTCATTTATAGTTGATTAGAGACTCATTAACAGATTTAGTCACAGCATCTGTCATTAATACGCTTCCCATGATTGGATATAATCAATGATACAGCATTTACAGCTGATGAATCCCTCAAGGTTTTTCTTCGACAGCTCAGACGTGTTTCACTGAAGTCTCGACTTTGTCTCAGACGTTTCTCTCTGGAGAAATAAAACAGCTCAAACGAGGCACCAGTTGTTTTAAATTCTAGATCAGATGAGAACTTTTACTCAAGAGAAGCACAAACGTCTAAATTTGCTCTCATTTAATGTATCATTCAGCAGAAACAACCGAGACAAAAATCTGATGCGTGAATGAAATCGTTCACAGAGCGGTTTACTGTCGGCCGCTGGTTTGTCTCACTGAAGGTGGTTGCTTGGATTCCATATACTCATGAAAAATGTTAATAACAGTAATAATTCATCCGCACAAACAATCATCTGTTCATCATCAGTGAGATCCGGTTCCTGAGCGGCGCTGGAGAGAATCAAACACACATGAAGGAATCTTCACAAACTCCTGAGATGCAAAGTGTGATATACGCCATCATACGATACATGACGAACACAGTGAAATCTGATGATGTTTACATGGTTATCAGAGGTTCTTCAGCGATTACCATCACATCGTTTGCACTGAGGCTTTATGTAACGAAACTGATGCTCATTCTGAGCGCTGTGATGGTAACCGTCCACACACAAACTCACTGACTCGACCTAACTAACCCGTGACATTCTGTCTAATCAGCCCTGCAGTCAAAATAATTACGTGCTGATTACTTTGACTTCAATCTGCATTTGATGGCAGTGACATCTGAACCACTTTATGAGCGTCTGCTGAGTTTAAAGTGAACCCTAACACCGCAACTAACCAGCACAACTAACCTATGACACCACAGACAGATTACATGTTATATAATACATGACATACAATGCATTATCAATGATAACAGACAGCGTATAGTGAGTATATGTCAGACTGACAGCTGAAGACGGAGACAGACAGCTGGAGCGAGATAAGGATGTTCTCCGTTATCAGTCCTCATGAAAGCCACCGATGGCTGACGGGAACAGAACAGAAACGCTCAAACGGATTTAAACCTGCAGAAAGACGCACCGGACACTCGCTCAAAGGGACTTTCATCCTTTAATCAAGTGGACAATCAAACCAATCATGTGCTTCAGAGCGCCGCTCCTCACCGAGTCTCTTCAGACGCCAGAGAAACACTTCATCTGCCTGAAAGAAATCCAGCAGATACACAGACGTCAACCCGCTTCAATACGATCTAACGCTGATGATTTTATCGTTAAGTGAATGAAGGCTAATGAAGGTGCAGCGCCGCAAAGGTCAAGGGTCGGCCGTATGCGGCTCCTGCCATAAAGGAAGCATCAGGATTGGTTATGATGGTTAATCTGTATCAGACCGACCCATCCCTGACCTCCACTCATCACATCTGAAATTTTCAGACTGTTACAGATGTACAAGAGAGTGATGAAAGTGTTTGCCAGTGTTGGGGGAAACACATTACAAGTAACGTAATCAGATTCCTTTTTTCGAGTAACTAGTAAAGTAACGCATTACTTTTTAATTTTTCAATATCTGCGTTACTTTTTCAAATAAGTAACGCCTGTTACTTTGTTCCCATTTATTGAATGAAAGCTCTCCTGTCCCAATACTGAGAGAAATCAGGAGTAAGATGTTACTGTAGTTCTAAAATAAATGTGAACATGTATTAATTCATCTCACTTACAAACATTCAGTTTTCCTCAAAATTTATAAAAACAGTTAAATGCAACTCATAATATGACGCAAACCTGCAACATTTAAATATGTTAAATAACACAAATATCCTTTATGTATTTAATCCCGTTTTATTAACCAATGTTTTTGCTGCCGACCTTCAATGATCCAATTCAACCATATTAATAAACAAAAATTACTCAAGATAAACTAACATTTGTTCTTCCTTTTTTTATTGATGAAGAGTGTTGAACTTTCATATTCTGCTGTACAGACCTGAAGTTACCTTTCCTTCAGCCTGAGGCTTTTGGTGTGAACAGGCTTTTATATTTGCCAAAAATATAACTTTCTATGTTAAAACAAACAGAATTAAAAAGTAACGCAAAAGTAATGCATTACTTTCCGTAAAAAGTAACCAAGTAATGCAATTTGTTATTTTTTAGGGAGTAACGCAATGTTGTAATGCATTACTTTTAAAAGTAACTTTCCCCAACACTGGCGTTCGCTTCCATCTTGCAGAACAGATACGAATCATTCCAGAATATTCTGAAAGCAGATCCACTGTGAGATACAGACACACTCACTGCTTCATTTCACACTCTGAGTAACAGATGATGGTTTTCTGCAGTTAGCTGGAGGACAGGAAAATGATTAGTTTCAACATCTTGAATATAAAGCGATTTCTCACGCTGTCGGCCGCGTCTGGACTTCGCATTGAGATAAAACGCCCTCGTTGTTTCTTTGAAGCGTCGCAGCGCAGGTGAGAATCTCTCAATATTCAGCTACAGTCTCTGTGAACATGAACGCGTGATTTACAGCCCCAGTCTTCACAGGACATTCAAAACAAATCCAGCAGGAGCTTTTTCCCCCGAACATCCAGCGAGCTGATTGTGTTTGGAAACGGCTTCACCAAAAGTCGCTCTTTGGAATCAGATGGGCTCTTTGTTTGGATTCACTCCCAGTTCAGAGGATAAACAGAGTTTTTCACATTTATTCTCAGTCGCGAGAGACAATGAGGCCTGTTTTGAAAGCCAACATTTTAAAGGGCTCATAATCACGGAAAACAGGATTTCTCCTGCTCTTTTGAAACACTCTGAGCGCCGCAATCATGTGGACGTCTTGTGGTGTTTGATTGTGCATCACGTACCTTCTTCTTCAAAGCTCAGACTGCTGAAGATTCACAACAAGCAGCTCCTTCAACACACTGAACTGAGCAACAACCTGTGTAATAAACAAAAATTTACACGCAACATTAACTCATAATGCATTCACGTCTGTTTTGACCCAGAATACAGTACATACATATTTCTAAAAAAATGCATAGTTTAGTAAGGAAATCTGTGAAGTTGTATTAGCATCACAAACACATTTCACCTTCTCCCCGTATCTCCCACACTTTTGGACTGAATTTTATTAATAAGCGTCAATGTATGTCTATTGATGAATCATTGCAGCATGAAAAACTATTTTTAGTTAGTAATTTAGTTAAATGGCATTCATTCCAAGAGGGTTAATGTTGCTAATTCTTAATTTTTTTTCTTTTCCCTACATTTTATACAGTGACATATTCAAATAAAATTCCTCAGTGATATTGGACAAAAACATCAACATATTTCATAGAATTTAAAATAATTTCTTAAATTTAGTTAAATTAATAAATACGCAGTAACAACACAGGAAAAACCTTTCATTCCCGAGATGTTGCTGATCAGATACAATATAGTTGCAAAGCACTAAGTTACGACTGTTTTATAGAATAACGATCGTATGCGTCCAAACGGGCCTACAGTGTGAAAATAGTTCAGACTCTGACTGCATTATGAGGGTTAATTCTGCTCATGTCATCAGGAACGAGGCCGAAACACTTGAAATGACCTGACAAAGCAGTTGTTGTTCAAACTGAGCTTTTTACCTTCATGTTTTTGGCCAAAGATGGATCCTCATCGCACACTTTCACCAACCCACTGAGCAAATGGGAAAAGCTTTGTGAAATAAATCATTCTTTCCACGCGCTTTCATTCATTCGGCCGCGTCCGCAGGAGCAAATCACCTGATGAACGACGTTTGTGTCACCGTAAGCACATCCTCACCTACAAGCATCAATAAATAATCGCTTTATTTGTCAAAATCATGCAAGTCTTTGAGTTCCCTTTACAGATCACACACAGTTATATGCGCACAACTCTACACGGTACACTAAAGTCTGACAGGTTATTTTCCGATGAGGTTTTTTTTGTTATCAAAATTCTTTACATGAGTAAAATTTCTCTCACATAGTTGCGGCTGGTTTTTTTTTTAGCCCATTTGTTGTTATTGCAATGATTCACATTGTTTCGTATAGAACAAATAAGAAAAGCATCTGGTCTTCGTCATGGCTATGAAAGAAAGTGCAGTGGTTTCCTGAAGGATGGGAAATGTCTGGAGATGCGCCGGCGATCCCGCGGGCCATTGCGCGTGACGTGTTGGCGTTTCTGCGGTTAGTAAGCGTGAGTTGAGCTCCTGCGGGGAAACGGCGATGTTCGCTCCTCCGTCGCCGTAGGCCGTAGTGTACGGGGCGTAGCGTGTAGGGTGGACTCCCTGAATGGGTATTGCTTCTGCGTCAAACTAAATCTAGTGCGAATGCATTTTTCTCCGGTAATGAACGACGGAGGAAAGTCTGTGATATACTGCGACAGGACAGAGACACCTTAATAAATGTTCTTAAACCTATAAAACTGCAGGTGTGATATAGATCAGCTTGCGTCTTTACGTTTCAAATGTTTTCCTTAAACTTGCATAATAAACATGCAATGAAAGATTTTTTTCGACTATATAAAGAGTAACTCTGCTGTTGCATGGGTGCATTACCAAAAGAACGGAAAACAAAGCAAGAAACGGATCAGCAGAGGAGAAGATCGGAGTCCTGAGGGGTTCCAGCGCTCGCTCCGGCTCGTCTACGTCTTGCATAAGGCACCGGATCCCCGTCCAAAGAAGCGTGCAGCGTTCGCTCGTCCTCCTTCACGACGTCCTGCTCTCCTCCTCTTCAATCAGTCTGTGAGTTCTTTGATGAAATGAAGAAGCGTCGGATGGCAGGAAAGTGTGGCGACAAACTTCATACGTTGTCCAAAGCGTTCCAGCTGACAGAATCGCCACTGTAAGAGCCATCCGTGTGTGTGTGTGTGTGTGTGTGTGTGTGTGTGTTAGTTGAGCTGGTCCTCGTATTGTTTCCGGAAACAGTCGCCAGCGGGGAAGAACTCCCAGCAACGTTCCTGGTACATTTTCCAAACGTACGACTCCTGAAAGACAAACAAATGTGTGTTGAACAGGACGTGATGAACGTTTTCCTGGATCAGAACCATCAACACATGAGAACTAATGAGAGAGGATGATGGGAAATACCTGGCCTGTGTGCTCTGTTTCATCCTTGTTGATGAGATACATGAAGAAAAATCTGCAAAGACACAACATGACACAGGTGTGTGAGTGTCAAGTTATGTAATCAGATACTAATCAAATTACTTTTCTAAAGTAACTTCTAAAGTAACTCGTTACTTTTTAATTAACAAGAAAATACTGAAGTTACTTTTTCAAACGTTTCCCATGTATTGACTGACAGCTCTCGTGTTGCCATGTTGAGAGAAATCGTGTAAGGGCAGATGTTTTGTGTGAACATGATGATACTAAGTGTCAACATGCATTTACTCATCTCACTGCACGAAAACAGATTCAGGATTCCTCAGAACGAATACAAACAGTGAAATGCAAACTTAACCCTAACCCTAAAACTTTTTGGGGGCACTGACACGCCTGCACTTTTCTTTTTTTCAGACCTATTCAAGCAGGCAGCATCAAGTGCTATATATCATTATAAACAGGAGAACCTCTAGCTAATTTAAAGTCCCTGTTTTACTTTCGCCTTCTCTAAAAATTTCCAAAATTTGAAGAAAAACGCAAGCAACAATTGGAGGTTTTTTTTTTTTTTTTACTGTGTACTTAAACAGAAACTCCTGAAGTTTGTATTTTTTTCTTTAGAAAGTTGTATTTCGTGGTTTTACACTTCCAAATTAAATTTTGTCTCCATATAACATTTATTACAATATTGTTATAGGTGCTTTTCAGTGAAAAAACAGGTCTATTTAGTTTACTGACAATATAGATGTGTTCAAATATGTTTAGGAAGTAAATGGAAACAGTGTTACATAAAAAAGTGATTTTTTTTTGAGTATGAACAACAAACAATGCAGCAAGTGGGGAAAACAACTGCACAAGTTATCTTGTGCAACAAATATACAAACAGTGCAAATGATTCACAAACTACACACAAAATGAGAAAGATACAGAGTGCAACAGAAGAAATGCAAATGATGTTTATAAACTATATAAGAATAATTTACATGATATAACAGCCAAATGGATTGATACACTGGCTGTATTCCATGTCGGAATCAATTTAACCGGGACAGCGCACAGCCACGTGAAAACATAAATTCCAGTGCTTTATCCGACATGTACCGCTGGGTTATCCTTGTTTTTGTTTGTTTTATGTCAAAGTGCTCTGTCGTGTGTTTTTCTGTGCTTTTCCAGAGAGTGCTGTCATGCAAATGTGTTATTTTGTGTTTTCATGCACGCACGACACACTTCACTTTACGTTCGTTCAAATTTCCAAAGAAACATGCTAACAGGTGGTTCAAAAGACCAAAACCTGTTCATTGGCTGAATAAACAGTGAAATGCAATTTGGTTTATTGGTTGACAGTTTGAACCAATCTGGGCACAGGGTGGGACTTCTTCTGACGAATCAGTGCTGATCAAAATGTGATGATGTAATCATGTTCACTACGGAGCCTCTGAATATCCAAATGATATCAGCGGTTATCATTCCAAATGAGATTAGCGGTTCAAAAGTTATTAAATATTTAAGAAGTCTCTGCCTTTGAGGGTTAAACATGTTCAATAACACAAATATCCTTTATGCATTCAATCCCATTTGACTGACCAGTGTCTTTGCTGCAGACATTCACTGATCCAGTTCTACCAAACAAATAAGCAAAAATGTGTTGTGTGAAGCACAACTTCAGCATTTACATACATTTCTTTGCTTTCAAATGTAAAATGATAAAGCTTATATTTTGGCAGGAAACCACAGGGAGCCTCAAAGCTTCTCTTTTGTTGACAACAGATTTATAAGTGATAGTCATTACTAGTTTGTGAAGAGGGCTGGCGTGTTTTGTGTATTCACTTGCATGCTATAAGCAACTCGTCTACTGCAGCTCACAGTGTCAGTCACTGATGGGATTCATTTCTGTCAGCACGGCTCTTACATTCTGAGTTAAATCATGCATTGTGTTCACTTCTGTTTATTTGCCAAAGGCGGCTCGTCTGGATGCTGTATTGATCGCGTATCTCATTTATTTGTTGGTTGGCTCTGACTCTCCGCAGGTAAATCACTAGAGGACAGAATCATTAACATTGCAGAATACGGGAGAATCGGCGCATGTGTGAGTGCTGGAGGAGCAGCAGGACTCACAGATAGTTGGCCAGGTTGTGTTCCTGCAGCGTGTGCGTCTCGAAGCCGTGAGGAACCGTGTCGAAGTAGTCGTTTCCAATCCCACAGATGAAGCACTTCGTCTGCAGGAGGAAAAACACATGCATGTTTAATCGAACACACACACGGCAGACTTCACATCAGTGTTCACTGTGTCTCACCTCCATGTCCTCTTTCACCTGCTCCTGCTGGTCTCTCAACTCACCAAACGCATCGATGATCAGACCTGGAACACACACACACGTGACATACAGCAAACACACGCGCTCATTCTGCATGTTTTATAAGCCTATTGGTCCCCATAACGTGATAAATACCAGGTACACACACACACACACAGATACACACCCTGAATGATGGCCAGGAGGATGACAATGACGAAGAAGAAGAAGGTGATGTCAAAGATGATGCGATAGATCTCGTACTCGTCACCGGCCGGATCTTCGATCTGATCACCGATGCCGCCGCCGGCACGAACGCCAACGTACATGTGGAACATATAGCACTACACAAACACACAGTATTACAGTTAATATTAGCATACTGAAATTTACAGAACAATAAAACTGTTCTGACACAATTATTTCTTCAGTGCTTTACACAGTACAGATTGATTCAAAGCAGCTTCACAGTAATAAACAGGAAATTATGTTGCAAAATTCATCAACAATCTTGACACAAACACTGAAATTAACTGCAGAAGATTTTTTTTGCTTATTTTATATATGCATATAAACTGTAGTTTTTATTCATTTTTATTTAAATTTTAGTTTGAGTTATTTTAGTACATCAATTTAAACGAAAATAAGAAATGTGACCTTGGCAAATTGATTAAATAAGATTTTTTATATTTTAAGTGAACATTTATTTGATTTCATTTTTAAAATGACTGTAGTTTTAGTGAACTAAAACAACCCTGGGTTTCAGATACTTTATATCATGTCAAAAATGCTAAAATCACTAAAACACACGAGATCCAGTGACTTACTGCTTTAATTAAACACTTAATGCCTCTGGAAACACACACACACACACACACACGTGTCTCCAGACAGCGATCTGCGGATCTGCACAGCTGTAAGTGTTTGGATGTGAGACTAAAGTGTCCGTCACCATCTCTGAAAAATGCTTCTCTTTCACTCAAACTGTCTTTCCTTATTAGGAGCAGAGACAGAGAGACAGACAGACAGGAGCACAGCACTGACAGGAAGACAAAAACAGGAAGGAAACAGAGAAATGGAATTGCACGGGTGGCTGCTTCCCAGCGGATTAAAGCTCTCTCTCTCTCTCTCTCTCACACACACACACACACACACACACACACACACACACACTCACAGTCTCGTGTCCTTATAGAGCTCTCGGCACACGTCCGTCAAACACCTGTCACTGGAGAATCAGAGTCTCATAAACCTGATTTCTTGTATAAAAAAATAACATCCCGACATTTTGTTAAATAATCATATTTCAAGACTTTTTTTTTTACTTTTAATAATAATGCTGTTATAATAATAACAGAACCATTTAACAGTTTCCTTTTACTTTTATTTAAAAAAGAACATAGCGGTGAGTAAATGATTTATTAACACGAGCTCATTACAAAACGCATCTTTAAACCTAAAAACACACGTTCATATGAATCTGATGAATGACACCAGTCTCTCTCTCTCTCTGGGTTTGTTTAGTTTGTTAATTAGTCTGTTGTTCTAGCTGACTGCTCCGGCCGTTAATGCGCTACAGTCCTAATGACCGTCCGGTCGTTTGTGCTTAGCAACAGCACTAACGTCACAAATGAGCGATGGCAGCAGCAGCGGCGATGTTCTCATCTGAAGAACACATTTAACCACACGCAACCAATTAAACGCAGCGCAGAAAATCACAGCAGATGCTAAATATCAGAGGTGAAGGTCAAGTGTCCAGGTCATCGTCCTCTGATCTCATCAGGAGTAACATGAGATCTACTGAGGAGAGGAGAACGTCTCAGTTACGTCTCGTCTTCACATGTACTTCATGTCTCCTACAATCCCTCAGGAGAAACACACTCAACGAGGCACTAGAGCTGAAAATCAATCATGTGATGAGAAATGCTTGAGTTCATACTGAGATCTCCTCTGAAACTCTAGAGGAGACACCTGAGATATGACAGAGATCTCGTGTGTGATTTTTTTTTCGTGCGTGCTCTTGGTCGACTCGTGTGTTTGTCAGTATTGTAATCATGAGCTATTAGTGCAAACATCACCTGCAGATTCAAGAGAGACTGTGATTAATCACAGAAAAATCAGCATTTAATCTAATCAGCAGCAACTATAAAAATCCCATAAAACCAGTAACTATACCAGTGGTGCGGTATTAGCTGTTAGCTCACCGTTAGCATGTCGTCACACTTCATGTCTGGTGATTCTCCATCTTCACTCTTATTGTAGAACTTACGGAAGAAGTTGAAAGCCACCACAGTGTAGAGATACACCACAACCGCCAGCAGACCGACAGTCAGGACCAGCTACACACACACACACACACACACACAGTTAATTCAGCAGCATTCAGCTCATATTTGTGTCTGTTCTCAGTAATCAATAATAATCATCAGAGCATCTCAAACTGTCAGGCCCTCAGGTGCTATAACTATTTTGGAATGTTTTTTTAATCTCTAAGTTATGATATATTAAGATTTTTAATACAGCTGTATGTGTCTCTAATGCGTAAGCAGAGCTTATTACATATCCACGAGTTATTAAAATGATCCCTGGACACACTCAACAAACACTCAAAAACATCACAACAAACACACAAGCAGACACACAGACAGACAGACAGACCGACAGGTAGATAGATTATTAAACAATGTCTTTCGAATTGTAAACAAGACAAACAGATAAATAAAAATATACTTATAACATAAAATGACAAATATAAAGTGATGCACATGCAAAGTATACAATGAAGCTCTGTTGATCCTAAAAAACTGCATTCATCCTATGTGCCCTCAAATGTGTTTTTTTTTTTTTACTATAGTTAATCCATGGTAACCATGGATTTGTATTTGTGTACACTTTCTTTCTTTCCTCTGTTTTGTTTTTACAACTGTACTGCCTTAATGATTTCATGTTTTCAACTGTTGAAAACAGAACCCACACTGATGTCCTGTTCTCAATCAAATGATTCACAAGCCATCATTTCAGATCAGGTCTCAGAACGCAGATCCTGAATCATTCAAGTCATGAAATAATTCATGAACTCACTCTAAAGTCCCGATTTAAATCAAATGACTCTTGATGTATGATTTGAAACCCGGGTCTTAATGTTTCTCAATACAAGAAGTTCCGATGTAAATCAATGATTTGCGATACGTGATATGAATCAAATGATTAATAATCCGATCGGAGCGCTTTGACCCTCGGTCCTGGAGGGTCGGTGTCCTGCAGAGTTTAGCTCCAACGTGCCTCAACACACCTGCACGGAAGTTTCTAGTACGCCTAGTAAGAGCTTGATTAGCTGGTTCAGGTGTGTTTAACTGGAGTTGGAGCTAAACTCTGCAGGACACCGACCCTCCAGGGCCGAGTTTGGGCACCCCCGCTATACGTGCGTTTTAAAATAATGACAAGCGATGTCAAAATTCAATAATGAATGGCTCTTTTAATTTCGATCGAAGTCACGAGTCTGAATCAATCTGAGCATAAACAACTCACTAAATTGATTTGATTTGTCTGTTCCTCTTTTTGCATCTTCTTCAGTCATGTTTACACGACAACTCTCAATACTACTACTGGCTTGGCTCGCTAGTTTAATGACATTAACTGAAATAAGTGAAAAAGAATGATGTTATTTGAATTGCTGAATATTGCGTGTAAAGATACGTGCTTACTAAAAAACTGAACTATTATTTAATAGATACATCGTCCTTCAATAAGTCAAGCACTTTTCAAATACCTCTTCAGGAATATTGCTATTTTCAAGGCTTTCAAAAAGTCAAAAACTTTAAGCACCTTGTATGAACCCTGCATTGCCAGACAAAAGGTCATTTAGTGATCTGCTGACCGGTACCTGTTTGCCGTTGTGTGTGACGGAGGACAGGATGGTCCTGAGCGTCTTGAAGCCCATGGCGATGTCCAGCAGGTGGGCGGCAAAGAAGAAGTTGTTGTAGTGGCCGAGGATGGACATGCTCATGTACCAGGCCAGATACAGGAACGACTGCGGGACACATCATCACACAAACCAGATCAGACCTGACCAAACCAGCACAAACCACACACACACACACACGGAAGCAGGTACTGACGTTATCAGTGAAGACGACGCCCAGCTTCCATATCTGATACTTCACATCGATGGAGTTCAGTCTGGAAATAAAACGGGGAACGGTTAAATTCATTAGTCAAATGAGCAATGCTTGAAAAATCATTTATAATTAGAGATTGATTATTAATGTCATGTGAGGGATTGTTTACACATTACTGCCCCCTGCAGGATGAGCTGAACTAACGGTTAGTTATTGTGGTGTAAATTGAACGAGACAGTTGTTGTTCGTGTTAGTGAATGGTCAACAGCACATATCAACACTCACACTGCGGCCAGTGAACTGTCTCTCTTTGGTTTCTTTTTCTCATGGGCGTCACTGAAGTCCAGCGCAGCTTTATCCATCCCGAGCAGCTCACTGATCCGATCATGTCCGTAAAACTCTCCATACTTATCCATCACCTACACACACACACACACACACACACACACACATACATACACACACACGTAGATGTTCTTAATCAGATGGTCTTTATCAGAGCTGCTCATCTGTTTGTATGTCTGTAAATGTCTCCAAACTCACCTTCCTCTTCACAAATTTATCCCAGTAATTGTTTGGGAAGGACCTGAGAGACAGAGATTAATTTTCATCTTTAGATCACAGAACACAATCATAAATCACAAAGATCCTCATGAACAACAGCAGTGGAGATCGACTTATAAACTCATTATGGAATCCAATACAGACACCACAAATATACATGTGCACATCATTAAGATTAAATTTTTAAATTTTAAGATTAAATTTTATTTAAAAAAGGTTTGGTCGTCTAAACTTTTATTCTACTTTAAACATTTTTATTTTGCCATTTTTTAAATTCTGAGCACATTTTAATGAACACTGTTTATATTTATTATTCTGAATCATTATTTTTTAAATTAAACTCAGTGTAAACATTTCCCAATTTGGGAAACTCTGATTTAATTAATGGAATTAGATTTAAAAAAAAACAATAACAATGGTATTATATAAAGAGTTCATTTGCAAAAACAGATAACTTTTTAATTTTTTACATTTTTACATTTTAACTTTAAAACAAATATTTTTTTTTTTTACTACTTTCAAAAATCATGTTTTTTCATTGTGCATTACAATTAATCTCAAACTGCAGTTGAAAATAACCAAATTATTTTAATAGTAACAGTAGTAAAATAACTAGAATATAGCTAACTATCAATAAAAACATGATAACATCATAAAAAACATGATTTTTGACATTTAAAAAAAATGTAATCTGTATTTTGCAAATAAACTCTTCATATATAAATAAAAAAACTGTCTCATTACTTGAATATTAAATGCATATTTAATGTATTACTAATAATTTAAACTTTTTTTTTTTTTAAGATTAAGTTTATAATTATTTTTGGCATTTTTAGCCTTTACTATGACAGGACAGATCAGAAAGGACAGGAAACGAAGTGGGAGAGAGAGAGATATGGGGGGGCGGGATCGGGATTTTAACACAGGACGCCCATAGTGCACCGGAGCTGTATGTCGGCATGCTGCCCACAAGGCTATCGGCCGGACTTAAACGTTGTTTTAAATTGTGAAATTCCAAGTATGACAACTTAGATAATATAATAAAAAATGATGTCCATGAACTCTTGGATGATTTGAAAATTATTACATTTTCATTGCATCAAAAACAAAAAAACAGAAACTGATGCCCAACAGTAGCTTCCAGTTCCAGTCAGTTGAGTCCAGTGCAGACACGGTGCATTCATTTGTTACTCTGTAAAATGGTGCAGTATTTTTGCTCTGCCCTCCATCACCGAGTCGCCTCATTACCGCAATGTTCCTGACCGAAATCAGTTTAGGTGAGAACAACCCCATTACCCATGAGCCTCGTTTGTCACTCACTGTGTGTTGATGACCAGCCGATCCCACTGGCCTTTAATATCGTCCTCCGACGGCTGTTCAGTGATGTACAGACCGTCAAACTCCAGCTTTCTGGCCACTTCCTTCTCACGCTTGAAAATCACCAGAGGAACCTTGAGGAGAAACAGCAGTCGGGTGAAGCGCTATCAATCATCGGCTCTGCTTTCTATTAAAGGCTCTTTAGAATAATAATTGAAGCATTTATTAAAACCTCTTTAGACTGATGCTGCTGGGTATTTCATCTCTCATGTAAATCTGGCAGGTTTATTGTTTCAATAACTGGATTTCATTAGCATGAATGAAACTGTATGCCTCGCTTTCATTATTAGGAAATCAAACCCAGCGCCTTGTGTGAATAATATTATAGCTGAGGTCATGTGATCTGTCAAACTGCAACCACAATGTGTGAATTAATGGCTGCTGAGAGCACGAAACCATCAAACTTCAGGAGACATGTAGAAACCACTAACAAAAAAAATCAGTTTCAGTGTTTGATTCTGGAGATGCTTTAGTTTGCTTTCGTGTGATAAACATTTCTGGTTCAACGGTCTGGAATAAAATCAGGCTCACGCAGCCGATGATCCGGTACCTTTAAGCAGTAGTAGCCGATGATGCAGAAGAAGGAGATGACGGTGTGCAGGATGGCTAAGATCCTCAGCGTGGGCTCCATGTAGCCGCTGCTCTCCTCCAGCACGAAGTGCACAGTGACGGGACGAGCGCCGGAGCCGCCCAGAGGATCCCACCGCACGCTGGTGTCTGAGGACGAGCTGAACAGCACCTCCTTCCCCTCGGTGACGGCCGAGGACGTGGACACCTGCTCACGGGACAAAACGCACGCTCAGATACACAAACGCAGAGAAGAGACGACACGCTGGCAAACACGACTCGTGAATGTGAAAAATGTGGATTACCTTGTAAAACAGCAGAATGAAGTTGATTGCAAAGGCCACAAACAAAGCCAACATTCTCATGTTGTAGAAATTTCGTGCAAAATAATTCTGCGGGAGAAGAGACAGAGACAGGGCGTCAGAGCACACGTGTAAGCACACGCTCCTGAGAGAGCGCCTCTATGATCCGTCTGACATTCTGCATCTGTCAGCATGACATTATGAGATCTCCAGGGCTCTGACCAGCAGCTTGCGTTGGTAAGCGATGATCTTCTTCCAGAAGGCCGACTCCTGCAGATCAGGCTCGTAGTGCTGTCTGACCTTCCTCTTGACCGCTTCCTCCTTCTTCTTCTGTGCTTTCTCTCCATTTTCCCCTCTTAGAAAGAGGACGAATCAGAACTCAGTACACAGCGATTATGACGGTGACATCAGCACTATCGTTCTACACATTAGCACAAACGCACTTACTCTGCTTTCTCAGGCACTGATTTGGTTTCCTCCACAACTTCACTGTTGTCTGCTGAGGATGAAGAGCCCTTCGTCTGACAGAACCAACAGCGAAAGAGTTAAAACCTCAACAGATTCATGGAGTTATTGGTACTGAACGGTCTTTACAAGACAACTAGTGTTAATTCCGTCAGCTGTTTTTAATTTAGTCTTAGTCCTGTCTCCATTCAACCTGTCCTGTTTGGTCAAGGTTTAGCTGGCTAAAAGTCTGGGAATTTTAGTCTAGCTTTAGTCAATTAAATCAAATTAAAGTCATGCCACATACAGTCAAACCAAAAATTATTCAGACACCAGATATCATTTTTGACATTGTTTCACTAGCGGGTGCAGGACACTATAGTTCATTTATGTAAGTGAGGAGAGCAAAATAAAGCAAACTGTGACATATTATACCCCAAAATTCTTCATACAGCGGACTACAGGTAAAATTGATAAACATTTGCGACCAAATACTCTGATTGTTTAACTCTTGAGTTCTGGTCATATTTTATTACCGTTTTCTAAACTATTGCAAATAAACTGTGATAATGTGAGAAATGTTGAAGGTGTCTGAATAAATTTTGGTTTGACAGTAATGGTTAAACTGATAATCACAATTATTTTGCTCAAAATTATAATCGTGGTTGCTGATCATGATTGAGAAGTTACATCAGAATTACTGAATTTCCAATTAACCTCATCTAGTTCTCTGATTTATTATATTATCAGGAATATAAACACACATTGTCTACATTACGAAAAATGTTCAAACTCAAAAGCTTATTTCAAAAGCTAAAACAGTAATATTCACAATATTAATTCCAACAATTAAATTCATGTCTATTAAAACAACAAACTTTGTATTGTGGCACAGAGGTGCATCAGTGCATTTATTCAGCCTCAATCACAAACAATACAGTCGAGATTTTGTTTGGATTTATTATATAGTTCATTATGAGAAGGGTTAATGGCAGATTTAGTTGCACCAAACAGTCTTGTGAAGAAACACAGACTGACTGTATGACACTTTCATTTGAGCAAAATCCCAAAGGAGATCACTAAACCGCAACATGCATGTTTGTTGATGCTTTCAGATCATTTTCAGATCTTTTCCAGTGTAACGCCAGTTTCACACTGGATGCGCAAGCAGAGCAGAGGCAGCGCAGAAGCCGTGTGTATGCAGAGCGGGAGCGGCACAAGCCCACTGTGCTTTCACACTGGCAGCGTTTGTCACACGTAGCTGAACCTCAGCTTGTGTACTGCAAATACAGACTAGCGTCGTTCATTCGGTCACTCTTTTCAGGTGTTCTCCGACAGCTGTGCTTTGATTCATGATATAGTCAACATGCTGTGATGCAGGCGTGTTCCCCTCTGTCCCACACACACGTGCATATAACATGCTGTACATGGGTAGTTTACAAGATAAAAAATAATCTTGAAGTTAATACATGCTTCTAGTTTTAATAATGTAAACGGTCCTTTTACGTTTGAGCAATAACTCCTGGCAGTGACGTGTTTCCATGTAGTTAATTTTGTGCAAACTATAATATTAGATTTTTTTTATGTTGTAGCAAATGAGAAACGCAAAATTATTCAATACATTTTCAGACAAAGGCCGTCTTAATGATTCCTAGTTTGGTTTAAAATAATTAAAGCAACTGTTCTTCAATAATGAAAAGAACATGTAAAAGTATGGTATTTGGGGTAAAAATCGCCCCTGCTGTTGGGGCCAAAAGGCACAATAATTTACAAGATAATTAATAGGTGACTGACTTTTCCATTTGTTGACATGATTCATGTTTGTGTCCATCTTAGAGATAATCACCATATTTAGAATGAAAATATTTATAAACATTATAATATTCAAAAACATGATATTAAACATATCATATTAAAAATATCATTTGTTGTTACTACTGTAAATATATATTAAATAATTATGGGATGTCAATGCTTTCAGAATCTTCACTTTTTAAAATGATTTTGTTTCTACATTTGAAAATGTTTTATATTAACATATTTTAATGACAGCAGCCTATTTATTTATCGATTAATTCTTTTGTTTATCAAAATAAGCAGAAAATAGTACAAACTTTGCTAATGTGATTGTTTTGAATACGCATTAACTTAATTATCAATGGCATTATTAAAAAAAAACAACAACATTATTTTAGCTGAAGTAGGCTATATACTGTGCTTTTTGGTGAGCCTTTAACCCTGTGATTGTGAAACACGAAACTCATAAGACAACGGGTGTGGTTGCCAGGTTGGGAAGATAGTAAAGCAAAAGAAGACAGGAAGTAAAACACGAGGCAGAAAATGTGTCTATTTAAGAGAGAAGCTTTGATTTGAGGATTTAAACTCATGACCTCTGGACACCTCAAGCTTGAGGTCTAGATTTTTTGAGGTCTCTTTTTGTTGAAGAAATTAAGAAAAGAAATTTTGGGTATAGAGTGTGTTTGTTTACACTTTAGTTTTGTCTTTTTTCTTCAAAGGTATTGCATGTCAACATAGTCGCAGTTAGTGTTTCATGATGTGTCATGAGTATTTTTGGAAAGACTAAATGAACCTGTTACCTGGTGTCGTCTGCGGAGCTCCGGTGAGGGTGTGGGCGGAGGCGGGACGGGCGTGTTGAGCAGATCCGTGAGGCTGGCGTTCGGATTGTGAGGCATCAGTTTGTACTGGCCGCCTTCTCTCTTCAGATCCAAACCGAATATATCGGACAGGAGGTCGGTGTCGTCCGTGGCCACCGTCAGATCGGCCAGGTCTTCCTCGGGCGAGGTTTTGTCGGCGGGTTTCTTCTCGCCCTCCTCGGTCTCTCCTCTCACCTCGTCCTGCGTCGGGTCGGGCATGTTGGCCAGGAGCTCCGACACCTTCATGGTCTTGGCGCCCTCCACCAGACCGCCTCCGAGAAAGCTGTTGTAAATGATCCGGAAGAATCCTCGAGCGACGCTGAAGGCGAAGTGCAGGAGTCCCAGCAGGACGCTCCAGTAGAAGGACACCAGCGTGGTCACCAGGTCCTTCACCGTCATCTTCTTGGCTTTCTTCACCTGCTTCTTGAGGCTCTTCATGGACAGCACCTTCATTAGGAGCATGACGTTGTATCGTAAGGCGAACAGGGCCGTCCGTACGGTGGTGACGGAGAAGAAGCCCATCTCGGGACTCTCCTCCTCGGGTTTCTCTCTCTCGCTGTCCTCTTTGCTAGCCGAGCGCTCGCCGGCGTCGGACATCTGCGCCGCCAGCTGCATCTCAAAGATGGTGTCTTCGCAGAAGTTGACGAAGAGCTCCATTTTCTCCTTCTCGCCGCCTTCGTTCACCACGTCGAAGATGAACTGCCGCTTGGACTCCTTGACCTGCGGCTTCTCCCACTGCGTGCGGCTCGACTCGCTGATCTCGAAGTACACGCGCTCGATGCGCTTGGCGCTGCCCATGATCTCGATGCGGCCCAGGTACGGCTGGAAGTAGTTCAGCACGCTCTCGGCCAGCTCCAGGAAGGTCTGGAGGCGCGAGTCGTGGGGCATGTGCTCCGACAGGTTGGTCAGAAGGACGGCCACGTTGAAGCCGATGTCCTTGGCCGGCTCGTGGAAGCGTTCGACGAACTCTTCGTAGTCCAGGAGCTCGTTTTCGTCGGTTTCCGCGCAGGAGAGCAGGAACTCTGTCTCGGATTGGGTGTAGTGTTTATGGCTCTCCATGGCCTTGTGGAAGTCCCTCTTGGAGATGACGCCTTTGCCGTCGGGGTCGTACTCTTTGAAGGTGTCTGACGATGTCAGATCTTTCAGTTTGAGGAACATGTCAAAGAACTTCAGAATCATCTCCACGTTGTTCGAGGACTCCACCAGCATGTCCACCATCTGCTTTCCAATGGTGCCATTCACAACATTTCCTAAATGAAGGGAAAGATGATTGTTTGTCTGCTTTGTTCCCACACCTCGCTTGACTTCAAATTCAAGGACCTTTCAAAGACTTTCAAGGTCCAATACCCTCTAATACCCTCAAGGACTTAATCTGGAGACAACATTTCAAGTTTACATGGTGTTACCTTGTACGACACATTGTTACAGTTTTCATGTGTCAAACACAACTATGCAAAAAAGGTTCTTTTTTATGCATTTACTTTTGGTCATATGACAGATATCTGATATTCTATTTGTCGTATTTGGTTTTAGCAAAAAACTGAAGGATATTTGGCTCTGCACCTGGCCAAGTGATGGTCCTGTGGATCTCTGGCAAGCCATTCTTTGTAATCTTCTTTGGTGAGCCAAATATCTTGAAACTTGTATTTTCCAGGCATCACGTTTCAGGGGTTTTTAGCCTATTTTTGCAATGTTTCATTGTGTCTGTGTAACGTTGAGGTACCGTAGTAGTTTTGTGCGCGCATGAACAACACAAAGTCTGTGGGAAACACTAAATGTGTGTAACGTAAATCAAGCAAGCTAGTATGTATAGGCCACACAGTGTTGGTGAAATAACACATTAGCAGACTGGAGGGAATAATATGGAACTTTTTCCAGAAAACCTCTTGTGCAAAATAAATTCAAGCACTTTCAAAGACCTGAATCTATGTATATTTATTTTCAAAAACTTTCCAGGGCCTTGAAATTTTTTTTAGATTCACAAACTTTCAAGGATTTCAAGGACCCGTGGGAACCCTGACAATGAGTCAAATCTCTGAACTCACCTTCCAGCATGGACAGAAGCATCACGACCATATCCTTCTGAAGATCCATAAGCTCCTTCAGCAGCTCGATTTGGCTTGAATCCTGCAGCACCAAAACATCACAGTAACGGAAACAGCACGAGAGCAGATAAACGGGTTCTGAGTGTCATTGTGTATTTGCAGAAAGTTTGCTGTGTTTCTTGAACATCACTGTAGATGTTTACCTGAGACAGCTTCATCTGCATATGTGCAAAAACGTGCAAGAAACCAACAACTGCGTCCCACAGGCGGCTGTGAGCCAGACTCTGCTGATTCCCCGTACAAGGGCCCTAAAATCACACAAACACTTCAGCATTTATTGAGGGCCAACATGTTTTTTTTTTTTTTTTTTACCAAATTCTGTTTTATTTTCCTCCCCAAATTTTCCATTTTCATTTTTCATGCCTAATCAATATAATTAATCAAACTTTACCAGTTTAAAAACTAATAACAATAATACGGCTCTATGAAACCTGTGTTATGTTTTGACTGAATTTAATATAAATTTGTCATCAAAAATTCATTCAACTTAATTTAATTAACTTTTTTTTTCAAGTCAAATAAAAAGCATAACAATTCCTTTGAATCAAAACATTTTCAGTTCAACATTTTTTGTCAAATAAAGTGTTCTTCAACAGAAGTTTACAGTTGTATAATTATCCACATTTTCCTTATTTTCTTTCCTTTATACTGTGTATTGTTTTATCGTTACTATTAAGTATGTTAAATAGTACATTCTTCTATATAGTACTGATGTTAATTTTAATGAACATGATTAATTGCACAGCCTGACATTTGATATATTACGTCAAAATTTGCCAAATGATGCTGTTGTATAATTATATTACTGTTATACAATGAATTCTATTTCAGGGATGTTTGTTTTCTCCATCGTGTAAATCATACGCACTAGAGATCCTCAGGTCTCTGATGAATCCCTCATGAGACGGTAAATGCGCTGAACTGCTCTGAAGTGCAGCGGAGCGCCGGATCGTACCTGAATGTACTCTGTGAGAGTGTTGAAGACTTGTTTGGCTACATTGATTGCTTTGGAGAAATTGCGCTGGCCTTGTTCATCGATGACGTCTTTCCCGGAGTAGTACCAGTAGAAATCACTGATGGACTCCTGAGGACACGCAGAGCACACGTGTGTCAGATGTGTGTTACGAGAGCGTGATCCTGATGTGTTCGTGGAGAATCGCTCACCTGGACTCTGAGCAGATAATCCACGGTGGAGATGATGATGTTGACCGTCGTGTTGTTTCCTGTCTGTGTTCTCAGGTAGTTCTGAAAGTCTGATGTACAGACACACAGTTGTCGTCACTATCTGAACAAGTAGAGCTACATCATACATTAAACACGTAATGAGGCTTGTGATTAATAAATGTATTTCACGAAGTCACTGTATGTAACGTCATGTAATGTCTACTATTCATAATCTTTTACATATTCTTTTCCACCTACATATACAACAGATTATAAAAGTAAAATTTGCAGCACACTATACTAATCTGACATGCTACTCAGTATCAGGGTGTGCGTACGTACATAAAAATTAACAAAAACTTCACAGACATAAAATAAACATGTTCACCTGTGTTATGTCTTAGATTTTATATACACTGCCACTCACAAGTTTGGGATCAGTAAGATTTTTAATGGTTTTTAAAGACGTTTCTTATGCTCATCAAGGCTGTGTTAAGAATAAAAAGTATAAAGAAAAAATGTAATATTGTGAAACATTATTACAATGTAAAACATGTTTTTTATATTAATATATATATTAAAATTTTATTCATATCTGTAATTAAAGTTGAATTTTCAGAATTATAACTCCAGTCTTCAGTGTCACATGATCCTTCAGAAATCATTCTAATATATCAAGTTGTGCTGCCAAATATTTTTTTGGAACCTGTGACTTTTTTTAAGGATTCTTTGATCAAAAAAGGTTAAAAAGAACAGCATTTATTTAAAATAGAAAGGTTTTCTAACAATATACACTACTGTTCAAAGTTTGGGGTCAGCAAAGATGCTAAAATAACACCGCTCAGTGTCAAAGTGAAGTGGGGATCTGGAACACTAATGAACCATTGAGACTCACCTGAATTGTGTCCCTCACAGAGCAGCTGCAGGAAGCGGAAGAGGTCACAGGTGAATTCGTCATCTTGCATGACCTTTTCACCTGCGCGGCAGCAGAGTCAGGCGTTAGAGCGCTGCGATGACGAGCGTGTGCCGGTGCAGGACTCAGAACACACTGACCCACACACAGACTGTAAATGAGCTCTGGGATGAGGAGGGTCACGAGACCAGCAGCGCTTCATCCTCCGTCCCCAGACGCCCGCTGTCAGACTACATCAGCACACAGCACTGACACCAGCATGATGGGCTTTGATTCGTTCTATTGTGGATTTGTGCTTTTATTTGTCTTTTGATTCTGTGCAGAACTGTGGAACAACACTGTGTTGTATTTCAATGTGCTTTAACTCTTTCCCCACCAAAACACTGAATTTTCTGTTATTCACAAGAAAACACTTCCCTGCCAAAAACTGAATTTTCCAGGTTTCTGTGTTTTCATTGCATCTCCAAAGTGAGTCTAGAATGTGCCAATCAAAAACACAGACCAGGAAGACGTAGAAACGAGCGATATCATATGTATGTATGTATCAGATGAAAACTGCCTGATGTAACAGAGTGAAATGTAGATACAGGAAGTGGTAAAGGACTGTGCAAGCGTTAGGGGTGCTGATGGAAGCAATCTATTGCATCTTTGCATTGATAATAGTGCTGAATATGAGCCAATTTTTTACGAAACATATCAACATTCAAGTGTTGATTAAACACAATGCTTGAAGCTGGAATAAAACAGATTTTTTTGTTCGAAAGTAGATGGTCTGATCTCTATGACCTCATACAACAAAATATTCTGGGGGCCATGAAATTTTCGTGAAAATCAGCAAACGTGCTGGCGGTGGCTGGCAACTTGTTTTCAAAAAAGTTGGCGGGGAAAGAGTTCAAAACAAAATGAATTCAAAGTGAACTGAGTAAAAGCTAATATTACATTTAGAGATGTAAAACGCATTGATTTAATAATCAAAATTAAACATCACATGTGAAATTTGATAATTCTGGTAACACTTTATGACCTCATGAACTAACGGTAAGCAATATACCTCAAACAGCATTTGTTATTAATCTTTGCTAATATTATTTAACAAAAATACACATTTATATTAGTTCACAATGCATTAACAAATGCTAAATGTATTTTTAATGCATTAATAATTGCTGAAATGAACATTAAGTGCTGCGGAAGTACTGTTCAGTGTTAGTTCATGTTAACTAATGAGGCCTAACTGTAATTCAGAAATGATTATTCAATGTCATATTTGACACATTTAATTTTTATTCTTAAATCAGTGCATTTACACCTCTAAATGCATTAGCTTTTATGCTTTAAAAAAACTTTAAAATTTGACTTCAATAATTATTGTAATAATACCTGTTGGTTACCCATAGGCCTTGTCATATTACATTGAGTACGTGCTACAAAAATGCATGCTACAATTATTGTTGCAATAACATTATATTATGTTCCTATTGTGGAAGATGTTGGGAAAATACTTCTGAGACACAGACTAATAGTTGTTCATTTCAACATTACACATGAAACGAGCTGCCCATCATCCATCAACCAACACACACACAGCTGTCTGATAATGTTGGTTTAGCAGAGCTGTTATCGTACAAGATTCTAGAGAGATCTGACAGGAGACGTCTGGAGACGCGGAGCTGCTCTGGTCACACGGAGGAACGGGATGGCGAATGTTTCTAAAGTCACAGGATCTGAGGAAGAGCAGCTGAGCTCTGAGCTAAACACCACTGTCACAACTATCAAAACCTCCAGAGAACCACATACACATGTTCCTCTCACAAGCCGACCTGAAAGTGCTTCACCTCAGTATATGAGGGATTCGTTTCCTCCCTACACAGACAGCATGTTAGGACGTACAGGCCGTTCCACATGGAAGTCGGCATCATGTTTTATTTTCATTTTGAAGCAGCTCTACTGTACGTGTGTTCTTCAACAGAGAGGCCAAACATCTCAGAAAACAGGAGTCGAATTGAGAGAAAAGTCAATTATTGACATACAACCCAACTTCCAGATAAGCTGTGATTCGCTAATTCTCTTTAACCTTTATTTAACTGACAGAAGCTCAAAGAAATATGTCCAATGTTTTCACTAACCAACTTAAACAGAAACTCATTTTGACTTTGATGGCTGCAGCAGTTGGGCCCGAGGCAAATTAAAAGTGAAAAGATTGTTGTGATACATTTCACTATGAGCAGGTGAAGCGGTGACGATTGATTCAACACTGTAGACGCTGCTGTCTATGTAGAGCACACTAAATAAGGTCCAGCTGAGCTTTGGGACTGAGACGAATCAAACAGTCCTGAGAAGTTTCTGACTGCCGTTTCAGATGAGAGGATAAACACACTTTCAGCTGAGCTTCAGGACGATGATCAACCAGAAAAGAAGCCTGACGACTTCAACTACACACTCAGATCATTACCATTAACTTTAATGAAGCATGCAAAATACTCAATTACACAAGTGCTACGCATTTACTACACATTATGATAGAATATACATGTAAATACACAATAATAAATATGACAAATATCTGTGGTTTGGTTAGACTTCCTCTGGTCCATCATTATCAAAACGTCAAACTGAACGTTGAATGATGACGCGTGATCAAACCAGTCAACGGAAATGCAGATGGATGATAGGACAGAAAACACAACACTGAACTGCAGAAAAACACAACCAAACGCTCGGAAAAGAACAAAAACGACACGTAAGAGCAAAAGAAACAGCCTGACCATCAACAAAAAGAAGAAGAGTGAAGGAAACAGCAGGAACGGCAGGAACGACAGCACACGACACCAACTGAACAGCTCAGACCAATCAGAGAGGAGGAGGAAGAGGAAGAGGAAGAGGAAGAGGACTGGGGTGACTGCTGCTGAGAGACCATCACCATCACCATCATCATCCTCTCAGAGCAGCGCGGCCACAACAAACCACAGAGACACACGCTCCTAACCAAACACCCAGCCGCTGCGCCTCTGACGGCCTGACAGGAAGAGGACAGGAGGAGCAGGAAGGGGAGGAGCTTACAGTCTACAGATACGCCCACTGCTTTTGGAGTCTGCAACAGTAAACGGGTGTTTCTGCAACTACTGCCACTCACGCCCGCTAACTCATACTGAATCTTCTTACCTAAAAACAGCTTTTCTTTCATAAAGGTCCCCAAAAACCTTTATTTATTTATTTATTTAGCCTTTTATGTATAAATTTGAATTGTTTTACCCTCAGACCAGACCTTCAATAATAACTTGAATTTATTCATTTAAATGATAGAAATTAGTCAAACAACAACCTCAAAAACAATAAAAAACATATCACTCTACAATAATAATTCTTTAAAAATAAAAAATAGAATGAAATAATACACAAATTGTCATTCATACTTTTATACTTTATATGTATTTTAGAATACATAATTATATTAAATAATACAAATGATATTCTATAACAATTAAAATATTCCTTATACTAGTAAAATAAAAAATGATAAACAAAACAAAAATATTTGTTGCGTGAAAACATATTTTCTCTTTATATTATATTATAATATTTCCAGTCAATTTTGTCATAGCATGTAAACAATGTCTAAATATTATTTCATTTTATTTAGCATATATAAAATGCTAGCTACTAGCTAAATCAGAGAATGAATGAATGATTTGATATTTGTTCTTGATGACTCTCCAATGATCCTGTCTGTGTTTTAATGGAGATTAATTTCATCCACAGGGTCAAATGTGGCCACAGTTGAAGAAACACCCTTAAACGTGAACTTACTTTGCATGTCAACGCTGCTGTTTCCTGTTATTGGTGAATGTCGATAAAAATGTTGGTCAGAATGATTATCGGTCTCTCTAATCAAAACACGTTCCCTGTTCTTACATGTAGAATGACAGAAACTGTGCAAGTCCGAAGAGGAGAGCGGAGACCGCGCGTGATTGGCTACTGCTCTACCGGGGGCGGGGCATGTGACAGGAAACGCAGGGCAGAGGGAAGGTGTTGGGCTCAGGGCCTGAACAGCGCTCACACACAGCTAAACCACAGCAAAATGGCAGAAGGCATAATTACCACGCTCATGAGTGATGACTGATAAAGGGGAAGACGGTACGGAAACCGAAGAAAAGAAGAAAAAAAGGAAAGAAAAAAGTGAGAGGTCATACAGGTCACAAGGTCAGTCGCTGTTGATTGGGAAAAGCAGACTTGGATTCAATCAGCACCATTCTGAACAATCACACGCCTAACCAGACGCGACACAACGGATTTCATCTGTCCACACCGATCGCAGCCAATCAGAACACAGATGGACGGTTACGTGGACCAATGAGATTTCACGCTGGGACAGAAACCGAACCGTTTCACGAGTCAGAGATCGAGAGCACGTCGTGCCGCATCTGGTTAGGACTAGTCTGAACGAGTAACCAGAAGTTTCCCCCTTAACTTACAGGTTTGACGAAAGTGAGTCTGACTTTAGCAGAAATGATGCTGATTGAATCCAAACCTGAGTGAATAAAGTGCAGAACTGTTTAGAGAGGGATTCATGAGAAAAAAAGTTAAAATTCAGAGAGAAAGAAATAATCAGAGGGAGAAAAACACTTGTACAGGTTAAAGGAATAGTGCAGACAAACATGAACCTCCTGTCATCGTTTACTCATCTTCACATCAGCTCAAACCTGCAGGACCGACTCTCTTCAGCGAACATGACTCGCACAATGTTCATTTCATTTCCTTTTTGGAGCCTGACAGACACGGTCAGTAAGAGGTTGTGTAATAAAGAGCTGCGTGAACACCTACACTGATAAAAATATTACTCTATAATAATTTAAAAATTCTCTAAAATTATACAAAATTTTCTTCTAAAATAATGATAAACATTTCTCTCTAAAAATAAAAAAAATATTATTCTAAAAAAGAAAAAGAATATTCATCTAAAATAAAAAATCAGTGAATTTATCATTACAAAAATATTACTCTTAAATATATCAATTAACTTCTAAAATTAAATTTTGGTGTGAAAATCTATTTTTTTTATAAATTTATAGGTATATTTTATACATATTTTATTTTTTAATATATTTGTGTTATTTCCAATCAATTTTTAATTTATTATCAAGCTTTATTATTACATTTTATTTAAGATGTATAAAATGCCCGCTACTAGTTAAATTATATTTGACAAGACTAAGGTGTCAGTCATTTTATTCTAAAAATGACGGTAGAAACTCACGCGGGTTTGGAGCGACGTGACGAGGAGTAAATGATGACAGACTGTTTATTTTGGGTGAACTAGTCCTTTAAAAGTCATGTTACAACACAGCAAACATAAAGAAACCTGAAAAAGAATATAAAATTCATGCTTCATCTCTGAGACTCAAAAGAAATGAGTTTTGAAAATAACTTCAGTTGACTTAAAATGGCAAAAGCATCACTTCTGAAAGACAGACATCATAAAGATAGAGAGAGAGAGAGAGAGACAGCACATGTTAGGGTAGGGTTAGTGTCTTACGCACACTGCTGAGTGCTCTTTTTTTCTCATTGCACCCTTGCGAAAAAAAACCATCAGGAGCTTTTTTTAGATTCAAGTCTGAGTATTTCTGCTTACAATCGTCTGGAGACCATATCAAGCATTCGTCATCATCATCCACTCGAACACAAACGTAAAGAAAAGGGGTAAAATAATTCAATCCGACAGAGACATCTTCAGAATGGATTCTGGGATACGTGCCATGAGCGCTCAACACAAAAGTAGCATTACTGTAGTTTTAAATCAATAACTCAACTCAATTAACACAGAAATGGCATGATAAATCAAGTGGAATGAAAATGATGATTTCATGCCTTGATAAAATTACCCGCTTATATATCTCATCATGACAGAATTACACAGATCAAGCTCTAATCATAGTTATTGATTATAAACCAGCTGCTTCTGTTGATAAAAATCATACCTGATCCTTCCTCCGTCACCATCCCGAGTCCCTCGGCTTTATTCTGCCTCTCGAAGGCGTTGAGATCCAGAACACTGGAGCACAAACATCATTCACTGTAATCACTATAATCACACACACACGCGTGCGCTTTGGCTTCAGTCGTGTGATGCTCAGCAGGAAGTGGATTTACCTGCACGACTGCATCAGTCCCGCCAGACTCTGGAAAAAACCCACGTCCCGTTTGTCTTTCAGGTAGTCCAGCATTTTCTGCAGGTGGATGACAAAAACACACAAACATCAAAGCGCAGCACAGGGAACCATGGGATTCTGTTCCACATACTCATATTCCAAGTGACATGAATATCAATGTGTATTTTTCTGCATCTCCTGCTCTGCATGTGTGTATTGTCTTGTTTGTATTGTATTTACGTTTTCCAGTGATGCACCAAAATTTTAGCAACAGAATTTTTTTGATAAAAAAAAACAAATTTGCAGTGCCAAAATCACTGATCAAAACAGTGATGTTTATTTAGTGTTCCTCCGATGGAGCATTCTGATTTTAACAATATCTATTTTACACAACTACAACAGGCAAACAGGTAATGTATGCATTAACAATAGCCATTTCTCATCTTTTCAATCAAAATAGTTATGGATTCTTAAAACTCAAGATCGATCTTGTAGTCTGTGCTGTTTTTTGTTGATGAACTGAACTTAAACACAATAATTTTTGTAATTTGTTACTTTTAATAAGAATTAAAGTGTCAGCTTTTCAATTTCGGTCAGTTTTATCACTAAATTCAAGCACTAAATGTGTTTTTGATGCTCTTTAATGTTTGGTGACAGATCGCTGTAGTGAAGCAATCATTTCTTCCTCTTTATTACTGGTTATGAAAGCAAATAAACATGAATAAACATCAGAAGAAACAGAACAACTGAAATTAAGCAATAATCATGTAATCGATAAATCAGTGTTTCAACTGAGCAAAGACAGAACTCACTGTACAACTCAGTTTTTAGTTGTGTGACAAGTACGACATAAATTTGATTAATTGATTGATTATTAAATAACATTTATGTTCGGTTTCTGGCCAAGTGCATCCTGAATTTTCAGGGGGTTTTTTATTTGGGTGCATCACCACTAATGTTTTCATGCAAAATTAAAGTGAAACCAGCAGCTGATGTTCTTGTGTGTGTCTATCACCTGCTGAACGGTTGAGTTTCCTCCGTTGAGTATGGCGATGCCCAGCTTCAGTGTAGACGCCACCATCGGCCCCATCTCTCCTGCACAAACACACTCCCATCAGCGCATCATCACGACAAACCTGCATCAGCTCAGGAAATCTGTGTCTGTCTGACCTTTACTGGCGCTGATGGTCTGCAGCACCATCTCAGCCGCGCCGCGGTCGTGCAGTCGGGCCTGCTGATACAGCAGCTTCTGCTTCTCCATCTCCTTCTCCTGCAGGACAGATACGATGCCATACGTCATAACGCAGCTCCAGTGAACGTCTCACGCCACACGCAGCACACCGACGACTCACGAATGTGCCAAAACACAAGGTCATTGTGTTTTCAGTGCCGGCGCTGGGTGAAGGTCCATATTCCCAAAGCCACAGCAGAATCTCCTCTAATACATACTGATTCGAGACTAGTTGAGACTATGGGACATGGTTAGTGAAAGCTAGTGTGGAGGAACATGAAACCCTCAGGATGAAGCATCATGTCAGCGGCAACATCACTATCGCCTTCACAACACAGGAAGCTGCGGCCGCACTGCCATCTGCTGCGACATGCTGTGAATTACATAAAATCAGAAACAACCACGCTGAGGAAATAAAACGTCTGGAATGAGTGAGAAACCACGCGTGAGTTCGAAAGGAATGAGTGAAGCCATGGACATGAACATTCAGCGCTGGTTACCAGAGACTGCTCTTCTTTGCTGGCAATTTTGATGCTTAAATCTTTCATTATATCACGCTGCGGAAACAAAATTTTGTCATTTCATTCTTGGGCCTGTAAGTGTGTTTGCTTTCACTAACTGGAACAGAAGGGTGACGGAGCGTGTTGATGTTAGCCATGCGGATGCGGAGACTAGTCAGTGCTCAAGACACAAAGCTTCATCTCGTGATTGTTTTCCTAAAGTTTTTAAAGGGTAAATTACACAACACCACTGAAACAACCTAATAAAATCATCCAACAGTTTTAACAAAAACACAACTGCTCAAATCTGATGGGCTTAGATGGGTTTCAGGCATTTGTCAGGCTGGGAGATAGACTGGTTTCAGCCACAGCAGCTTATATTCCAACTGATCATCACCTAAACCAGCTTTAATGAGCTGGAAATCAGCCAAAAACTAGCTTTCAGCCCCAAGGTGGTTTCATTCCTCAGGCTGGGTGATGCCTTATATGACGTGCTTGAGTACTGACAGATGTTCTTAGGGTTTCTTAAAAGAGTGTATGTGCAAAACCAGCTCAGATGAAAATCTACATTGCAACCTAAACCAGACTAGGGTGGTTTGCAGGTTCTGGGCTGGTCTCCAATGGCTCAAAATCCTTCTAGTGGTAACCAGACCAGTACGAGGTTAAAACAAGCAGACCACCGTGAGCAGTGAATTCAGGACGATCACGCATGAGCATTCCTTCATGTCTGAGATGCTTCATGCTCTTCAAAGCTGCAAAGAAACTCAAACTCAAAGTGTGCGAGCGCATTTAAGATGATCCGTCCCGTCTGGTCACGGACGGACACGTACCTCAAAACTCTTGACCTCCTCTTCATCCTCCTCCTCTTCATCATGACAGCTCTGTGAGAGATCACACAAACAGCACAACATTAATCTAAGCATCTCTCACAGAGGAGCTTATCAAGTCTAAAGAAAGACTTATGATCTAAACGAGTCTCACCTTGGCCATGATATCAGCGTACGCCATGTAGAGATTGTCCTCCTCGAGTTTACTACGACAAAACAACAACAGCAGTTCAGGGAAAGTGTGAGATCGATGTGATCAATGAACAAATTCAGTGTGCTTTGGACTGATTATATGAACTGAAGGTTGAAGGAAACCCACCATTTCTCAGTCAGCGCGGTTCTGCTGAACAGCTGTATGAGCTGGTGTAGCGGGTCGATGTGTTTGGTCATCTCGTCCTCCTCCGACGGCTCCTCTCCACCTGGTTTCTAAAACACCAAACAGCCTAAAACACGACCCTCAGATACGCTACCCACACCACAACCCCTTCAGAGAAAACCAGATCATATACACATGCAAAAAAAAAAAAACATACAAGTTTTCAAATGTGGGGAAACAGAATACAGGAATCTCAATCAAACCACTGCGGACTTACAGTATGATGTTCATCCAGCTCTTGAAAATAGAGTTTCCTAAAGGGTGTTTTTCACAGTAATCCCATAAAATAACTCCTTTTGTTTCCCCAAACAACCTTTCTACTTTTTCTTAAAACAACCATTTGTTTCTCAGTGGGAAGAACACTGTAATCTAAAGAACCTTTTGTGCAATGGAAAGGCTGCATGGATGTTCTTCAAGGTTCTGTATAGAAGAGTATATAGCACTTTCTGTAGCAGAAATTGACTTATTATTATCAGATCAGTGACTCAATGACTTCTGAATGAAGTTTTGATTGAAAGGGCAAGTGAAGATCTTAAATAATCTGTTTAACAACATGTTTACTGTAGCCATGTAATCTTTTGAATCTGAGTACTTTCTCAATCAAAACTTTAAAAATCTTTCAGAACCTCAATCTGGACTGGATTCATTCTGCAAAAATCAGTTCATGTAAACATCAGACTGTTTCATGTAGACTGAATATTTAGAAGCTCAAGGATTCAAAATTTAGATTCAAGTCATTGTGGTTCAAGGTGTCTCTGCATTAACCCTTGAATCTTTTGTTCAAAAACAGCCTGTAAATGGCACATTACGCAGTGATATCATCTGAAAGTTCCTGCTCTGCATAATAAATACGTACGGCCAAATCCTCAATCAGCTTGTCCTCAAAATAATGCTCTTCTGTCTCAATCCAGGATTTCTCATAACCCTGGAGGAACAGGTTCACGGCTCGGTGCCTGAGAATCAGAGAATCAGAATCAGGAATCGTTTAGATCATCCAGATCCAGGAGACAGAAGATGCTCACCTGGGCAGGTTGTAAAGCGGCGCCATCCTGAAACAGGCCACTACGGCTCTCTTTCTCTGTTTGGAAAGAAGCTTGTGCCACACGGCCTTTTTACTGCGCTGAGGATGTTCCACCTGATCGAACAAACACATCATCTGTGATGCACACTATACAACTGTAGGCATGAATATATTAGGTTATTATAAACATCAACATTCTGATTTTCTGTAAATTTGCTGTAAAAATGGTCTCCACACCAATTTCTTTTTACAGTGCATGAGCTCATTAACAAATGCCCCGCCCACATTTACATAGCAACACCTATTTAACACCTATTTAACGTTCAGCCTGCCCTGATAACACCTGTAGGCAGATGTCAGCCAATCATAAATGAGCTTATTTGCGTATGACAGTCCAGAATACTGTAGAACATGACCCGTTTAGAAATGAATCAGCTATATGTGGAGACGTTAAAGTCACAGTGATTTACTAGAGTAACATTAACCTGATCGAGGTGGAAGAGCACGTGTGCGATGTTCAGCACTCTGTAGACGGTCTTCTCGGGATCAGACGTGTCCTCGCTGCGGTTGGGCATGTCTTTATACAGCGCCATCTGCCAGCGGATTGCAGGATCCTCCAGCTGCACACACACACACACACACAGATGACGCTGCAGCTCGCACGTTTAGTGCGTGACACTGAATGATAACATGCACAGCATTAGCAGTGAGGAGGATGCATGTTTTAATCACAAATGTAAGGTTTGAGCTGACAGCAGTTCATGCAGATGCTGCAGGTTTACAATTGCTGTACTGTTCATACTCACCCGCCATATCATAACTGCTTCTGTCATCTTAAACTACCAGTGCTTATTAAACAACACTTGGCAGATGTTTTGTGCTGTAAATCACTCAGTGTGAATGGTTCTTCACAGCATGACAGGATTTGTGTGTCTGATGATCATAAAGCTCTTCTGATCTACGGCGTCTCTCGCTCTTACCAGTTTATTGCGTGTAAACGTGTTTCTGTTGCTGATGCAGGCGTCTCTGTGCGGCTCGGTCTGTTTTAGAGGAGCTTTCACGTGTTTAGAGGTGTCCACAGACGAGGCTTTCTTCAGGAGGGACGGGAGCGTACGCACGGGACGCTGGGTGACGTCCAGGGTGGCGGAGCGTTTGAGCAGCGGTGTGCGTTTGTGGGGCGGGGTTTCTGGGCCCGCAGCTTTAGGATGACGACTCTTCATCCACTTTAAGATGATGATGAGTCTCTTGACCAGCTTTTTGAAGTGTAAAGCGCGGTACTGACGCATGCAGACATGCAGACGAACACATGAGGGATGGAACGAAGATGAAATTACACACACATGCAAGAGATTAAGGGTCAATGACGTGATTAACTGCAGTTTTTTTAAAATTTGGAAATAGATCTATTTTATATGAAATAAATTGACAGGTCTGGACACAAAATGAGCGTCACATCATTGACCCTTCAATGGTTTCTAAACGCTGGTGTTGACGTGTTTCTCTGCAGTGTGAACATGACTGAAGAGGTGTGATGAAGAGCGTCGGCTCACCTTTCCCTGCAGGTGGAGGTTGTTCCGTATGGTCTCTCGCACCTCGTCCTCAGTGTCTTTCTGTGAAACAGGATCAGCTTCATCATAAATGGCTCTCAGTAACGTAACTAAAGCAGAAGCGTCTTGTTCTTGCCGTACCTGTGTGAAACGGCTCTTGGCAAGTCCGATCAGCTCCTGGTCTCCCGGCGCGCAGATGTTCAGCCCCACAGGAAGTAAACGCTTGAGAGCGGCGACGATTAGCGACGTCTGGAGGGAATATCGGTCACCGCGTTTCTTCATCTTCTTCCTCTCCTGGTCTGATACGGCTCCCTTTTTGCACATGGTACCATCATAATGCCAAAACATTCCTTAATCTACCCTACATTTCCATGCATACACCATAATCATTCAGTCATATGATAAAAATCTAAATATCATATAATATCACAATGACAGCATCACTGTACCAGAGTAAAGTAGATAATATATGACCCTGCACCACTAAAGTATCACGGGTATATTTGCAGCAATAGCCAAAAATACATTGTATGGGTCAAACTCATGGATTTTCTTTTATGCCACAAATCATTAGGATATTAAGTAAAGATCATGTTCCATGAAGATATTTTGTAAATTTCCTACTGTGAATATTTCAAAACTTAATTTTTAGACTAGTAATATGCATTGCTAAGAACTTAATTTGGACAACTTTAAAGGAGATTTTCTCAATATTTAGATTTTTTTTGCACCCTCAAAGTCCAGATTTTCAAATAGTTGTATCTCATATATCCCATATATTATCCTATCCACTAATGGAAAGCTTATTTATTCAGTTTGCAGATGATGTATAAATCTCAATTTCACAAAAACTGGCCCTTATGACTGGTTTTGTGGTCCAGGGTCACATAAAAGGTCAGCTTTGACATGATCCAGCGTCCAACACGGTCACAAAACGTCAGATGCTTGCTCAGTATAAAAACAATCACACCGATGGAAAGTAAATTGGTTCAGTGTGTGTTTGTGATTTCTTACCTTAGACATCTTGGATTTGGTATCAGTTATGAGGAAGGACATGTTGTTGATTTCATTCTGAACCACAAAGTTTTGCTCTTCTCTTTTAAAGTTCTGTTGAGGAAAAATACACAGTTTATCAAACTTTGTGTCATTTTATGTGAATAATGATGAACAAACACACTTTATAATCAGAACATTTGACATATATTTGTAGGTGTGAACTTGAGCATACATCCATTAAAAATCAGCAAAGCACCAGCTGATACAAACTCAATGAGACTTCAGACATCAAGATGAAAAGTGATGCTAGTGAAGAGAAAACATGGCCCGCTGTGTGTATGTGTGTGTTTGGCTCACGTGTGATTTGGCCCAGAATATAAAGACTTCAGCCACCATACGGAATAATTCCTCTGCCTCAGTGTTCGGTTCCTTCAGCCACTTTGCTCTGAAAAACAAACAGCGTTGACTGATGCGGCTGTGACGGTCCGATCGCAGATCACCTGAGCGTGTCCCTCGTACCTGTTGTAGTCGACGAAGCGTATGAGCAGCGGGTAGAAGGCGTACAGGTCTCGCACCAGGATGGTGAACTCGTCCAGGATGAGGAGCTCAGACTCGGACATCTCGCCCCGGCCCTCCGCCTTCATGTGTTCCTCATCCTGCAGGACCGTCGCCGCCTTCTTCTTCAGCTTCTCCATCAGCGGCAGGAAGTGAGTCTTCAGCAGCTGAGACTTGGCTTTACCGATGATGGGCTGAGAAAACACTGAGACGCAGAGAGACACGATTCACTAGGTTTGCAAACCTGCTAAGAACCACCATTATGAGGAATGTCCTTTCCAAAATATGCCATATTATTTTCACATATAAAGACCCATTTATACTGTGTTAGAAAAAATGTTGAGTGATAATACAGAACATATTTTTAAAAATTTTCATATCTAAATATATTAATATATGTCATTGTTATAATTAAAAAAGATAACTGAAAAAAACATGTCTATAATTCATAAAAACTAGATATGAATAGAATAATTGCAATTATTCACTGACTGATTTGATAAATTAAATTTCAAATTCAAAATAAACAATGAAATTTTAAAAACTGTCTATAATTCATTAAAATATGGCATTATAAACTTGTACTAAACCAAAAGTTTAAAAATAAATATATTTAAATATAATATATAAATAGTTTTGTTGTAATCGAAAAAGATCATTCATAAAAAACAACCCTAAAACTTATGAAAATCTGCTTATAAATGGAATAATGTAATTAAAAATTTTAATTTTTACATTTTATCCAAATTAAAAAAGGAACCGTAAAATATAAAAAAATAATTAAAAATCTGGCTATTTATACGGTCATTGTACTAAAGCAAAAGCAAATGTAACTATATATATATATATATATATATATATACACATATATATATATATATATATATATATATATATATTTTTTTTTTTCCCCAAATATGCTAATTGTTAATGTATATAAATATACTCATATAGAAATATTTCTGTTATAATTAAGAACAATTATAAAAACAATAATAATTCATAAAAATGTGGCTAGAAGAACAGAATACAATAAAATCATTTTAATTATTCTCTGAATTTCCAACAAATTGAATCAATTCAAACTAAAAAATAAAAATCAAATTAGGGTTAAGTAAAAAGATAAGATAATACCATGACAGGTCTAAAAATATATTTTGTAATATGGTACATATATTCAAATTCTTAATTTCACACTTTATTTCATATTTGAAAGTGAAGTACGCTAACTGTTTATTCTCGTGTACGTGACCTGGGCTCGTGTACCTGCGAGTCTCTTCATCCAGGCTCCCTCGTCGATGCCCAGGTTGTTGTAGATGATCTTGAGGATGTTTCCCAGCAGCGTGTTCATGTGTTCGGAGGTCAGCGAGGTGCAGCAGCTCTCGGCACGCTCCGGGTTGCTCTCGGGTCCGTGTTCCCACCAGTGAGACATGTAACTGCACAGCATGGGCAGCAGCACCTCCATCACGTGAGGCATCTGTGTGTAACGCATGCCCGATTCGGCCAGCTCCATGATCTCCTCCAGCGCTCGCTCCAGAGACGGCACCAGCGCGCACACCTCGTCCACCTGAGCGGGGAGACCCAGCGCTGCAGAACACACAACACAAACACGTCTGCATTAACACAGCACAATCACCAATACAACAACACCAATAACCAACAACATTCACCAACACCTTCACATATTTCAGAATTAATTTATAGCTTAAATGTATGTTTGTTCGGGTGTGTGTGACGAACCTGCTCGTTCTCGGGAGCTTTTGCAGTTGTATATGGAGTATGTGTTGTGTCTGTTCAGACTGGGCTCCAGGAAGGCCACAGGAAATGCACCCGAAAACGCGGCCAGACACTCGCCGAGAGCCGGACGCTGCCTGAACACAACACACAACAATCAACTACACCGCTCACACACACACACACACACACACACACACACACACACACACACACGATGCTCCTCAACTCATATATCAAACAACTAAAGTCTGATTCAATCTGTGAATCACTTTGCTTAGGATGAATTGCTTTAATAAGAATAAATCACTTTGTTCAGGATAAATCAATTTGTTTAAGATGAATCACTTTGTTTAGGACGAATCAATTTAAGATTGTTTTGTTTAGGATGAATGTTTTTGCTTAAGACGAATCACTTTGTTTACAATGAATCACTTTTCTTAAGATGAACCATATTGTTTCTAGGATGAATCACTCTGCTGTATTCCTCGTAAACTGCTTTGAATAAAAATCTGCTAAGTGAATAAATATGAATCAGTCGGGTGGTTTATTACCTCTCAACATAAATACTTTTACTGGTTCCAAGTGAGTACAAACTGTTCAGAATCCGATAACAGGAAACCTGGACATCATCCACTGCAACGACACAGAGAACATGAGATCGAGTGATATGAGATATTTAACGGCGGAAATTGAGAGAGCTGGTGTCTGATATGATGTCGATATATTTACAGAAGGAAGGTGACTCACGTATGAGATCCTCTCCGAACAGGTTCTGTCCGATGTGCTCGAACAGCGATGAGAGGACGGGCAGCAGAGCGACGGTGGTGTAGTTTATGATCTGTGTGACTCCTTTGGGCTGCGACCGCGTGTGCGTGAACTGACCCTGCCGCAGGTTCTCCATCGTCTTCTCCAGATCTTCTGCTGCGTTATCAAAGAACGCCCTCAGAGCCGCTTTGACAGAGTCCTGACCGGTTTTCATCACAGTCCTGGGCACAAAATACAAAAATTCTAACTTTTTGAGCCACATACACGGCCAGAGAGATCAGTTTCATCATGTACATCCCATCAGTCTGTGTCATTCTTATATTTCTATAATCTAGTAACTGTTAATCTAACATATCATGATCTAGTGAAGTGCGTCTGACTAACCTGGCGTCCAGTGTCTGTCCCAGGATGTGCAGGCAGTTTACAATAGACGTGGCATCATTCCCTGAGAAACATGATGACACACATTATTGGTCTCAGAGACACAGACTATTCAACCAATCAGGCTTCAGTGTTTTTCACACTCTCTAGTCTCACTAGCGTTGTAAACTAGAATTTCCAAACACCTTAAGTCCATGAGACGCATCTTATCACACGACGACACACTGAAATGATCAAACAGATCACAGCTCTGAGCTCCATCAGATCTTCTTGGACAGAGATTTTACACTTATTTGATCATGTTTAATGCTGGTTGAGCTCAGATAAACAGCTTCAAGAGCAACAAACTGATTTCCGGCTCAAAAACACCTCCAGACGCACAAAACACGCATCAAACCATCGCAAACAAGACACACACGCCTTACCGAACAGGGAGATCCGGTGCCGCACCAGAACGGCTAGTTTGCAGAACAGGCTGAGAGTCACAGGAGAGAGAAAACATCAGGATGAAGGGGAAGAGGAAGACAGATACCAAACCAAAGGAGAATAAATCATAGCACAAGTGTGTTTAGAAACTGAAGGACACCTGCATGAGAGAATCTAAAGTATTCTGCATAAAATACACTTCTGTTCCTGCATTCCTGCATTTTATTTTTACAAACTGAGGAACAAAGTAAATGCGGTTTTATGGTGACTTCAGTCGTACTGAGGGCGTGAGACACATCACCTGGTCACCATCTCCTTCTCTTTATTGGAGGCGTGGCCGCCGCTGCTGATCGGTCGAACGGCGGTGGACAGGAAGTAGAGCCGATGGTTTTTGAAGTACTGGTCCACCAGCGGAAGCACAACCTGGAAATGAGTGAAACAATCACTCCATCAATGCATGAATTTAACAACTGACTGACATGAAATGAATCCGTCAGGAGAATCAGACCTTCCCGAAGAATTTGACCTGTTGCTCGTGAGGAATTTTGTCTCCTTTCGGTCGAACTCCAGCATCTGAAATAAAGACGAGAAGCTGATGAGACGATGATGACCACTAATTTTGAGACTGACAAGGCATTAAAGCGAGCGTCTCACCGTACTCCAGCATGTGTTCATGAGCTTCATCCACATACGTGATCAGCTGCTGCAGAAACGTGTAGGCGAAGCGTTTCTCTATGGACGGCGTGTCCAGATCCTGTTCTTTCATAGCCCTGCTCACATCACAAACACACACCTCACATCAATCTGTCACGATTCTGATGGAAATCTGGCATAATTTCACACAATGGATTTGAATACAGTGAAATGTGTTAAACTGAGCTGGAAATGAAGCACACTGGAAGATTAAAACATCATCAAATTAGCCAAAGTATTTCATAAACACTGGACAGGAAACACATAGAACTTAATGAATATGTGGAGCACACAGAAAGGGTTTGTCTGTGCTTCTGAACAGATAAAAAAAAAAACCCTCAATATTTCACGCTCAATATTTAATTTATTTTTTTTGACAATTGCACTTATGTTTAAGACTGTTTTTAAGAAGTTGATTCTTTTATTCACCAAGGACACATTAAATTGATCAGACATTTATAATGTTACAAAAGATTTCTATTTCAAACAATGCTGTTCTTTTGACCTTTTTATTTACCTGTAAATCCGGAAAAATACAATGAATGGCAGATTCCACAAAAACATTGTGCAGCACAACTGTTTTCAACATTGATAATAATCAGAAAATCAGCATATTAGAATGATTTCTGAAGGATCATGTGACACTGAAGACTGGAGTAATGATGCTGAAGATTCAGCTTTGATCACAGAAATCAATTACATTTCAACAGATATTCACCCACACAACAGACATTTTAAATTGTAATAATATTTCACTATTTGTACTGTATTTCTGATTAAATAAATGCAGCCTTGGTGAAAAGAAGAGACTTCTTTTGTGAAATAATTCTATTAATATTTATTTACGGATAATTGTAAGTGAGACGTAGACCATGTTGACAGATGAATGTGACAGAGCAGCTCACACACACACACACACAGCATCACCTTGAGACGCTGTATCCGTTGATCTGAAAGAACTTGAGGATGTCTTGTGCTTTCTCTCGGTCTTTGGATTTCTCTTTGGCAGTTAAAGTGTCATAAGGAACCAGTAATGGATGACTTCCTCCTCCTGGCACACACACACACACACACACACACACACACACACACACATTAGAAAACAGCACCAGACACACACTGAGGAAATATGCAGCCCTGCAGCGCCATCTGATGGCTGTGCTCGGGTTTATATGTTCAGAAGGATAGTATGCAACATGAATTTAATGTGCATTCTGTGAACAGACCTTTGGATTCCAGCTCCAGTTTTTTCTTCTGAGCCCAAATGTTGTGATAGTTCTCGGCCAGCAGCTCCGCCATCGCCTGAAGCACACAAACACAGTAACGTGTGTTTCAAAGAGTCAAACTTGCAGCTGTGTTGTTGATGTGTGAAGCGGGTCACTCACATGCAGGTCTCTGGACAGCGTCACGTTGCTCATGTCGACGGGCCGCGGGCTGAAACCGTGAGCGCCCTCTATGGAGCGCTGCAGGGGGACACGAGAGGTCAAAGGTCATGCGCATTAAACCTTACGTGATTCTCTGTTTCTTTTATCCAGACGATAACATCATTCACTCACTCATACTGTAAATACGGCCGTTTCTGACCTGACTGGACAGAGAGATCCGGCGCGTGCGGTTGTGTAACGTAGATGCGTCGCTCTCTCTCATCCGCTCGATGCTCCAGCCCCACGACAGCATCGTCTTCAGACTCTCTCTGATTGGCCAGCGGTAAACCTCCTTATCCTGAAACACAGAGGCATGCTGGAAATCTACTCACACGTTGCTGTTTACTTTTCTTTCTAAATGTGTAATCACTGAACGGTTTCTGTACCTTCTCAGACAGACATTTGTAGGGTTTGAGCAGCGGATGAACTCTGGATGATTCACACATCTGCTCTCCATGAACCCAGCCGACGGCAAACTACAGACACACAGATCAACACATCAATGAACTCTCAGCAGCGTCGCTGATGCAAACCGTGCTCTGCCAGGATGGAATTTACTAGTTTAAGGTTAATCTACAGTCAGGCTACTTGTTTGATAAAGTACTTAGTCACAAAGAAAGCATTAAATGTACTTTTCATTGGCACAAAAACACTGACAAAAATTAAACCAGAGTAGAACTTGAGAAAAGATCTGAATTTAACACTGCTAGTAAAATAGAAGCTCCCTATTTCCAATAACTCAAATAAATAATAAATAAATAAAATATTAGTATCCGTAGCACTTTACAATAAGGCCCCTTTCATTATCATTAGTTAATGCATTAACTAACAACGAGCCACATATTTTTACAGCCTTTGTTAATCTTTATTAATGTTAGTTAATAAAAATACAATTGTTCATTAACTAATGTTAACAGAAACATTTGATTTTAAATGTAACATTTACTAAAATTAACAAATGCTGTAAAATTATTGCTCATCATTCATTCATGTTTTCTAGTGTAACTAATGTCAACTAATGAAACCTTAATGTAAAGTGTTACCGGTTAAATAAGACAAACTGCAAGAAATGTTCTATTGAGTGATGGCTCAAGATGAACTTATGAATCATTTTTTGAATCAGTCTGCACTGATTCAGTTGAGTCTGAATGAATGAATCAAATTCAGTGCTACTTATGAGAGAGGAACATTGTTTGATTATTGATTCAGCTCTTTTAATCGAACACTTAACTCAGACAATATGAGACAAACGTGACGTGATTTGACTCACTACACCGCTACTTCATGAAAAGTAGCACTAGACTGTGTAAATTGTGTTACTAGTAAAGTTACACAATTTTAGAAACCACTGAGCTACAGTCACACTACTGAAAAAAGGACTTTTACCAGTGATTATCTGGTTATTTATTCCCCAACATCAGATTTACTAAGAGAAGAGGACAAAATACAGCCAAAAGTATAAAAACGATGAACGTAATTCAGTCACTTTAATAATAAAATGAAAGAAGCTCTGACCTTATCCATGGACCATTTTTCATGGGAGTATTCTGCATATTTATTGACGAAATGATCGAGTTTCTCAGGAACAACAACACTGCAGAAACACAAACAGAAACAAAACCACAATAAACACATCTGAAAACATCTCCAACCAGATTTATTGACTGTAAGCACTTAAGTTTAGAGATCAAGGTTTCAGAAGAAGAGGATGGCGGTTTTCGTCCAGCAGAAGAGCGTTTGGGTCTGACCTGCCGGTGTCGGCGGGCTGCGGGTTGAAGTTTCCCTCAGCGTCCATTGACGACTGTTTCTCCATCATGGCCATGTAGTTTGACTCCATATAATCTGGAGGTAAAGCTCCACCCACCGCGCTCAGACACGGCAGTGCCAACTTAAACAGCTCCACGTCATATTTCTGCAAACACACACACGCATACAGTTCAGATACAGCAGAAAATCAACGATAGTGAAGCATCAGATCAGGTTCTGCTGTACCTTTCTGGCCAGAGCATCAAAGATTCCCCAGAAAAGCTTTCTGGACAAATGCAGTTCCTCGTCCAACGCGGCGCCGAAGCTTCCCCATCCTCCGGACAGACAGTAGTACTTCCAGCAGCGCTCGTAGTGATTGGTCAGGAGCTGCAGGAGGACACGCCCATCAGAGCTCAGTTACTACAGCACATGATTCCCGATGTGAATGAGAGTTCAGACGCGTCTCACCTTCAGAGGCATTTTAGTGTGTTCGTTGAGCACAGGAACATCAAACACCAGACGCCTCAACAGATGCTGCATCATCGAGGGGCGCAGTTTACTAAAAAACACACATGAACACAGAGTCACATTAAACACAAGCAACAAGTTTTCTGAAATGTTATGCTTAAATATGCAACATTTCTAATTAAATATGCACCCATTTGCATACATTTCCAGCACACACATCTAAATTCTTGTTTGATTTTGTTGACATATTAGACTTAAAACCCAAAATCTGTGTTAATTTAATATTTAAATACCCTCAGTCTGTGTTACAAAAGTTTGAAAACAAGCAACTTTGTCATAATTACAGCAAAATATCAAATATTGTGTTGGGCCGCTGGTTTAAATAGATTTTGAACTGATTTGTTGTTCACACATCATTTGTTGTTTTGTTCAAGGTTTTTACTTGGTTTCATTTTCATAACCACACAAGAGTTGCTACATACTCATAGTAGTCTCATAAAGAAGTCAATTTGACCATGTTTCGTGCCCTATATATGTCAGCCAGTCAGTGAGCAGAACTAGAGCAGAACTAGTCCTCACCCGCACACGGCCAGCAGACACTCCTCGATGGCGTCTCTCTGCGCTTTGGTGAGACAGCAGCCTTTCGACAGTCTGTAGACGGTGTGCAGCAGAGAGTCGATGAGAGACGCGAACGGCTCCGTCCCGGCAAACAGCGGAGCGCATTTAGTGAGCAGCGGCAGGACGGCCGTGCACAGGTACCGGTTCAGGGCCAACGCCATGTCTGTGGCGCTCAGAGCCGCCTGGAGGTCAGAGGACACACGGAACGAGGGGAGAGGTCAAAGATCGGCATCACAACACACATGCACTGAGGTGTCACGTGACTTACCGTGTCCAATGAGGCGGCTGCTCTGAGGTCAGGAAGAAAGCCCACTTCCAGCAGGTGCAGGAGGAAGTTCTGGTCCTCGATGCCGTAAACCCGGTCCAGGAACAGAACCATGGCCGCTTTGTGATCGGGACAGAATCCCGCCGACATGTCCGGCTCGATCACAGAACCGTCTGAACGCATAAAAGGAAAAAGTGATATTCAATACTGTTATCAACTTGATTGTTTATATTGTCGCAGAGCTGAAGATGAGCCCAAACGTTTCTCTTTGTGTGAGTGTTGTAATGAAGTGTGATCAGACCTTTGGCCAGCGTGGGCATCAGGAACGGGATGCTGATCACTCCCACCAGATCCTCAATGGGAATGAGCGAGCGCAGGATGGCTCGGATACGGATGGCCTCTCCCTTCCCCGCGTGGATCAGCTGATGAAAGAGAATCACCAGAATGTACAGATCACATGATCGACATAAAGACTTACGTACATGTGATGGTGACGATGCTTTACAGGGGAAACATTCACACACTCACGTGCATCTCTGGAGCGCAGCGGCCCAACAGATCGATCAGAGCGGCGTAGAACGTCATGATGGCGTTTCCCATGTGAATGGTGTCGTCTTCCTCTTCCTCCATGATGTCATTACTACGAGAGACACACACATCATCAGCTGTAGCTTGATTATCATGTGTTCTGCTGATCATTAAGCTCGAAGATGTTCATCCAAACTCATTTTGTAAGTGACGCTTCTTTCTGTTTTAAAGATGTTGTCTTTGGATTGTTTGAGTATTCAAGAGAATATAGAAAAATACAACTTTCCGGCTAGCTAAATTTAACATACATAAACAAAAATATGGCTCTAAACCTCTCTTTTGTTTATTTTAAGTTGATCTAGACAAGTACATGAAAACTATCCAAAGCTCTGTTAATCCTAAAGCAGTGAAAACTGCATTTCTATTCATTCTATGTGTCCTCTTGAGCTGTGATTTTTTGCTACACTAACCATAGTTTAACCCTGGTATTTGTACTAAAACTGTGGTTACTACAGTTTTACTACAGCAGAACCACAGTTAATTTCCTTAGGGATTCGTATTTGTGTATACTTTCTTTGTTTTTTCTTTGCTTTGTTTTTATAACTGTACTGACTTCATGGCTTTATCTTTTCTACTGTTAAATCAGAAAAAAAGAGATTTACGAACCTGCACCAAAGTTCCGATAAGAATCAAATGATTTGCAATGCTCCAACCTAAATCAACCGATTCGCTATTTGAAGTACCAATCTCAATCAAATGATTCACAATACCTCATCCGATTGGAGCGCTTCGTTTCAGCCATCACTATACATGCTTCTTAAAATCATTAACATCATCACTAGTGACTGCTGAAATTCGAAAATGAATGGCACGTTAATTTGATTTGGTTTTTACTAATGAATCGCTTGAACTGAATGATCGAGTTGAACTGAAGTCACGAGTCTGAATCAATCGGAGCGGTTCTAGGGTAAATGACTCACTCAATTGAATCGGTTTGTCTGTTTCTCTTTTCGCGTCATCAGCCTTGTTTACACGACAGTGTAACTAGCTTTGCTCGCTAGTTTTATGACATAAACTGAAATAAGCAAATAAAGCATTATGTTTACAAATAAAATATCCATGGTTCCATCCCAAAGATAACATCCAACACAGATCTACGAATATATTAAGGTGAGGTGACCAGTTTCCTGCTAACTAGTGAAACACTCCATTAATATGACGAGCTGCAGCTCAAAATACATGTTAGATGGAAACATTGTGCATTATGATGGAGTTTGTAGCTTAATTCACTATATTTTAAATAGTCTGAGCTGCAGTTCAATAGAAAATCAGTTGAAAACATCCAGTCATCTCATTCCTCTGAAGTCAATCTTACATTTATCACTATATATTGTAATAAACATTTGAGAAATTATTGTTTTATCTGTCTGTAGAATTGTGTGGAAGATAAATTCTAGCTGGAGAAGTGGATTTACTTAATTTTCAGTTAAGGAAAGTGATCATGAGCATTGTAATGTTCTACTACATAAGCTCAACATCAGACGGGTGCAGTGTTAATTTGCGTCAAAAAATATGTGCTTATTGAAAAAATTAAACACTTATTTCATAGATATATTTTCTTTGAATAATTTAAGCACTTTTCGAGTACCTCTTCAGAAATACTGGTATTTTCAAGGGTTTTCAAGAAATTCAAGCACCTTGTAGGAACCCTGTATTTAGCATATTGCTTTACACAATAATTTAATTAGGAATTAACACTTCTCTCCTTTAAAAATTCAGATCGGATTTGCATGTAAACACATTTAAAGCACTCTAGATGTAAATGAAGGTGTTGATCCTCAGACTGCAGCAGATCCAGCAGAAGTCGCTGCATTTAGAGCACGACCCACTTTACCAGGATGTTTCTGGACCAGCGGACAATGGCAGATCAGGAACACACAAGATAAATGAAGGAGAGGATTGTGTGAAAGATGGAGAGACACTGATCAAAAATAAAGGTTACCAAAGGTGGCAGTGCAGCCAAAGAACCATTTCTAATCAGTTCTTTGTTAGTGTGAAGAATATTCTAATGATCTAAAGAACAGTTTCCACTATAAAGAACATTTTGTGCAATGGAAAGACTCAACGGATGTTAAAGGTTCGTTGTGTAAACTGGACACTGACATGAGGCTGATGTTTGTGTGTTTCTGTGTGTTTATTGCATACAGTGTCCTGCTCTCCTCTGTGGTGGGTGACGGTCCGTCTCTGCTGGGATCTTCTGAGATCTTTATGGCTTCCTCCATCGCCGCCAGCAGCCCGTTCCCGCCCTCTCCACGCAGGGCGGGGCCAAAACACTCGGGCCGGCGAATCAGGAGCCGCACCACCACGTTAGCGTTCTCCTCCACGCTCTCACCTGAGACACATAAAGCACCATTCACCTTCAATAACACACTACGTCACGATCATCTCCGTAAGAACATACATCAGAACACCAACCGTTACAGAAGACCGCAAACCGGAGGAAGTCCAGGTACCGTTCACCCTCAACCGGGTTCCAGCCGATGTCAGGATATCCTTTAGACATCAGCATCACGCAGCTCTGGAGGCCACAGCCCGCCAGATACTGGACCACCTGACACACACACACACTCAGTCAGTGTTTGACAGCCCACATCAGCCAATCAGATACTGAGGAGAGAGAGAGAGACAGTGGCACCTTCTCGAGGTCCGGCTCTCTCAGCGCCAGAGCCAGTTCATTATTATCCATCACAGACGCGGCGGCCACATCCAGAGGAGTGGAACCTCGCATGGACGGAGACGCTACAGAAAACAAACACGTGGTTAACGGAAACGACCGTCTCTGAACGCTCACTGACACCTCAGATCTCCAGACGTCTTACCGAGACCCACGCTGCTGTTCTCCAGAAGGTAGCTGAGATGATCAAACATGGCCTTCTGATTCTGACGGCTGATGCGACAGAAGTAGCACAGGAACCGGCAGCAGTTGGCCACCATCTTAGGAAAGGTGATTTCCTGAAGACCAAAGGATGTTCGTTCAGTGACACCGCAGTCAACGTAACTGTACAAACTAATAATACAGAGATGATGATGATGAGCGTCTTCACCTTGGACTCTCCTCCTCCCAGGACGTTCACCATCACCTCCATGACGGTCTCGTGCATGCCGAGCGCTCTCATCAGGTTCGGATGCTGGTAGAACACCTTGTTATTCATGATGTCACTGCAGGACACAGACAGGTCAGAGGTCACACTAGAATCTGCAAAAAAAGGCTTATTACTTAGCAGTTTCTAGTTACAATTTACAAAAAAATCTTAAATTAAGATGCACATACTAGATAAGCAAAATTACATAAGATATTTAGTCTTGTTTTAAGCAAACTGCACTTAATTTAGTTTTTTCCCCTGGAAACAAGACCAAATATCTTATGTCATTTTGCTTATCTAGTAAAGGCGTCTTAAATTTTAATTTTTTCGTAGTTAGAGGGGGCGTCACTGAGCCGAAGCCACGACCCAAAACCCTCTACTGCTTTAAACTGAGAATGCTTTAAAATTATCTTATATAATTCTTTATTATTTTTTATATTTTATATGGCCCATTTAACAGTGTTGAGTGACGTGAGGCGCAGGTGATTGTGGGTCACCTGAGCCCATGAATCATGAGCTTCTCCTCCTCGCGGCCCATCCTGACGCTGAGCAGAGAGCGGATCTGACCCAGAGACGCCAGCAGGTTGATGGTGTCCTCCACCGAGACGGCGTTGATGGTGTAGGTCTTGGGCAGCGCTCGCACCTGTCCGCCGATGCCGTCGTACTGCCGGTGGAGCAACACGAACATGGCCCGCACCAGCTCGGGATCCTCGATGACCGACTCCTGAGCCCAGCGCACCATCGTCTCCGAGATCAGCTGCTGTAAGGTGCCTTCAGACAGAAGCAGAGATCAGCACAGCTATGAACCGCAGAACACGGTCCTCATGAAGGAGAAGAAAGCTTCACTCACTGGGTTTCTTTGATTTCTTCTTCTTTGGTATATCAGTCATTTTCTTCTTCAGGTAGGTCACCTTCTCCACCAGAGACATCAGACGCCCCCTGATGGTGAAATCACTGTCTCCATCGCCTGATTTATCATCATCCGTCTCAATGCCTGCAATACAGACACATAAACACAAACCTCATCATCAACATCCAAAACAGAGCAGAAAAAGGCTTTTATGAGTTCCTCTGGGAGTAAATCACACATCAATCACTAATCAATAACAACACAGAGTGAACATATCATAATTTAAGTTACTCCAGTGGAAAGTAGCTGTAAGCTATAAATGAATACATTTTGTGAAATTCATACTTGAATCAAACAGTTTGGCAATGGGGTGAGAATAAATGAGTTTTAAAGGTACATTTTTATGATCCTGTTTAATTTTTCTAATTCATCCTGGTTTAAGGATGTTTGGATCACTGATACTGCAAACCCTTTACCACAGTGTGTCATCAGATCTTCATGGAAGTCTAGCAGCTGTTCACGGATGTCCTCCGGACACGGACAGTCCTGCTTCTCATCCTTAAAATTCAGCAGCATGTTGATCTGAGAAAAAACACACACATTTGAATTTATGTGACAATTCCCTAACCCTTTTAGAATTAAATAATGGAAATGAGCACAGGAAATAATGTGGGGACAAATCATTTATCTGGGATTTATCTGAACAATATCATTTCAAACTCAAGTTATTTACTGATAGATGAAGTTAGGGTTAGGGTTAAGGTTTACTCAGGCTGTCAGCTGACCTGTTCCTGCGGAGGAGAGCGGAACTCTTTGGTTTTGCGTGCCGTCAGAGCGGCGGACATGTTCAGCGCTTGCATGACTTCATTATAGCGGAAACGCTGGTTCTCCTGCAGATTTGCCACAAAGTCATCAGAGAACGCGACCACAGCCTCGATACGGTGACGCACCTGACAGTCGCACAGGTACTGCAGCAGATGACACATCTGAACAAACAAACACACACACACAAAAACTGTAAACATCTCAACACTTCACTCAATCACCAGAGTGTCTTCTCAATGTCTTTGTAATTGGTTTTACAGCACAAATCAAATTCTACAATCCCTCAACACTTAATTTTTAATAATGAATTTTTAATGGTTTTAATTTTAGTTAAATATAATAACCCTGATACACATACTCATGTATGTACATGTATATATACATGGCATGCACATTAATGCATTTATTATTAATAATGTATGCCTTTAATAAAATAAGTTAATAATAAATAATAGATAAATAAAATTACAAAGTTAACTATAAAATTAGTTTGGCATTCATTTAGAGAGATATTTAAAATGTGTATAGTTTTCTTATACAGTATGCACTTGGTCAACAAACACGGCCCAAAATTGGAGAGATATTGAATTTAAAAAATAAAATAAAAAAATTGAATTATTTACAATTATGAAAACAATCAAAAATAGGGGTTAAATCTTTAAAAAAATGTTGGAAACATTTTATTTTTGCAACTACATGTCAACTAGCAATTAGTAGACTCTCTGCTTAATATCTGCTAACAATTTATTTTGATGCACTTTCAACTGCCTATAAGAACTTTGCAACTACATGTCAACTTATTTTACTAACCCTAACCCTAACTTTACTTATAGACCAATTTGGAGTAGGTGGCACAGTTACATTACTTGCAGCTGTGCTCGCATTGTAGTGGCACAAAAACACTGCTTAAAAGTGGAGTGAAACGTAAAAAAAAAATCCACAGAATAAGAGATAAAATGTGTTGCTGTGCCCTTGGATGTCAGAATCAGAATGTAATAATTTTTACAGAATACTGTCGTCAAAAACTCCATTTGAAGCTAAATGCACACTTTTGAAATGGACAGAGTAATGATGAAACCTGCTATGATTACTTTTAAAGGATTCATTTGATTTAAACAATATGTCCACATAATATTCACATATGCTGTTCATAGGGGACATATTATATTAGCCCTACAGTTACAGCATGAAATACAAATTAAACCTATACCTTTTCACATTTACCTATTTTATCTCACAATTCTGACTTTTTTTCTCACAAATGCAAGTTTATATTTCATATTTCTGACTTTATAACTCGATTTAACTCAACAGTAGCAAGTTCTGAGGGAAAAAAAAGCCAGAAGTGTGGGATATAACTTCAAAGGAGAGAATGACAGGTTGATTTTTTTAATCAGAATTGTGAGATATAATCTTTGAATTGCAAGAATAAAGTCAAATTAATATTTTAAATATTAACTCTTAAATTTAACCTTTTTATTCTTTTATTTCATGGTTTCCATAGACTGGCACTGGCACTTCATTTCCTGCCACCAGGTTTTGCCCACAAAAACGTCACCATTGTTTGCAAACACCAAATTGGTCTAAAGTGTAACTAAAATCTTCTTCACTCACCTGGAGTTTGACGGGTTCAGGAAGCTTCATCTGTAGAAGTCCTTCTTTGGGCATCTTTCCTCTCAGGCCGTGCTCCTCAGCTCCGCCCCCTTCCAGTCGTCCCCGCCCACAACCGTCCTTCGTTTCCGGCGTCCCGCCTCCGCTCTCCACGCCGGAGTCCTGCGAAAAGACGCTGGGCTCGATCAGCTGCAGGATGGTCTTCAGGTCTCCGTTGTGGAAGATGCCCATGATGAGGAGCGTGTAGAAGAGTTTAATGAGCGGGACGAACAGGAACTCGGTGCTGCCGCCGACGGGGTCGCGCACGTGTAAGCTGCCCTCCCGCACCGCCTCCGTCAGCATCTCCATCGTGCGGCTCTTCAGCGTCTCCAGCGGAAACTCGGGACTGTACTGGAAACAGTCGCCCCCGGCGGCCGCGCCGTTACCGTGGTGCCCGCTGACGGCGCCCACGAAGCTGGGCGAGGAGAAGCGCATGCGCGGCTGCAGCGAGGTGCTCAGGCCGATCCCCGGCAGGCCGTGCTTCTTCTTCTCGTTGGGGAAGAGCGTGATGCTCTTGGTCTCGGGCGTCATGGGGACGATGTACTCGGAGTTCATCATGAGGCGCGCCGTGGCGTAGCTGCTCAGGTGGATGTCGATCAGCAGGTCGTAGTATCCGGTGCGCAGCAGGCCCGGCATGTACTTGTTCTGGATGGCGTAGAGGAGCTGCGCCTCGTCCACGTGACTGCAGAGCGCGTGAGCCACGCGGTTGTTCCCCAGCGCGCAGATGGCCGAATACAAGCGCAGCGTGTGGTAGTGGAACTTCAGCAGCTCTCTCTGCTCCGTCAGCTCCAGGATATCCAGAGACCTGACGGACACACAGCATCTCATTCAAAATCAACATCACCACCACATGCATTGAAAAAAACAGGATATGGTGAGAAAAAAGACATCAGCTGGAGTTAAAATCGATTGGAAACAGCTACATAGTGGTTAAATTAAACAGACTGAACCACCTTTGAAATAAATGAATGGGACAGTTCAGACTAAAACCATATTTAATCCACCTACTAAATAGTTTCTTAAAACTGACACAACTGATAATTAAAAAATTATGAATAAGTGATTTCTTAGCACATTTAGGCCCGCTTTCACAGACAGGGCTTAGCCTAAGCCAGGATTAGGTCATAGTTCAATTAGAACATTTAAGTAATTTTTAGATAGAATTTTTAAATAGCTGTTTTCTATGTATATGTGTCTTAAAATGTAATTGATCACTGTGATCAAGACTGCACTTTCAGCATCATTACTCCAGTCTTCAGTGTCACATGATCCTTCAGAAATCATTCTAATATGCTGACCTATTTAAGATAACTACAAATTATAAAAAAAAATAAATAAATTACAAATGTTGTCACAGGGTTAAGAAACATGCAGCCACTGTCCACAAAAACACTTGTCAAAAAATGTGGTCTCAGGTCAGCAAAACACTTTCTGGATGGCTGAAAGCATGTAGTTAAGTTTAATTTTCCAGAACTGAAGGGTCTAAATGGCAGCACAATCATGGAATCACCACCTGCAAATGCTAAATACCACTTAAAATACCTTAGCAACCACATAGCAACACTCTGGTAATCAGTCAGAACAGTCCAGCATTATGGCTGTGAGATCTGCATGTGTTTTACACAGAAAGGTCTGATTTCTGAATCAAATTTTGATGATACTTACTGCACATGTTCTTCTGAACGCATTAAAACAGCACTCAAATGAATGCACATATGTGACCCTGGACCACAAAACCAGTCATAAAGAGTAATATTTTTTGAAATTGAGATTTATAAATAAGCTTCCCATTGATGTATGGTTTGTTAGGATAGGACAATATTTGGCTGAGATACAACTATTTGAAAATTCACAAATATCTTCATGGAACATGATCTTTACCTAATATCCTAATGATTTTTGACCCATACAATGTATTTTTGGGTATTGCTACAATAGATATGAATTCCATAAAATTATTTTAATGTATTTCACCTCAGGTGTGCATTATTTCAAGTAATTCAGCGGTCTGGTCAGTTAGTCAGTTATTCCTCACACACTGACAGACCTAATGGCCAGAGATCAGTGTGTGTGTGTGTGTTTGTACCTGTTCTCCTCAGGTATGTGGAGCGTCATGAACTGCAGTGGCTCTGAACTCTGCACCATCCAGCCCAGTCTCTCACTGACCCTGCTGACCTCTGACCTCAGGAACTGATTGGGTACACGGCTCCATAACACAGATGTGAGGAACTGCACGTGTAACCGCGGCGGACACTGAGGAACCGCGTTCTTCCGCTCGCTTTTAAACAGACCCGCAGACAGCGGCATGACGCTCTACACACACACAGAGAATCAAACATTCACATAAGAGTCTTTGCAAACTTCATCATCTCACAGATGTGTTACTGTACAAGCTAAACTTAGACTCGGCCTCTTTGTGCAACCAGAGCAAAAATAAAAATAGCCTCTGTGTCCTTTGTGTACGTATATTTGAGTGTGTAAGCATAAGCTCACCTTGATGCGTCCCAGTTCGAACTGGAAGACGTTTGGACTGGTTGCCTGCGCAAACACTGCAGGGAAAAGTTTAGTACTGGGCTCCACCTGCAGACACAGTTACGCTGCTAGTTAGTACTAGTTAACCAAAACAGAGAAGTGCTCAGAGGAATGAACGGTACCTGGTAGAAGGTGCTGAGCTCTTTGCCGTTGGAGGTGAATGTGAGGAGGCCGTTGGCTGTGTCTACCAAACATCCGATCTCCAGCCCGTTATTGTTGCGGCCCTGACTGGGAATGCTGCACTCGCCGCCCCACACCATGTAACAGTTACTGCGCTTGATGCTGCGAAACAAACACACACTGCTACTGTACAACCATTACATACATGTTTGTAACTGCATCTACAGACAGATTCACACTGTGCTCCTGCGGCCTCAGCATCACTGACCTCTCGTGAACTTTGCCCTTCTCGTCTCCCAGGGTAACGGTGACGGTTCGCACCTTGCTGAGCTCAAAGGCAGGGTCGTACTGATGAAAGTCTGACGTCACCCAGCCGACCCAAACGCTGGATGGCTCCTGCCCGGGGAAGATCCTCACCGAGTAATAATACTGACACACACAGACAGAAGCGTGACATATAACACTCACTTAAAGCTGAACAGCAGGACTTTCTTTCAGGACTTTTCTTTCTCTGTCGCTCACCGTTGATGTCTGTATGAGATTCTCACAATCGTCTCTCTCATCAGCCAAAACCTCCTCTGACAGACGAGCGCTGGAGTTACTGCTGTTCATTTCGGGCTTCATTCTTTTCAGCAAGAACCTGAACAAACACACAAACAAAAATACTGAAACACTGCATCAAAAACACTTCACCAGAGAGCAAATGAGACTTTTCCAAAACTAGTCATTGTTAGTCTCACAGACGGGTAGCTGAACATTCCAAACCTCTCAGTAGACTTTCAGACCATATTTAATAAAAAAGGTTAAAATACAGACTTCTGCATGCACACAAGAAACTTTTTTGCAGCCTTGAGAAACTCTTCATATGCGCATGGGAATTTTTTGCATGCTTATGCATTACAATTTCCAGTCTTATAGCATGGATGCACATGAACTAATAGAGATCGACTTGCTAAAATTTGGCTTTCCTCATGGTAGTGTCCAATTCTGCACATCCTCTGCACAAAATGGGCTAATGGCATAATGTGCATTGTACTATTTGCCAAGTTTAAGTGTCTATATTTAAAAAAAAAAGACTTCAAAATTTAAAAAAAAAATTCAAAATTTGGCTTTTTGAGGGCAGTATGACGTTTCAGATCTAAGGTCTCTTTAATGCATACTCTGTGGCAGCCACGAAACCACACCTCAAAATGGGCTGATGGCACAATGCTCAGTGTCCCATATGATACGTTTAATGGTTTCTCATGCATTAAAGTCTGTATATGTTTTACTTTTGCAAAGGTCCTTATGGCTATGTTATACAGTGCTAAGAATATAGAGAAGAAACCCAAAATGCAAAACATTTTGCATAATGAAAAAGTGCACCCTGAATTCATTTAGTCGTGTTTGACAACCACTAAACATCTGCCATGAAAACACACTTCTTGTATAATTTACTTTCATTAAATTCTTAATTTTCTATTAGGAAAAAAAAACTAAATAGGAGCAAAAGTCTGGAAAGGCAAATATTTTTCCACACTCTGCTTTCTTTTTTCCATACTTTTCCAAACCTGGAAATTACTTAAATCAAATTCCATACTTTTCCAAACTGCATAGGAACCCTGATGTTTGTGTTTGTTTGCACATGTAGTGCGTGTTTTGTCTTGTCGATCTGCATAATGACCTCTGTTTGATTTTCGAGGGCTTCTCCTGATTATGATCTTTGTGGTTGTTGAATTCATCTCGCTCCCTGTCGGGTCCGTTCGAGCTCATGTGACTGTGTGGTGTCTTCATGAGGACCTCAAAGTCCGACACTGTCTCGAAATCCTCCAGATCTCTTTTGGGAGAGAAGAAACTCCCGTTGGCCGCTAGCGTCCCGCCGGGCGAGCGCAGGAACGCCTCCGAGCACTCGATGGGCATGCTGAGGCGATAGAACATAATGTCTGTGCTACTGTTCTGTGAGCCGAACGACCTCTGGGTGACCTTTAAGCACGGCGGGCTCTCCACCGTCCCGTCGATCCGCGTGACCTGTAACACACAGAATCCTGTGAGCGCTCAGTACGGCGCCGCTCAACCCAAAGCACACGTGCGGTGTGACCTCTGACCTCGATGTGCTCGTGGTTGAGCGGGACTGGGATAAACTGAGGCAGCCGTTTGCTGATCCACATGGTCAGATCACGGTTCATGTTGACGGCGAAGGGCTCGTAGCCCTCCTGCAGGCCGCAGATGGTGAAGTACTTCAGCGTGCTCACATCCTTCCCAAAGTTCATACGACCCACCTGACACACGCCCAGACTGCAGACCGGGATGAAACCTGAAAACAAAATCACACACATCAGTGATCAGTTTACAAAGTTAATCATCACTAGTACTAGTGCTCAGTGTTTAACTCGTCCTCATTTACATTTACTGAGGTTTAAATAAATTGATGTAACAGACTGGAACAAGTGCTGTTTTTGAGTGGTCAGCAGATGGCGCTCATGTCTACTTCTTTTACTGCAGGATCTGTGAAGAGCCGTAATGACAAATGACACAGCAACACTCACCTGCTGCTCACACAAACACTGCTTTACGAGACATAAATGAGACACAACAGCTGCTGCAACTAATGCATGTGTGTGTGTGTGTGTGCACATGTATGTGTGCATAAGCATCAGCGTGGGTTTTGCAGTATCAGCTCTATAGGTGTTAGCAGAGCCAAAGTCTGCTTAGCTCCAATGCTTCAGCTGCATTTTCACTCAAACACACACACACACACACACTCAAATACACTCACAGTTATATATTATATGACAGACAGTAAAATAAGAGATCAATGATGTCAGCTAGAAAAAAAAACACTTCAGAGGGATGAAGTTATTAGATTCTGATCAAAGATTATCAAGACAAACATTTACTTCTTTATAATGACATCACTCATGAAAGCAGAAACATAAAGAGCCAATAGTGTCGGTTACGACTTCTCGCTGACTGGATGAACTATTACATTAAATCCTGGATAAATCATTTGATGATGGGCATCCTACATATATCCAAATGTTACTTTCATGTAATACAGCAATTTTAGTGGGAATAGGAAGCTTCTCACTCACCATCCCAAACTTCGAAGTCTTTGAATGCGAGTTCAGAGCCGGAGTCGTCGAGTAGCACCTCTCCGTTGAGCGTGAACATCATGGTGCGTTCGTTCATGTCCACCATGCAGCCCACCACGTCTCCAGACTGCCAGGAGCGGCCGAAGTGCTCGTTCCCCTGATGCCAGCGCTGAGCCTGCAACAACACACGTCATTTTCCATCCGTCCTCAACACGTGTGCTAGTTCTCGGTGTTTCTCCATCCTGCTCACCTTAAATCCATCAAAGACGAAGGCCTGATCGTCTGAGCCCAGCTCTAGGTCCGGCAGACAGCCAGGTCTCGCCCAGCCCACACGCATCTCCCCCGCCGTTACCACCTCCAGCTCAAAGTACCACTTCCCTCCGTTCACGCTGTATGTCTTCTCCGCTCTGAATATCCGGAAGCGCTCGGCAGAGAGATTACACGAGTCTGCTCGAGCTGCTATGTGAAACACACACGTGTGAGCAAACCACGACGAATGGACGATGAGGTGTACATATAATAAACTAACACACTCCAAAACAATGACAAATGCTTTTATAAAATATCTGCATTCAGAACTAAAAAACACCATTGTAGATCAACAATTCTCATGACATCATTCTGCAGCTTCTCTGTCCAATCAAATGCTCTCTAGAATCAGTCCCGCCCCCTACACTATAAGAGACGCTGAAGCTAAATCAGTTCATCAGTTCATTTACTTACTCATTTATCTATAGTGAATGACACACAGTGCACTATATAGCGATTGAGGGTGATTCAGACACCATATATTGCATTTATCATAGAGTGCTGGTGGTACCGTGGTCTTGATCCGGGGCCTCCAGGTTGTATCCGTATCCCAGCAGCGTTCGCACGGCTTCTCGCAGACTGTCTTTGTTTGATTTCTTGGTTCTCTCATCCAGAAGGACGTAAGGAACCAGACGAGGGTTTCTCTTGTTCTTGATGTCCTGCAGAAACACAGAGACAAGCGGGTGTCAGGAGACATCATGGACACTGCGTGGGACTCGTCATGTCGTCTGTGATTAAGTGTCCGTACAGATGAACCCAGACGTGAATCTCACTGACAGCTGTAATTCTACTCCACTCTCGTGTCTCAGTATCAGTCCATTTATATAACTCTGTAAGTATTTCTACTGTAAATTCACTGTAAATCTGGTTTACATATGAAATATTTGCATTTATGTAAAATCTGCTTCATATCATTTGATTCTTTCCTCTTTATTTGTATTAGTTTCACATTATTAAATGCTTGAGTTGAAAAAACTACTATCAATGGTGTGTTCAAGTCCTCCTGGGGATTTAGTATTTATGTGTTGGGAAGATTAATTACAACGTCAGGCGTGTTCAAGTAATTTGGTCGGAGCAAGATGGTGATACCTTTTCTACAGAACATTTTGCTGAAGTTTTTAACTCTAGTTCTACAAAATGATGTGATTTTTCTGTTTATGTTTTTATTTAATTTCTGAAGTAAATGTGAATTGGATGATCATATTGGATCATTATATATCCTATCATATTTTGAACACCATATAAATCAGTCCAGTCACACAGTGTATGTTTTGGAAGCATCTGTCTCGGTGGATGACTGGGTTTAGGACGGACCGTGTGTACACTACAACTCTACATACTCACACACACACCGACCTGCTGGATGCCGTAGGTCCAGCCCTGCCGTATGCGATCTCGGGCCCAGACGTTGTGAGCATTCTCTGCCAGCTTGTCCACCATGGCCTCCTGGGTAGACGCCAGTTTGATGTGGCTCAGGTCCATAGGGGCCGGTTTATACCCGCTGGACAGCTCGTATCTGACAGGAGAACACACGCTAATTAACACTACATATATGATCTCAACATGGTAACAGAGATGCAGCAAACTCAGATGTGAGACAGAGATTCCATTCAGTGCTCAGCTGGTCTAGATGGTTGACCAGTAAATGCTGCTTAACAGCGCAGCCCAGCTGGCCAGTCTAGTTAACCAGTGTGATCTTTTATGAAAAAGAGAGATATCCATCTTAGCTTAACTAGTTGTGACACCAACATCCCAAACACAACATAAATCCAGACACAAACATGTTAGTATGTCATGAATAACGTTTGACTCACTTTGCTGAAAGCTTCAGATTTTTTACTTTCTCTGCCGCCCGTTCGTCCGCCACTCCAACATGACAGCCCAACGCCAGAAGAGTCCTGCAGCACACACATCAGATCACGGCACGATGGGGAAAAATGTGATTTACATCAGTAAATCAGTACATCAGTCTCAGTGAAGTTGTTAACAAAAAACAGATCCTAGATCAATGACAAAAACAAATTCAACAAACTATACAATCACGTATAGTTATGAGGATAAAAGAAACTGATCAGCTGATCAATAAACTGATCATCAGTTGCTGATGAAGTTTGTGTATCAGTCAAACTCTACAGCAGACTGAAACCAGCAACAAAACTACACTATGACCTAGACAACATGAATCATGTTAGTATTTGACCTAATGAAGTGTTTATTTGCGTACAATAAACAATCCAGGACCGTGTCGGGTTGTCAGCTGATAACTCTACACGTGTGTCGAAGCAGATGACAGGTGTGACGCTCACAAACATCAGCCACAGCGTAACCTCATTCAGTCAGAGTCAGTCCAGTGTGACTCCTGCACAATCACACACCTCTTTTAGACACAACCGCACTGCAGGGACTCTCTCTCTCACACACACACACACAGTCACACACACCACAGGACTGTAATTAAAGCCATTAGAACACTCCTGAAACAGAAAAGAATGAAGGAGACAGAAAAGAGGAGTGCTGATGGAGACAGACACTGATGACAGTCAGAGTCTCTAACACCAATATGATTCACCTAAAAGACAATGTGAGTTTACTGACTCTATTGACTGAATGATTCATCAGTGACGGCGGTTCACGTGACAGCACTAGATCTATCAGTGAAGAACGACACCGATCAAACTGATTCACTCCATCGTGATTTCAGCAGCATGTGTCTTTTCACATATTTAAGTGCTAACCATCCAAATTACATGAAACACAAAAACCAGCTCTTCAGTTTTTCTACTAAATGGAATGTGATGTCTAGTAAACTAAGATGTCAGATTGATTAAGATGTCAGATGAAGCTTACTTAAGGGTCTCCTGAGACATCTGTAGGTTGTAGCTGCGCTCTTGTTCAGGAAGTCTGGAGAACTCCACCAGACACGGGTGCTGCCGTTTATTATCATCTCTCACCTGCATCATGAAAACGCAGGAATTCACAGCAGACGCTATCAGTGCAGCTTCATGTGAGAAATTCATCAAAATCACATTGAAATTCTCAATATTTTTTTTTCTGATTCAGAAAAAAAGTTTTAAACACATGACAAATGTCTGACGTACCGCTCCGTAAGTCCATCCCAGCTCAATCTTGTTCATCACCCACAGCTCATGGATGTTTTCTGCCAGTTTCTCCCGGATCCGCTCAAGATGTGGCGGCAACACAATCTACACAGCAGAAACACACAAACAATCATCATGTCTGAACATATTCATGAACAAATGTGTTCAAACAGTGGTCAGTGTTCAGGTGTGTGTACCTGACTGGTGTCCACAGGTGTTGGTGTGAAGGCCGCCTGTGACAGTGTGACTGTGGGTCCCAGGAGGTCGCGTGTTCTCCCGTGATCATGTTTGTACTCCTGACTGTGCTCCACTCGCAGCTTCTCACGTGGTAAAACGGCCTCAAAACATGGAGCGTAACCGGATGGGGGCAGGAACTTGAACTCTCCATGACGACCGCCCAACAGGAAGCGCACTCTGAGGAGGACGAGAGTTATTCACCAAACAGAGCAGGTTTCAGTTTACAGGTGATATCACATGCTACTACTACATATATTGTAAAAATGTCAATTTGGTGTAAAGCTGTTTGCAACGATATGTATCGTGAAAAGTGCTATACAAATAAATTTGAATTGAATTGAATTGAATTGATCCACATATGCTGATGATGACGACATTTATTGGTTTTGATTGAGCGGATCTGACGTGAGTTGGCACACAGCGGGTGTGGCTGATGGGACAGTGGGGATGTCTGGACATGATGAGACTCACTTGACTCCGGCGGAGAAGGACACGACGGGGAAGAAGAGTCCGTCTGAGTTGAAGTTCTCAAACATTCCCTGGACCGGCTGGCCGTTGATACGGAAGGAGATGCTGGGAGCGCTGAGATCCAGACAGCAGCTGACCACGTCCTCGGCCCGCAGCACGTGCTGATTGGGTGAGCTGACCGAACGTGCCACACAACCTGCCAATCACAACGCACGTTACGGTCATATGGCCTATGGCTATTTAAAACCACTGACGACATGCTTTTATATGAGTGTAGTACCATCAGCAGATCTCTCACACACACACACACACACACAGCTCCCAAAATGGGGACATTCTGTAGACTTTAATTGTTTTTATATACTGTAAATATCATAACTTAACCATCCAATAAGATTAGGATGAGTTTGTTTCTTATCAGATTTGTAGAAATGTGTCATTCTATCACTTGCTCACCAGTGGATCCTCTGCAGTGAATGGGTGCCGTCAGAATGAGAGTCCAAACAGCTGATAAAAACATCACAATGGGTTTTGATGGACTGGAGTGGTGTGAATCACTTGATGTTTTTATCAGCTGTTTGGTCTCTCATTCTGATGGCACCCATTCACTGCAGCGGATCAACTGGTGAGACAGTGATGAAATGATACATTTCTCTAAATCTGATGAAGAAACAAACTCATCTACATCTGGGATGAACTGAAGGTGAGCACATAATCATTGCTGATGAGGTAAACATCAATCAATCATGAAGCTGACTGCCTGCACATGAGCACCACAGCAATTAACAATATGAAATGAAGAAGCTAAAGCTCCTCTCTGTTGTTACCTGCCCACAGGTGCAGTCCATCAAAGCCATACGAGTACAGGTCGTCCCCGACGCCGTTCCCACCCCAGCCCTCTCCTCCGCCCGGATACGGCGCGTAGCCCTGGGTGGACGCCCAGCCCACCCGCAGATGAGTGGCTTCGGCTGTTACGAATGGCTCCACATGGTCCACGATCAGCTCATAATACCACTTCTTGTACTGGGCAGAGCCTTCACTCACACCCAGGAAGATGTTGGGCCTCATGCTGAACGAGTAACATAAAGAGATGTACTGAGAGAGTGTGGGGGGACGTGCGAGACAGAAACGGATGAGGACGCTGTCCTACCTGCTGACGTGATTGACGAGTCGCGTCTGCAGCAGCAGGTCTCTGCCGGGCAGCAGGTTATCACAGATCAGGTGCTGATTGGAGCGAACGGCCACGCCGTGACACACGCACAGAGAACACAGAACATCCAGCACCTGAACATCACAGACACACCACCGGTCAGTCCGGCTACGAGCAAATCATCAGCTTACTCTATAAGCTAGAAATGCCTCAAGGGGTGATTTCCTAAAATACACTTATTTACACATAAAAAAACCAAACATCTGAAGTCTTTCATCTTCAAATCTAAAGCTCACATCCATGTCAACTAATTAACTACACATTAAACTAACAGAAGATGTAACTGATCAATTGAATGTAACTCAAAAAAATATTTAGGCCTATTAATTATTAATTTAAGATGTATTTATTTTAACATATATCATTTAAAACCGTTATTGGATTACAAATCTTGACATGACAAATCGTATATGTCAGTCATTCATAAATTGAATGAGTAAAAATGATATTTAGCGCTAATTATAATATAGTACTAATAAATGAAATGTGTTTGAAACTGGTTATCACTGTTAACAAAGACTAAAACCATAAAAATGTGTTCACTATTTGAAATAAAATAAACATGAACTGAAATAAATTATTTTAAAAAGTTCAGTTTAAGTACTAAAATATTTAAAACTACACATTAAAACTTAATAAAAAACAACAATTAAATAAAATTACAAAAACACAAAAAAATAAAATGCAATTTAATTCTAAATATTAACAGAAACTATTATAGTACATGAAATATCACTGGTTTGAAATATAGCAGGTTTATATGCAGTATTTGCATTCAATCTATGTATTAAACCCCAGATGTTTAAACTTATTAAGTATCATTTTTTTCACAACTGACAGATTTATACAGATGCTAAGCTTGTTAACTAAAATGAATGGCTAGTACCACGTGATCAAACTATCACTACTGCAGTCACCTTGTGGTTGCGTCCGTGTTTGTCCAGCAGTGAGATGATGGATTTGATGTGTCCCTCTTTAATGATGTTCAGAGCTTCTGGACTCTCCACCAGAACACAGTGCAGAACCTCCAGAATCCCTGCAGACACACACACACACACACATCATCACACCAGCACACCATAACGGTCCACTCGTTACAGTAAATGATGCTACATACCGGACGACGCTTCCAACCTCTCCAGACGACTGATCAGCCAATCCAGAGAGCCAGAAAACTGAGCACAATTCTTCCTGTTTCCCCTGATCAGAGCAGCTACAAACAGACAGACAGATGATCATGTGATGGGAATAATAAGATTCATTAGGAACGAAGCTCTTCACGAGGAATAGATGAACTATTACTGAATCACAGCAGTATGCAGTATGTACATACAGTACAGTACGTGTAGTGTGTGAGTTAGTAGTGCAGTATGGTAAACACTGCTGTCAGCAGTGCACTAGTGAGTGATTGTGAACACAGTGCATCTCTCTCGTGCAGCAGAACTCCGTTGAGTCGCAGTCAGCAGGTTTCAGCGGATATTGATGTGTGCAGATGGAAAGTGCTGAAATATGGATCATACCCAGGAGCTCGTACAGGGAGTTCAGGATGGACTTCCAGGATTCTCCTGCCTCTTTACCGGCCACGTCTGCAAAATGAGCCGCACTGCTGTACACATGCAGACGATCGATACACTCCAGCACCAGGTTGATCATTCCCTACAGACACACACACCCATGAGGCTCACAGCTGAAATATTAACACTGTCTCAGATGTTTCTCCTAAAATCCCTCAGGAGAAATAAAAACAGATCAAATTAGTCAGTAGTTGTCATCTATAAAAGAACGCGGAGGAGCTCAGATCATCTGATGAAAAACATCTGAGCTTATATTAGCAGCCTGACTGAGTAAACTAGCACTAGTACTATCTGATTCTTTGTGTGTCGTGCTTCTTCTGTATGGACACAACAGCAGGCAAACTCCTCTGTCCCTGAATGAAATCAAATATAAAATATATTTTGAGATCTGTTTAATGTGTGGAGGCTAGTGACAGTCACACAGCAGATATCAGAACCATCTAATGACAACGAATCCCACGCTGTGTCTGGTGTTTGTGTGCTGCGCTGTGATCCACACCTCCTCCTGGAAGAGGTTCTGTCTGCTCTTGAGCGCTCGCAGGCGGTTCTGTTTGTCCTCGTGCTCCAGGTGCTCGTCGGGCGGCTGGAAGTATCCGATCAGATCCTGTAGACTCAGGCTGACCGATTCGATGGGCAGATCGAGGGTGGACGTCTTTCCCTTCTTACTCAGAGCGTCTAAACCCCTGCACACGTGGAGGAGGTACAGGACCGTTAACAGATAAAACACTCTGTGTTTGTGAGTGTGTATATGTGTGTTTGACATGTGTCTCAGACAAAGGCCATGTTGTGTTAGTGTCATTAAGATATTTAGGTGTTTTATTAAAAGTTTGAATTAGTTTTCATTTCTATATTTTGTTTTCTTTGTAATGTATATAAACTTTAAATATATACGTTACATTGTGTATATATAGAGTTCAGATGCGAAAGCCTCTAAATCCATCTGACGTATTTCTTTAAAATTAGCATTTCTTTCTGGAATTTAGCGAGTTTGAAGTAAAAGTATTTGATGGACGTATACTATGTGTCCGGAGCATTCACTCACTATGAATATTTTACTTGCCGCTCTGGCAGATAATTTTACTTGTTTCCAGGGGGGAAAAACTAAATGAAGTGAATTTTGCTTAAAACAAAACTAAATATCTTATGTCCTTTTGCTTATCTAGTAAATACATCTTAATTTAAGAATTTTTAGATACTTTGACTAAAAACAAGACAAAAATACTAAGTAAGATGAGCCTTTTTTGCAGTGCATCAAACGTCAGCAAGATGTCCTCAGAAAGAAGTAAACGTGTATGTGTGTTACCTGATGAAGCGGTTGAAGAGGAAAACCGTGCTGCGTATGACTCGTGCGGTGCGCGACTCCTCGTGTTGTGACCGCGAGAGTGTCAAACCATCATCCATGTGACCCTCATGATGCATGATGGCCTAAAACAAACACACACACACACATTACATTTATCATCTGCTTGAGTGCGTGTGTGTGTGCGCTGCAGCAGTAATGATGAGGGTGTGAGAGTTTGACGCGTCTGTAATGAATCTCTCTCTGGAGCAGCTCACGGGCGTCACGAATGAATGAATCCATCACACTGAACTCAGTGACACACACACGCACTCAGGTCCCGTCAAACGCTTTCATATAAAACCACGTTACGTTCGGCTGACGTCACATGCTCACCTTCCTCTGAACTCCGCCCATTCGCGCACACTTGGCGTCCACCGACTGGTACGTGAGCCAGAGCCCCGCGTCCACATGCTGGATGTAACAGACCGAGTCGCCGTATTTGATGTCCGGGACGCCCATCCCGTCCACCTCCTTCCTCAGGCCAAAGTCCAGCTTCTCCTGCAGGAGGACGAGCAGAGCATCATGGGTAAACCCTGTTGCGGTCAGCAAAACTGCTTTTCTTTCACTTTAAATTCACTAGCTCTCAACACACAGGAAGTTGAACTCAAATAACATTTACTGTGTTCAGTCACACACAGTGTGGGTTAAATGACTATATTTAAAAATGTGTATTAATTATAGAAACAATTATTAAGGAAGCTTGTTTGCTTCTCACTTTTTATCTCACAATTCAGACATTTTTCTTTCAGTTCTGAGTTTAAACTGCATCTCACAGTCAAAATTGTGAGTCACGATTACTCCCCCCACCATAATTATGAGAAAAATAACAATTAAACCCATATTAATAAATCAACACTGAGAAAACTATTAACAGACATCTATTATTCTTTCTTCAATTATAAAAACACATAAAGCCAAGGCATCGTCCTGCTTGATACTTCAGTACAAATTCAATTCAGGAACTGAGTCACAATGTAATTAACATTCTCATTTTCATCCTCATATGCAGATGAACCGATCTAACGAGCGTTTGAGGTATTTCAGGCTCAGCTAAGGTTTGTGTGGCGTCAGTCTCACTTTTGAGGAACGGAAGCAGAAGGCTGTCGATTTGACGTCCGCTTTCTCCTTGTCCATTAGCAGGAGCCCTTGATCGTCCATCATGCTGAGATACTTTCCGGTGGTCACGTGACGCAACCGAAACGGCTGACCCCAGCGGATGTGACTGCCGCTCCACCTGCGCACAGCGAGAGGACAGGCTTCAGCTTACCCACAATGCACTGCATCACTGCCGAGTTCAGTCAGAGTGTAAAGACGATGAGTTAATAATGACTAAAATATCAAAATATCATCTTTTTCAAACAGTGAGCATCAGCTGACTTCAGGCGACTTGATATATAGTGCACATGATCGACTGTTAGGATGTTTTCATGATAAACAGCAGCTCAGAAATTTAACTTGAGGATCAGAAAAATGACGATATGCACACAATGATGTTGATTTGTAATTCAAAAGCAGAACGTAAACTGTGTTGGGCTCCTGCTCCAGTATTTGGCCCCAACCCCAAAATGCCACTTTGATAAAATGCTCCAACTTCAGCGTCCTGGATTATTTTTAGCATGTGAAGAGCAGAACGCAGAAGAGCCGATGTCCTGCAGTGTGTAATTAAAGGCTTCATGGGAACGCAAACGCGGCCGCTGCCGCTGCCAGAGGGGTCAAACGTGACGGAACACTTCAGAGCGACCCGCGATCGCTGTCCTAATGACATCAGCACTGCGGCATGATGGGATCTCAAAACATGGTATAACCGATCAGTCTGTGCTCTACAGGTTCATAAGGAGATAAATTACAGTAGGCTTTTCATCTCCATTTTCTAAGTGTGTGAATTTAAAATAGAACTAATAATCTGAAGAATCATATGACACTGAAGACTGGAGTAATGATGCCGAAAATTCAGCTTTGATCACAGAAATCAATTACATTTCAACAGATATTCACATAGAAAACAGCTATTTGGAATTCCAATAATGTTTCACAATATTTTTACCGTATTCTTGATCAAATAAATACAGCCTTGCTGAGCAGAAGAGACGTCTCTTAAAAACATTTGAAAAAATCCTAATTATTCAATACTTTTATAAAGAAATAAAATTAATGAAACAATAATGCAAGCTAATGGATTTGATTCATTGATGCCTTTTATTCATAAGTGGCCGAGCACGTGTCCCCGGTGTCACACTGAATGGTGTTTATTGCACTTTTCACCTGGTAGAACACAGCACAGAAATATAACTCAGTAATGGTGTTCTCATGTTCTCAAGTGTTCTTCATCAGCACTGAAGTACTGTGAGTGCATTAATCAGGACTCATTATCAGCACAGAACGATATCAGGTGGAAAACACTCATTAAACTCACGCGACTCGAAGCGTCTCGAGCCTCCAGAGGGATCTGGCGTGGATGGACACGGCTCCACCCTCATAATGGACCGTCCTGGAGGAGACAGAAACAACATTTGACATTTATGTCTCTTATTGGCATTCTACAGTTCATTTCTATTTTAATCAGAAAAGTGCAGAGCAGAATCACAAATGAAGCACAGATCAGCATCCATGGCAAGTCCAATACTTAAAAAAAACGTTCCCTTGCATTTGGTATTGATTTGATTTTATAATTAACAGCCATAATTGTTCTTACTGACAAATTAAGATAATTTTAGTCAAATTAATTAATTGAGCTATTAGATTTTAATAATTATTTTACTTACACAATTTTATAGGACTAAGAAAAAGCCCTCATGAAAGGTAAAAAGTGCCCTTGAACATCAACATGAGAAGACAAATATCCCTGATTATAATTTCTGACACTGGCACAGAGGAAGTCACTTTCTGCGCAGCACAAAACAAAAACCATCGCATTAAAACAGTCTGCTGAGACTCTCAAAGGCAGTTGAAGGTTGAGAAGCGGAGCTCAGATCGTAGATGTGGATCAAAAAAACTAAAAATACACACAATGATTATTAAGACAGCATCATTTATCACAACGTCTCGTCCTGACGGTCTGTATCTGACCTCAAACTGCAGTCTGAGGATTACAATCAGCGTCTGGAACATGATGTGCGCTGGGAACGTTTCTGGTTCGACTGCTGCTGCTTTACAAACCAATGAGAGAAAAAGACACACACACACACACACACACACAAACAAACACAGTCCCACAGTGCAGCGCTGCACACAACACACACTTGCATAACACTTGTGCAAGAACATCTCTTATTCGAGTTAAAAGAGACGGATGGATAGAGAGAAATGTTCTTTGAATTCATGCATTCAAAAGCAGACGTGACACGCTCAAGGCCACCGGTGACGAGAAACACGGATAAAGAGAAAATCAAACCCTGACAGGAACAGACTTCAGCTTTAGGCGCCTATATGCGAAGCTGATGAGCTTAAACTCATACTAATGGTTTATACATTTCTATAACTTAAATCATGGCTTCAATTCCCAGGGAATGCAAGAACGGATCGAATGTAGACCGTGAATGCAATGCAAATTATGGATACTCATAATCACAACATATGCTCTCATAATCACAGTATATACTCACATAATCACCTCAGAAGCTCGTCTAACCACTTCACACTATATTTAGCTTTCACTGTTTTTGTAATGTTTAAGTGTCTGTTGAAGAACTTCAGTGATTTTTGAAGGGATCTGGACCTCATTCTGTCTTTTCTGGGTTAAGTAGTTTGCGGTAGCGAGAGGAACAGGGTAACATATTTCTGTCCGTGTTTGATGTCCCACAGAGGACAGGTGTTTCTGTAATTACAGCAGCACACATACAGCCACACCAGATCTCATTCTGTCTCATAGAACCTCACGACCAGACCCCGAGAGACTCTCATCCGAGCCTCTGTTTCTACTGAAGAACGAGTGAACGTCCTACTTCAGCATCAGGAGAACTAACGGCGTGTTTCGAGAGAGAGAAACTGGAGTACGATGTTAAAAGGCTCATATTCTGCACGTCTTCATCTCATTTAGCTAGTCAAGTTGTCATCATGGAGTTCTCGTGATTACTTTCATTATCAGGACGTTCAGACTGCAGGATCTTCTCACCTTGATCTACACAGAACTTTACATTTGTCCTCTTTAAGATCCTTTAGATACAAGCACAAATGTATATCCAGACCTCAGAGCTCTTCACGTGGACGCCAGCAACATCCAACCACAGCGGTTGACCTCAGAAGATGAACACATCACACTGAAATCCTCAGAGAGCTGAAACGCTCCACACTACAACCATGCAAGAGTGTTTAATCAACCTCAACACACACTACTGACCATCAGACCATCACAGGTCCAGAAGAACCAGATACACACAACACAACATCTCCACAGCGCTTCTCAACTGCTTTTGCCCGCAGCAATAGTTTCTGTAAAACAGATTTCAAATCCAGAAGTTTTAAGAGCTGAATGTTCCTCAGGATTCCTGCTTTTTTTAAACCAATAAATCTGCATGACCTTTCCAATTTTCTCGGTAAGTATTCAGTTGTTGAGAGGCTGAATTGAAATAAGATTGATATTTCTGTCATTTTAGCTGATTTTAATGCTTGTTTTTTTAACAATTTAAATAATTTCAGGTCATCTTGAGTCCCCTAGTGGACCCCGGATCCCTGGTTGAGGACCATTGAGCCACAGGAACAGAAAGCAGCAGCCCAAATTTAAGGTGTCAGCAAGCAAACGTCCCCTAAAAGGAGCAGATCACCAAACATGATCACTGTGTCATCATTGGACAGCATCAGTGCTCATTCACTCCGAATGTACAGAGAAACAGCAGCTAGAACATTCTGCTAAGCACCTCTTCTAAGGATCTACACACTGCAAAAAATGCTTTTCTTACTTAGATTTGTTGTCTTGTTTCCAGCCAAAATATCTAAAAATTCTTAAATCGAAGGATTTTCTAGAAAAGCAAAAATGATTGTCTTCTTTTCCGAAAAAAAAAGTCGAAATTAAGTGAGTTTTATATCAGTGAACGCCACTGAATCAGAAAGTAGACGTGTCTGAATCCTGACCTGCGCTGTTCCTCTCCGTGTTCTCCTGACGGGACGGTCAAACACTCGTCCATGTGACCGTGCAGCAGCCGCAGAACATCTCCACCAATCAGAAAGCCTGAAACACATGGTGCACAGAGTAAATGAACAGAAAGTGGAATGTAGCGTGACATCTTCTCAGTCAAGTTTTTATGCACACACTGACTCACCCTGAGCCACTTCACTGCCGGAGCAGATCGGAGCCACGCTCCACAGCGTCTGCTGGAAAGCCGCGTCCACGTGCAAACTTCCATTACCATACGACAAGTGCTGGAACAGAGAGACGCCCTCAGATTCACCCACTTGTTTTTGACAGGTTCTAGCTGACGTGCAGCTATCAGCTGAGTCTAGTAAAACTCACCAGGTATCGTTCAGACGACACGCTGACCAGGATGAGATCATCACCCACTCGCACCTTCTCACCCTCTGACCTCTGCTTGGACGCCGGGTGGATGGTCCACCAACACGCCTCACCTGCACACACACAAACAGAATAAGTCATTATAAATCAACATATCATTTACAATCAAAAACTAATTAAAATGACAAAAACACAATAAAATAACACAAACTAAAACTAACATAAAAATCTAATTCTAAATATAAACAAAAATTATAACAGCATCTCAATGATACTAAAATAACTAAAAAAGCCAAAAATCTCTCAATGGTCCAAAAAACAGGGCTCATTCTCACTGTTTTTATTTCTTTATTCTGATTTTGTGATGAAATATGACCAGCACATGTTCCTGCAAAACATCCAGTAACATCCTGTAAACCGGAAGTGACATCACCTGTCGTGTCTTCCTGAAGCCCCACGTCAAATGCCAACTTGTCGGTGGATGAGCGAGCCGTAGAGAGACAGCACAGATACTGGAGAGAGAAATACACCAACACGTGAATCTCACACACACACACTCAAACGTGATGTGTCGTCAGAAAAACACACACCATGCCGCTGTAGGAGTGTCTCAGTAAGACCGCGTGACCGTAGAGCAGCGTCCGGTGACCTCCGCCCTGCGCCGTCTGAAACACACACACACACACACACACACACGACTGTTCAATGAATGTGATTCATAATCAATATAACACTCATTAGCTTCACTGACAGCAGAATCACAAAACGACCCTAAACAGACACAAATATATAAAGTATATTTAAATATATAAAATATGTATAAAAATATAAATATCAAAATATACATTAAAACATTTCTATATATAAAACATATATATGTGTGTGTGTGTGTGTGTGTAGGTTTTTTTTTTATATTTATTTAAAATAAATATTTATTTTTGTATTTAGGGTATTTTAAAATATCTATCAATTTATTTAAATGATTGTTATACATAGATTTTGTGTAAAATTTTAAAATCACATAATGCATACCTTCATTTTAAAACCATTTTAATTTAAATATTTATTTTAAAGTACCCTGCTATTTTTTTTAGGAAACTAAAACTTCTGTTTCAAAACAATCGTTTTGCATATAAACGGACACAACAAACAGCAATATACACGCCATAACGAAACATGAATAATCCTGATACATCAGACGAGTCTAAATGTGTTTGAGTGTTTTTCCATAGTGAGGCTGATGTTCCTGGGAATCAGCACTTCCTGTGTGTGTGTGTGTGTGTGTGTGTGTGTGTGTGTGTGTGTTAATGGCTCTCTTAAGGCCGTGTGTGTGTGTATCAGGTAATGGCTGCAGTAATGCTTCAGGACAGGAAGAACAGGACCTTTATTTTCTCATTACACTCACTCCAGTGCTCGCTCTCGTCTCAGAGGAATTAGCTCACTGTACAGCTGCATTACATTACACTACATCACATGACTGCAGGACGCACAACAACGACACAGACACACACACATGGACTCCTACCTTCATCATGAATTTCTGTGGCCAATAAGAGGAAAAAAGACATTGTTAATCACACAAGAAATCCAGATGAGATCAGAATCTAGAGCTCACGATGCGATCATCATCACACTAACATACTACTGTATGATCTGCAGTATGCAGCATGTACACTGTGCACTGGATGCATGGAACGATCTACAACATCACATTCTGCTTCCCACAATGCAATGTGCTCAACTAGACTTTTCCAGTGTGATCTATTTTCCTGACTGATTTGATTTATGAATGCAAACAAATGTTTTCATCTCAAGGTAACTGGATGTCGCTTACTGATGAGGTCATGTGACAGTGTGGTTACATACTGCATACTGTATCGCTCACTGTTGGGAACAGTCAGTGTTCAGTGTATACTGTGCAGCACTGTCAGTCACATGATCTCTTCCTGTCTAAGCGGGCAGCACTTTGCTGTACCGTCCGGCTGAAGAAGTGTGGCTACCGATGAGCTCAGACATGCAGAGGTCAGAGATCAACGATCAGACTGACCGCAGATCAATGCAGATCATCCAATATGATTGTTCAGGAAAATCACGTTCCTCTGTTGACAAATAAAGCTCTCAAACACAAATCTAAATGAACAGGTGATGCAAGAAAGTGAGCAAACTCTATAGTTACTGGAATATCTAACCATTCTTCAAATCAAGATACATTTACTGTAGATCCACAATAACATTAGATAAAAAGATTTGCTTTCTTTTTTTCTGATTTTTTTTAAACATATTATTCCAGTAGCTGTATGTTGATTCATGAATGTTTAGATGTTTGTACTAGAAAACAAGACAAACACAATGAGGAGGAGCATCATGTCTGCAAACCCACACGACTCATGATCTTCAGTCAAGCACAAACCGAGCATGAAACGAGCAGCATGAACATTTTGCTAAATCTGTCCTTCAGTGTTTCAAAGAAGACTGAACATCAAATGGTTTTGTTTCTCATCTCAGTCTGATCTGTTCCTTAAATAAAGGCAGAACCCAAACAATCAAAAGAAAAGATGGGTGTGAAATTATGACAACAAGAGTCACAATAAGTGCTGAATGTCTGGATCCCGTGCTGTTAGACATGAGAAACATGCTGATCTCAGATCAGGAGCACAGCACGCATGCAGCAGATGAGAGTGTGTGAGTGTGTGTGTGTGAATCCACGTACCCATTTCTCCATGTCTATGAGCTGTGGAGTGATGGACACACAACATAAAGAAAGGAAAGGAAACGTCATGCTTCCATCATCATGAAGAAACACATCAGACTCCTTCATTTCAGCAGAGGATGATGGGATTTCTAGTTGAATCTTTGAGTTTCCTGTTTCTTCATTCAATTAATATTGTGGAACAAGCAGAATTAAATGTTCATTTGATTCGGGTGAATCTGTGTCACATTCACATAAAAATCACTAGAAAAAAAAACTATTCTATAAAAAAAACTATTCTAATTCTGTATAAAGGAAACATTCATATAATACACCCATAGGGTCTTCAGAGGTCAAAGGTCACCCTCTGCTCATGAATGAACGGAGCCATGATGTGGATGTTTTATTGAAATGCTGTTTTGTTTTTAGTCACAAAAACAAAAGCTAAAACATCATTTCCTGCAGCATGATCACACGGTTAGTGAGTCAGATCAATTATTAGATCATTAATAAATGAGTCACAGCTGGAATGAGAAAGAAACAGAGAGCAGATCGTAGAAGAGCCTCATACTGACCTCAGATCACACACAACGCATAAACATGATCACAACACATGTTTGGCAGAGTCATCACTCAATGAAAGCATCAAACTCCAGAAAGGATGAAAAACACCAAAGTGTCATAACAGTTGGCTTTTTTAACGTTTTTGAAGGCAAAATCAGCTAATGTGACCATTACTGATCGCTAGTGACCCCCTACCTAAAGTAGCAAGACATCTATATATGTACATTTTTTTCAGAAAAAATCATGCTGAATGATGAGAAAAATATTGTCAAATTTTAAGCTACATTGTACTTTCTAACTAAAATCTGTATTAATCCTGACTGAGATCTGAAAACTTTTAATTTTAATTTCAGTTTGTTTCTCATAAAAACATCACATGACTTTATGATAAGATGCTTGGTCTAATGTGGACTATGTGTATGATACTTTATGGTGTTTTTGTCTGTTCTGGAGTTTGATTATCGCTGAACTGCTAGTGAAAGAGCAGTGGTGAGTAAATCATGACAGATTCAGTATTTTTTTTGGCTCAATTATTTGTTGCTGTGATCATGAATCAGTCAGAAGGCTCTATCAAACACAAATATAAATGGCAGAGGTGTTTATTTCCTACAGTATATCTGCTGGAGCTGATCCGCACGTCTCAGATGTTGATATGGATGTTAGTTTGATGTTCATGAGGAGTCGAACAGCAGCGCTGCACTTATATAACTGAACACATGAGTGAACGGAGACTGAACCTCCACATACTGACACTGTGTGTGTGTGTGTGTGTGTGTGTGTTTTGGTGCAGTCTGCCCAGCCCTCTCTCTCTCTCTCTCACACACACACACACACTCCACCCATCAGTTCTGAAGCTTCACCGCAGTGTGTAGGACTAAACTCTCTATCGCCGCGCATCAGACTTCTATAAATGAGATTTACATCACATCCTCCGAGCGCCTGCAAGTGTGATCGTGCCAACTGGACCTGAAAGAGAACCGTCACCATTAAAGTGTGATTCAGAGCGAGCGGCGAGCAACGATTGGGTTTGATCTTCCCTTTTCCTCCTCCACATGTGACGCTTCTTCACACGCAGTGAGACACTTCTGCATTGGCAGGATCCGTCTGTCTTTCTCTCACACCCACTGCATCTCACTGCGCTCCTGCTACGCTCCTGCTACGCTCAGCATTTACTCCTCCAGATCTCCTCTTTTATCCTGCACTGCTCTACCTACAACACACACACACACACACACACACACACTCCACTGTGGCTGTAATTCAGGGTTGTTATTTATTTATTCCAGTGCAGCAACAGGAAGAGCAGAGAAGGGCGAAACTGATCAATTCACAGAAGCAAACGTGATTCTTCCTCGAACAACACTGATCCATCCACAAAAAATATTAATTAGACCATAAGCTTGTGATATATAGTGCCTAAAGTCACAGCTGAAGAGTGTTCGTCTAACACAGGGGTTCACAATCTGAGCTCATATAAAAAAGATAACAATTAATTCAATCATAAAAATGTCCATTTGAAACAAATAATTGAAAAATAAACAAATCAAAATGCTTCATATAAAAAGATAAAATATAAACATAAAAATAAATAATTGTGAAAAAAAAAATCAAATAAGACTTTTGCTTAGCTGCATGTCATGTGACCATTAAGATTTCTCAGAAAATCATGAACATGTGAAAGTGTGTTAAATTATTGAAATATTCATAGATATTCATAATATTCATATTTTCACTCAAGAAAAAGTTTGTGAATCCCTGATCAAACACAACACATACTAGAGCGACTGCATTCACTGTATGAATATAATTTATTATATATGAAATCTTACATTTAATATTAGGTTTCACTGAAAAATATTACAGTTAAAATGACAGCAACTTTGAAACTCTATATTAAAAGTGAATAAATGTGTTTATAAATGAATCGACCATACCAACAAGAACACTAAAATTTCAGCAATGAAACTGGAGATTCAAAAACTGAATCAAGAATCATCCTGGAATCATGACTCTTAAATCAAATCCAATAATGCTTTGCCTAAAAATAAGACAAACACCTCCGTCCACATCCCCATGTCACTTCCTGTGTGAGTCTCTGCTAACTGGCTGTAGACACACACTGAGAGGTTTGGAACAGATAATACGCCTGTGATCCAGAGTGAATCATGTGACTGGCCGACCTGACCGCATGAACCCGCCAACAACAGATCAAACGGAGGGCAGGTGAGTCAGAGCCGCCGCAGGACACACACACATACACAGACTCACTCACAAACACACACAGACACACCACTGACACACAAATACTCACATACACACACATTCTCCATTAGTCAACTACATTAGTTAATATGAACTAACATCAAAGAATACTTCTAAAACATTTATTAATCTTACTCAAAGGGATAGTTCACCCAAACACGAAAACTGTTCTCACTCTCGTGTTGTTCCAAACCTGCTGAACACAAAAGAAGGTATTTTAAAGAACGTTGGTAACCAAACAGTTGCCGGTAGCCATTGACTTTCATAGTAAGAAAAAACCATTTGGTTGCCAACATTCTTCAAAATATCTTCTTTTGTGTTTAACAGAAGAAAGAAACTCATACAGGTTTGGAACAACTTAAGGGAAAGTAAATGATGACAAAATGATCATTTGGGGTTGAACTATCACAATGTTAATTTTAACATTTACCAAAAGTTGTGTCTGTTCATATTATTTAACGAACCTGAACTAAAGCCTGGTATACACCACACAATTTTTGTCCAGATTTTCCGCCGATTTACAGTCTGGAGAAGCTGACGCCAGCTGCCGAAAGTCAGAGCCAGTCTGCAAATTTGAGCTGACAGATTCCATAGAAAATCGCATAGTGTATGATGGTCTCAGACTATGATTCCATTCAGTTGGAGGAGATCAAACATGTTCGATATTTTCAGCCGATTGTAGTCGATATTGTTTTTATTTGTCAAACGTCTCCTAGCAACATAAGTTTGTTGTGATCGGAACAACTTAAACGTCTGCTAGTGTGTGATCATCAGTCGCGTAGTGTATGTTGGCACTTTTCCTCTGCCACTATTTACAAAGTCGGTAAGTGTGTGATGGCTAGTGTTTTAAAAATCTTTTCAGATTTTAAAAGGCTTAACATGAACATGAGTTTTATTTTTAATAACTATGTTAACAAACATAAATCAATACTATACAAAAATGTATCGCTGATTGTTAGTTAATAATATTAGTTAATGCATTAATTAACGGTAACTAACGTCACCTTACTGTAATGTATTATCGACTAAACAGAATTACAGAATTACATATTTAGCCTAAATAAAGCTAACTGTCAAGTTTGGAAGCAAATGTTCCTTTGTTAATGCTGACAAACTTATACTTCAAATAAAATTATTGATGAGTTTTTAATATAATAATTTAATATCATCATTTTACACTACCACATTCTTATTCTAGGTGAATAGATAAACTTAAATTTGTGTTTCTATGACAAAAAGCATGTATGTGTTGCATTGACGCTGTAAAAACATTAATGGGACAGTGAAGTGAGTGTGCTGTATTCAGACAGCAGAGTGATGCTGCATTGATGCTTCTGTCTCTATGGCAACTGAGTGACATCAAATCAGCGCTCAATCATTGTGAAACGGCTCGTGACACCCTGCACTCGTGCGACTGACAGACGCGTGATCAGCGGCGTGGGGAAATCTGCATTACGATCTGCAGACGGCTGCGTTATCAGGACAGAACGCCTCTTTGATATAGAGATCAACACTTCCGCGAGCCAAAATCACATCTAAACCGATGGACGCTATTAAGACATGATCACCATTTATTTCATCTCATCTCAGTCAATCACATGTACAGTGAATATAGGTATTTTATTGCATATATATTTTTCAGTCTTTGTGTCAGGGCTAATTCTGTGTGTTCACTTCATTTTCACATTCATGATGTTCAATCACTCTTGAGCATAACACACTGACAGCATTTCTCATCTCCATCCATTATTGGTGAATCAATCACCTGTCAAACGTCATAACGGTGAGGGTTTTATGGGAGTAGCTCTTAATTTATTATTTTCCTGCTTCAGTCAGATGTTTATGGCTTTGGTTGAGCGTGTGTGTGTGCGGACGTCCCAGTGAAAGCTTGACATAAGCAGCACTCACCCCTTCCGCTCGCTCCTCTGTGTTGGCCAGCATCTCCTGCAGCGCTCGCACAGACAGCGACTGCTCCAGCACAAACGTGCATATGGACAGATCTGGAGGAACGTTCTGGAAAGACACATCATTCAGCTCAGCTCATGTTTACCTCTTGTATTATGCTCAAATTCACTGCATTCAATGCAGTGTACATTACTTTGGATAACATATCTGTCAAATGCATACATCTAAACATAAATACCCTCAAGAGGGAAGTTGAGATCCTGACATGCTGACTAAAAGGTTGCAGGTTGAAAAACTCCACGGGTCTATGTGCTTCAGTTAGGGTTAGAGCTGAAATCAGCTGGCTAGATTTGTGTGAGTTTCCCAAGCAGATAAATGTAGCTTGTATTTGCATGTTATGATCAGTGTGAAAGTGAGTGAGAAACATTATTTTTAGCAATCTGAGGACAGAATGAGTCAAATGAGGCCAGTGCCATAAGAAACATGATGATTTGAGCTCCTCAGACAGACCTGAGCAATCAAACAGAATTACAGCTCCCTCTCATCTCATGAGGAGTCTTTATGAGAGTGATGATTAAATGATTCACAGCCTCAGCAGACTCACTGATGATTCATTCAGCTTCATACTGAACGATCAATCCTGATCCACAATGTGTTTGAATACATTTTACCTACTAAAAAGCCATAATCTTTTTTAGAATACCTTCTCTTCTAAAAAAAAATGTATTCCAGTGAAATCAAATGTATTTGTAATATAATATAATTTTTTTCTTGATTTTAAACTGTGTAAAATAATCATTTGTGACACTCATGTTTCTGGAATGTCAAAGGTTTTGTAGTGTTCTTCATTGTCAGAGTTTATGGAGTTTTGCTGATGCAGTGAAATAATGATGTGTCTGAATCAAACGCCATCCAACAGAAATACTTGATTACCATTAGAGTGTTGCTGGGATATAACATACATCATTAGTGAAGATGTGAGACAGGTGACCTGTACCTTTGAGTTGGACGTGGACTCGAGGAAACAGAGTCTGTTCCCGAAGCCCTCGGCCGCCAGACAGAGCTTCTGCTGCTCCTTATGGACCATGGCGGAGCACTGGAGGACCACCTCATCATCCTGAAACAAACACACATCAGACAGAACGTCACACGTCAACACCACACACCGACCGTCATCTGCAGCAGAGATTCCCAAACTGAGCTACATCAGGAGATGCAGGGGTTTGTCAGTTAGTGAAAAACTTAATAACGCATTAAATCATAAAATTATCAATGTATAACAAATAAACGTGAAACAAAAAGAATCAAAATAAACCACACACTAAAATAGACAAAACAACAAATGAAAGTACATTTTTAAAAAACAAAATAACACCTCATTAAAAAGATATTCTATTTGAAACATAAGTAAAATAATAAAGATTAAATATGTGACCCTGGAAAACAAAACTAGTCATAAGGGTCAATTTTTCGAAATTAAGATTTATACATAATTTAAAAGCTAAATAAATAAGCTTTCCATTGATGTATGATTTGTTAGAACAATATTTAAGATACAACTGTTTGAAAATCTTTAATCTGAGCATGCAAAAAAATAAAATTATTGAGAAAATCGCCTTGTTGTCCAAATAAAGTTCTTGACGATGCATATTACTAATAATTTTTTTTTATATATATATTTACAGTGGGAAATTTACAAAATATCTTCATGGAACATGACCTTTACTTAATATCCTAATGATTTGTGGCATAAAAGAAAAATCAATCATTTTGACCCACACAATGTATTTTTGGCTATTGCTGCAAATATACCTGTGATACTTATGACTGGTTTTGTGGTCCAGGGTCACACATATAAAATATTTTATTTTAAATGAAATTGAAACAATATTTGAAAATATAAATAATCTAAATAAAACAGTAAAAAAATATTAAATATTGTATTTGATATAAAAACAGAAAAAATAAAGCACTTATTAAAAATACGTTTTGTTAACAATAACATATTTGATTTGCTGCACGTCATGTGAACATTAACTGACATCAGAGAACTGTGAACATGTGAATGTGTTGTTAAAGTGAATTATCTTAAAATCTCAGGTGGCTCTTAAGAAAATATTTTTCACTGACAGCACAGTTTGGGAATCACTGCTCTAAACAATAATTGTAATGCCAAAGAGGATTTTCGTATCAAAGCACACATTCTCTCAGACGAACGAGTGAAATCGCTCTGTAGATGTTATGTATGTTCTGGAATAATCTAAATGACTGATGATCCTCAGAGCTTCAGAAGGGTCACAGATACTCCGATGAAGCGCTGCAGCTCTAAATGTGCTTCTGAATGTCCTCCTACACACACTGATGGATGTGGAGCGCATGCGCATGTGTGCTTGTGTGTGTGAATGCGGGGGCTCCATGTCCGCCTCCGCCAGGAAACCCCTCCGCATTTCCCCCGTAAACCGTGTGTGTGTGAGACATGAGCTGAAATACAAGCAGTGCAAACGTAGCTCAGCTGTAGCCTGATGTCACAGGAGCTGCATGTGTGTGTGTGAGATGTGTTCATTATCTGCAGCACTTCCTGAACGGCGACATCACAGAGAAGAGCCAACACACACGAGACACTGCAAGAGAACTTCACAACATGCCACTGCAGATACAGGCAGCACTGCGGGAGAATAGCACACGCTTGTGTGTGTGTGTGTGTGTGTGTGTGAGAGTGTGTGAGACGGGTTCCTCTGCAGGAGACAGACAGAGAGTCTCTTTTATCTACACCGCTTTATACACACAATATCCATAACATCATCATCAGAGATTCAGTCAAGTTAAAACATGACTGCATGAACACATGCACAAACACACACACACACACACACACACACACACACTCTTCATCTTCAAAGTCACAGAAGATTCAATGACATCAGACATCACAAAACATTAACAAAATTCCCTGAGACTTGTGCGGCTGCAGACGGACAGAACTAAACATATGTGTCATCATATATTAAATATATATAACCTTCATCAGTGTCAGGTGAGCGTCTCTGATGTTCAGAGTGATTGATTACAGCTCCAGTAATAAACATATAAACAGATCAATCATCCGTCACACTCCGTCTCACACAATCCTTCATCAATCACCGTCTAACGGTTTCATCATCTTCATCTCTGACACTGACATTACAAATACAATAACTCAGATATCATACAAGACAATAAACTCTATTATCTTTATATCAAAACAAAACTAATCAACTCCATGAAAACTTTTTAAGGAGAAGAGTTATTACAACATCTACAGCAGATAAAGCATCAGTACTGTAGGACATTTTCTTATACGCTACCATTAAAATACATTAAGTTATTTATTTATTTATTATACATGTATCTACATGATTTGACCTCTTTCTTCTCTAGATCTGTATCTGTATAAGCCACAAAAACACACACAGGTCAGTCGACCACAATAAATCAATAAACAAGCATGAGTACTGCAGCAGCTGATACAGCAAGAGCACACGCACACACACACACACATATGCACACAACACTTTTACAATGGAGGCTAATCCTATTACATTAAGATGGAGTAACCTTGATATGCGTGTGTGTATATGTTTGCATGTTTGTGTGTTAATGGAAAGTGTGTTAATCTGATCAGTCTGTGTGTGTTTGTGTTGCATATCATAGACATCTTCCTTCCATAGACATGTTTTTCTTTAAGTTATCTATAAACACCACAAACAAATGCAAACACTCAAGGTGTTGATACACGGGGCAACTTTTTGAGCAATGCTGCTGTCAACAGGCAACCAGGTGAGACACAGGGCCCACGACCAATTTAAACAAACCAGATAGAAATTTGTTGGCCATTCTCAATGACAAAGTGCCCAAGCAAAATCGCTCTGCAACATCGCTCAATAAAGTTGCCCCGTGTATCATCACCTTACCACACACACACACACACACACACGCTTTATTACAATTAAAGCACACGGTTTACTGCACATCATTCACATATGTATATCATTTGCACAAGTGTGCTGTTGAGTAGCAGATCATCACATGCCCGTGGCAATACAACACATCTGTGACATAATAGAGCATCGCTGCACACATCACAATACAATGAACACACGACTAACATCACAACACATGACCACTGGCCATTCACACACACACACACGTCTGGTCAGCTATCCTTGTAGGGACTCTCCATAGGCGTAATGGTTTTTATACTGTACAAAGCATATTTTATATCAACCTACACCTAAACCTACCCATTACAGGAAACTTTCTGCATTAAAAAAAAAAAAAAAAAAAAAAGTAATTTTGTATGATTTATGAGCTTTTGTACCCATGGGGACCTCAATTTTTTTCAACTACTTGATTCTCTATAATGTCGCAATATATAACTATAATATTGTCCAGCTCTAATCTAATCAATGCGAGTATATGATATGAAGCTATTAAGATATTATAAACACTGCGATAGTATAAACACTTTATTATAAACATTGTAATGTTCTGTAAAGCTGTTTTAAAACAATCTGTATTGTACAAAGTACTATAGAAATAAATGTGACTTAAGTGTTCCACTGATACTGGCTTAATTGATGTTATTGATCAAATATTCACTGTTAACGATAACGTCACAAATTAAACTAAAAATAAATAAATAACAAAAACACTAATGAATTCCTTGAGTTGTTTAGTGTCCTGATCGATTATGAAACGTGTGACAATCAATGTACAGCATGACACATCTGTGTGTCATATCTGACTATAACAAGAGTAAATAGAGATGTGTGTGTGTGTGTGTGTGTGTGTGTGTGTTGATGCTGCTGGAGGCTACTAGCATTTGTTTTCTGCAAAACGACAACAGGCAGATGGAGCCACATACAATATTAATGAAGACCTCACTCACAATGTGTGTGTGTTCTTGTGTATGTTTATCTGCTGCTGCTGCTGATACTGTGTGTGTGTGTGTGTGTGTTATTAAGTGGCTCCTCCAGATATAAATGCTGTAACTGTGAACGAAGCCTTTAATCAAGTTAAGCAGTGGAGCGATGGAGAAACGCCGGCACACAGGAAACAAATCTATTCTGATGAGAAATATCACCATTAACACACACACTCACACACAGGGGATACATGCCTGTAAATAACACACAAAACAAGTGATTGCACACCTGTGATGCTTCATGGCATGATGGGTATTTGCATAGCACATGAGTGTCAATTTAGATACTGCCCCTTTAAGAGCTTCAGAAAATGAGACAGGCAGTTCATATGCATTTACAGTATCTGTGTGTGTGTGTGTGTGTGTGTGTAGCTGCATGTCGCATAAGAGGAACAAACTGCACAGATGGCAACACACACACACATACACACTACCTCCCTCACAGTCTCAGCAGAGAGCAACACACACACACACACACACCTCCTGTCACATGATCTCTGTTTGGGTCGACATGCACATTCACAAATGCTACTAGATAGAGCGCTCTAATAAGCACACACACGTCAGCAGAACTCTCTATCATATGTCAGTGTGATCACTGCGTAACGTCGGCCGCCTCATCATGAGTTTAAACACACCAGCCACAGCTGGAGCTCATATGTGACGCGTGTGCAGGTCGTGACCATCACGTGTTCCCGGAGATCCTGCTGATAACCTTGAACACGTAAGAACAGCCTGACGTATACATGGACAGGTGGGCTCATTTCATGTTTTTTTTTAATAATGGACATCCAACATGAAATTAATCAGTGGTCCACAACATACATACATGTGATATGACTGAATGTGAAGACACATAGACAGTAAACTAATCCACAACTATAAACTAATGGACTATTATAAATATTAAAAAAGGTTTATTTCTAGACCCTTCTCTACTGTGTAATTAGCTGCAAACCCCCACCTGATCTTCTGAGACCATCAAAATGTCCACATAGCAGCTGAAGACACAATAGAAACACTTCACTAATCCACAACATTAAAACAAGACACACCAAAATAAAAATAATTTGCCCTTTTGCTCTATGTTTGCTTACTAATTTAGATGATCCTTGAACTTGCATTGCATTCTCTAGATATTGCTGTCTACTGTTTTGACAAACTGTTTGCACATGGAAGTATGTCAATAAACACTGCACACGAGACACATGTGGACTACTGCTGATACACAGACTGAACACAGACAGTCCTGTTACCTGTCTAAAACCCAGAGACAGACAGACAGACAGACAGAGATCTGGCAGACGAGACTGAACTGCATTGCAGATAGTGTGATGGGTGTGTCACTGTCTGCTGGACAATGAGAGGACAAACACACACATATACAGTACATACATATTCACTCCAGCGTTCAAACCTTCCACACATCCCTACATTGATCAGAAGTGACATTAAATACACGTATAATATTTCTATTTCAGAAGATTTCCATTTCAAACAATTATTACAAATTCAAAGAATCCTGAAAAATAAAAATAAAAAAACATCACACTTTCCACAAAAATATTGTGCAGCACAACTGTTTTCAACATTGCTAATAATCATAAATGTCAGCAAATCAGCATATTAGAATGATTTCTGGAGTAATCTGAAAATTCAGATTTGACAACAGAAATAAATTACATTTTAACTGATATTCACATAGAAAACATTTATTTTAAATTGCAAAAATATTTCACAATGTTACTGTTTTTACTGTATTTTTTGATTAAATAAATACAGCCCTTGTGAGCAGAAGAGACTTGTTTCAAAAACATTAAAAAAAAAATTAAAAAAAAGACTTTTGAATGGTTAGTGTATATGTACACTAGGGCTGGGTAAAAAAAAAAAAAAAGGATTTCTTGATTTTAAATTCATTCTCACTTTTCCAAAACAATATTGATTCTTAAATCCCAAGAATTGATTAGTCCAGCCAGTTTTCAGTTAATGAACAGAACGTTGTAGCATTTCTCCTATCCAACAAATCACAATAACCTTTTGAAATAAAACAAAGTCTCAAGTTTCAAAAGAATAAATTGTTAGGTTAGGGTTAAGAGGGTTAACCTTAAACCTAACAGCGCCAAAATGCTATCTTCTTTTGAAACTTGAGACGTTGTTTTACTTGTTTTACTTTGTTTGTTGTAACAACGGACTCTCGTGTATATTTTACAGCATTACTTGAGATTGATTTTATTTCCTTGAGAAAATTTGCCAGTATCTGATACAGTATACTTACAAAATAATTTAACAAACTGAATCGCAAATTTGAGTCAAAAAAATCATACAAAATGTGAAATTTGTGTTAAAACCCAGCCCTAATATACACACACACACAGTGACCCCGGTCTATCAAACACACACAGTAAGTGCGCTGCTGTGATCAGGTGTTCAGTCTGCTGTGTTCAGATGAGCAGTGCTGCTATAATCCATGTAACAGAGCTCAGATCAAATCCAGATTATCTGAACCTGCTGTAATCTCTCACAGACAGCTACGCAGCTAATAAACACCCATATAAACATCCTGTGATCATCACAAACACACACAGTTACACAGATAACACCGCAAACCATGTGGTTCTCACACAAGATGATGACATCCACATATTTATACGTAACGGGTCAATAATCCAACACCACATCATCTTAACAATCATTCATTTGGACTAATTATGACTGTTTATCCCCTGATTATTCCCGGAATTTAGTTCAGTACTGTCACGCTAATTAACAGCCATTCAAACAGATTTCATTTTGCCAAATGACACCACAAAATGTTACAATATTAGAGAAACATTAATGTAAATGAATAAATCAACAAACAAAATAAACAGAAATTACTGAATTGTTTCAAAAGATTGAAATCTGAATGTACTGACTACATAATATCTTGAGTTTGGGAAAAAAGTCCTCTTCCATTAAAACATATAAAATTAAGGTTGATTATTAAATATAGACCTAATGTGAAATATATTGATGAAATGCAAATGTTTATTCATCTCTAATGTTGGTAAACACTCTATTTTTTGTGTGCATGAATAGGTTTATGGGTAATTCATACAGAAACATGAAATATATAGAATAAAAACTAAACTGACAGCAGTTATATGAACTCCATTCAATTTTAGACTTTTAGACTTTGACTTTAGAGATTCTACTTTTCAGATTTAATAAAATAACACCCTGATGTCTTGATTCAAATTCAGGAATTAAACTGAAAATTAAAAGGTTCTGAACACTGATTATGAGTGTGTGTGTGTGTGTTCCCTTTGTGCCCCACTGCACCAATACAGCGCATCATTCACACTTGAAAATTAGTGTCTCAGCACACACAAACACGGCTGCTCTGAACAACAGCTTTAGATCACATGAGTCACCACATCTGAACCCTAAACTCAACAGACAGCTCAGCTAGTCACTAGTGCTCTCACAGCGCCTTAACAACTGAACATCATGTGTTAGCAACCACTCAGAGGACCTTAGGAACCGCCTAGCAACACCCTGGATACCAGCCACCACACTCAAAACAAAAAAACAAAAAAAAACACAAAATGATCAACATACAAATAAAACAAATGTTTCCTTTGCTGCTGTTATTTCCAGATGCTGTCATTGATTATGCTTACATGCTTGCTCAGATTATATCATTTTATCCACCAACTTTTTATGAACATTTTCACAAAAAGTCTCAAACACTGGTCACCTTCAAAATGTCTGACAACACTGAAAAGAGTCAGGCAATCTTACTGATAATAATTAATATAAAAACAAATAGTATTATATAAATATCAATAAATAAAGCAATAAAACAATGTTATTTTTGTTTGAATAATTTTAACCAACTATTTTAATAATCCTAGTAATAAAAATCTGTGTTGCTGTCACTCTAGAAATGCATCGGTTTATTTTCTATCTAGCCTACAGCTAAGCATCTGTTCGTCCCATCATTCCTAGCGGTCTGAGCATCAGCATATATCTCTGTTCAGTGATTTTTTGGAATAAGGTGCTTAAACACACAACAGATTTCGCATTTCCCATTAATCCTGTCTTATTCCGGGAGTGGGATTCCAAAAATGAATCGGCCATTCAGATTTACATGACTCAACTCTAATCAGAATTCAGACTGATCATAATATTGATGTGCGTGCAATCACAAACACCGTGCTGCTTTCAGAACATTGATCTGTTCAAGCGACTTAACACTGACTCAATGCGAGTTTTAAACATGAGGGAGAACTGTGATTTTCAAGCCTGGGAAAGGTCACAGAAATGAATTAAATTTTAAGTCGGACAATTCAACGGTCAGCATGAATGTCTGTAGTTACACATCTGACTGACAGCAGAATCACAGACACTCGCATCTGATCAGTCCAAACACTGGGAATCAAATCATGCTCTACAGCCACGATCATACTCCAATACTCCGTCAGGAACTTTTTATGAGTGCGACAAAATTATTTTTAAAGGTCCTGCAATGCACAAAAGAGCAGAAAGCGTGTGGGAACTCTGTGCGGTAAAACCACGGTACTTCCTATGAGCAGGTGAGCGCAGCAGCTGTGTGGAGCATCTCTCAGGAGCAGCGCCTGACGCTCATTGAGTATTTTTGGACTCAAGTGCTTGAATCTCTATGAACACATGTAGGAGTGAGAGCGGAGTACTACACTATTACACAACACACACACACAATTGTCCTGTCATGATGGCTGCAGCTGAAGGGAAGCTTGTGTTTGGTTTCGGCATCCAGTCGACGACAGCAAACACACGCGGCACACAGAGGAAGAATCCTGCTCATAATCACATCAGCTCTGATCATCTCAGCATGTCTCATCATAATCAATGACAGTTTAATGCTCCTCCACCCATCCAGACACCTACTGACACAGTGATCATCATGGGCTGGTAGCATAAAAAAACTGAATCTAAACTAGTTTCCGTTTCCTCTCCAGGTCATGTCAGGCAGTTAATATGAAGCTCTGCAGAAGAAAGCAGAGCTCTAGTAGTAGATCCGTGACTGAGTCATTTCAGACATGTGATTCCTCTCAGCAGAAGAGAGCATGATCTTCTGCTGCTCAGTGTGGGTGGACGACGTTCAACCATCCACGCAGATCCAGCCAGAGTCTTTCTCTGGAAACACAGCTTCATCAAAAAGAAAGAAATCAAATCACATCCTGATCTCACTTCAGTGGTAAATGGGTCATTATTTATCATTTATTTATTCCCTAAGCTAAGCTCCACTTCTGATGTTATAACTATAACAATAACTAAGAACTATAATGATAACTACTGGACAACTCAATAACTAACAATGACTATGACCACAGTTCTAACCACAAAATAGTGAAAACTATAACAGTACCTATAGTGAGAGCTACAATAATAACTATAACTATACTACTGTGGTGATAACAATGACTTGAAATACCCTGGATAACAATAACACACTAATAACACACTATAACAATAACTACAACTATATGATCCACACCTGCAGACGATAACGTTCTGTTTATTATAAGCGCTGCAGTTTTGTCATGTGTCACTTTAAATGCTCAAGTTCTCAATAGATTCTGATTGGCTGTCAATGGAAAAAAAAAAATATTCTGAAAGAGGTTCCAATGATATTGCTCGTCTGTGTTGTTATAGTTATAGCTGTGGTGTAAACTTCACTATTTTCATTGAATTAGAAAGATTATTAAAACCTTACGGTTATAGTTATCAATATTGGTGTGAACAGGCCTTATTCTATTTTTTATGACCATATTCCAGCCTCAGATGAAGGAAACTGTACTGAGGTCCAGGGCAGCAGGACTTGTGGAGGTGACTGTGTGTGTGTGTGTTGAAAGCTTCAGAAGCTCTAGTTTGGCTGTAGGTTCACTATAAATAGTGTCTGCAGCGGTGCGGCGTGAAGTCACACCGTACCTCATTACTCACACCGTCCGCTGGCTTTATGTAGGCTGCTGTGACATTTGGGGGTCAAACTCTGAAGAACAACCACAAAGTTCTGCTACTTTCCACAAGAACTCAAGAACACAGAAGAAAGCAGGTCAGCTCTCACGCATAGTCTCTGTCCCGTTAAAGCTGCTGCCGCATTAGAGCTCGATGCTCAGATGGTCTGGAATAATTCATCCTGAAATCCAGGAGCGACATGGAACGTTCACAGAGACCAATTACTACCGTCAAAGTTGAGCTGCTGCTCTAATCCGGTTTGACTCCAGTAATCCGCTTTTAATGTGAAGACACAGGAAAAATCACTGACGCACACAGAGCAAAAGTTCTGAAATAAAGAGCTCAGAAAGATCAAACTAAACTCATGAAGACGGGCAGACTGAGACCATCTGAGACAGACTGAGACATTATTTCACTTGGCTCAGATAGTTTTGTCATTTTTATACCCATCATGTCGGCCTCTAGATGTATCTCAGCTGAAATGGTGCATCTGATCACTTAGGACAGTAGCAGCACCCTCTCCTCACAACACACCTGATGTGAGGAATCACTGAGTATGAGCATGAGTATGATAGTACTAGTGATGAGTGACTCAACAAACAGGAGTGGAGAGAATCTCCTCTGCTCGCTTCTTTTGGTGCACTAGAACACTCCCCACTGATCAATCAGATTACATAAGCACACTGCAGAGAGAGAGAGAGAGAGAGAGAGAGAGAGAGAGAGAGAGAGAGGCTACAGCAGCAACATCAGAAATGAAAAGAATATATAAGAGATTGAGATTTAAAAAATATTGAATGTTATGATGTTATATAACAAAAAATCTCTAACAAATATAAAAATAAATTATATATGCACTGCTGGTCAAATTGTTTAATTTTTTAAAAGTCTCTTCTGCTCACCATGGCTGCATTTGCTTGATCAAAAATACAGTAAAAACAACAATATTGTAAAATGTTATTACAATTTTAAACGTCTCTTTTCAATGTGAATATCTGTTCAGTCGTAATTGATTGCTGTAATCAGAGCTGAATCTTCAGCATCATCAGTCCAGTCTTCAGTGTCACATGATCCTTCAGAAGTAATTCTAATATGCTGATTTGCTGCTCAAGAAACATTTCTAAATATTATCAATACTGAAAACAGTTGGGCTGCCCAATATATTTTTGTGTTTCTTAATAAGAAAATATGTTTCACACTGAAGACTGGAGTAAAGATACTGACAATCCAGCTTTGATCACAGCAATAAATGACATTTTACAATATATTCAGGATACAGTTTTTTTTTTTTTACTGTATTTCTGATTAACTAAATGCAGCCTTGATGAGCAGAAGAGACTTCTTTCAGAAACATTCAACAGAGTCAGTTCTCCTGAAGTTCACAAGCTTTTAACTTTAACTACCAACATCATCCACTAACTAACCATAGTGTAAAATGTATTTGTGCATCTTTACTCATAGTAAATGACAATCAGCATTAAGTCTGGTCTGTGTTAGATGATCGTCTCATACGTGTGATTGTGGAATAAACGTGATTGGTCAACACACGTTCTGTCTGCATGCTAAAAGCTGATGAAACTGCCACTGATGTCGACTGATGGAGGGCTTTACAAACGAGGCCACTAACGGTGTCACCGCGCATTATTATGTCTGAGCCGCGTGAATGATGATGGACGGAGCGTTTAACAAACACGCCGCGGGAAAGACAAACGGCCAACGGCCGCTCATTAATAACCACCGGAGTCATTTTCATCGATACTGAACACGTCCATCTGAACTACACGCTTCTCTTCACGGAGAGCAAACACACTTCATCAGGCCAAACGGTGGAAACAGTCATCAGACTGTGTGTTTGGAGCAGGAAACCTTCACGAATGGTATAAAATGATAATTCATTAAGTTTTTCCTTAACGCTCAAATAAAAGTGCTCGAAGATCAACAGATGTCAATCAAACAGCAACTGTTTAGTGTCGTGTGAGTGCCTGTTTTCCACTTCCTGTCTGAAAAGGTCAGTGTGAGCAGCGCTCTGAATATCAGCTCATATCATTGGTTCATTCACAGCGGAAAGGTCACAGTCAAAGGCTTGTTCACTTCAAAGATAAACACACACACGTATACACACACACACACACACACACACACACAGTCCAGGTGAGTAGGCACTGGAGCTCACCTGCGACAGCAAACGTGTTTCAAAACCAGATTTTAAAGTGATTTCTGGGATATTACAGTGCATATTTCCTGACAACAACAATAATATTATGGTTTGTGACGAGCATCTCACCATTTCACATGAGAAAACCAAGTTTAACTGGACTTATCACTAAGAATGCACTTCTCAAAGTAATCATAATAATACAGTTTATGAAATTATTTTTAAAGAATATCACACAGGATTTCTTCCATGTTTTAATTTAAACAGTAATTCTCTGTGGTGCAGTGCTTTTTTGCCAAAAAATGAAAGGAAGCACTCAAATTTCATTTGATTACATTTTTAAATATTATATTGTTAATGTTTTATGCATTCATTTGATTATCATTGTTTCTGATCATAAATTTGTTTTAAATCATACAACACAGAACCCCAAAAAATTAAAACAGCTGAAAAAATAAACATTTCATATTTCATAGCTCTGTCTGTAATGAAACCCTCAGGATGTGTGTTTGGGGCAGTCTGGGCCCTCTGATCGGAATGCAGGCGGAGATCACCCAGAATGCAATGCTTCCACATGGACAGCACCTCACTGCTGGAAGAGACAGATGGGAGCTGATATCATCACACACACGCACACACACACACCTAGAAATGCAACAGCAAATCTGAAGCTCGCTTTTGTTACTGCAGCTGCATGAGTGTGTGTGTGTGTGTGTTTACACAGCATCTCTTAACACATCCTGTTATAGCACAAAGCCCATGCAATAACACACAAAGTCCATGCAATAATGCCTGCCATCCCACTCACACCTCACACACACACACACACACACACACAGCTGCATATGAGCTGGGGATGTTAATTTCATCAGTCACAGTGTAGCAGCAGCATCTGCCATTAATAAAAGTCAAGAGCCAATTGAACAGTCGACTCTTATTGGCCAAACGAGCGCGCCACTGCAGAGAACAAAGGATGCACGCATGCAGCGCCGCTGAACATCCACACACACTTCAGCTCTTCACAGGATGAACACATTCAGCGACTCTCATGAACGATCTTCACTGAATCTCAAAGGAACCGATTAGCTGGCTGCTCCAGCGATGACACTAGCAGCCGATCTGAGCTACAGTCCAGCTGGTTAACACAGACAAATTAACCAGCACAACAGTACAAACAACCCAATAGTTAACACTAGAGTCCGGTCAGATGACTGACTGACTGACAACTAATGGTCACATGACCAGGATGCAGGTAAACATCAAATATATCACTTTTTTTAAATTTTGTTGTATGTTGCTTTTATTTCAATTTTATTATTTTCAAATAGAATATTTAATTGTTTTATTTTGATTTGCTTTTATTTAGCAGTTATTTGTTTGTTTTATTCTGATCTCACAGCAGCAGTGAACACACACACACACACACACACTCTTGTGCTGTGCTCAAACACCAGCAGTACATCACAGTGACACCAGAGCGAGAAACTCTTTCTGTCTCTCTCTCTTTCTCTGTGTTTCGCTCTCTTAATTACACAGTAAATCAGACAGACCTGCAGTGACTCTATTAAACACACACACTCACAGCTCTCTCCCCACTGCACACTGGACGAGCAAACACACACACAACCTCTGATCTGATGGCTCGAGACCGACGCTAAAGCAGGTTTAATGTTCTGACGTATTACATCAATAATCACTCACAGTCGTGCTGCTGCTGCTGAATGTCGGTCATGTGATCACCTGCACTCACCCTACGGCCCAATTACAGCTCAGATAACATTTAGAACCACAGCATGACTGGGAGTGTGATGTTATGAATCACATCTAACTCTAACATCACACACTGTTCACCAGAGCTTCATTAACCAGCAGATTCACCACGGGACCGTGATAGTTATACCACAACGCTTAATAATTACCATATTGGTATTACACTCATACTACAAAACTTTTTGTTAGTGATGCGAATTACTAATGCTGCCGACCAGAGGAATGAACATATGTTAATTAGCCATAATGTAACATTTACATATATGCTAATTAGATTACTCTCACTGGGGTCAATTTAAAAAATCAAAGGAAGCATTTACGAAAACAGCTTCAAAAATCATAATCTTTAAACAACCAAAAACAAGCTATAGGAGTTCACTACAGAAATCACTAGAACTCTATATATAATTCACTATAGAGTTCACTACAGTATTCACTATTTAATTGACTATGGAATTCACTATAGTTCACTACAGAGTTCACTATAATGTTCACTACAAAAATCATTGTAGAGTTTACTATTAAGTTTACAATAATGTTCACTACAAAATTAACTACAGAATTCACTATAGATTCACTATAGAATGCTCTAGCAGCTCCCTGATAAAAACACACACATGTAGGCAAAATGAATAAAATCTTATATTAAGAACTAATTGATTTGCATTTATTTAATCACAGTAAAGATACATATCATGATACAGTAATCCGATCAGTAAAGCTGCTTTGAAGCGATCATGAAAACTGCTGCATAAATAAACCTGACTTGACTTGATAATCGAATTACTGACATGAAACAATATTAAATCCACGCACAGAGGCCGACATCTGCGATTGGCCGAAGCGGCTGGACAGGCGTCCATTCAGAGCGGCTCAACTCCACGTGGCCGCGGACGGTGAGGTCGTCTGCTCATGACACGACTGTTTGTTTTCAGGTCACACAGAAACTCTGAGCTCGACAGGAGAAGAGAGAGACAGAGACAGAGAGACAGACAGCGCCGCACTCCTCTGCTCATTTATCTTCTCTCTCGATTATGTAACAGGAGAATCTTATCAAATATTAATGTTGTGTGGAGAGAGATAGACAGAAGAGAGAAAGCAGGCATTTTGATGCTCTTGCTGCTGTTACAAAATCCCTTTCCCAGGTTACATTGCAAGACTCCAGTCTGTAAGATTACATCACAGCGTCGCACACCGTTCGCATGAGATGCGGCCATGTGCGGTTCATGATTCACCTCAAACGTAACAAAAATACTATATGATGCTTACAGAAACTCGCTTCAGATACAATCTGCTAAATGCAGAAATGTAACTGTAAGAAAATATTTTAGGACCAGTAAAAATGTCTGTATTGTAACATTAAACACTTGTTTCTGTTTCACCCTCATTACTATAGTCAGTTTCAGTGCTTTATTTCCGAGTTTGTCATTTTTGCATCAAAATTGATTCAATGATTCTCAGAGAAATCTAAAACCATATATATGATGCAAATGACTCATGGAGAAATTCAGTAGATTTTTTATAAAAATATGCACATATTAAATGCAGTACAACAATGGCATTATTTACCACGAAATATAAATAATTAAATAACATAAATAAAAATAATAATAATAAAAATTAAAAAAGCAATTACAATGTGTAAAATATGAAATACGACAGCAAAATACTGTCACAATGCAAAAAATTATGCTAAAACAGGTTTTCTTTCTATGTTCGTTATTCCAGAGGTGAATATGATCCAGACATGTGCTGGCAGGTTTCCTGGGATGCAGCTCTTCAGACGCATCGTCATATCCAGCACATGCCATTACAGTGATCTGAGTGTGTTCACACATACACACACACACACACACACACACACACAGAGTCCCATCTAACCTGCACTGCATTGAGCTGTAAGGGTGGAGGAGGGAATCAATGCCGTTTTCAACATGTAATGCTTGCTAATGATTTTCTGCTGCTGTGTTTACTGAAGGCTATAGTGCTGCACTAAGAAAGCGCTTCTATCTATTCATCAGGGCGATTTGGGTGTTTTTGTGCTGCTGGAACAACAATCAACGGATCAATGGTGACCAGAACTGATGCATGAGGTTCGAGACGAACCAAAGTCCACACAAACACGCCGATGCTGCAAACATCTGCACTGACGACACTCATGAATGCAAAGAAGCCACAGGCGATACGACCTCACTGTGTTATTATTATTGATCACAAACAACATGGTGCAGTTATTCGCATTAGACCAACACCATCATCACAACAATGACAGATTCCTAAACTTTGTATTTGATGTATTTGGTTACACACGACTCTGTGAAACGCATCTGCTCAACACCTGTCATCTATGATCAATACAAACCGCATTCAGTCAGCTGTATTGGTCCTGTAGTTCTTCTGATGTCCTGTATTTGCTGTATCATCTGTGATTCAGTGAGTGTTAATGCAGCACATTCCCACACTGATCAATAACGCCTCTATTAATGCATACTGTACTGAATCAATCAATCAGCCGGTTCATTTGAATAATCTGCAGCATTTATGCAGCATGACATCACAGTAAACACAGAGTGTCTGCAGTGGAGCTCAACACTGACTTCATCAGACTGCAGCTGACACACGCACTGCATTCGCCTTCATAAGCGCTCATAACGCGCGCTCGGTTTCCTCACACCCACGTTCAACAGTTCGAGCGCAGAGATCCGGACGGATGCCGGTGACTCCCGCAGCATCAGCACCACTGCATCAGCACCGCATCACTCTCTCACACACACACACACTGACAGAGACAGACACGGGCCAGCGCGGTACTCACGGTCCGTAAGAACTGGATCTCATCTTCGGCTTCGCCGTCCGTCATGGTTCGGCGCGGGTTCGGAGCTTCTCACCGGACAGATGAAGCTCTCAGGCGGCGGCAGCGGCGGCTCTGATGCGGGTGTAACGGGTGTCTCCTGCCACGCTCTCATTGGACGGCTGACATACCCAGAGGGCGGGGCTATGCAGATGAGCGTGCGGTGAGTGTGCGACAGCAGCAGCGCTCCCTCTGCCGGACAACCGGCGCTGACGCAGCAGGAGACCGTTAAAACCGTTACAGCATCGAGCAGCGCCCACACGAGGACACCAGAGCAAACGCGACTCTATATGCGTAAAACAGAACATTTCAGAAAAGGTTGAGGTAAATTAAAGTAAACGAATACGTTCATGACTATTAAACGACAGAACTGAGTTATCTGAATCAGCAGATTCTCTAGTTAAAGCGGTATGACTCACAGTCGCGTTGCTCTCCTGAACGTTGTAATTGGACCAACATCAGTATGACCGTCAGTCTTTATACAACAGAACAATAAAGAACTTTATATCGAGTAACTTACATTTCAGACATAAGTTTTCCAGTTCCACAGCGGAGCTGAAGACCTGCTGCAAGAAACCAAGCCGCGACACACACACTAACGACTGAGAGCATTTAGAGCGGGAATATTTAGCGCGGGATTTTTTAAAAAAAATAGGGCTGCTAAGCTATTCATTAATTTTATAAAGAGCAAAAAATAAACAAATAAATAAACAGTACAAAAATAACAAACAATCGGAATAAATAAATAAAAATATTACATATTTGTTGACTTGCATGTCACGTGACCATCAACCGACGTCAGTTAGCCGCGAACATGTAAATGCAGTTAAATTATAGAAATATGAACACAATCTGAATTTTACTTTAGGGCAAAAGTTTAAGAACACCTAAATTAACACAATTAATACATGTATGAAATATAAACGGATACAGTGTTACTGTTTTTGGCTACTAGCTGATCATTTGAACACAAAAAGCCACACTATCTGCTCTAAACGGACTCATTGGGCTGTAATGGACACAAGAAACTATGGATAGAACATAGAAAATTCTTAAATTAACTGCTTAGTAATTTGTCCTATTAAAAAAAAAACACTAATATTGACTAATGTGTACACTAATACACCATTTACAAATTCACCAATATATAGTCTTTTCACAATATATAAAATCTTAATACATAAATTTCAATCTTGGAAAAATTTGTTCCATAATGTGCATGTATACATTAGTATTCAGAAATCTGACACACATTTACTTTTTATGCATTTTAAAGTGATATCATTAACTGTCATTAACAATGAACTAAACCTGATGCTCATTATCTGAGATCTTAAGAGCATCTTCAGCTTCAATTTGACCCACCATCAATGATACACATTTAATCCCATATTTTCACTGCTGTCTCAGACATTTGAATGGCATTTGAATGCGTTTGTGTGTGTGTGTACTTGTTTTTGCTACATTGTGGGGACCAAATGTCCCCACAAGGATAGTAAAACCTGAAATTTTTGACATTGTGGGGACCGGCTTGTGGTCCCCATGGGTACAAAAGCTTATAAATCATACAGAATGAGATTTTTTTGAGAAAGTAAAAATGCAGAAAGTTTTCTGTAAGGGTTAGGTTTAGGGGTAGGGGATAGAAAATACAGTATGGACAGTATACAAACCATTGCACCTATGGAGAGTCCCCACAAAGATAATAAACCAGACGTGTGTGTGTGTGTGTGGGCAACACAGGCCAGTGCTGAATGGCTGTGACTGAGTTTAAACACATTCCCCTTAATGTGAACATATTTATACATAATCACCAAACACAGAGTTTTGATTTAGTGTAGATTTATCTGAAAATACAGAAAGCACATTTTTCAATTTTCACCTTAACAGGTGTCAAATTATCAGTTTCACTTCTTTTTTTTTTCTTTGTTAAGTGAAATGAACAAACCGAAGTAATTCTTAAAACCAAAATAAAACAGCAGGATTGTGCGTAACATTTAAAGTGCCATACTGGATAAGTGGTCCTTATGAATTTCATGACACTAATATTAATACTAAAACTGACTGTTTGCTTTAACAGACCTTATTTAAGGAAATTTAAACAGTCAAACCTACAGGAAGACACAGAGAGAGGGAGGTAAATGACAGATGTGTTGTCTAGTGGCTTCAGGAAACTAAAACCTGATCAGTTTAAAAGATGAAATCAGAATCTAAAAGAAATGATCTGCTGGTGTCTGTAAATTTGGCTGGTCTTTTGCACCATTGTTTTCTTGAAATCTCTTAAGAAATCAGCCTATAAAACACACAGGCCCTAAAAATAAAATAAGTGCTTGACAGCGTTCTATTAAAAATAGAAATGTAATTAAAAGCAGCGCTCTAGATGGCACCTCTGTAGTGTAAAGATAAAAGTGTTTTTTTTGGACCCTTTGAGATTAAAATCCCTAATCTGAGCCAAAACCAGTCCATTACAGCTGATGATTCAGAATTTTTCCTGCAGCGTCATCTTGATCAGAGCGTTTTAGTGTCAGTCGGTGTCGTAGCCCAGGATCGGACCCAACCACCGCTCCACTTCCGACACCTCCATCTGCTTCCTGTGGGCGTAATCCTCCACCTGACCAAAAAACAGAGAGAGAGATGGAGGTCAAACATCTGTGCTCACCAAGACTTGCACTTCCAGTTCCCAGCATCATAAACCACTCCTAAAATGACCAGTGAGCACTTCCGTTGAGGAAGAGATTCAGACAGAATGACCCTTAGAGATGAGCCTGGATGGTGTGGTTAGTGGATCTGATTGGTAAACGTGAGGTTCATACCTGCTCTTTGGTGATTTTACCCACAGCGAAATAGCAGGATTTGGGGTTGGAGAAATACAGGCCAGATACGGACGCAGCAGGAGTCATGGCCAGAGACTCCGTCAGACTGATGCCTGCAGAAGAACACGAAGAGACACGTTGAGACGCTTCATGACGGAGACACGTTCAGATCAGCACAGCACACAAACATTCATTGCCTGGTTCTTGAATTGAGTCAATTTTTTGTTTTTTCATTTTTATTTTTTTTAAAGAAAAGATTGGAGGAAACTGTACAATTAATAATGTAAACGTTATCATAGAAAGAGCCTAATAAGAAGCTTGTAAATATGAAGATACCTCTTTGTACATTTCACCAAATTTTGTGGAATTTAATCAGACTCCCAGTAACTTTTAGCGAGCGAGAAGTGAATTAATGCTTAGCTCTAAACTGAAAAGGCCTCTTAAAGACAACTTGATTTCCCTTGATGGAATCAATCCCATCCATTGGAACTGTCTCTCAATTCCCAAAGCCTCAGAATCAATTCTTTTTGGATTCAATTCACAGCCCGTGTGTTAACTTTAAAATCACTCTAAAATTCAAAATTCCAGACTAATAATAGTAGTAATATTAAATAATAATAATACTATGCAGCGTAGATAGACAACTGCATCAGTGCAGTCTAAAGACGGCTAATCACAATTCAGTAAGATGAGAGAAAGACGACCAGTGGGAATACAGTAAGCAAACGCAGCCAGTCTAAACCCCTGTCTGCATCTCACCGGTTTTCTCCTGTATTTCTGCAAGTTTCCACATGGTGTGCTTTTCGGTGTGGTCGGGCTGGCTGGGGTATCCTGCGGCCGGACGGATCCCTTCATAGCGCAGCCGGTGCAGGTCAGACGCCGGAAGATCCTCCTCGCTGCTGTAACCCCACAGATCCCTGCGCACACGAACGTGCAGCTCCTCTGCGAACGCCTGCCGCATACACACACTGATATTTGTATCTTCAAGAGGCTGAAAAAGATCTCTTTATATTGTTTAGTATATTGTTATGAATTGTGTACCTCAGCAAGTCGGTCCGCCAGTGCTTTGACCATGATGCTGTTGTAATCGTCTCCCTGCTGCTCAAACTTCTGACTGAGTTCTTCCGCTCCAAACACAGACACTGCAAACAGACCAACGTAATCCTGAACGCCGCTGCCACGCGGAGCCACGAAATCAGACAGACACAAGTACGGCTCAGAGCTTGCAGAGTCCTTCTCCGCCTGCGGGATATTATATTATATTATACATAGGTCACATTTCAGGTCTCTGTCAGTCTAAGTGTTCAGAATAATCAACACAACACCCATCTGTCCAATCTCACCTGCTGTCTGAGGCCGTGGAAGGTGGCGACAGGTGTGGCGGTTTGTGATGTGACGTCATCAGCGTACAGGTGGATGTCATCACCGTCACTCTGAGCGGCCCAGAATCCCACGAGTCCTCGGGCCTGTAGTCCACCGCTGTCAATCAAACGGTTCAGCAGCTTCAAAGCGTCATCATGTACACGCCGCGCTTCCTCTCCTGAAACACACACGTGAGACACATTACCTACGCTGACCTCTGACCCACCGTGCACCGGTGCTGCAGTGAATCAGACGCACCCACGGTTTTGTCTTTGAATATTTTGGGGTATCCGCGGTTGGGGTATTTCCCCCGCAACTGCCACACGTCAAAGAACGGCTTCCAGTCGATGAAATCCACCAGCTTACGCAGGTCATACGCGTCAAACACGTGAGTTCCCAAGAACTGCGGCCGCACTGCAGAGACAACACAAACGCACGTTTATAATGGACTAAACTAACCAATAAATGACCCAAGACTGACTTAGATACTAGACACTTTGTGAACACACCATTCATCAAGCAAGGTTTTAAGGTTTTAAGTTTGGTTAGAGACTAGTTGAGGTAGTAATACCTGGTCTGGGTTGAGAGAGCCAGTCTATATGGAGGCCCTTCTCTCGAGCTCGATTTAGAGACAAGAAGCGTCTGTCCTGCAGGAAACACATCAGCATCAGCTCTCACTTCCTAGAAAACGAGCTGCTTTATGAAGAGAGTCATTAATATGATCATGCGACGGGCAGACCTTTAGTGAGTCGTAGTGATCCTGTCGGATGTCTTCATACTCCTCCTGAATCTCCTCAAAGAAATCCTCACGGACACCTTCATCCAGCAGCTGAGAGCACTGCACACACACAAACAGCATCTTCAGACGTTTTTAAATGTTTATTTATGCCGCTGTATAAAACAGACAGACAGGCCTCTCACCACTACTACACTGCGGGACGCGTCAAGAACGTGAACCACGGGTGAGCTGTACCGCGGGGCGATTTTCACCGCAGTGTGAGTCCTGTTAAAACACACAGAGACATAAAACACACCTTATAATGTTCAATCAGGGATCTGGATCACATAAACATCCTAGGGCACAGCTTAATGTACATCAGCCATTTGATGATTTTCAGTATTTGTATATTTACTGTAAAGTGGCTTCAGTGACTCTCTTTTTGCCATACATAATTAAATATTCTCTAAAAGAACTCAGTCATTCGATAAACAGAACATTGAAAATGAGCAGTTTCAGTTTCACAACATCAGTGTAATGAACAGACTCATAATTACATAGATTCAGAGTGATGATGCAAATAAATCATTGAATCAGAATGTTGAATGGACTTAATTCATGGAAACTGATCGCAACCTTTATGAGAGTTAATGGCTAAATAAAAGCTGCATAGTGGCTGAAGTTTATAGAGTAAGTGCATGGTGGATATACACTGAACGGGTTTCGTACTTTGACGTTGTGGCTCCACCGATCAGCAGAGGAATCTTCAAACCCAGACGCTCCATCTCTTTGGCAACATAAATCATTTCATCCAGTGAAGGCGTGATGAGACCCGACAGGCCGATGATGTCTACAGACACAGAGAGCGTCACACATGTGAACAGTGTCACCCAGTGAGGAAAGAATCGGCCGAGAGACACAGAAACTGACCTGCTTTATTGTGAATGGCCTCCCGCAGGATCCTGTCACAGGGAATCATCACTCCCAGATCAATGACCCTGAGGAGACACACACACACACAGACACGATGAGCCCGTGGTGCTGTGGTCGTGTTAGAGTGACTGATGGCTGCGTTTAACCATCTGACATCAAACACCTGCAGCTGTTAGCGTCTGAAGAGCCACTTAACAGCAGCATTCAGACAGACACCCTCAATCACACGCCAACAGCAACACACACACACACACACACACACACTCACACTCTCTCTCTCCCTCCTGCAGTGGATCATAAGAATCTCAGACTCACCGGAAGTTGTTGCATCCCAGCACGACGCCCACAATGTTTTTGCCGATATCATGAACGTCTCCCTTCACCGTGGCCAACAGAACCGTCCCCTGATACGGGTCCTGGAGAAATACACACATTACCCATCTCACCTTCATTACAAACACATCTGACTGGAGTCTGGAGGAGCTTGAATCAGCTTCCTTACGACTGAGCAGTCACAGACTAGCGTAAGTGTGAAAACGCATCATTCTGCACATGCGTGACCATCACGCTCCTCTGGCTGAGATGGTTGTTTGCGTGTAAATCTATATGGAGCTTCACTAGTATAAAAACACTCTGATTTCTTGTGAGGAGTGAACTCTCACCACATCTTCATTAGAGCCGGAGAGAGACATCATCTGCTCTCGCTCTTTCTCCATGAACGGAATCAGATGGCCGACAGCTTTCTTCATCACGCGGGCCGATTTGATGACCTGAAGACACACAAACACATGAGACCTGTAATGACTCCATTTACTGTCTTAATTCATGTTCCTGAAAGATTCATCAGTTACTCTAAAAATAAATGCTAGATGTCTCCATAATCTACATTACTCCACACCTTCAGCTCAGTGTTCATTTTGACAGCAAATTTTTATTTAGTCCTAGTCATAGTCTTTTGACTAAAATGCCATTTAGTTTTAGTCATATTTTAGTCATCTGAATTGTTTTAGTTTTAGTCTAGCTTTAGTTGACTAAATATCTAAGATAGATTTAGTAGATTTAGTCAGCTAAAATCTGATGGGTTTAATTACAGCGTAATGCACTCACTAAGCATTTCTCTAAAATGACCAAATTTAAAAATTCAGGTTTTATCATGATAGACACAGATTTAACTGCTGTGACATGGAACATGCCTTTATATTAAAATTTAATGAAACCACTTCTCATAAAAAAAAACAAGAACATGGTCCTTTTAATGAAATACCAGTGGTTATATAGGCTTATTACGCATTCCTTATAACAACTTGTTTAGCATATTCTTCATTTTTTCAAGCAGATATATTTATTTATATAAATAAATGTAGATTAATGTTTATGAGGGCTACTAAAGTAATTTATTCAAGAGCAGTGGGTGATTTTCTGTCTTTCTTTTGTTGCTTGATTAACATCAATGCCACAGACAATAGCAACTAAACTAGGCTGCTGTCCCTTTAAACCCGAATGCACTGATGCAATGTACTGATACACGTCCGATATTTTCCCAACTGTTTACGTGAATACTCATCAAAACGAACAATTCGACATAATTTTGTGTCTTTCTCCATTCATGAGATGCGAAAGAGTAAATTGTGTTCTCTTGCATCGTCAAATGACATGTCTGCTCTTCTCTTACTCCCAGATACTGATATTTTTTAATGTTTTATGAGACATGCAGCAAATGTATGCTAGCTTATGTCACGCCAGATAGATCAGTAGGCTGAGAAAGTTCAAATGTGTGCATCTAAACTAACCACACAGCAGATTTGTTCTGAATGAATCTCTTCTCAAATCGTCCCTCCCAAACATTTTCATTTTGTTTTTATTCGTTGATGAAAATGTCAATAGATTTTCGTCATAGTTTTTGTCATTCAAAATTAGTTTGTTTTGTTATTGTATAGTTCAGACAAAAATTATTTGTCAACAACATTAACACTGCTTCAGCTGCTGAAGCTCATCACTATGAATCAGTAAGATCATCAGCATTTATTTGTTACCACCTGCATCCTAATACATCCCTACATCTCATTCTGTTTCATTCAATCTCTATAGCACAACTGTACATACATTTTATTTTTTTGTCTATTTATATTTACATGTGTATGTTTTATCTTTTTTTTTTTTTTTTATTATTGTTGTCTCTGTGTACTGGAAGCGTATTACACTAAAACAAATTCCTTGTATGCGCAAGCGTACTTGGCATTAAAGCGCTTTCTGATTCTGATTAGTGCATTTTTGTCACCTGAGGTAAGAACATCTTCCCGGCTCCAAACAGATCTCCGACGGTCTTCATGCCGTTCATGAGCGGACCCTCGATCACGTGCAGCGGTCGTGGATAGCGGTCGGTCTGAGCGCGCGCCTCCTCCGTGTCCTCCACCACATACTTCTCTATACCCTGAGAACAAATTTACAGCACTTTAACACACACCTGTTGATCTTTTATCACTTTGGAGATTGAAGGTCTGAAAGCACGTTAACATGAAACTCAAAAGAGTTTCTAATCAGCAGGAAACATAACATGCGATGAGATTATGCAATCGCTCTGACCTTGACGAGCGCATACTCCAGCCGCTCCTCCACACTGCCCAGCCTCCACTCGTCCGTCTGAATCACTTTCTTTCCTCCTTTAGCGTTATTCTACGTCAACCACAGCAGAAACGGCACGTGACGACATGAGAAACACAGACCTGCGTTACAGAGCGACTCCAGTGACAGTTGGTGATTCTGTACCTGTGCGTACAGCAGGAGTTTCTCAGTGGCGTCTGGGTCTCGGTTCCAGATGATGTTCTCACACAGCAGCAGCAGCTCTTTATCGATGTCGTCATACACCGGCAGATTACCAGCGTTCACGATTCCCATATCCATGCCATCCTAAACACACACACACGTGAGTTTGCAGTAAGAAACACCTCCTGACTAGGGTTGGGTACCGAAACCCGGTGCCAATACGGCACCGGTACCCATGTGACCGGTATGTACCGGACCGAATCAGAACGCGAATTTCGGTGCCTCATTTCGGTGCCACTTAAATGCCTGAACTGTCGATTGAAATATTTGTCTTCTGGTGCTATGACACGGATGTAGAAGCATTGATTCATCAACATGCATGATCGCTAGTTAAATTTAAATACTGCATTCATGGGGTGTCAGAATGATCAGAAAATTTATTTACTGAATGAGAAAACTCACGTGAACGTCGGAAAGCTTTGATGATAGAAATCCAAGACATCTTTGTAGTTACTATCCATTTTCACATTTCAAATTAAAAGCACAAATCGTCTGGAAATGAGACCATCCGAGAAGCGCATGAATGCTGCAACTATCGTTACACTTGCTCTGACTGCAGCAGGTGGTTTGCCGTTAGCTTAGCAAGCTACGTTAAACGCGTCTAACTTAAAATGCCAAAAACTAAACATTCTGAAGTGTGGCTATATTTCACGAGAAATGATTCAGACACTGCGACGTGCAGCAAACGTTTTACAGCAGTTGCGTGTGAAGGGGAAAACGCGTCAAACCTAATGAAACATTTGATGGTATGTGGAATAAAGTTGAAAGCAGAGGGATGCACCGTGTTTGACAGTTTGCAGACATCAGCTGGAGAGGTGTCGTATTTTGCCAGAGACGGCAAATATGTGATGCGATCTAGGAAAACCCAACACATGGTGAAATTTTACCTTTTTTAGGTTTTGACACCATATGAAAGCTGAGTACAGGTCCCTTTCCAAAACTTTTATTTTTTACATAACCTGCGTTATGGCTATCTTAGGTTGGCCGATAGCGATGATTTTTAGGAATGGGATTTTGAGAAAAACGGCTTTAAAGTGAGACGGCTTTCACTTTCACTTTACGGGTTTAACGAGAGCTGTCTGTCAAGTTAGGAGCGCTACTGCATCATTAGACAAACAGACAACGTTTGTTTTCCGTTGATCACCCATTTTATGTTTAGTAAATAATGCAGCCTACCTTGTAGTAAAAGCGAGCGCAGCGCAACTGTTCGCGCACTGTGATAAAACAGACTGTCTTTAGTAACTTCATCATCCGATCCTTCATCTCTGGATGTGAAATAGCCCGTAACATCATTTAGGGCACTGACATCACCAAAACTGGGCAGACTGAGACGAGTAAGATCGGTTAAGTGAGCAGCTGCAGTACTTTAGACGGCGTTGTTGTGCTCCGCCATCTCACCATATTAAAATAAATAAATACATAAATACATAAATAAATAACTTTGCTTGCCGTACTTTACACAGGACTGGTGGAGAATGTGAACTGATACGCCTTTACTAAATATGTTACGTGGTTTATTTTGACAGGTTAACTGTTTTTGTGGAGTTAAGGGAAAGCACCTCCGCAGCGCGTTCTTAACATAGGAGAAAGACAGTCATTTCTGCTTGCTGCAATAAATGTCTATTTTTCTGCACTAAACAAGTGAATTTCGAAGAGATATTTTCAGAGATGGTAGACAAGATGTTATAGAATAATAATTTAATGAAAAACGAATTTCCTGAAAACGTCCCACCGCGACATCCGACGGGTTTTCCCAGATCTCATCACATATAGTCATATTTCTGCAAAAGAATTTCTGAAATTTTAAGCTGTTAAATTATTGTAGTTGGGTTAGGTGGCTTAGGTTTTATTGTTGTTGTGTTTTGCATTGACTTAATAATGTATAGTACTACTACTTCTTTTTTTTTTTTTTTTTACTTTTAATACATTGTTCAATTTAAAGAACTTTTTTTTGTCCAATAAAAATATATTCTTGTGTCATCCACCACTTTGTGGCTTTTTAAAAGTATCGGTTCAGGCACCGTTTTGGCACCGGTACCGTTTTAAAAGTATCGATTTGGCACCGGTATCGAAAAAACCCCAAACGATACCCAACCCTACTCCTGACTCGTGAGCGGAGACGGACTGACCTTGATGGCGTGGTACAGGAAGACTCCATGCATGGCCTCTCTGATGGCTTCCATCCCTCTGAAGGAGAACGAGAGGTTGGAGAGACCACCGCTGATCCTGGCGCCTGGCAGACTCTCCTACTCACACACATACAGATGGTTACTACACAGATTATTCTGCCCAGAGCAGCTCGTCAGCGACCCGTCCCACACACCTTGATGATTCGCGTGGCTTTGATGAAGTTGATGGCGTACATGCTGTGCTCCTCCATGCCGGTGCCGATGGTCAGGATGTTGGGGTCAAAGATGATGTCGTTGGAGTTGAAGCCCACCTGACTGATCAGCAGGTGATACGCACGAGAGCAGATCTTCACCTTCTGATCCGTCTCTGTCGCCTAGAACAGACAGGTAAATACACAAGCGGATGCTGTCAGGTGCTTTCATCTCAAAATCATATTGTGAAATATTTCAAGATTATTCAAAGGATTATTTATTCTACATGTCAGCATGTTTCATTTTATATAAGTTTTAAATAAGGTTTCTTGCACCAAACTGTCTCTCTGACCTTCACAATTGTTTTTGCTACTGTAGCATTAAAAATTAAATGACCTTTATTTCACAGCACGTGTATGAACATATTTAAGTCACGTATTTCATAGGCCATATTAACAGGTAACAGTATTCTTGCAGCACATTGGCAATAAATCCAGCAGGTTATTTTGCAGTTTTAGCACTCAGATAAACACAAATATTATCTGAATATGCATATGACGCAGTGTTGCTGTTTGTTCTCACAGAGGTCAGTGTAATCTTACAAAATAACAGTGAAACAAGGTCAGGTGTCTCGAATATCTTCTTTCTTTCTTACGTAAAAGACAAAAGAAGATATTTTGAGAAAACGCTTTTTTTTTTTTGTCCATACAGTAAAAGTCAGTGGTGTCCAATGTTGCTTTATTCCCAAATGTTATTCAAAATACCTTCTTTAGTGTTAAAAAAAAAGTCATACAGGCTTGGAATGTCATGCAAAAATAATAAATACACCTGCTTAAAAGACGATTACTGGGGTTTTCTACTCAATCATCAGATAAGTACTTTCTAATAAGAAATAATTCAAATAAAATACCAAAATCAAACTGGAAACTGACAGTACAGTGGGATGAAACGGTAACCCACCTGTCCATCTTCGTCAAACGCCATGACGACCACAGCGGCGCCGTAGCGTCGGACCTGTCGCGCCCGTCGCAGGAAGTCCTCCTCGCCCTCTTTGAGGCTGATGCTGTTGACGATGCATTTGCCCTGACAGCACTTCAGACCCGCCTCGATGACCGCGAAGTTCGACGAGTCGATGCACAGAGGCACCTGCAGCACAGGTCAGGGGTCAAAGGGTCAGATTCTCAGGTTCACCGGCACCACAACATACACTGACAAAAGGTTCACCATGTCTAAAAGCTCATTATTGATTCTGGATAGTTCAGGGGTCACCCATTAGCAGACCACAGTCTGGTTCCTGACACCAACCCTGACCCATCCAGAGCACGAGACAACGACTGCAGCATTTTACCGTTTCCACAGTCTAAGTGGCACATTGAAGCATTTTCTGGAATATAAGTTGCAGGGTTTTTTTAATGATCTGAAACATGCTGTGACTTGTATAATGCTATTAACGTCAGGAATGCAAAACATGCGTAAAGCCACACATTTGTGTTGGTGCTGAACGAGAGAGAAAGATCAGCACGTTTATTTGTATATCACATTTACACATGCCAGTAGTTCCAGTTGAGGTGCCAAATTAGTTTAGAAAAGCCTTTACGATATTACACTTACAGTAAATGCTGTTTATAATGAATGGCACTATAATTTTTGTTGTGGATGGAAACTACAAGTTTATAGTGTTTAGAATGTTTGTCAGTGTTTTGATTTATTGAATTCTGAATATAATAATAAAATGCCTCTTATACACAACTTATCTGTGATTTTTTTTCTCTGAACAATTACAATTTGATCCAGTGCCACTTATTTTCCAGAAAATAGAGTATAGAGACTGGAGCTCTTGTGACTTTAACTAAACGCTCCTGTCGTGGTTATTATGAAGTCTCACCTTTGCGATATCGGGTTCAGATGCAATGAGGTTACAGAAGCGAGTCATGGCAGTGGCTCCGTCCAGCATCCCCTCGTCCATGTTGATGTCCAGAACCTGAGCGCCCATCTCCACCTGAGCTTTAGCGATGCTCAACGCCTCCTACACACACACACACACACACAAATGATGATATGGGAATGTTACATGGATATAAAAGATCTAGATCTCTCTGATCTGGCTGATCTGATGTGCAGCAGATGTTCTCTAGCAGTCTGTCACAGGGCTTTGCCTGCATGTTATGATTTTCAGGCTTCATATCACCTAAAAATACCTCATAATTTCCAGCCATGATGAGTTTGGCAAACTTGCGTGATCCAGCGACGTTACAGCGCTCGCCGATGTTCACGAAGTTTGTGTACGGACCGATCCTGAACGGCTCCAGACCTGACAAAAACAACAGCATAGACTTGAACAATTACTATTATTAATTTACAATAATTATTATTGCAATTAATGACAGGTGAAAAGCAGACGCACCTGACAGCAGCATATAATCATTGTACACGTCCGTAGGAGGAACTCTAGGCTTGACGTGACGCACACTTTCAGCAATTGCCCTAAAACACCCACACACACAGAGTTGAGTTCAGTAATCTCGACACTCTCACACACTCTGATCCAGAGACGTCAGGATCAATCATTCACACACACCGGATGTGATCGGGTGTCGTTCCGCAGCATCCGCCGACAATATTCACCAAACCGTCCACAGCAAACTCCTGCCACAAACAACACGGGAAAATCGTGTTTGATGAGACTGAGCAGAGATTCTGATCATCCCACAGACATTCACAGGGTTTGTGTAATGCTGCATTACCTTTATATGAGAGGCTGTGACGTCAGGGGTCTCGTCGTAGCCTCCGAATGTGTTGGGAAGCCCTGAAAAAGTCATAATACAGATCAGAGAACATACTGACTTTATTTAAAATACAAGTATGTGACACAGTCTGCATTATGGGACAATAATCATTCCAAACATTTATCAGATGCATCCGGTTATCAGCTCACCTGCGTTTGGGTAACAGATGACAAACGCTCCAGTGCTCTTTCCTATCGTTTCAATGAACGGACGCATCTCGGTCGCACCCAGAGCACAGTTCAAACCAATACTGACAGAGGGAGAGAAAATACAACACTTACAAATATAAATCTGTAACGAGAAAAACTGACACTAGAAAGTGTAAATCGACATGACAGGAAGAAAAAAAAAAAAAAAAAAAAAAAGACAGAATATGTGACAGACTGATTCTCACCACAGTGGCTGAGCGTGAGACACACTGATGATGAACGCTTCACCCGTCTGACCCGAGAGAGTGCGGCCACTCTTATCGACAATAGTGCCAGAGATCTACACACACACACACAGATCATCTGTCAATGAACACATTCATGAGGAGAAACAGACGTGAAGATCAAGTGAGCGCTGAACACTTACAAACACTGGTCGAGGTTCATAACACTCCTCAAACAGCCTGTCAATGGCAAATAACGCCGCCTGACAGAAACACAGACGTCACTGGATGATTATATAGAAATAACAGAAAAAAGCATGTACAGGAATCCAAATATCATCTGTTGCTTTTCCACTGTGATGTCATGCACTTAGAATATTAATTTAACTAGTAATTTAGTACTGCTAATAAATCACAAGTGGTTCTCAAGCTTTTTGACTTGTTTTTAAATGTTTTACTTAAAAAAAAAAAAAAAAAAAAAAAAAAAAAAGAATGAAAATAAGCACTTGATTTTTAGTTGTTTTGCTTATTTAAATGCTTGTTTTGTCTTTTTTAAATTCATTTGAAGACACCTCGAGGCCCCTGGATGAGATTCACTGAAATATATACATAAAAAAAATAACTGACCGTTTATAAACTCATTGATTAAGGTAACACAATTTAATTTTATGACCATGTAATTTCATGAAAATCTATTTTTAAAAAGTGTTTTTGTAATGTAATAGTTTGTTAAAGTTTACATAATGCACGTTTATGCGAGATAATGTTGTAGGAGCTCTCTTTAATCCAAAATAAGTTTGGGTGACAATAACCTTGATTTTATTAATCATCATCAACATTCCTAGTCACAAAACACAAAAACGTCCTCACTGATGTTCAGATGAAGGCGGTTTGTGTCAGATTACATGACAGTTCTGCTGTACCTTTGCGTTGGCCGTATCAAAGATGGTTTCCACCAGCAGAACATCAGCGCCTCCATCCAGCAGCCCCTTCACCTGCTCCGCATACGCCTCCACCAGCTCATCAAACGCTAAACACACACACACACACACACACAAACGTGATGAACAGCAGCACACTGGATCTGTGTTCAGAGTTCATTCTCAAACATGCGGTCAATCTTACTGATGTTCCTGTAGTCGGGTCTCTCCACTGATGGTGACACTGACAGCGTTTTATTGGTGGGACCCACAGCTCCTGCTACAAACCGCTTACAACCTGTCAACAACAACAACACCACCACCACCACCATCGTCACCTGATGACCCAAACACCACACTATAAGCAGAGACGGACGTCTGTATGACCTGTTTGTGCTGTGACATCATCAGCCGCTTTCCTGGCCAGTTCCGCAGATGCTTTATTCAGCCGATACGCCTGAAACACAACAACCATCACAGTTCACTCAATGAAACCAAAAATAATCCATTATCATGTCATGTCAAAGTAATAAACGAAATCAAACTATCACCAGTTCCTCCATGCCATAGTCGGCCTGAGCGATGCTGGTGCTGCTGAAGGTGTTCGTCTCGATGATGTCGGCTCCAGCCTCCAGATACTCCTGCAGACACGCAACACACGACATTCACACACACACATTGTGTTTCCATGTTTTATGGGGACATTCCATAAGCGTAATGGTTTTTATACTGTACAAACCGTATTTTCTATAGCCCTACACCTAAACCTAGCCCTCACAGGAGACTGTGCACACTTTTACTTGATTTAAGGTTATTTGTACTGGAAAACAAGACAATAATGCAGTAAACCCATCAGTTCACACAGTTGAGGTCACTGAATCACACTCACCCTGTGGATGCTGTAGATGACGTGCGGTTGGGTGATGCTCAAGATGTCGTTATTGCCCTTCAGACTCTTGGGATGATCTTTGAACTCTTGACCTCTGAAATCTTCCTCCTCCAGTTTCCTCTGCTGGATCATTGTTCCCATTCCACCATCCAGAACCAGAATCCTCTGCTGCAGGAGACCCGTGAGCTCGTCCCGGAGAGACGCCGCTCTTCCTGCTCAACACACACACACACACACACACACACACGTCACCTATATAGAACTTAATACAGTACAGACACTGCTTCATGGACATAAAAGGGAAAATAACAATGTTCACATACATTTTAAATGTGTTAATAACCTTAATGAAAAGAAGTGTTTCAGCAAGTGAAAAAAATGATTTTTTTGCATCATTTTGGCAATGTTTACTCAAAAACAGGTTCATATGGTCAGATTAATGAGGCCTACAATCAATCAGTTCTAATATTTGCAATATTCAATACCCAATCAAAATCTGATATTTGGTAATAATAAAGTTTATATGCATTTTTGTAGGCCAGCCATTTTTGACCCCACAAACTGTGTTGCCAAGTCCGCGATTTTCCCGCGAAACTGGTCTACTTTTACACTGTTGCTGTAGGAAGATTTTGGTGTCCGCAGGATGTAGTGACCCCAATAACCTCATATTTAGCCCCTGAAATGCAAATTTACCAGGAAAACCGCGGCAAAAAGCCGCGTATTTTATCCCCTGGAACGATTTTTAACAGGAGATCCCCCTCGAAATGAATTGGGATAGTTTTGAGTAGCATTCAGGCGGGTTTTGTTGTGAAAACCTGGCAACCCTGCCCACAAATGTAACGGGGGTGGGGGTGGGGGCTGTGTGTGAGCATCAAGTCAGCAGGTTTTAATCCAACGCGATAACAGTAACTAACTAGCACTGCAAAAAAGAACATCAAAAATGTCACTACTGGGGCAGGTTTTAAAAAGTAAGTCAGCAAATTTTTCTTTATGTCGATAACAGTAAAATAACTAGCACTGGACAAAAAATAAGAACATTACTCTTTGGGTCAAAACTGACGCTGTCTTAACATAGAGGCTAAGTTTATGCAACTGGCCCCAGATCAATAACAAACCAATGTGCACGCGCACACACGTGACCTGTTACAGGCGATCAGTGTGAAAAGTGAGAAAAGACCGACACTGCATTTTAAACTGATCCATATCTTAAAATTTCAGGTCCTCTGACACATTTAGAGCTCAACGCACTGGATCCTGATCAGCTGTCATTCAATGCACATTTACCACGACTAGTACGTCTCTATAAACAATACTAATAAAATATATTAGCATGCCAAAATGAACTAATTAAACGTTAATTTGCATAAACAGTGCTCTGAGCTGTGCACTGACAAGAGTTCTGTCATTTGGTTGAGGCAGACGGTAATGAATCCACCTGTTGCATCAGAACCGATCTGAATCAATCACTGAACTCACCGGCTGCCGAACTCTGATGAATCGTTGGCGGCATCGTTCCGAACGAAGTCCTGACGCGACCCGAAGCAACCCGAATGAAGACGCTTAATCGCAGCACTATGCGGTCAGACCGGTTCTGTTCTCACCATAAACTCTGTCAAACTTTCTTTTGGAAAAGTTTTGTGCACGGCACACGTGTTGAAGAACCGCGCATGCGCAATCTGACACGCGCGCATGCGCGACTCCTGGTTGTGCGTTTCAGAGCTCTGCTGGAGCACAGCTTATATAAAACTTAAATAGCATACATATAAATCTTCTTACACTACCGTAAGTAGTGTAAGAAGTGTGGATTTCTTAACGCAAGCTAAGGCGAGTGAATGTACATTTAACCAGGCTTCTTTTAAACTTATAATGTCTAATTAATTTCATGTGATAGGATGTTACGAGTCTCTAACAAACAGTAAACACACAATACTTTTATTTGGGTACATTTGTTTTTGAGGATTTTCCTGAAGGAGGAGGCTGTGCCTCCAGTCCCACACGTCCAGTCCATAAAGGACTGAAACCGCCAGAATCCATCAAAGACCAGATCCACGCAGACACAGAATGATCAGATCACCACCACAGATCATTCACAACCCATCTGATGATCAGTCTGACCTTTGACCTTCAGCGCAGGCAGCCGTAACACGTGTGAATCAGCACACGGATAAAGTTCAGCTGCCCACACACACGTACGATCCCATTATTTACACATCCTTACAGTATAAAATGTTGTGTATTTAATGGGGTCTTTGTATTCTTACCAGCAACATTAAACATTTTCAAATCACACCATTTGAAAATTCACATGTGAGGTCTGACTGCGTGACGTATGTTATAGATCATGCGCGCGTCTTCAGTAATGCTAACCACAGTCTTGATCTTTAATAATTGAATACTGACTGACCCTGTTTGTGACCTTTGACCTTCCCTGTAGTTGTAGCTCCCCATGATGATGGGAGTCACTTTGAATCAACTGAACCGATGCTCCACTAAATGATTCGCTGAGGACGTCTGCTGGTCAAACACATGTAACACAATGAAAAAGACAAACGAATGCTATTCTCACAACATATGCAAAATGTCATCCTAGTTCCAGTCATTTTCTAAGATTCTGTGATTCAGTTTCATATTTAGGTATTTTTGCCCTAGTCAATAAAGATATGCTGCACATTAACTCGAAAGAGAAAAACATTATGAATCAGAACTGATCATCATAAAACATTACACGTATTTGTAGAGCAGGTGACAGTAATTTAGACAGTATGTTCTATTGTTTTGTGATTTTTTTTAACCTCCTCGGTACTTACATTTGCGCCTCTGTGGTGAAATACTGCAGGGTTTTGTGTCTGAATTCATAAAGTGTAAGAAACTTAAAAAACATTGAAACATAAACTAAAAAAAATTAAAACGTTTACAGTTTAACAGTGAAATGTCACGTTAAATGTGTGTGAAATCGACCACGAACAACTTTTCCTCAGTGTCTTTTGGCGGGACGGAGCTCAGTGGGGCGCATGCGCAATTGACAAAAGCGCACGACAGCGATTCACTCCTTAAGGATTTGTTCAAAAGTGCTGATTCTTTCATGAACATGCACGTTTTTTTATTGTACAGCCTTTATATGTATGTGTATTTTAACATGTATTAGAGTAACTAGAATCACTATTAAGAATAATTAAAATGCCCGGGCGTGTTTTTGTCAGATTAACCACTGATGAACTCTAATTATATGTTGTGTAATTACGGGACAAAATGGTTTTGGGAGACACCCCAGGTGAATAGGGTTTGGGAAAAAAACCCCAAAAAAACAAAAAACTTATATCACCATGCTTCTATCATTGATTGATTATATGAAGATTTTTTTCGCATTAGAAGCTTTCTGAACCTGTATAAATATGCACTAATTTACATAAATTATACAATTTTTGTTTAATTTTGTTTACATAGTAAAGTTTTTTTCAGAGAGGATTTTGAATTTCTCTTTTTATCACTTAATACATAAGAAAATACTGTTAAAAGACTTGATAATAATAACATTTTCTGAAAAAAAGTCTGAAAACTAGACTAAAAGATGTTTCTCTAAAATCTCTAACTCTGGCCAGTGCATGAAAGAACTCTTTTTATACAAATACAAAGAGGGGCATCATTTTAAAACCCATAAGTAAAAGGTAAATCATTTCTGTGGAATAATAATTCTGCTGCAGCGATTAGCCATTTTCAGTTGCACAGGAAAAAACGAGTCAGACAGAAGATGAGAGAGCAGACGTGTTTTTAGTTTAATGTTAAAGCCGTGTGATTCGCTCTCCTCTTGTTCGGAATCACCTGACATCACAAATGAGGTACCAGATCACAGGGTCAACATGTCAGTAAACTCTTACAGGCGTCTTCATGTCTTTCCTCACAGTACAAGAGTCTGATGTCTGTAACACAAGGGTCAGTATCCACTGAGAGAGAGAGAGAGAGAGAGAGGGAGGAAAGACATAAATAAATACAATCAAATGAACAAACGCACACGTGTCGCTGCAGGGCAGCGGAGCGAGAGCAAAGAACGGAAGGAACAGAAACACTGGTGAGAAATGTGCACGTCTTCATACTGAATCGTTTAGTGTGAGAAAATCATAAACTCTGATTCCTGCGATCAGATTCAAACCCTCTAAAGAATATGTGCTTTGTGTAAGTGCTCATTTAATACGCTCTTTTATTCTCATCATTCCATACCGAAAGAGCCGCATGCAGCACGTCTAACGTACGAGGGATACAAACGTACGGTTTCGCCGAAGAGAAATTCAAAAAACAAAATTCATTTGACTAAACACAAAGAAACACAAAGCCCTCGCTGTCGTTGGGGGGGCGGGGGTCGCGTTGCATTCTGGGAAAGAGGGCGTCTGTAAAACAGTGTTGAAATGGTTTCGGGCGGTCACTCGTCTTCGTCGTCCTCCTCGTCCTCGCCGTCGGAGAGCGCGGGACACGGCCGCATCTGCCGGTATCCGTCCAGCCATTTCTCCAGCATCTGCGTGATGAGCGGGTGATGTCTGCGTCGGCTGCTCTTCTGCATCGCCGCCAGCATCCCGCCGTCAGTCACGCAACAGTCCAGCCAGTCCCTGAGCAGACGCTCCTGCTGCTCCTCGCTGCCCATCTGAAAACACACACACACACACATCAGCCGTCAGTCTAAAGCCCTGATCGATGCAAACGCAGATGAACAACTTGCGAGAGTCATGCGTTCACACTGTTTTTTAATACATATGGGTCATTCCGTGTCAACTCAACCAGAGGTCCCCGGCTCAGTTTATGTTTTTTCTGAATAAAGATACACTTGTATAGTGATGAAAGCCAAAATATTAAATGTCATGGGTGAATATTAACTGACTAATCCACTAAATGGCAAAATGGCAATTCTCACCTTAGATTCAGAGTCAAGTTACAGGGGGGTAAAAATGACTTCAGAAAGATGGCAGCATCATCATCTTATTTTTACTCAGAGATTGGTGGCTCTATTAGTAAAATCTGTTGACTTTAACAATCTTTGTCGCATTATGTGCCAATGGTGACCATTCAAAAATGGCGAAACAGCACTTTTCAAGTTTTTCTCCAAATTTTGCATGCCTGTAACTCAAGTATTAAAGATATCTTAATGCCCTTTTCAATATTGGGTCTCAACAAACTTTCATTTTTGCATCTTCATTTTTAAGGCCCTACATCAGGGGTGTCAAACTCCGGTTTCGATGCAACCCTAATTAAACACACCTGATCCAACTAATCCAGTCCAGAGTTTGACACACCTGGCCTACATGGTTCGATTCCAGAGATATGGGGCCTTAAACTGACCAACACTTGGTTTTCAAACCATATCTTTGGGACTGAATGATATAGGGCTTTGAAAATGAAGATTCCAAAAGAAATGTTTATGGAAAAACTAGAATCTAAAATCATATTGAGAGATCTTTAATATTTACTGAGTTACAGGCATGTGTACTTTGGAAAAAGAATATTTATGGCACTCAGACATGTTTATAGTCTTGACAGAAAGAAACGAGATACATCTCTAGTTTTAACATTATTTGTTCTTCAGACATTCCTCTTTAACAGAAAAGAAGTCTCATATTTTTGCAAACTGACCCACATTTGGTTTTTGACCACTGAATGTGTACATTTTACAGATTTACTCCTGGAGCCGTATTCAATTTCCAATATCTCTGGAACCGAATCTCATAGGGCCTTAAAAATGAAGATGCCAAAAGGAAAGTTTGTTGAGACCCAATAGCTAAAAGGGAATTAAGATATCTTTAATATTTCTTGAGTTACAGGCATGCAAACTTTGGGGGAAAACACATGAGAAGTGCGGTTTCCCCATTTTTGAATGGTCACCACTGGCACATAATGCAAAAAAGATTGATAAAGTCAACAGATTTTACTAATAGAGCTACCAATCTCTGTGTAAAAATAACATTATGATGCTGCCATCTTTCTGAAGTCATTTTAACCCCCCTGTAACTTGATTCAGGTGAAAATTGCCATTTTGACCCCCCTCTACAAAATATTGGATAACTCCGTAAATATTCATCCATGACATTTAACTTTTAGGCCTTCATCACTATACATGTGTATCTTTCTTCAGAATAAACATTAGTAAAATAAAAAATTTGAGCCAGGGAAGTTTTTAAAATCTGGTTGATTTGACACGGAATGACCCATAAATGATCTTTTATTGTGAAAAATCCACGGTAGTATAAAAGATCTGCAATGTAGATTCTGGATAAATGCAGGAAATTTTTGCATCTAATCAACGCTTTACTCAGCAGAAGTGTTCACCTCTTGTGCTGACAGGAAGTGAATCTGCAGTAGTTTCCTCTCACTGTCCACCAGCGGGAGGAACGTCACGGTGACGTCGTCGTCGGTGTTGAGGTTGGCGCCTGCGCCGCGATTATCGTAGCCGTCGGTTTCCATGCCAACCAGAGCAGAGAAGTGACCTCTCGTGTAACCGAGAGCGATGGGACTTTTCCAGCAGAAGCTCTGTTCCCATAGCAACGGCAGGTAAACACCTGGACACACACACACACACATACACGACGGTGAGCCACACTTCAGCTGTGCATGTGACAATAAAAAGCTCTGGTGATCGTCTCACCTTGAAATCGAGTGTAGCCCAAAGTTTCCCCACGGAAACTCTTGTAATACTTCACTCCGTAAACGATGATGGGCCGCCGCAGGATATGAGCCAGAACAAATATATGAGTCTGCTCCAAACTCGCTCCGGGCTGCAGCCACAGAAAATGGGAAGATTGATGTGATTCATAAACATTCAAAGCATCGATTACAGGATTTAAGAACTGATTTGTTACTATGACAACAGCCAGTGAAGTGTGTGTTTAATTCCAGTTCAATTCCTAATTCCTATGTTTAATTCCTGTGTTTAAAACACTATTCTGAAGCTATTTCTAGTTGAGATCAGGGTGAAACCTCTATGAATCACATCAGAATAGAGTGAGCCTCATAAAACCAGACAAAAACATGAGCATATCATATTCACCCAAAGTTAAAGAAAAAAAAAAAACAAGAACTGCTTAAAATTACATTTTTACATAAAGGATGCTTAAATTCTGCATTAAGAACTCAAAAAAAAGAACTTAAATGTGGCAGAATAAAGCATATTTTGCATCAAAACCTTCTTTGTGTTGTATGTAGGGCTAGGCGATCAGAAGGTTTTCAGAAGGTTGATGAAAAAATGAACAGCAGCTGTCAGCCTGACACCACGATGCAAACATGAAATATCAGGTTTCTTTTTTGATTGCGCTGCTTTTCTGTTGTTTATTTGATGTAAACATGGGCGTGTTTGACTGCTGCGCTCGCATCTCTTGCAGCTTCTCATGCAAGTTAAAAGAAGTTCACTTCCATTTCCTTACATGTTTTTCTTATTCCACTGCCTGCATCCCATCTTTGTCAACACAAAAGTGCATTCTGTGTGAACAATATGTGCGCGTCACACGTGAGCGGTTAATTACGTGTACCTACATGCGGTTGGATCCTTTTTTTTCTCTTTATTGCTGTCAGTGGCGTATTATCGAAGTGTCTAATTCTAACGTTTGGTAATATTTCTTTTCAAAATCGTGATTCTTCGATTTCTAAAAAATAAAATCGTGGCAAAACATTAAATTTGAATTAATCGATAAAAAAATCGCCCAGCCCTAGTGTGCGTGTGTGTGTACCTGACTGGCGAGGTTGAGGATGAAGGTCCAGTCCTCCTGCCACTGTTCTTCTCTCAGAGAGAAATGAAGCCCAAAACTCTGAGAATACCATGATTCCCACTCCTTCCAGCGTGAGTAGAACCTGCACACACACAAAACACGGATCCAAATATGATACAGCAAGAGAATCTGTCCATGTTGTGCATATGAACACACTTCACACACATCACTATCAGATCCTGCACGTGTGTGTGTGTCTCACCAGTGAGAGCAGTCATGTAAACTGTCATGTAGAGCTTTTCTCAACACAGAGTCTTTATCGTAGATGCCCCACGTGGCCTGTAGAACAGAGTCCAGCAGACAGTCTCCAGCGGTGCGGTTCCACAGAGCGTACAGACGGCTGTCCAGACGTGTGCCCAGCTCCAGAGACCAGTTGATGACCGCAGACTCCTCCTCCAGCTCTGCACACACACACACGGTCAGAACATACACATACATGTGCTGCTGTAATGCACTAGCCTCTCACATCTTACCCTTCTGAACGTCACGGTCGAGGATTTCATCAAAAAGCTTCTCCTGAATGGCAGGAGGCAGATCTTCTATATCTGTCAAATGAAGAAACTAACAGTCAAACTCAAAACATCCACACGTGTGTTCATACAGCAATCATCAATCATCACGTGATACTGGATTCAGTAGTGATAATGAATTCCACAATGTGGACAAAATCACAGAATCCCGTCATAAGGCATCATCTACTGTATAACATGGAATGTTGTGGAATATTTTAATGAATAAACCAAAAGTTGTAGAGTGAATCAGACTGAAATGGTGATATGCACTGGTGTCTGTGACTGCTGTGTAAATGTGAATCTGCACGTGTGATGCTTGTCTGTCTCTCACTATATGAGCACATGAGCTTCATTTCCAGAGCAGCTCTGAGAGCTTGACACTAGCTCATTTAAGAAAAACTCCTATCAAATACACGTATATAATGTGTGCGTGTGTCTCCCACCTGCCGGCAGTGTGAACGTGACGAGGTCTGTCAGGAAGTAGCAGTTGAAGTCTCCCTTGCGCTGGTGCAGCGACGCGCTGATCTCCCGGCGGATCTGCTCCGTCAGTTCAGGGCAAACCATCGCTGGGATGCATTTGACGGCCCGCTGGGAAACCTGCCAAACACAAACACAAGCAATCAGACGCACTTCACATCATCAGAGCAGCACAAACTCAGTCATCACCCAATCAGGGAACAACACACACACACACCTCGGTCAGCAGAATGGCCAGCATGTCCTGCCTCTGGAAGCGGATGGCGAGGTGAACGAGAGTGAAGCCGCTGTCGAACGCTGAGGGTCGACTGAGCAGACGCACCTCGTCGGCGGTCAGCTGACGCGCGATGTCTCCACCTGAGGACTTGTAGGCCTCCACCGCAGACAGATCGCCTTCAACTACACCTACACACACACAGGAGCAGCGGGTCAGCTCTCACATGTGACCCTGGACCACAAAACCAGTCATAAGGGTCAATTTTTTGAAACTGAGATTTATACATCATCTGAAAGCTGAATAAATGTGACGCTGGACCGCAAAACCAGTGTTAAGTAGCACGGGTATATTTGCAGCAATAGCAAACAATATATTGTAGAGGTCAAAATTATTATAATTTTTTTTTTGCTAAAAATCATTAGGATATTATGTAAAGATCATGTTCCATTAAGATATTTTGTAAATTTCCTACCATAAATATATATTAAAAACATAATTTTTGATTAGTAATATGCATTGCTAAGAACTGTTTTTTGCACCTTCAGATTTCAGATTTTCAAATAGTTGTATCTCAGGCAATATTGTCCTATCATTAAAAACCCCACATCAATGGAAAGCTCATTTATTTAGCTTTCAGATGATATAGAAATCTCAATTTCAAAAAATTGACACTTATGACTGGTTTTGTGGTCCAGTTACAAATCAGCTTTCCATTGATGTATGGTTTGATAGGACAATATTTGGCTGTGATAGAGCTATTGGAAAATCTGTAATCTGAGGGTGCAAAAAAACAAAAAATATTGAGAAAATCACCTTTAAAGTCGTCCAAATGAAGTTCTTAGTAATGCATATTACTAATCAAAAATTAAGGTTTGACATTTATGGTAGGAAATGTACAAAATATCTTAATGGAACACTAGGATCTTTACTTAAATCTTTACTGTTTTCAATGAAGGAACAAACACAAACTACATCTGGAGTCTTCATGAGGAGCTTCTCCAAACATGACGCGAGCTAAACCTTTATCAGGACAGAAGTGACTCGCTGCACGTGTGTAGTTTACGAACCAGGCATAGAGATTGGTTAACGTGATCTGAAGTGGTCGGTCCATGTGCCGGTCAGTGGCACAACACCTCAGCTGTCTGAAGATCTCCACATGCCAGACTGACCCAGAACACGAGAGCACTGACACACATGCGCAGCGTTCGGATGCTTCTGAATCCGTGTAAAGGTCACAGTCACACGTGTGTATTTACTTCTTGTTTTGCTGCATGATATTTATAACAGCGTCTCAATCATATCAGCATTTACAGCTAATGGGATGACTGATGAGAAAGACTTAAACAACACATTCTGATGAATTGTGTGTTTATTCACCTCGTAAACTATAAATTTATGTGCAATACAATATTACTAATATTTAATGTTTGTTCTATTTGTTTTTATCCACAATGGTAACTACACATAATTATTAAACTACAACAGTTAAAAACATTACACATGATGAATATTTAATAATAACAGATAATGAATAATGAATAAAGCATTCCTGTAGCTCAAACAGTAGATGATGCCACCTGCAAAGCCAGTGTTGTGGGTTCAATTCTCACGAAATGCATGAACTGATGAAAAGTACAGCTTGAATGCAGTACATAAGTGCATAAACATAATTGCAATAATAATAAGGCCCGTCTCACTACCTGACCGTGTTTTCATGACGATTAACACGTTTACAATCAATCCGGCTACGTGAACATCACCGGCAACACAAAAGACGTCTCACACACATTTGTTGTGTCAGTCGTTTTATCCACAGACTCAGTGACTCGTGACCTTCAGCGTTTAAGTAGACGATGTGATCTAGTCAAACGCTGAAGCTCACGAGTCGTCGAGTCCGGCGGCACGAGCATCGGCGCAGACAAAAGACAATGAAGCGCCGCACATGACATCATCGCGATGACATCACCGCATGGAAACACAGCGAGACTCTGCTGCTGGAATACAATGGTCAGTTCTGTCTGTTGAAGATGATCTCAGACGTCAGACACGAGGAAAAGCGACGGCGTCACTCTGTTCTCTGACCTTTCCCGAACACAAACACTCCAATATGACTAGAAACACACACAGACCATCCAGAAACCAAGAACCAGATGTGAGAAAGAAGTCTGAGGTTCACACCATCAAATTATTGAGATTTAGGATGTTGAGTGTCATGTTGAACCTTATTACTAATTTGAAATCTATTTTTGAAACCATTCTTGCATGACTACTGGGTCACCAAATTTCAGAAATGTTTCCCAATGTGCCGTTTCCCAATTTTTGAATGGTCATCATTGGCACATAATGCAGCAAAGACTGCAAAAGTCAACAGATTTTATTAGTAGAGCCACCAATCTCTGTGTGAAAATAATATTATGATGCTGCCATCATTCTGAAGTCATTTTGAACCCCCTGTAACTTGAATTTGAATCTCAGGTGAACACTGACATTTTGACCCCCTCTACAAAATACTGGATTACTCAGTAAATATTCATCTATGACATTTAATATTTTGGCTTTCATCACTATACATGTGTATCTTTCTTCAGAAAAAAATATTAGCAACATCAAACATTTGAACCTCTGGTTGAGTTGACATGAAATGGCCCTATAATCTGCCAAAAGTAAACTAACATGTAACATTTCCTGGGTAGAATAAACTCCACACTGCAGCGGAATTTACTCTGATTAACACAAAAGTCTGGCAATACGAGACTAATGCCAAATCTACACTTCAAAGGCGGCACAGAGGCGCTTCTGACGTGGCCTTTAAGTGTCTGTACACATGCTGCTCAGAGACTGCATGAATGCATTTACACAATTACAGCTGTGTACTGTGATGCTAGAGGCTAAGAAGGGTCAGAGCAGGCATAATTCACTCTGGCTTCAACGTTCTGTATTATCACTGAATTTTGGGCTGGCACAGAGCAGCCTTCAGTGTATAAAGACAAGTAAAGAGGCACTCACCAGCACAGGCGTTGAGAAACAGCCAGTCTGTTTTCCTCATGCGGTTCTTGATCTGTTTGAGCTTCTTGAAGTCCATCTCTATCTCCTCCTTACCGCTCTGAGCCCCAGCGGCCAGCTCGATCTGCAGCTCCGCCTCGCGTTTAGAGGAGGTCGGCGAGTGCCGCTGGGCCCCGCTGCATACGTTCCGCGTTCGCCCGCGGTCCTGTTCGTTGATCACAGACGAGGACTCGTCGGGATCGCGCGGCTGAAAGACGTCGTTGGGTCTGGGATGGTCGCACACCACGCAGCGAGAGGATTTGGGCCAGTTCTCGTACGTGCAGGCCGAGCAGGTCCAGCACTGCGCCCGCGTGTTGAGTCGGTTCCGGTCGTTGTATTCCTCGCACGGATCGACCGGAGGGACGGTCGCGGGGCGCCGGCCGGTCCCGGACGTCTGCGGGGTTTCCGTGGGGCTGCACACGCGCTGCCGGAGACTGCAGCACTGGGTGCAGCGGATCGCTCTGGGCCAGTTCAGGTAGGTGCACACCTGACACGACCATTTCCCGCTGTTCTCGGAGGACTCGGCCGGGCGGACGCGGGGTCGGGCGCTGGAATCGGGGCAGATGAGCAGGCTGTCGTCGCGTACGAGGTCCCACTGGCGTCCGGCGTGCGGGTCGGTGCTGCTCGGGAATGGCTCCTCCGTTATGATGGTTCCGCTGGGCCGCTGCGCCCGACACATGGTGCATTTAATAGCAGACGGCCAGTTCTCATATGTGCAGTACTCACACGACCACTTCACACTCAGCTCTGTCATGATGGATCAGCTCACACACACACACACACACACTCACACAATCACTCGCTCACACACTCACACGCTCACTCACTCGCTCGCTCGCTCACACACTCACTCACACGCTCGCTCACTCAACAACACACACTTACATCAGGGTCACACATTGATACGGAGACAGCAATCTGCAAACAAAAAATAAAACAACACATGTCAGAAATCCAGAAAAGAACACAGAACACTCACAACTTTCTATCTTTTTCACTCTAGTCAAATATAATTAACACTGTTAAAAATATGATCAATTATAATGTCACTGATGTAACATTGGAGTATTAATAATATTGTTAGTTAGTATTTTGCTGCACTGAGAGGATTAATAATGTTGTTGACATTCATATCTGACAGTATGAATATTGTTGATAGCCACAGTACAGACAGTATTAATGTTATTAGTTATACTCATGGCACAGTGTAAATGTGATAGTATAAACATTGTTAGTTACAAGTGATTCTTGTATCTCGCAGTATTAATGCTATTAGCAATACTTACATCTCAGTGTTACTGTTATTAGTGATACTCACCTCACAGTATTAAAGTTATTAGTGACACTCGAATTTCAAAGTATTAACGTTATTAGTGATACTTGTATCTCAGTATTACTGTTATTACTGAAACTCGTTTTGTAGTATTAATGTTATTAGTGATACTCGTATTACACAGTAGTGACAATATACGTTGTTAGTGACAGTACTAATGTAATTAGTAATACTCGTATCTGACGGTATTAATATTAGTGATACTCCCATCTCAATATTAATTCTCACAGTGCTGACAGTGTTAATGATGCTAGTGTCAGTATTAATGTTATAAGTGATACTCGTGTGTCACAGCACTGACTGTTATTATTTACTGACACCCATATGTGACAGTACAGATGTTATTACTAATATCTCGCACCACTGGCAGTGTTATCGCTCTTTTTGGCACTCGTCCCTCTCAGCACTGACATTACTATATGAATAAATGACATTAGTACTCGGACAGACAGATATTACTGCTGAAACATGTAAACACTCACATCGCTCCGCGCGCATCTCCTCATTAACGACACTTAAATCACCTCAGTCACTCTTTAGAGCTGTTATTCGACCTCCATTGTGTTGTTTAATCTCTTAGCTTTATATCGGTCGTGGAATGAAGTTTTTATGTCGATGAATGCTGTTTCTAATCTCTGAATGTTGATTTAGATGCGGATTTAATGGCGGCGCTTACAAAATAAAAACGACCAGCTTCTCGCGCACCGTCACGAGCACGTGATCAAACGCGCCGCCGCTGATTGGACGGTTCCACACCATGTGAAAACCAACCCTAGAATGAGGCATTCATTATTGTATGTTTAAAACATCATGTTAAAAGAATTTTTAATAGGGAAATAAAGTACATACAATCACGATAATAAAAAACTAGGAAAAAAGAATCTCGGTAGACAAGAAAGAGCTAACCTAGTTATTTAGTTATACACCTTCAAAAGACTGGACAAACACATTTCTGACTTCAGACGTCTCGAAAATATGTGTGAGACATTTTAAAATGTCTGTTTTCATGTATATAATAATCGGTCAAACGATTACAGAAGGAGGAATGTGACTGTCATAACAACATGGCACGCCCCTCTGTGTGACGTCATTCCAACATGGCGGCCTACTTGAGCCGGTTGCACCATATTTCACTGAACGTCTCGAACGTGAATAAAGTTGCACACGAGCTCGTGTCCCGGTTCCAGTTTAACGTGTTCGCGGCCAGACTGACAGACCGAGCGAAGCAGCTGGCGCTCCGCAGAGGATCGGCCGTGTTCGTGGTCAACGAGAGGCCGAACGAGGCGCCGCGGAGGTTGAATGGACATCAGTCACGTGGCTGGAGTTCCGTCACTGAACGGCATCGGGATTCGAACTGTCTGTACGGAGCCCACGCGCACTATCCGGTGGACACCGTGAGTAACGTGTGCTTCGAGGTGGAGGACGTGCAGAGCGCCGCCGCTGCGCTGCGGGATCGCGGTTTGTGTGAGTTTCTCCAGCCGCCCACCGAGGTTTGCGATGACAGCGGTCGGGTGACCTTCTCCATCATCCGCTCTCCGGTGGGTAACGTGTGCCACACGCTCATAGACCGCTCTCAGTACCAGGGGCTCTTCCTGCCGGGCTTCCATCGGGTGGGCTCGGACTCCCAGACCGCGGCTCGCTCGCAGTGTCCCATCACTCACTTCGACCACATCACCTACGCCTGTCCCCGCAGCAGCACCGCACACGTCACCCGCTGGTACCGCGACACCTTCGGCTTCCGGAGGTTCTTCATTGACAGGTATCAGAGCCAAAATCACTGCCGTGCTGCTGCTGACCATTGTTGCCATTCCTGGAGCTCCGACGCCAAGGTCATGGGTTCGATTCCCAGGGAAAGCGTGACCTCTTCCGAAGTTTACATTGAATGCAATGCAAGTGGCTTTGGATTGAAGTGTCTGACAGATGCATAAACGTAAATGCTTCAAACAGTTGAGTTTGGTTTAAACTTTTGCCACGGTCATTGGTTCCATTCCCAAGAAGAAAATATGATGTTTGGAATAATTAAGATTTGTTTTTGAAAGAAGTCTCATCTGCTCCCCAAGGTGATGCATTTATTAAAAAAAAGAGAGAGATAAAACGTTAATTTTGTCAAATATTATTAGGATTTAAAACAGCTGGTTTCTATCTGAATATCTGTTAAAATGTAATTTATTTCTGTGATGCGCAGCTGAATTTTCAGCATCATTACTCCAGTCTTCAGTGTCACATGATCCTTCAGAAATCATTCTAATATGCTGATTTGCTGCTCAGCAAACATTTCTGATTATTGGCAATGTTGAAAACAGTTGTGCTGCACAATATTTTTGTGGAAATTGTCAAGGTCATCAAGGTTTTTTCTTTTTTAATTAACCAAGGACACATTCAATTGATCAAAAGTGACATTAATAATGTAACAAAAGATTTCTATTTCAAATAAACCCTGTTCTTTTAACGTTCTATTCATCTATGAATCCTGAAACATAAAATCGATCAGTTTCCACAAAAAATTTGGGCAGCACAACTGTTAAGTGCTTAAATATGTGTGCGAATTAAAGACTTACGTCATAAACATAAAAAATCTTAATTCTTATATATGTTTGACTGGTAGTGAACTGATCTAATGTGTACCTTGAATACATTGTGATTGGGATAAAAGCGCCTGCCAAATGCAGAAGTGTAAAATCACTATTTGATAACGGATAAGACCTCATGCTGATGAATCTCTCAAACTACGGAACTAACGGCAGAATTATGACTCCTTCTGTGCAGGAATGAGGATGTGGATGAGGGATACGTGCTGAACCATGACGGGATCGGGCTGCGACTGACAGCTATGGAATACTGGAAATGCAGCGAGTCAGGAATCACACTGCCGTTCAAAGATGAAAAAGAGCCGGACTGCAAGTTTGTGATCGCAGAGTCCCTTCCTGAGCAGGGTATGAGCATGACACCGAAATATCACACCATAGTGTCTTTAACTCGTTAATAACATGTAAACTAATCATTTATTACAATGCACTTATTGTGTACGTACATGTTTTTACATGATTTGTTTTATGTTATTTAGTCAGTCAGATCGGCTGGTGTAAATCTCAGGTTGATAGTTGAGTTCTATATGGACTGCAGAAGCACAGCTGTCTGTTTCTAACAGAGGTTTCATTTCAGGCAGGAACCAGGTGGACACGTTTCTGGATCAGCACAGAGGCGCAGGAATCCAGCACATTGGGCTCTACACAGAGGACATCGTGAGAACGGCTCAAACTCTGAGTCAGGCTGGAGTCCAGTTCTTCTCTCCTCCTCCTGCGTACTACACTGAGGTCAGCGCGCGTCATCAACGCTGTTCACCTGGGTTCAGTCTGTCGGTCGCACAGGTTGCAGGATGCACAGCAGAGCCTGAAAATCTGAGGCCACTTTAAAAAGATTTTTGGATCATGTCAGATCCTGCTGGACAACATGATGATCAGGTTTCATCCATGCAGCTCCAGTGCTGATGTTTCTCTCAGACTGTTGAACTCATTATATTAGGCTGGGGCTGGGAATGCCAGTTATATATGTGAATATTGTTCTGCGCACTCAGTCGTGTTGTGCTGTAGTTCATACTCTGCTCGTAACGCCGCAGGTGGGGAAGCAGGAGGAAATCGTGGCGGCGGGTCACGACCCTCACACGCTGAGTCAGTACGGGATTCTGCTGGACACTGACATCCACACGGACACAGACAGACGCATCACAGACGGCCAGCGGTACGACTGACACATTACATTACATGACAACATTACCGGCACTGATAATAATGAACTTTTCAGAACTTTTAATGAACGTTTTTCAACTTTTCATGGAAATGTGCTCACTTCACCAGATGTGTGTAAATGTGTCATTCCATCACTTGCTCACCAATGGATCCACTGCAGTGAATGGGTGCCGTCAGAACGAGAGTCCAAACAGCTGATAAAAACATCACAATAATCCACAAGTAATCCACACCATCAGTGAACATCTTGAGAAGACCAAAACGTGAAACAAATCCATTATTAATATGTTTTTAACTAAAATACATTAAGTCAATAATAACTCCAGTGAAAAAGTGACCTGGTCTGAATCAGGAGAGAAATCTGCACAGTTCAGGCATCATTTTACGCCATTTACATCTTTATGATGGATTTGTTTCAGCTTTTGTCTTCTGAAGATGTGAACTGATGGACTGGAGTGGTGTGGATTACTTGTGGATTATTGTGGTGTTTTTATCAGCTGTTTGGACTCTCATTCTGACGGCACCCATTCACTGCAGACGATCCATTGGTGAGACAGTGATGGAATGACACATTTAGACACATCTGATCACCAAAACTCAACTGGGATGGCTTGAGGGCACATTTACAACAAATTTGGGTCAGCTATTCCTTCAAGACCTGTCAAGTGCATAGACAATACAAATGATGTTTAAAAACCTGTTTTTGCTGCATTCTGTCTGATATAAACATGTTTTTTCCTCATGTTCCTCTTTTCACAGGTACCTGCTCCAGGTGTTCACCAAGCCCATTTTCGGAGAGGACACCTTCTTCCTGGAGCTCATCGAGCGCAGAGGCGCCACGGGCTTCGGCGAGGGGAACATCCGTGCGCTCTGGAGATCCGTGCAGGCCTACATGGAGAACGAAGAGCATCACGAGACGGAGCGCGTAAACAAACAGAGCACACAGAGCTGACGTCAGTGACAACATCAGAGACTATTATATACACACACATGAGAACGACTCGACTCGAGCTTTAGATTTAGTGACTGCGGTGCGATTGGGAACTTTTGTGGTCTGTCCTTGGTGCAGGACTTTTAAGATGTTTGACTGTAACCGTCTTCAGGGCACTTCTAATATAATGTTATCAGTTTACGTTTGAAATGTACATGATGTATTTATTCAGTAACCTGATAAATTATCTGACTGTGATGTCTAAACTTGTACTGTAATAGAATGCACTGTATTTCCACTTGTGTGACAGAGTTCAGTGAGATATAAGCTGTACTGTTGATCTGTTTCTGTCAGATAAATCAAATAATATTATGATGTGTCTGTTCTTTTGATCTCCTCACATGCCATTTGTGACCATTTTGATTTCCATTAAGGCCAGTTTGAGGTGTTTGAAACCAACATACGAAACCACTGCTAGAGAAAATCAAAAACTCAGTTACTGAAACCCTCGTGCCAACTAGCCCCGCTCTGATACTGTGCTGTTACTCTGACTCTGTTTAGGAGCCAAGATCAGTATTTGTTTTTCACTGAGAGGAAATTAAATTTCAGCCACACATTGTTTATGTTTATTTAAACATGTCATGTCTAACAAAACATCAGTCATTGCTGCGTTAGATTCTCTTCACCAATATTTTGTCTCAATCACGTTGAATCAATAAATCATATTTATGTAGTATCTAAAGACATTCAGATCCTTTGACACTTCACTCCTTCATGCTGAGCACTTATGAACACATCATGTGCAGCAGTTTTCAGTCGTTCCTGTAGATGGAGTCACAGATCTCAGCAGCTCAGATCACAGTTTCCGGTCCTTCAGGGATGTGGAAGCCTTTTTCCACAACAAACCCAAACCCAGTAACCACACAGGGTGTGGAACTTTCCAAAAACTCAACCAGCTTCACTATCAGTCTCAGACCCCTGAAACAACAGTTAAACTTACATAATAAGCAGGATTTCCCCTTTCATTCCATGTGTTCGTGTGTTTTATTCAGTGGTTTAATGTTTGGAGATGATTGTATTAGAGATGATTCATCAGCAAGAAACACTATTAAGACACCAGATTCTGACACAGGTATCCTCTAATCAACCTGTGATTATCATAACAACCAGGGAAGTGAAAACAGCAAACTCAAAATATGATTAAAAACACTTTCGTGAGTTACAAGGCCTACTCTTTCCTTCATGCATCCGTACATTAAGCAATATCTCTTCATCTTGATTAAAAAGTGAAAGTATATTCTGTGTCTACTGTCAATTTATCAAAGTACTATGCTGTTTTCCATTCTTTCACTAGACAGATGTTACACACTTATTGATTTAGTGTGAACTTGCTGATAAATGAGGTTAATTGAGCCGTTAATCATAGATGAGGCAAACTTTCCGTGTTGTGTCGCGCATTCGGTTGTGATGTGATGCGTTGTGTGATACTGTAAGCGGTGTTGGGCGAGTCCATTCAGACGCGGGGGTGACGCCTCTACATTTCAAACCGAAATATCCATCAGAACCGCGTATATGTTCGTCAGAAATCATAACTGATGTTTTACATGACTATATATCTTCCGCTTTCGCTCAGTTAAAGGTGTTTAGAGTGTGCGTTGTTTGTGTTTTTCTGCTGTGCTGCGGTTCCGCGTCCCCCCGCGGCTGTCTCTGCGTGTGTTCGGGACCGCGCTGGAGCAGCAACGGCGGCGAGATGAGCGGCTGACGCGCGCGGGGATGAAGATGATCTGAACGGCCGTATTTACCGATCCGGCCCGCGCGAGGAGACGCGCCGCTCGCTATCCCGTGAGTATGCAGTGACGATGCGGATCAAACGGCGCTGTATTTCATTATGATTGCCCGGGTTCGCGCGCGTCGCTGTGCGTGAGTGAGTTTCCCGCGACGCTCGCGAACGGTAGTAGCTTTTGTTCCCCGAGCGCACAGAAACTCTCACATGGACACCGAATTAAAGTTGTTCAGAAAGTCCAGCGTTACGAAATATACGTTCCAAAACGCGAAATGACGATTGAAGTTAAAGCAGAAACTGTTTAACTCGAAATGGGAAATGAAAACTGTATCAATAAACTTCACGAGCTGAAAAACGATCTAGTGATGAGTGTTTAGAGTTTTTGCGGTAGTTATTCCGTATTTTTAGAGCATTCAGTACTTTAGAATAATACAGTCTGTGTTTTAGAAATATTTTTGGGTACGCAGTATTTTTTGAGCATTCCATATTTTTGAGAGTATTAGAGTACTTTTGAGTATTAAGTGTTGTAAGAGTATCCCATATTTTGGAATACACTGTATTTTAGGAGCATTCAGTGTTTTAAGAGTAGGCCTATGCGGTATTGTTTGGCCATTCTATTTTTAGCATTTTAGTAGTATTCAGTATGTTAGAGCATGAAGTACTCAGCATTTTACAATACTCAGTATTTTGAGAGTTTGCAGTAATGTCAAGTATAACATATTTGATAGTGTATTTTAAGAGTGTGTATATTTGGGCATTCCATCGTTAGTGTGTATCTATGTAAGTGTACAACGTACTTTGGAGTATTTTTAGTAGTATCCAGTATGTGTTTTGTGTTTTATAGTACTCCGCATTTTACAGTACTCAGTATTTGAAGAGTTTGCAGTATTGTCAAGTATAAACTAAGAGTGTGAAGTGTTAAGAGTATGCCTAGGTTTTTGAGTATGCCGGATTTTAACAGTATGTGGTACTTTAGGGTGTTCTGTATTGTAGCATTTTCAGCATTTATTAGAATACCCGGTATTATCAGAGTATTGGTTATTTTCAGAGTGTGCAGTACTTTAGAATATGCAGTACTTGAGAGCGTTCTATATAGTTGAAGGGCTGTGAGTGTTTTAATATTGCAGTATTGTATACTGTGTGGAGTATTATTTGAGGTAACTTGAGTGCTGAGTGATGATGTGTGAACTAAAGCAGCAGCAGAGTCTAATCAGAATAAGAGCAGCTCTAGAGTGTCTTGCAGATTGTGTTTATCTAGTTATCAGCACAATACCAGCTCGTTAGTTGTGAACAGGCCGTATGCAAATAAAGCATTTTCACTTCTCGCTGATCAGCAGAGAGGAAACTCAGTTACTGCCCAGGTATCTGAAGAATCGTGCTTGTTTTGCGCTCATCTGATGTTTTGCAGTGAAGCGTCGCGACATGCAACGCAGTCTGTTCCTGGGGAAGCCAGTTTTTCGTCCAGCGGCTGACACGAATGCGTGTTTGTTTCTCACCTGCAGCCGTCATTTTCCGCTGAACTGTGCAGCGCCCGCACCGAGCGTTTCACGGTAAACTCCGTTCCCACCAGAGCAGCCGGGCTGAGGTTCACCTCATTGACGAGTGTTGATTGGCCGTGTTTACAGAGCCGTGTTTGTGCGCTTGAGGAGCAGAGCGACATTTCCCAGGGCAAATTCATTTCCTATTGAAGGGAATTGTTTCGGTTAGTGTTTGTAGTGAATAGCTGGGTGTATCTGGGTGATAGACGTCATTTTGTCATTGTTAAACATCAGACGGAGAATGCAGAACAGGTTTTACTGTTCCTTTGACATAAAAGAGGCTGATTTTGACCTTTACCTAGCTGATGGTGTGCACACTTACACGCTTGTTTAAATCCCTTCGTTTATGCGAGCGTATCTGTGCGTTTGTTTCAGACAGATCCGCGCCGAGTGACGTGCCGCTGATCGTTGTCTCGAGGCCTTTGGACTTCAGGCCTCGTGCGATTGCACCTTTGTAGTACTGCAGTTGTGTTTTGATAACTAGGTCACGTAACACATGCGGCCGTAAACGCTTGCACCGCAGTGGAAGTTCCCATAATGAATCACAAGATAGTTTTTATGAGCTCGCTGACTTTCAGTTATTGGCAGTTCCATATTTTTATAGCATGTTGACATCAGGCTCTGAGAGGGAAGTGCTTCATAAGATCATGAATCACCGGAGATTGACCAAGAAATCTTTGACGAGCACTGACCGCACCGATCATCGTGTTAAAGCTGTAGAGCTCAGCTGTGAAATAAGCTTTAAATGGTTCATCCGGCCTTTTGTCGTGCATTGAAGACGGATGAAGAAGGGTGCTCTGACCTCCAAAAATGCCACAAAAAGATCCATATGACTTGTGTCCTATAGTCTTCCCAAATCACATGATGATACAGTGCAGATTTTCATGTGTCATATGTACTGTTGTTTTGATATTTTCTGTTGCTTTTTTTTTTTCTTTTTAGAGCATCCAATCCATTCACCTTCATTCCATGGAAAAGCACGTCATGAACTTTCTGCTAAACTTCTCCTTTTGTGTTTGCAACACAGACATCACACAGTCGTTTTGGTGTGAATTCACCATTTAGAACCAGCGTTATGAGTTGTGAAGTGTATTTCTAAGCACCAGTGTTCAGGTAAGCGTGTGTTTGCGATCAGCGAGCGTCTGTCGGTTTGTGGCGAGCGCATGAATGCTGGCTTTGTGCTTCGCTGCGCCTCTCTGTGCAAATGTGGGTTATTGCCTGGTAACAATTTAACCAGCGCTCTGTTAAACGGTCCGTTTCCAGATGAGTTTACAGTAAAGTAAACTCGTTTTCTGACGCTTCACGTTTGCTGTGAGGTCGAGTGAACGTGAGTTTTTCCCTAATGAGAAGAGACGTCTTGCGTGTCTCTTCTTTGTGTTTATGTTAAACGGTCAGGCAGCTGCGTCCCGTGAAAGCCTGTGTTCGCTGAGCATTCTTTCCCTTTCCTCGTCCTTTACGCTGCCATTGTGTGATCCAGCCGAATGGCTCTGGCAGGTCGCGGGTGTAAACTGAAGTTTGAAACTCTTGGCTCTCATCGCCGTTTGGTCGGAGTTCATTTCTCCATGTGTTTCACAATTGGACCTGTGATGTTTCTGTTGCCACAGAGCTGACCGACCTCGTATACGGCCCGCGCCTCTCCCGCTAGTTTAGTTTGATTTGGCCCGAAGCGCGAGGAGCGTCAGCTTGCAGCGAGCTCACATGACTAATTGATTGGCCCTGAAACCCTGGCCGCGAGCGACGCCGGGCAGGTGCTGAATGGAGCGCTGCAGTTCTGCCCTTTTCTGGAGGGGTTTTTCTATTCACGCTTTTGCTTTTCAGAAAATTTATGCTCAGAATGAGCTGGCGGCCGAGCGAGCTCTGGGAATGCGTGTAACGTTAGACCTCGTGGGTGTGTTCAGCAGCAGAAAGTTCACCCAAAACACACTCTGAAAGGACTGTGTTCCTCCTGCGTCGGCCCACAACGCTCTGTGTTTTTATAGTGATAAACTTTCCTGGATCTCTGGGTCTTTCCCACACCGCCAGTGCTGTGAAAGGAGCTTTATTTTGTGAGTGTCTTGTCATGTTTTTGGGCCGTTTTTATCCAGCGTGTTTCTCTGAAGCTCTGTCACTATAATTTGCATGAGAGGAAAGTCATTAACGTGCCAGAAACAAGTTGTCAACGGGAGAACGATGCCTGCGGCTCACACACACTGTCAGAGAGGAACCTGACATGTTTTTCCTCATGTGAATTCAGTGCACACAAGTCTTTAAAACGGAATAATTCAGATCAAATTTGCACCATTAATGTACATGCATGTAGATGTTTCCAGCATTGTTCTCTCAGAGGATGATGATGATGATGATGATGATGTGAATGTGTCTGTTCCTCATGTGAGTGGATGAGTTCCGTTCCGTTCCGTCTCATGTTTGTGTTACGGAGGAAATGTGCCGCTCCACTGATTGGTCTGAAATGTCTCTAAACGTCGAGTCACGTATCCGCCGGGCTGAGGTCAGTCTCGCCCTTCAGATAGAGCTTATCGCCAGCTGAGCGTCCCGTGAGTGTGGAGATATCAGACACCCGGCATCACCACAAGCTGCTCGTGTGTGCCGCCACACGCTCTCGTTAAACACGCAACATGCTTCTCTGTTTACTCGGCGGCTCAGACGCCGGCCTGAACGAGAGGAGAAATTTATATCAGACGTGTTTGATGTAAGGGGGGATTCAGACTATAACACCACTGTTATGTTTCTAAATTCTTGTTACTGATAAAATCAGGGTTATTTTTTCCCAAATTACATTTTATTTTTATTCCAGAGTTGTATGTTGTGTGTTATCTTTTTGGATTCCAATTTGAATAAATTATATATGAATCAAAATCCAAATGAATTAATTAAAAATCATGTTACAATTCATAGAACTTTAACAAGTTAGTAATTTATTAAAATTTTGGCAGTAAATAGATAGTTTTAAATTTTCCTAAATTCTATTTTGTTTATTTATTTATTTATTTTCCCCCAAATTCTGTTTTGATTGTTTTAATTTTCCTGGATTTTGGTTATTATGATTTAATACATATTTGACATACTGTCAAAGATCAGTTATATAGTTAAACTCACACCTCGTATCTGCTTTTATTTTCAGCTCAGATCTGTTTTACAGTAGTCAGCATTTGAAGTGGATCAAAACCTTTCATCAAAGTTGTCTTAAAACCAAAACAATACCCATTCTTGTATTAGGACAACTTTGAACTTGTTTGATTTACTTCAAATGTTGACTAGTATATATTTTTTTCTTTTAATATTTTTCTTCCCGAGTTGTATGTTGTGTGTTAATTTTTTATTTTTTATTCCAATTTGAATTATTTAATTATGTATGAATCATCAAAAAGCATGTCAAATTCATAAAAAGTTCATAAGAGGTTATTACAATTTTATTTATTTAAAATTTTGTAAATAGAGCCCTCAGCCCTTTATTTTCCTAAATTCTGTTTATTTATTTATTTATTTTTGCTTCACCTAAATTCTGTTTTGTTTGTTTTAATTTTTCTAGATTTTGTGTATTATGATGTAATACATATTAATCATCAAAAGTTCTAGTAATCAAATTAATAACTAGCCAGTTGTGTTCCTATGAATTATAACATTTCACAGTTTTATTAATTCACTTTTATCTGTTTTTAATTGCTTTAATTGTTATTGACCATAATAAAAGCCGGAGATAAGTTGAGCGTTGAGGCCTGGACGCGTGTGTCGCTCTCCATGCTGTCAGAGATCAGTTATATAGTTAAACTTGCACCTAGTATTGCAACATTTTCATGCTAAAAATAGAGCATACATAAAATGCTCTTTGTAGAATTGTAGCTTGTCCTGCTGTCAGATCCATAACTAGATCACAGAGACTTGAGGAGCTCTGTTCAGAAGTGTAAGAATCTAGTGATCTGATCATCAGCTCTGAGTGTTTAGACACTTTGAGATGTTGTGGCTGATGTTCCTGAATTGCTGTAAAGCTCTAAACGCACATCTGGCTCCCATCAGCGGCTCTAGAGTCACAGTTCCTCGAGGAGCGAGGCAGCGGTGTGTTTTGATAACCGTGAGGTCACGCTTATTTTCGGCTTGTCCTGGAGGAAGAGATCACGTGACCTCGGCTCCGGACGCGAGTCTGCAGGGTTCTGTTCATTTATAATGGTTTTATTCATGCACACCGCTCGATTTAGGTTAGGATTGTTTTTCACACTCGCGTATCTAACATAAAGCATACAGGACAAGCATATTGTAGGCTGCTATAAAAATATCAATCTGACTTTCTTGCTGAAAGATAAACAAAAGTTGGAAACTTTGTAATCCATCAAGAGTGTATTGTTCCCTGAAGATGATTCTGCTTCATCCAAAGATGTTTTTGTAGTGAATGTGGCATGTGTGACGGTTGAACACTGTGATTGATGATTGGCTGATTGGCTGACGGGTTCCTGTCCTGTTCTGTGTCCAGGCTGAAGAGCGCTCGGTACAGACGTGGGAGTGATCGGATCGGATCGGATCAGCGCTGCACTTGAATGATGAGCTTCACTAGATCTGTCCTGCACTGGAATGGACTGTGGCAAACATGTGTGTTGCCATGGTAATTATTCACACTAAAACACTGGAAAAGAAGGCGGTCGATGATGTAACATCCACGGAGTCTCTGCCGCTGGTAAGACACGACGGCGCTTCACGTTAGACAGACGTCAGGCGTCATGCATAATTTACTCTGTAATTATCAATGATGAGCTCAGGATGATTTCAGACACGCTGCTCCAGTTCCAAGTACATGAAGTGTGATCAGATTCACGACAGTCAAGTTTGTAATAATTCTCATTAGCTCATTCGCAACAGTAACTTTTAGGGCTGTAGATTTAACCTGTGCGATTCGTAAAAAGTGTTAAAAAGATTAAGGCATTTAACGCAGACCTGTCATCTTATAGTGATGCAATGTCTGTGATGAAGCCTATTAAAATGCAGTTACATGATCCTAAAATTCAAGATATGAGGGCAAAACATTCCTCTCTATCATATTTGTATCATATGATATAGGTTAGCAATATCTCACCGGCAGGAGTGTTGTTTTCCCCAGTATCTGCACCACTGCTAATGTGATTTTGATTTTATACAACAGTTCACAAAACATCAGTTTCATATTGTACTACAATTTAGGCACAGAATTGTCCCTTTTACTTCATTTTGCAAGATCTGTGAATGAATCCACAGGTTTGAACAAATTGAGTGAGTCGATGATTCATAAAGACACTTGTTTCAGAATGAACCAGCCGTTCGAGTGAATCGATTGAATAAGTGACTAAATGACTCACTCATTAAGATGACGTTTCATATTTAGAGTATCATTTCATTAAAAAAAACCTCATATTTTCAGGATTCATGATTCATCATTCTCTATGCCATTCTGAATCAAAATATTTCTAATGCCATTTTTGTGATGTCTATTCAATGGTTTTCTCATTTAACACAATAATGACTTTAAATGATCTATTGAGGGGTAATTTCATGTTGATGTGCGTGCAATTTATTGATCAGCTTCGGTTCATGTAATTAAATTTGAATTCCCTGACAGCCCTACTAATGTTATGATTTGTAGCAATCACTCCATTTTCTGTACACACACCCTGTTGTTGTGAAGTTGTACTCGAGCGTTTGGTTCCGCGTGTTTGAGTTGATCAGACTGATAATCTGTGAGACGTAGGATCCTCCCTGCACATGTGCGCTCTAGTGCGCTTTAGTTGTGGTTTACATAATGTGCACTAGTCAGAACGCTCACTGAGGGGTTTCCTGTCCCCGCCGTCGATGGGCGCACGCTTGCGTCGGTCTGGATGCTCCTCTGATCCGTCTGTGTGTTTCTACAGCATGAGCCGCCGACCATGAGCCAGGGGACGGCCCTCTTCTCCTGCGGAATCATGGGTAAGTGCAAATACACCGCTAAGTTGACTTCATAGCAGTAAAACATCTTTCTGTTCTGCATTTGCCCCTTCACTGATTGGATCAGCGTATCTTCACCTCCACGAAAGAGGGAAATAGAAACATCTGCTCAGTGATTGTCTGATACCCATGAGGCCTAGTTTTAGACGCCACAGGTGCGAGCGTCTCAGAGCTGAACGTCAGCAGCCCCGTGTTTGTTCTGATACCGTTTGTCTCCAGAACAACTCCTCTCAGAAAACAGAGGTAGTAAAATAATGGAGCTAGTCTTTGACTGGAATAAACAGAGTTGACTGATCAATAGGGTTTTGTGCTGCGTCAGATCGATGGCATATAACGCTGGCCCACAGCGGTGTGCGCTGGTTAGGCTGTCTTTGTTTTGCGGTGTGCCCACGGCCAAAGCATTTTTGCTTTTGACTTGAGAAAAATGCCCCTCCGCAACCAGACATGCTGCTGTTCTGATCCGCTGGGTGTGAACCTGAGCCACACGCTGCCATCTGAAGGGACCCCCTACGGGGAGAAAATGGTTCAAGGTCCCCCACATAATTTTAATGCTGGTGATTAAGCATTTGCTCACCCTTAGATGCCATTAGAACTTACATTTTTGCAGATTATTTTATTTTCTGTTTGCATTTAATGTTTTTTTCTGTTTTTAGTGGTTATATGTAATTAAAAATAATTTAAAAGCATGTCTAATCAATTGCATTGATAAAACTTTAAGAACTTAATATTTCATTACATTTTTTACAGTAATATGGCAATATGAAATGTTTTATTTTTTACAGAAATTCTGTGTTGTCCGTTTTAATTTTTCTGGATTTATGCAATAATACAAATTTATTATCAAAAACAGTGGTGGTCAAAATATTAACAATTTATTCTTTTAAAATGCAATCAAATAAATGTAACCATTCATTTTAAATTTAAAATGTATTATTATTATTACTTCTTCTACTACTTTGAGAATTACTTTCTGCTGTGCAACAGTAATATATTTTTGTCACAATTTCAAGTTAAACCGAATTTATACTTTGATGGGTTGTCCTGAAGACCTTTGAGTTTCTGTGTGTATAAAATATGATGATAGTTTTGATAGTAAGTATATAGTATAGTGTGTGAGTATGTAGTATAGAGTGACTATATAGTACAGATTGTGAGCATATAATATAGAGTATGTAGTGTGACTGTATAATACAGAGTTTGAGTATATAGTATGCAGTTGGAGTATATAATATAGGGGGTATATAGCATAGTGTGAGTATGTAGTATAGGAGGTATATTGTATAGAGTGTGAGCATGTAGTATAGAATGTATATAGCATAGGGAGAGTATGTAGTATAGAGTGAGAGTATGTGGTATTGAGTGTAGTATAGAGGTATATAGCATAGTGCAAGTACGTAATGTAGTCTGAGCATATAGTATTGAGTATGTTGTATAAAGGGTATATATCATATTGTGAGTATGTATATCGTGTATATAGCATAGTGTCAGTACACAGTATAGAGTGTGAGTATGTAGTATTGAGTGTATATATAGCATAGGGTGAGCATGTAGTATAAAAAGTATAAAAAGCTGGCAAAAGTATGTAGTATAGAGGGTATACAGTAGTCAACATTTGAAGTGGATCAGAACCTTTCATCAAAGCTGTCCTAAAACCAGTACAATACCTGTTCTTGTCTTAGGACAACTCTGATAAACTTTTTTGATCCACTTCAAATGTTGGCTACTGTATAGCAAAGAGTGTGGGCATGTAGTATAGAGTGTGAATATACAGATATACATGTTTCTCATGTTCTCAGGTTGCACATCATTCTGAAAAACTCCATGATTTATCGCACTGCTGGCGATGTGTTTCTACAGTAGTTGGTCAGCGGTCTCGTGGGGTGTGAGTGATTTCACATTAAGTGCGAGTAACCAAAACATGCTCTCGACACACAGATGTTCAGCCGACTGGCAGCCTGCCACCAATCAGAAGGCTCTATTTCTGGCTCTTTGTTTCTCAGCACAGCTGTGTTGTTTGTGAACGTCTACAGGCTCTTCCTGTGAACTCGACCCTCCTGCTTCTCTTTTGTTCGCCTCTGCTGTGTTAAAGAAGCGTCTCGACTAGAGCTTAATACATTTTCTTCGATCAGATCTGAGTTTTATGCTGGGGTTTTGACCCTCGTTCATAGGAAGTAGTAAATCATTATCTGATCGCTTAAAGCTCCTTCACACACTTGAACCTCCTCCAGATGTACTGCAGCTTCAAAAACGCACTTAATTGTGTTTTTGTGATTTGCTTACATGTTCATTTTATATGTCGTCCTGCAGATGGACTGCACGATTTTGGGAAAAATCTGAATTTTTCTTATACAAATTGCAGCTGTAATTTAAAATGTACAATTAAAATGAAAATACAATTTACAATACAATTGTAAAAATACGTTCTTCATTTTCAAGCACTAAACTATCAAACTTGTTGGAAGTGCAGCATTTCTCTTTTCTTTCTTATTACAGGTTTGTGAAGGTGTTTGTTGCATGTTAAAGCATCTCAAACTGTAACGAAACAACAAATGTATTTAACTGTAATGAAACACAGCAGATGTATTTAACTTCGGTTCATCACGTCTCCGATTCTCACGGCAGTTGTTGTGTGTTGTAGAGTCTGGACGCTGGCCGGAGGTCGGCGGGGTGCGTGGCGTCCAGCAGCGGCCCGTGGGCTCCAGTCTGGAGAGCCTGTGGGACAGCGTGCGAGAGACGTGCTCCGCTCGCGAGGCGGGCGCCGCCAGCGGCGGCATCAGCGGTCTGCTGCGCGACCTGAGTCTGAGCGAAGCTTCTCCCGGCAGCGCCGCGCCGCCCAGCAAACGCCAGTGCCGCTCGCTGTCCTGCTCCGACGAGCTGGGCTGTCGCTCCTCGTGGCGGCCGCAAGGATCGCGCGTGTGGACGTCCGTGGAGAAGCGCCGCTGTCACAGCGGGGGAAGCGTTCAGCGCGGGGCCTTCGCTCCATCCGGGTTTCCCGCCATGCAGCGCAGCTCCAGCTTCAGCCTGCCGACGCGCACCGATCTGCCGGAGCCTTTCGGCCACGGCTTCCCTTTCGCCGCCTTCTCCGCGTCCCCGCAGACTCCACAGGCTCTCTACCTCTCGCACGAACAGATCTGCCCCGCCGAGTCCAGCTCGCCCGACTCCACCCCGGAGATGGAGCGTCGCCGCAGTCAGGGACTCGCCCGCAGCCGCTCGCAGCCCTGCGTCCACAACGACAAGAAGACCGGCGTGAAGCGGAGGAGACCGGCGGACTCTCACAAACACAGGCCTTCACTGGACCTGCTCAAGATGACACAGGTCAGTCACACCCGCGTGTGTGTGTTCCTAAATGAATACTGCAATCATTGGGTTTCCACTAGATGAGGACATGAGTCTGTTTCAGTCTTAATCACTGTTGTATTAGGGTGCTTTCACACCTGCCACTTTGTTTCGGAATATGTGAACATGGCATTCGCACTTGGATCCGTGCCAAAACAATCGGTCCAAAATCACCTGAACGAGGTGGTCTCGGCTCGATTGAAACGAACTCTGGAGCGCTTCGGTTGTAGTGAGAAAGCAATCCGATCCAACGGACCACTGAACCAGGCTATATCACAGCGTATAATGGGTAATTACAGTTCGGTGAACAGCGGTAGCTTTGTTGTTTTGCTGATACCGCTTAAAATGAACCTGTGAGTGTCTGTGTGTGGGCACATCTTCGCCATTCACATTTTCATTGCTCTCTTTGTAGTAGGTGTATTTTAAAAATGTGTTCTTCTAAGCTCTTGCTCAAAATGACAAATTAATACAATGACAGCTACAAAAAAATGCAACAGTAAGCCAGCAAAGCTGTTTTTGCACACTTGTATTATCACATTTGGCCGATTTAGAAACTTTGCCGTGTGAAAGCGAACCACACCAAGAATAAAAACACCATTGTAGTCATTTTAATCCCTGTTTCGAAACAAAGCAATCGATCTACAGGTGTGAAAGCACCCTTAAACCCCATACTAACTCTCCAGTGATGTTCTCTGATCAACTGCACGTCTGTAGTCGCTGATCACCTTGTTAAGGTCAGAGGTCATCTGGTTAACACACTGATTCCAGGAACGAGAACTGAACCATTACATGAGCACAGCCCTCACTGTGTCTGTGTTTATTGTTTGCTGTAGACACACACACACAATGTTGATCATTGTGTCAGTGGAAAAACGGCTCCATTTACAAATTAAATATTCTGTTTCTATGGTAAAGAAGCCTGATGTAATGAATAAGAGCTGGTCAGTTAGTTGTCATTAGTGAAATATCAGACAATATGATCAACAGAACAAATCCATCGAGACATATTTAAGTTTGGCTTCAAACGTCAGAATGAGAGTCAAAACAGCTGATAAAAACATCAGAGTAATCCACACCACTCCAGTTAACACTTGGAGAAGACAAAAGCTGAAACAAATCATTCATCATTAAGACATTTTAAACGAAAATCTGAGGCCATAATTCATAATAACGCTTCCTTCGGTGAAAAAGTGGTCTGGTCTGAATCAAGAGAGAAATCTGCACAGACCAAGCACCGTTTACAAGCCAAAACAGCTCTAAACAAATATGTGGCTGGATTTTGATGTGAGAGACAACATGAGATGGACTTTTCACTGGAGGAAGTGTTATTATGGATTATGGACTTTAGCTGGAAAAAGCCAGAAGTTTGATGTTGACGTCATTCCTGTACTTTAGACGGCATTAAAAACCGTCTTGGTCGAGCGGTAACTCGCTGCAGCTGACGCCACGTGTGTGTTTGTCCGCAGAAGCTGCAGGACTTTCACAGTCTCAGCTGTCCAGGATTCACTGGAGACGAGCAGACGCTCCACGACGAGGGTAACGTCACGCCCGACCGGCACCAGACCAAAGAGGACGCCGTCATCCACCAATCAGAGGCCAGCTGGCCGGCGGGGCGGGGCGGAGGGAAGGAGCGTGAGTGTCTGTGGGCGGGGCTCTGCAGCCGGAGGGGGCGGGACTCGTTCCAGCTGGGCGGAGAACTGGACATCGAGCAGATCGAGAGGAACTGAGATGATTCCCAGCATTCCCGTTGGATTATTACGGACGAGCGCTTCAGTAAGTGGACGCGGGACACACGTAATCGACTCAGGGTGAAGAACGCGTGAGAACGCGCATGCGTTTAGATTAGCAGGAACAATTAGAGCCGACGTGAGAAACGCTCGTGCTCTCACACACACACACACACACACACACACACTCGTGTTAAAGGGCTTCAGATGTATAACAGTAGTAATATCAGGTAATTGAGTTCCTCACTGGTGAAAAAAGCTATTAGATCTATTTTTGTCTTTTTACGTTGAATAACTACAGAAGTAAATGTACTTATTTCTCTATGAATAAACAGCATTTTAATGTGTTTGTAAGAGCGCCGTGCGTGACTGATTCTTACGTGAAATAAACTAGAATGACATTTTCCACTGGGCATGTGACATTATTTTCCTGACAATGAAGCAAATGAGTATAATGGGAATAAATCTCATTACAGTAATGCTGAAGTGCTGTTTGATAGACTGCGCTTTATTCAAGCTCAGTTTATTAAAAAAAGTCAGAAGTGTCAGTGATGATGGTGATTTTCATCACTGTATTACATTAATGTGCTTAATTAGCATGAAAATAATGTCACAATAATGATAATAATGGAAATGATCTCGGGCTTTGCTTTTATGCTCACTTTAATTTCTGCTTTTATTGGGGTGAAAGATTATCTGTATATTCATGAGATGCACTTTATGAAAATGCCAGACCTTCACACACACACACACACACACACACACACTTGCTGTATTTTAGGAATATGAACCAGAACTGAAAGTCAGATCACACAAGCAGCACACATACAGTCACACACACTGAGAGGGCAGCCATTTCCTGTTGAGATGAGAGCACTTCCTCTGAGAGTGTCTCACTGAGGTTCTGTAGACTGGTATGATGATCACGTGACATCACGCCATCCTCTGAGTAATGGCAGAGACGAGATCTAAAACACAATAAGGTCCTAATGTCGTTTACTGCACAGCAAGCCGCTCTGATCTTAACAGGAAATACAGATCAAACACACAGGAAGTTCATTCCTCACACTGTATTTAACAAGGTCTCTTTCTTTCGTTGTAGTTGTACAGTCTGAGACCTGTCTGTCACAGCTTGTGTGTGTGTGTGTGTGTGAATGCCCGTCTGGTCACTCCTCATTTCCTGTCCAGCAGGACGTGTGTCCGTATGTTTGATCACGACATCATTTCCATTTGTGACTGTTATTGAAGCGGTGATCTGATGAAATGTTCCAGAATGCAGTGCTGTGTCAGTGTGATCTGCGTCAGCAGCTCTTATTTCACTCATTAACTGTCAACACTAGATCTGCACGTCTGCTTCATCTCAAACCCTGAACCTGCAGCTCAGTCCAGATCAGGATTCTGTGCTTCTCCACAAACCCATCCAGTGTCTCATATAAAGCCCCTTTCACACACACAGTCTTTACTGGTAAATTATCAGTATTAAATTACTGTTAAGAGATTGTGTGTGTGTGTGTGTGAACAGGACTTTTTCAAAAATACCAGTAAATCTGTTCTGCCAATAAACCGGAATGAGAAGTTGTAACATTACCAGTAAATTAGCGCCAATGTGCTCTTTGTGAACACAGAATGAAGATCGCCGGTATGAGCATGTAGAACGCGCTGATGAATAAAGTCTTTGATCCAGATTGGTCAATCGTAGCCGTCTTATGGAGATGATGTGATCACTCTGAGCTGTTTACAGAGCTCTGCTGCTTTTTTCTTTTTTCATTGGTTTTTCTATGTAAACTGTGTAAGCTTTGTCGAAATGTTGCGCTCGAGACCCGGCCTTCTGTTCCATTCATCAGGGCTGCGGCTCTGCACTTGGATACTTCTGCTCGTGTCTCGTTTACGGGAGCAAAAACGTGCTCTGTTTGATCGTCCCCTTATGCCCGTCACTCAGATGTGTCAACTCAACGCTGTCCAATTTGACAGATAGTGAAAGTAAAGTGCTTCTACTCATGTGGGTGAAAGAAGACAGCGATGTGGCTTTTAAAGAGAGTTTGTGATGACTGACATCACAGAATTTACAGCATTTTGGTGCTGTTGTGTGACCGCTGTGTTGCCAGTAAAAAGCCAGAACGCCGTTGTCTGTGTGAACAGCATGTTTGCGTATTCACCGGTTCAGTCATACTGGTAATTTTATGGCAATTTACCAGGAATGCTGTGTGAAAGGGACTATAGTTGTGTCCCATATGACGCTCTATGCGCACTAGTGTCTCGTCTATGAGCTTTGTAAGGTTAATTTGTCATCCGAGTGCAATTATTAATTAATAATGACTTTAAAAGTTGCTTTCTCAAAGCATTTTACAGCAAAGACAAACAACTAAATTAATCAGTGATCAAGTAAAAGCTACCCTGAAGTCAAATGTTTTTGTGCACTTTGTGTCTTTTGTGTTTTCACTACTAACACTGTGTGTACCAAAATGGCTGTAGAGTAGTGTGTAAATATATGAATGAACAGACGCGTACTACAGTTGTGCTCATGTGTTAAAACCACAGTGCTCAAGGTAAAAGAAGTTCACCTTGTGTCTCAAGACCTTGAGGTTTTATCATTCATTTCCTGCGTCTCAAGTTTTTAAATGCACAAACATGTTCTGTGTGAACGGCCCCTAATAACAGACCTCAGCGTCACAGCATGTGTGATTTCTGACAGGAATGAAAACGAGGCTGCTGATCTTCAACGACCAGAACTTTCAGTTGATTAAAAACAGCTGTGAAAGTTGAGTTTTGTGATCCAAGGCCTTCGTAGCCTCATTTTCATGCTAAATTCAATAAGCCGTCCACCCTGACTGAATGAGTCGTGACCGCAGATGAGTTTGGCGCTGAGAAGCGTGACGTTCACTTGAGTGTGTGCGTAAACGTAAACGTGTTTGAACTCTCTGGGACTGCAGTTTGGGTCAATAATCTGATTTGCATATTAAACCAAAAAAACTGCAAAAATCAGAACAAGAAAAACTTTGTCTTGAGCTCGTCAGGCCAAATGTAATGTAACATGGATGAATGACTGCTGTTAGATTGTTTATTATTATTATTATTTATTATTTATTAGACCTGTTTATTTCACTGTAGCCTCCTGTGTGAGGGTTAAAAGTCATTTAGATGACCAGATATGATAGCAAATGACCGTGGAGAATCTGAGGAGTCTGCTGTGTTAGAATTAAAGTGTCTGTTTCACATCAGGATCAGAAGCTCCAGCAGCAGCGTTTGCTCTTTATTCAGCTTCATCTGGAGTGAGACGGAGCAGCGTGTTGTGAAATGAGCGCAGATGAGAAACACAAAGGCGTCTGTGTGCGTTGACCTCTGCTCCACTTCCACAACAGATCTGCGTGATGATGTTTGTTCTGCGGCGTTTCATGTCTGCCAGCAAACATCAACATCACGCAGATTTCCAGCTATTGTCCTGAACGAAGCTCACACTCCACGTGAAGCAGAATCACCGGAGCTCGGCAAACATCACATGATCTTCTGCGTGAAGAGAACCAGATACGCAGATTCGTTTTGCATCGTGACGTTAGTTTAGTGACACTTAAGGCGCATGTATTTATCAGCAAATTCGTGAATGCGAAAATAATGTTTTATTCAACATGATGTTTGTTGAGCTGAATGTCGATTTAAAACAATCACTGTGTGAAAACAGGAGGATTATCATTCATGGAGATACACAAATATTACATAACTGTCCTAAAAAGACTATTTTCATAACATTTAAAGCCTTTGTGTATAATGCTTTGTAAAAGTGGTTTCGATGCATTAATTCTGCTCTGTAATGCATTGTATGATCGCTTAATTGTAACCACAGTTATAGTACAATAAAACACTTCATCTATTTACTGTTACACCTTTGTAAAGTATAATGCATTAAAACACATGCCAAACCTTTGAATATTATAATGCATTTAACTTTGCTTAAAATTACTTATGAAAAGATACAATGCATTGTAATTACATTATGAATACTTTTATAATGCATTAAACATAAAGGCTCCAAGTCAAGTGTTATTGACTATATTATTTACATATTTATTATTCATCTGGCTATCACAGTTTTCTTCATGACTCAGTGCAGCTTCATCAGTGTGATCCTACAGTACTTCATCAATTACTAGTGTCATTCCTGATCAGTGATTGGTCAGTATGGCGTCCGCGGCGGCGGCGAGGTCGTCCACGTAAGCGTCGGCTCTCACGCTCGGGTGCTGCTCGTCGCTCGGCCTGCGGGACAGAAAACACTAATCAGAGACGCGCTGCAGGTAATCAACAGTTCCTCTGAGTTCTGCCGCTCTGACGGACAGCAGCGCGGTGAGTGTGAGGTCAAAGGTCATCTGGAGTTTGACCAATCACAGGTTGACGAGGGGGTGGAGCTTTTTGATGTATCAAATCTTTAACTGATGACGTGAGCAGCAGTTCCAGCTCGTTTATTTTGGTGTATGTAGTTTACAGTGCGTGATGCGAGGGAATGAAGCGTTGGAGGCCTGACGTTTCTGTCGTGGCGTGTTTAGATGTTTACAGTCAGGATCTGATTGTGGCGGACCAACAGGAAAGACGGACTCATTTGCGGCGGTGGGCGGCTGATGGATGTGATCTGAGAAAAACCGGTCGCACCGCTGAATTAAAGACGCATCACCGCAGACTAGTTTCTGCCTGGTTGTCCAGTACAAATATCTGAATTCATAAATCACCACACATTTGTTTTGTTTTCTGAGAAACTGATCCAAACGAAGAACGTGAAGATCGGCCAGCGGGTCAGAAGATCAAATGAATTCAAAGGAAACGGGTTTATTTAGTGACGTCACTCAAATCCCTGGATCGTCTGATAACGGCTGCCGGTCGTGGGAGTTTGTTTCTTCGTTAGTTTCATCCAATCAGAACACGCGGGCGGCTGCGGATGCCTAATGATGCGTGACGCTGCCGTCAAACTCACTTCCTCAGAGTTGTTGATGTTTACACACTGAGTATCTGCTACAAACATGAATCATTCACATGACCTATGGAAGGGGAGGGGCTTACAGAGGGTTCAGATGATCTGATTGGAGGAGGAGCACTGAGCGGATAGAGTGTGACATCACATGTTCAATTCCTCAAAAGAAGCTGCTCAACATTACCAGACTGACTGACAGAAGACTACTCCAACTTTAGAAAATATAACATGGTACACGCAAACTACTGTGTTTTGTATTTTTGATTAATAGCATAATTATTAATCACAATATGAATTAATATAAGTTATATTATTTATTACTATTTAATAATTATTTACTTATAAATAAATAATTCATTTTTATATTTATTTTTTGTCAGTCTTGGATTTGATCTGATGCTGATTTGTTGTTTGCTTCTTGTTGAAAACGGTCGTTTTGTTGTTGATTTATATCTTGTGCTTTCTGTAAGTGCCACAATCACGAAGCAGCTGCAAACACTGGACAGCAGCGCCACCTGCTGCTCACACACGGCTCATGCATGTAACTAATTCAGCTTGATTTCTATTGTGACTTTCAACACACACACTGACCTGTATTTGCCGGTTCTGACCTGAAGACCCTTCATCCCGCAGCACTGAGCTCCGCCCACATCATTGACCAGATCATCACCGATCATCACAACCTGATACACACACACAACAACAACAACAACATGGTAAAACACGGTAAACAGTCTTCCATCTGCATTTGCATCTGAATACACCAACAAATCAACAGATATTGAATGTGTGTGTGTGTGTGTGTGTGTGTGTGTGTGTGTGACCTCATGCGGCTGGAGCTTCATGTCATTGAGGACTGTCTGGAAGAACTTAGCTGATGGTTTTCCCACCACCTCGGCTTGGACGTCACACGCGTACTGAACAACACAACACAACACAACACAGGTGCATCATGGGAATGAACTGTGCTGATTAGACAGGCTGCTGGGAAATATTCCTGTGTGTTCATGTGCTGATCACATGTCGCTTCACTTCATTCCAGTCTTATTTTAGTATCACTGCAGTGCTGTCAGTGTTGGGGAAAGTTACTTTTAAAAGTAATGCATTACAATTTTGCGTTACTCCCCGAAAAAGTAACTAATTACATTACTTTTCATGGACAGTAATGCGTCACACTACTTTTGCATTACTTTTTAAATCTGGGCAGGGCTTGCTTCTTTGTTTTTAATATAAAACAATTCTAGTGTAAAAGCCCTTTTACATCAAAAGTGAAATTAATTCATCTCAGGCTGAGAGAAAAGTACATCTAAAGTAATTTTTGCTTATTAGTACAGCTGAATTGCATCATCGAAGGTCAGCAGCAAAGACACTGGTTAATAAAATGGGATTAAATGCATAAAGGATATTTGTTTTATTTAACATATTTAATTATTGCAGGTTTGCGTCATATTCTGAGTTTGCATTTCACTGTTTTTGTTCGTTTTGAGGAATACTGAATCTGTTTTTTGTGAGTGAGATGAATTAATGCATGTTCACATTTAGTCTAGAATACAGTAACGTTATGTTTACTCCTAATTTCCCAACAGGAGACTTGTCAATCAATAAATGGGGAAAAAAGTAACTCGGATATTTTCTTAGAAATTAAATGCGATACTTTACTAGTTACTTGAAAAAAGTAATATTATTACATAACTCACATTACTTGTAATGCCTTACCCCCAACACTGCAGTGCTATTATAGTTTTTATTGTTTAGAATTCTCATGGTTTATTTCTAATATCAGTTCAAATTTTTAGTAATTCTGTTCTTGCTGTTTTCATTAGTTTTCATTTTTATTTGAATTTTATTTTTCTTGCAAGTATTTGAAATAGTTAAAAAAAATAAAGTTATTTTTATTTCAAGCAAAACAAACATATATGGTTGTAGTTGACTGTAATAACTGCTTCATTCAACCATCAGATCAGGTGAGAGCAAATATCACACGTGACCTTTGACCTGCTGCATTCACCTCCAGCGCTTTCATGAACACGCCCACATCCAGCTTCAGACCGTCCGTCTCCTTATAGTAGCGTCTGCAGAGAAACATGACACATTTCAGACACGCAGCACTTATTCATATATTTATCTGGAAACGTGTCTGTGTCCAAAACGCCGCAGTCTGACCTCTGACCTCTCAAACGCACTTACAGTGCATCATGTCTCTAGCACTACACAGGAACCCGTTTGAAAGCAGTCAGATGTGTTTCTCACCCTTGACCCAGAGAGAAGAGCAGCGGTTTCTCCAGGCCAATCAGAACGCGGAAGGCTTCATTCAGGTTCTTGTAGGAGAAATTATCCGCCGCGTCTCCGATGACGACACAGTTTGGAGAACTCACGTCCACGCCGTCAAACTCCGGGATCAGATCTGAGATCACACACGTGCGTGTCACGGGTCTGTCATCGTTCACTCGTGTGTGTGTGTGTGTGTGTGTACTTGTTTTTGCTACATTGTGGGGACCAAATGAAATTTTTGACATTGTTAAAAAATGATTAAAAATAGTAAATGATGTTTATCTGAAAGTGTAACGATGCAAACATGTTTTCTGTGAGGGCTAGGTTTAGGGTTAGGGTTGGGTTAGGGGATAGACAATATCGTTTGGTCAGTATAAAATCTATAGAAGTCTATGGAAAGTCCCCACAATTCACAAAAACAAACGTACGTGTGTGTGTGTAGTACCGTCGTACACCAGCAGGTGAGGCCGCAGTCCTCTCTCTCTGAGGATGTGAATGAGGGCCGGCGCTGGTGAGAACACGTGACTCACACTGATGTCGAAGCCCATCTTATGCAGCTTCTGCACGAACCTCTCACGCGTGTTCTGAGTCTCATTAGTGCAGAAACGCACCGTCAGACCCGAATCTATCAGCCTAACAAACACATCACACTATCAATACTACTCATACTGCACAACATATACTGCATACTTAGTGTTTATGTGGGGGTTGTTTGATTTATTTACTTATTTGTCTGGTCAAATAATGCTTCAAGAATGATTACAGCCAACATTAGTTTCATTCAACACACTGAAAACTGCAGGACACTCAGTACAGATTAGCATACTAAATCCCATCATGTCACATATTAAATAAAGATATGGCAGAAATCATGAGGATTGTATCCGAATTCAGCCAGTGGATGTACTGCAGGTTTTGGCTAATGTAGTACGCGTACTAAGAGTTTGCATACTATGAACAGTACGAAGAGAGAGAACTAGTCTAAGTATGGTAGTATGCTATTTCCATTCGATCTGTCATGCAAAACTCTTGTCAATACATGGTTAGCTGTATTCCAAAGTCATATTATTATGCAACACTAAGAAAGTGTCCTGCAGTAATTCATGAAGAGTTTATTTTGTAATTCGCGCGGTAGTTCTCACCTCCGCACCGCGTCTACAGATCCGTGTATCGCTTGTCCTCCTCCCTCTCCGCTGTCATACAGAACTCCGCAACAGTCTAAGATCACTCCTTTCACACTCTTCAGCCACTCCATACTGCTGCCTGCAGCCATGCTGCTGACGCGTCTGCGCACGCGCGAAACAGGGGCTTCTGGGAAATGAAGTACTGCCGCTTAACACTAGAAGCGCACGTAGACACGGCTGACCAAAGAAGGAAAAAACACACAAGGATGTTTTACGTATGTTTCTTGGTGATAATAATAATAATAATAATAATAAATTAATTCAGAATCTGGCCCAAACTACATTTGAAATAGCATTGAGAATGCACGTGAATAGATATCCTGATGAAATTCAGGCACTGTAAATTGCTTTAGTGTCTGTCAAGTAAATAAACGATCAATACAAAGAGCACGTATGAATGAGTGAGTAACTAGTGCTGGCAGCGTGTGCATGTGTGAGCTCGAGGCAACACCGCATCAGTGTTGCGTCACACTTTGGTCTGTTCGGTGTCGCAATCATCACACACTCAATTACTTCAGTCTAATTACTTAAACCTGCAATAAAGACATTATACAGTATCAGAAATGTCTTTTTAAATAAATGAATTTAAATAAATTAATTTCCTCAGAGGATGGTTAAGCCGGTTGCGTCATGACGCAGAGTGACGTGTGTGCGTGCATTTGAATAATCCGTGAGAGGCAGCGTGAGACACTCACTCGGAACAGAATCACCCGCACGGACCCGCAGCAGGTAAAACGCGCACATAAACACGCATTACAGCGGCGAACAGCCGTACAGCTCAGATACAGGCGGAAGACACACACACCGAGCGAAAACTCCGGTTATTAATAATCCAGTGAGGGCTGATGAATATTTATTAACACGAGTATGTTAATGACGCGCATCAGCTTCAGTAGAGCAGCGGCGAGGAAGAGGAAGAGGAAGATGAGCCCGCGAGTGTCAGTGATGAGGATGAGGGTTAGACTGATGAAGAGGAGGAGGATGAGGGTTAAAGTGTTGAAGATGAGCTGATGATGAGAACAGGTTCATGTAGGATTCAGTGGGAGTTTATTCAGATACTTTATTTTAATATGATTTGAATTTATTTAAATGGTTACTTTACTGAATTTTTCCTGACTGCTGTGTAGCTGTATTCACTGTACAAACCTGTGTGTGTGTGTGTGTGTGTGTGTGTGTGTGTGAGTCTTTATTTAACCCTTGGCAGCGCATGCAGTGGGCGTGTTGAGGGCAGAGAGTTTTCAGCCAATCACCGCCTCAGGCTGCATTTGACGTGTGCCACGTGGTCATGTGACTGTATAAATAAGTGACACTTAGTGGAAAGTTTCCTAAGGAATCGGTTTAATAATTGAGACGGTGTGACTGATCATATGTGTTGATCTGAGATCAGCAGGTGTCTGGTCCGTCCAAGTATGAATGAGCTCAAACTGCTGATCTGCAGCTCATTGTGAGGGTCTGAATGAGAAGCTCAGGCTGGTCTGCTGTTTCTGTCTGTTCATCAGTTTCTTTCATACGCTGATGATCCACACGCCACGTGTTCGTCTCTCCTGACTGCAGCACGGGTGGCTTCGTCTGTGTCGTACCACTGAGAGATTTCGTGGATCATAAAATGTCTTATTGTTATATAGCTCTGGGACAGACTTATGCAGCTTATGAAGGTTGAATTTTAATTTTATTTCCATACACATTCATCTTGAAGCTCAAACTCATGAAACACACCAGAGTTTTGTGCCTCAAACCAGAAACTGCAATCTGTGAGAGCTCACATGTAAATCTAGTAAATATGATGATGTGATTTTTCTCTCTTTAATGTCACTGATGTTTTGCAAATGTTTTGGATGTTAAACTCTTTCTCAGACTGCCAGTTGCATAAACATAGACACTATATACAGATTGTGTCTTAAGAACTAGTCTGACCAACTAGCAGTGAGTCTTGAAGAAAACAAATTAGATGACTGACGTCCTAAGACTAGTCTAAGCAGTGAATGCAGTTGGCCCCTGGTCTTGATTTATTTATTTTCTCATAAGGAATTAAATTAGATGGTGAAAAGTAATAGTAACTAATAGACTGATAATATAACGGATTAATTATTATTAAAAGCACCCGGAGCAAGAATAATAAACGTAAATTCATTTTGTAAATATTTTTAGTCAATTTCATTTATGAAATCATACAGTTATATTTACTCCTCTAATAATACAATATTAGTCCAACTTGAAGAAATTATGACAGATATGTTACTGTTGCACAGAAGAATGTCGTCTTAAAACTAAAAATTATTTGAAAATTACTTAAAAATAACTTTCAAATAACCTAAAATTAAATGATTTGATTACTGCTGTTTTTCATAGTATGTTTCTATTTGACATTGCAATGTTTTTTATAACCTTTGAGTTTTATTCTCCCTGAATTGAATTTGATTTGCATCAATGAATCACTGTTTCCATGTTTGTCGCTGTGAATCAGTCTGTATGAAGCGCCATAGAAATAAACGTGAGCTGAGACGTGAATGAATCGTCTGATCTCAGCAGGATTCATGTGTGATTGAATGTTTGTTTCTCAGTTTGTCTCAGTGTGAACCGAACGCGTCGTCATGAACAGCATGAGGAGTCTGATGAGAGGCGTGACGCCCGTCCTGAGCCGCGCAGTGCATTCTGGGATGCGCACGTCATCCTCCGCGGCGTCCAGAGCCAAACCCGCGGAGCGTCCGCTGAATTCGGAGGAGGTTTACGCTCGCGAGGATCGATACGGCGCTCATAACTACCACCCGCTGCCCGTCGCGCTGGAGCGAGGAGAGGGTAGGCGCTCGCGCACAGAACTCTGGGAATGTTTCTCATCAACTGTCAAACTCATAGTGCACGTCAGTTTTGACACAAGTTTATGTCTCGCAATTTTGAGGGGTTTTTTTTTTCAGAATTGTGAGTTTATGTATGTCTCACAGTTATAAACTCATAAATGCACGTTTGTCTCACGAAGCGGACTCTTTTTCTCACAATTCTGACTTTTTCCTAGGGTTAGGGTTCTTTATATCTCATATTTATGAAAAGTAAGATTTGTGAGATGTAGACTCAGAACTGCAAAAAAGTCAGACATTACAAGAGCGAAAATCAGATTTCAGAGTTTATATGTCATAATTATGACTTTTTTCTTGTAATTCTGACAATTTTCTTACAAGTATGTTTTTTTTGTGTTTTTTTTTGCAATTCTAACTTTTTTCTAAGAATTCTGAGTTGACATCGTGTAATTCTGAAAAGTAAGATTTGTGAGATGTAAACTCAGAATTGCAAAAAAGTCAGAATTACATAGATATAATACAGATTTCAGAGTATATTTTATAATTCTGAGGGGTTTTTTTTCAATTCTGACTTTTTCCTAAGAATTGGGAATAATCTTATAATTATGACAAGCCAGAAGAATCAGAATTACGAGATGTAATCGCAGAATTGCAAGGAAAAAAGGTCAGAATTGTGAGAAAAAGGCACCATTTCAAGTTATGAGCAATAAAAATGTTCCTGAAGCTGCACGCATCTCATTCATAAGCTTATTTTGCTGTTGTTTGGTCTATTTTGCCTCTTTTTCATATCTTGCTTTGGATTTGTTGTAAAACGGCAGCCTGAGCGAATGTTGGCATTTTGTGGGTGAAATAATGAGTGCAAAAGCATTCAGGTCTGCATGCGAACAGTGTGCATTCCCTACACTGCATGCATAAATGTGAAAACTGAAGCTCTGATTGCGCGCGTCAGACGTCAGATCTCTGATCAGTGCTGCTGTTTGCGCGTTGCAGGCGTTCACGTGTGGGACGTCGAGGGCCGCAGGTACTTTGACTTCCTGAGCGCGTACAGCGCCGTTAACCAGGGTCACTGCCACCCCAAGATCATCGCCGCGCTGACGGCTCAGGCTTCACGGCTGACGCTCACCTCCAGAGCCTTCTACAACGACGTGCTGGGCTTCTACGAGCAGTACATCACCGACCTGTTCGGATACGACAAAGTGCTGCCCATGAACACAGGTACGGACGCGATTCAGCTGTCGAAATGAACGGTTACGGCCGCGGGACAATGTTAGGTGTGGCCGTCTAATACCGCTTTTGTGTTGAAGGTGTGGAGGGCGGGGAGACGGCCTGTAAGCTGGCCCGTAAGTGGGCGTACACCGTCAAGGGCGTCCCGAAAAATCAGGCAAAGATCGTGTTTGTGGGTAAGAAAAAGGCTCACCTCACTCACGCAGGATTATGATGTTCAGGAATGAGGATTTAATTGCAGATCTTAGTCAATAAATGTGACCCTGGACCACAAAACCTGTCATAAGGGTCAATTTTTCGAAATTGAGATTTATACATCATCTGAAAGCTGAATAAATAAGTATTCAGTTGATGTATGGTTTGTTAGGATAGGACAATATTTTACAACTATTTGAATATATGGAATTTGAGGGTGAAATCTGAATATTGAGAAAATCACCTTTAAATTTAAAGTCATCCAAATGAGGTTCTTAGCAATGCATATTACTAATCAAAAATTAAGTTTTGATATATTTAGAGTAGGAATTTTAATAAATATCTCCATGGAACATGATCTTTACTTAATTTCCTAATGTTTTCTGGCATAAAAGAAAAATCAATAATTTTGACCCATACAATGTATTTTTGGCCATTGCTACAAATATACCCCAGCGACTTAAGACTGGTTTTGTGGTCCGGGGTCACAAATTTGCTTTTGTAATATTTTGAGATCATCACACATATAACAGTCACTGTGACTGAAATGCCTTAAAGATTCATACATTTCCGTGATGTTGCACACGTGTATGTCAGCTTAACGCCTGTTTGTGATGTGAGATGGTCATCCGTGTATTTCTGCTCTCGCTCACACAGACGGGAATTTCTGGGGTCGTACGATGGCGGCCATTTCCAGCTCGACGGACCCCAGCAGCTACGAGGGTTTCGGTCCGTTCATGCCCGGATTTGAGGTGGTCCCGTATAACGACGTCGCTGCACTAGAGGTACACGCCACCGTGTTCGTTTACACTCCAGCGGATCACGATCTGTCATATCCACATATCCAAGGTTTGAGAACCAAACCTTCGCCAGCCATCTTCACAAACACGTCATGAGAAACATGTTTGTGAAGCAGAATCGTCAGAATAAAGACTTGGGCGTAGCGTCTCATTTTCCCCGTAGGGACATTTTTTGTCAGTGAGTTTCATACATATTTCTAAAAAAAACATTTACAACCAGGGTTGCCAGGTTTTCACAACAAAACCTTCCCAACTCATACCCAAAACGAGCCCAGTCGTGTTCCCCCTTTGAAAATTCCGCAGCGTAAAATACACGTTTTTGGCAGGGGTCCTCTGGTAAAATCAACTTTCCAGGGGATAAATGTCACGTTACTGGGGTCGCTTTAACCCAGAGACGTGTAAACGACCTGTAGAGTAGCACAATTCTGCAGTTTTTTTAGTCTTCGGTATTAATTGTTTAAAAATGAAGAAATAAAAGACAGCCATGACTTTACAGTGAAATGTTGCAATAGTATGACTATTTCTTATTTTGTTTATTTAGTAATAATAAATAAAATAGTCATTAAGTTGTCAATATTATAATTGTCATTTAATTTAATGTAATAGTAATGCTATATTAAAAAACATATTTTAATAGTTATTGTTGTTGTTATAGCTAATAGTATTGTTTTTATTTTATGATCATGTTGATATAGAGTCACATTATTCTGAATCAGATTTTGCAGCCCTACAAACAAGCACAGCAAACCTGCAGTGTTGTTATTTTAACCTGTAACTCAACTAGTTTCCTCCTGATTATCTGTGTGTGTGTGTGTGTGTGTGTGTGTGTGTGTGCAGAAAGCGCTGCAGGATCCAAATGTGGCGGCGTTCATGGTGGAGCCCATCCAGGGTGAAGCAGGTGTGGTCGTTCCTGATCCTGGTTATCTCATAAAAGTCCGGGAGCTTTGTACCAAACACAATGTGAGTACAAACACACAAACACACAAACAAACACACTCATCAGACAAACACTGACTGTTTGTTTGTGTTTAAACCACATTGAATGTGTGTGTGTCGCAGGTTCTGTTCATTGCCGATGAGGTTCAGACCGGTTTGGCCCGTACTGGGCGGCGTCTGGCTGTGGACCACGAGGCAGTGAGGCCAGATCTGGTTATTCTGGGTAAAGCTCTGTCAGGAGGAGTGTATCCTGTGAGTCACACACACTGCTGACTGATTATGATGAACACACACACACACACGTTTGCTGATGATCTGTGTGTGTCTCAGGTCTCTGCTGTTCTGTGTGATGATGAGGTGATGCTGACCATCAAACCTGGAGAACACGGATCCACGTATGGAGGAAACCCTCTGGCCTGCCGGGTCGCCATCGCCGCTCTGGAGGTGTGTGTGTGTATGTGAGATGTGATGATGAGTGTTTGTGTGTGAACTCTGCTCACAGTCTGGATCTGCTCAGGTTCTGGAGGAGGAGAATCTGGCTCAGAATGCGGATCGGATGGGTCAGATTCTCCGCGCCGAACTCAACAAGCTGCCGCGGGAGATCGTGACCGGTGTGCGCGGGAAAGGCCTCCTCAACGCCATCATCATCAAAGAGACTAAAGGTCAGGACCAGAACCAGCACAAAACCACCTTCCGTTCAAACCAGTCTGCAGATTCGCATCCGTATCAGTAAAGCCATAATCAGCCTCGTCTGCACCGTCAGTGCCAGAAACGTCTCCACTCCTGATGTGGAAGTGTTAACAGACATGAATTCTGATGATCGTCTGAGTCGCTCGTCCGGTTAAACGGCGTAATCGCTGATCTGAAGAACACAGATGATGTGAGGAGCATGGGCGTGTTCGGCTCTTTATTTGCGTCGAAAACATCACAGCTGTGAGAGCAGAAAGAGTCAGAGATCAGGTTTCAGCTAGTCAACATGTTTTCACTCACTCAAGATTTTGTTAAAGCTGACTGCTGTGACCTGACACTTGTTTCATTTGACACAGTTAATGACAAACATATGCTTTAAGTCACAAATATTTCAAAAAACACAGGCACGCAGTTACGCAAGAATGAGAGATATTTTCAGAAGTCATTCATTGTGCCAATCAGCAGGTTTTGAGTTGTTTTGACTGATTGTTTCCAGCCATTAGACTCTCATACTGCTGCACATTAAAGGAGTCGATCACACAGAAATCAAGATGTGCTCATCCTCAGATCATCTCGGATGTGGATGAGTTTGTTTGTTCATCAGATTTGTAGAAATGTGTCAAGTGTCTGCAGTGAACGGGTGCCGTCAGAATGAGAGTCCAAACAGCTGATAAAAACACCACAATAATACACACCACTCCAGTCCATCAGTTCACATCAACGGCACCCATTCACTGCAGAGCATCCACTGGGGAGACAGTGATGGAATGACACATTTATACAAACCTGCTGAACAAACAAACTCATCAACATCTGGGACGAACTGAGAATGAGCACATTTTGATTTTTGGTGCAGCTCTTCCATTCAACAGCAGCTTATTCATTTTTTGTATAATAATTATACTGGAAACACATGAGCAGGATTTAAAGGACCTTTTTATTTTGATAGCAGCATTCTCACGAATCCTTGAGTGTGTTTTGTTTTGTTTTGTTTAAGAATCATTCAACAGTGGTGGTTTGAACAGATCGTTGATTGTTTAACGTAGAGATCTGTGTTTTTGTGCAAGTGAATGATCGTGTGTGTGTGTGTGTGTGTGATAATCCGTTTCTAATCCTCTGATCTCTGTCAGACTGTGACGCCTGGAGGGTGTGTCTTCGTCTCCGTGACAACGGTCTGCTGGCCAAGCCCACTCATGGTGACATCATCAGACTAGCCCCGCCCCTCATTATAAAGGAGGATGAGGTCAGAGAGTGTGTGGACATCATCAGCAGGACCATCATGTCCTTCTAAACGAGTCACTGGAATCTCCATCATCATCGTCTGAGTGATTTTCACCTGTAATTCTTCTGATTTTAGCCTGGTTTGTGTTTTATCGCAAGTTTCTCATGAGCTGTTACAGTCGTTCAGGTCAGCGCAGAACACAAAGGGACTTTGAGCACTTTTAGAATTGTTTAGTTTTAATTGTTTAGCTTGTTTCGTTTTTTCGTTCTCATTGTCGAATAGCAGTTTGTCTCTGGACGAAGCTCTGTTTTAGTTCTGATGAGGTCTCACGGACGTTTCTGCTCCGGGTTCTGTGATGTTTACGGTTTCCTTCCTCCGGAGGAAGATGAATGAAGGTCGCTGTCACAGTGTTTGGCACATGCTTAGAAGTCCCACATTTCTCTGTGGACATTTGAATAGAAATTAGTTTTTCTCCCTGATGAGAGAATAGTGCACTTTAACCGCTCGTATTAATGATGTGAAACCTAGACGTGATCAAACTGAATTATTCACAGGCAGATTCTGCTGCGTTTATTCATGACTGACAAATGGAGCATAAGGAGAACAGCGTTTCACAGGAGAGACTGTTTCAGTGTGTGTGTGTGTAGAATGTTTAATGAATGGAGTGTTCACTCACGCATCAGATGATGTTTTATTTCCGTTCTTAAATAAATTTTCAGTCATCTGAGAGACCGGGTGTAGCCAGTGTTTATGTCTGATTTAATAAACGTGATCTGTCCAAATGAACTTTAAAACAGTTGAAATGGTACTTTGTAGACAAACATTGATCTGAATATGAGTTGGCTGGTCTTTCCTGTTATCCAGCGCATTTTCCCTGTTTCTTATCAGACCACACCTTCGTCCTCCAGGAAGTGACGTCGTTTTGGAGGGGACTCAACAGCACAAACATGTATCATTTGATCTGATGCATTCTGCTGTGTTCTGTGGTGTTCATCAGTTTAATAATATCAATGTTTCAAAAGAGGGTTAAAAATATGAAAATGATCTGGTTGATGTAGTGTCAGTGACTAAATTCAGCTCTTTATTCTGTGTCGCTGTGTGAATAATCAAGTTATAATGAATGAATTTTAGTTTCTGAGCTCATTCAGAGCCGATTAATGAAAGGCTAAAAATGCACTTCTGCAGAAAACAAAATTTCGAAAGGTGCCGCATAACCTATGATCGTCGTCAGGATCCAGTTGATCGGAGAGTTGGAAAACCCTTGTTTGCTGTCCAGGATCAGGTCATCTCGTCAGTGAGATCTTCAGGCTGTTCTTCAGCTGATGTGCAGCTCATCTGCGTCCAGCTGGTGGCGCTGTAAACACTGAGGTTCATGCAGGTGAGAGGAGCTGAATTAGCCTACAGCTGCTTACTGTTCATTTGATCAATATATTTACTCACAGCTATAATAATGATTTATGAAGGAAAACAGTTTAGCAGGTTTATTCCTGTGATTCTGTGTATTTTGACTTTGAGGCTGATCATTTCTGCAACAAACACTGGTTATTTCATAGATCTCTAGTTCAGTTGCTACTAAAACTATCATTTGGTAACTAGTTTCTCAGCAGATGTGCTCGCTGTAGCCACAGGATGTTTGTCTCTGAACAGGAAGTCATGTGGCTGAGTAGAGGAAGTGTTATGAGCTGAATGTTTCTGACGGATACGCTGGAATATTCTGGATCGTGTGATTCAGTTTCATTCGTGTCAGTGAGATTCTGATCTACACGAATCTGCTGTGATTGAACACAGAACAAGACTAATGAAACGTTATCCGTTCAAATGAATCGGTGTCATCGGTTTCTGAGTAAACGCTTGTGAAGCGGGTCGTCTGAAGGTCAAAGGTCAGCTGGTGTCAGTCACATCAGAAATCATACACAGAATCCAGAGTCTAATCTCACTGATCTGCAACAGAAAGAGCCTGAAATCATCTGAATGAAAGTATTTCAGCTGCGCCTCTGATTCCACCTTCAGTACACAAACGTGACCCTGGAGCGCAAAACCAGTCATAAGTAGCACGGGTATATTTGTACATACATTGTATTTTTCTTTTATGCCAAAAATCATTAGGATATTAAGTAAAGATCATGTTCCATGAAGATATTTTGCAAATTTCCTACTGTAAATATGTCAAAACTTAATTTTTGATTAGTAATATGCATTGCGAAGAACTTCATTTGGACAACTTTAAAGGTGAACAGATTCCAGATTTTCAAATGGTTGTATCTCAAACAAATATTAACAACACGATCACATTCAAACATTTCCTGAATATACACTTCTGCTTCCATTATTTGTGTCTGATTTTACTTCAGTATCACAATACATATAACAGTAAATGATTCTTACTGATTCTGCTGCACTCAGAGAGGCAGATGTGTCATATAATGTGATACATATGTAATAATTATGACAGGAAAATAAATAGATTGATGAACAAGGAAGGAGAAACACATGTGGTGTCTTCTGTTGCTGAGGTCAGTGGTGTTTTAGTCATAAAATAAATCGCGTATATTTGTCCCAGTGTTTGTTTAGTAAATCACTTCTGTGTTTTACAACATCATCAGTTTTCTGTTCAGTCCATGGCACGTTCATAATTTTGCATATTGTTGTATCTGTGCAGTTCATGGTGAGATTAGTGCATAATAATGCTTGATTTAAAGGTCCACGAAAGTTAAGTCACATTTACTGACTAAAAATGACGTCATTATTTATGATGGTTTATATTCTGTGATTGATGAATGGATGCTGGATTTCTGCTGGAATGTAAATATCGTGATTGACAGGTGAGGTGCGGCTCCGCCCCCTCTGCGAGTTGACCAATGAGCCCGCGGCAGGGGGGCGCCCACGGGCACGTGAACGCGCACAGCTGATTGTCTCCGGAGGAATGGAGATGAAGCGCGTGAATTCGGCGCGACGAGGAAAGTTTCTTCAGGATCAGATGATGACGGTCACGGTGAGTGATTGATTGATTGATGGATATGAGAAGTGTATGTGACGCTCTTGAAGTTTATGTGAAACAGTAAAGCGCTTCATGATCAGACACGAATCCGTTATTTGTTCAGTTGTGTGTGATCAGACTGACGCTCTCGAATCAGTTTGATTGATCGGTTCACAGGCGGCATCTCTTCACAGATCAGTCAGGATTAGAAACGCGATTCAGAGACAAATGATGAATCACATTCGTGTGTTTAGTTCAGTGAATGAATCACGACAACCGTCCTGTACATTCGCGTCTCGAAGTTTATTTAATCCAGCGAAAACTCGACGAACATTGAGGCATGTCTTGGAGGTTTAGAGAATTCTTTAAATTAGAACAGGTTCTGTGTGAATAATATTCCATCGAACACAAAATCTGTGTCCTTTCTTTCCCGCGAACTCAAGTAAAGTAAAGACACTTACATATTTGCTTACAGATTATATTATATTATTATACAATTATACACATGGCTCCATTCCAGACCCTAATTATTACAACCTTGATAATAATTACATCCGTTAAATACACACAGGAGATATTTGAAGAGACCAGATCTCAAAAACACAAACCTTGGTGTAATGTCGTGTTTAATTCGCTTCATGATGTTGCTGTCTAATGATGGAATATATTCTTTCTCTTTTTTTATATCAATATGGTTTAATGGTAATTAAAAAAAAGGTAAAAGTAGTAAACCAGCTACAAGTAATCTAAAAAGTAACATACATTACCAAAAATGAGTAACCTAGAGTACTTTACTAACCACAGTTATTATCATGTAATCTGTAATGGACTACAATTTGTAAGTAATCCGCCCTCACTATCAATATATGTGTTAAGCTGTCAACACAAAAATCAGAATCAGAATCAGAATCAGAATAGCTTTTATTGCCAAGGATGCTTACGCATACAAGGAATTTGTTTTGGTGTCACAGGCTTCCAGTGCACAGAGACCACAACAACACCACAGAGAAAATAATATCAGCTGAGAATAAAAAAATACACATATGTAAATATAAACAGACAAAAATTGCAATATAAGATTTAAGAAAATAAATGAGTTGTATATACAGTTGTGCTACAGATGATAGAAAAAGAACAGAATAGAATAGAGTAGAGTAGAGTAGAATAGAATAGAATAGAATAGAATGAGATGTCGGGATGTACTGAGATGTAGGTGGTAACAAATAAAGGTTATTGCACATTTTATTGCACAATGTCTGGAACATTTAACTGTTCATTAGGTATATTGCCCGAGGGAAGAAACTGTTCTTGTGTCTGGCTGTCCTGGTATTTGTGGCTCTGTAGCGCCGACCAGATGGCAAAAGTTCGAAAAGGGGATCACATGGGTGTGAGGGATCCAGAGTGATTTTCTGAGCCCTTTTCCTCACTCTGGATGTATACAGTTCTTGAAGGGTGGGCAGGGGAGCACCAATAATCCTCTCGGCGGTCCGAACCGTCCTCTGTAATCTTCTGGTGTCTGATTTTGTAGCTGAGCCAAACCAGACAGTTATTGATGTGCAAAGAACAGATTCGATGACGGCTGAGTAGAACTGTTTCAGCAGCTCCTGCGGCAGGTTGAACTTCTTCAGCTGTCGAAGGAAGTACAACCTTTGTTGGGCCTTTTTTGCAATGGAGTCGATGTGAGTGTCCCACTTCAGGTCCCGGGAGATGATGGACCCTAGGAACTTGAATGTCTCCGCTGCAGCCACAGTGCTGTCCGTGATGCTGAGAGGGGGGGAGTGCAGGGGGGTTTCTCCTGAAGTCTATGATCATCTCCACTGTTTTGAGCGTGTTGAGCTCCAGGTTGTTAAGATCCTGGAGAAAAATAGAAAAAATAGAGAAAATAGTTTGTCTTGAGTTGCATCTGACAAACAAAGCTATTATTATGAGTTACCCATGAATTACAGGGCGCTGAAATCCACAATATCACCTGGAATGAGGTTGCGTGCGGAGGCTGAACGCTTCTGTCGTTCTCGCTGTCGTTTGTCGTTTCCAGAGCAGGTCTGATGTATATTGCACTTGTTTCCATCATGGACGAGCATATATGTGCTCCTTTTGAAAGATCCCTGGTAGCAGTGACGGTGTTGTCTTTAAAAGCAGCAAATCACTGGGTGTCAGTAGATTCCTTAGTAATGTGAGACGTCCATTAATATTTGCTTCAGCTTCACATTGGACTGTATGAAGGGCTTCTTCATCAAGGGTTAAGGGAACATTTCTTCTTAATCAGTCTTGCCCGAGAGCCTCTATGATGTGAACCAGTCGGAGGATTAAAAATCTGCCTTTAATCGCTCTTCTTAACTCACGTTCCGCTCCAGGAAAATGTGTAATGCAATACAAATCTGCTCAAAGGCAAATTTAGAGACTAAAACCATTCCAGTGAATTCAGTGCAGTGTTTTGTCCATTTGGGGTTGAATATTGCGTGTTTTTCAGAGGACGTCAGTCTGATGGTTTGTGTCTGCGGTTCATGCGCTGCATTAATAACACGTGCGGTGATCGTCTCTTCTCTGTCTGTTGAGTCCAGCAGCAGCGCCGTGGAAATGTTTGGAGGAGAACTTCTGGCAGACGGGACTTTAGCGGCTGTTTGAGCTGAACGTGATGAATCTGCTGAGCGCAGGGTTAAACACAGACTCACTGTGTCACTGTTACATGTTGTTTTGTTTGGGTTGTTTGATGTCTTTTCTTTTCTTTTGCTGCACATTTCTGTCATGATTGATTGATTGATTCTGTTCCTGCTGTGATAAAAACTCCTACTAACAAAGCTTTACAGTGATTTAGCAGTTGTGTGTGACTCTTATAATTCCATCATTTTCATCAGTCAGTGTTTCTGTGTAATCTCAAATGAACACCTGTGTAAATGCATTAATCATTAGACATCTGGCTTATTCACGATTCATCAGAAAAACATCTGTCCTCGTCTGATCTCGTATTTTTAGGGCTAAACCCAGTTGTCTTTCCCAGTTGCCTAGACTCCGTTTGCTATTCTCATGTGTTGTTTTTGACACATTCTCAATCAAACACTGTGATGCACTTGCGTTTCAAAACGGTAAACACAAGTGGCAAAATTAAACACGACTACAAGAAGTCGACGTCACGATCGCTGTGTGTATGATCTGAAAGTTTTGTGAATGCAGCCTTTGGTTTGTGTTTAATGTTGTGAGAAAATGGCTTCAAGAGATGTGAGCTAGCAAAGGTTCTGCAATGCAGAAGAGCAGGAAAGTCAGAATTCCACAAAAAAAGGCGTGAAGTTTGGTCACGTTTGAGTCTTCAGTGACTCTGGCTGATATCCGAAGCGCTGGGATCGCGACGTGGGTCTGAATCCAGTGAATCTTCATCTGAGTGGTGTTGAAGTTTGAGGTGAGTTCAGCGTGAATCAAACGCTTCATCACAGACGCTTGGCTCGTTGTTTTCTGTCGGGCCGTGTTTGATGGTCAAGTTTGAGTGGAGTTCAGTTTTAAATGTTTTTAAATGTTCAGAGTGTTTAAAAGAGCTTCATCATCTTCACTGCAGCTGCTGAATAAACCATCAGCAGTGATGAGAGGCATTTAACCCTCATCAATAATTAAGAGCTCCTCTCTGAATAATTCATCATGTCTGTTTCTGCGTCACATGTGTGTCATACTGCACATGTGATATCAGAGGAGCCGTATCGTACCGTATTCGGTGAGTTCTCTCCGTCTTCGCTCGGATCCCATAGTCGTCGTGTCTCTGGGATCCACATCACCTCCGGTTTCTGATCCAGTCTCTGGTCGTTTCCTGCTGGATTTCCATGTGAAGCTGCAAGATACAGATTTATAATGTCTATATGTAATTTGCAGCCCATAATGTGATGTATTTTATGTCCTGAACATCTGTAGTGTGTGATTCTGCTAATGCGTCTTCATATTTGACTACTGAATCACCTGATTATGAGTTAGTCATAGTAATAACAGCTGATATTTGTTTAAAAAGTGGGAAAAATATTCATGTCCAAATGAGTGTGTGTGTGTTTCCTATGGTCTAAACCCAGTGTGACCTAAATATTTGTTCAGTCCCATTCATGGAGTCTCAGAGTCGGTGTGACGGAGGAAGATCAAGTGTGTTTAAACGTGAGGACTATCACACCATTACTCTTGTTTGCACTTGTTAATTTACTCATTTTGTCTGTGTGCTTAAGTTCCTGTCTGTTCAGCGTTTTTGTACCTCCTGTGTCTCTAACAGGCCCTGTTTTTTCTGCCTGTGGATTGTTAAAGACTGTTTCTCTTCGTCTTCGTGTCTGTTTCTTCGGCACGAGGACGGCTTGCTCTTGTTTTTTTTTCGTTTTTCGTTCAGTGTGTGTCTGTGAAGCGTCTCTGTTTGGACTCCCACAGGATCTGTTTCTGATATCAGGATGGTGAAGTTGATTATTGTTGAATCTGTTTATTGTTTACTATAAACTAGATTGCACGCTGTCATATTCTTTTGCTGTGCTCGTTTATTGTTCTGTTGTTATTGAAGCTCATGATGAGTAACAGCCTGATTTCACTGATGGGAGTCTCTCTGTGTGTTTCAGGTCATTTCCCGTGAAGTCGTTAAAGATCTCGTGGTGGAAACAGAATCTCAGAGCCGACGCTAAGTTTCTGTTTCTGTCATGATCAGTCGATTTGTGTCCAGCGCCGGCCACCTGAAGGTAAACACATGTACATGAACCTTTCTCTTAACACAATATTGCATTTTATTTTATTGTTTTTGAATAACTACCTTTATCTATAAAGTGAGTGTTTAATGTTGCCTTTGGCATTGTTGATGTACTGTTTCCTATTTAATAATGCCTTGTCACAATTCTGTATTGTTAAAGGCGGTATATAAATAAAGGTGACTTGACTTGACTTGACCTGTTAGAATTGCACTTTATTCATTTACTACATATTTTCTTAAAAAAAAAACAACAACCTAAGACTAGCTTCTCTATTCTTTTTGTGTTCTATTTGTTTTTCTTTTTATTTATTATACAGTTAACAAAATGCAGCTTGCTTTATTCTTTTTCTGTTCTATCTGTTTTCTTTTTATTTACTAATGCTGCGTGTACTGCATTAGTCTCACTGAGACTTGTCATAGCACTTGCGTATCATTGCTCTTTTGCTGATTTTGATTGCTTCTATTGTCCTCATTCGTAAGTCGCTTTGGATAAAAGCATCTGCTAAATGACTAAATGTGAATGTGATGTGTGTGATTCTTCACTTCAGTCAGGAGTCGAGTGTGTCGGTCAGTTTGTGTCCGTGTTCATCAGTATTCTCTGTCTCGTCAGGTGGACGGCGGCCGCCGGAGTCTGTTTGGCGCGTCGAAGGTGATTCACGTCACACGGTGCAGATCTTCATCGTGTGTCCAGTGCTCTAAAGTCTGCGGTTTCATCCTCCTCCTCGTCCTCATCACGGTGTCTTACGTGCTGTCCAGCGAGAGGAAGACTCTGCTTTTCGCTCCGTATCTGCTGGAGGAGGACCTGAGTGAAGACGCCCTCAGAGACGTGGTGCGCAGCATCGCAACTAAAGTGAAGTTTAGAGCCAGACGGATTCCTGACGTCAGCGAGCTGATCGGCCTCGAGGAACACGTGAGTTCTGCTTCAAGTCAGTTGATGCAGCATTCAGTTAATGATATTGAATGAACAGCTAATCAAACATTTTTTTATTTTATGAAACCGAAACAAAATGTCATCAAATGATTAAAATAATTATTGAATGAAGAGTTCAGCCAAAATGAAAATGTGCTCATCCTCAGGGCATCCAAGATTAGGATGAGTTTGTTTGTTCATCAGATTTGTAGAAATGCGTCATTGCATCACTGTCTCACCAATGGATCCTCTGCAGTGAATGGGTGCCGTCAGAAAGAGAGTCCAAACCGCTGATAAAAACAACACAATAATCCACAAGTAATCCACACCACTCCAGTCCATCAGTTCACATCTTGAGAAGACAAAAGCTGAAATAAATCCATCATTAAGATGTTTCTAACTTCAAATGTTTCTCCAAATCTGTTCCCATGAACAAACAATTTTCTGCATGTTTAATAAACTACATCATCTTCATCATCATCATCATCATCACCTCTGTAATGGGAACATGACTGGAAAAGCCAGGAAACAGTTCTTTAGTGTTGTTGTTCGTCTAAAAGTGTCTTTCCGGACGCTCTGCCAGGAAAGTCCATTACATCGAGTGACGCCCCGAGAGAGTCTGGAGATCAGCGCTCTTCAGAAAGCCCGTAGGTTCCCTCTAATGGTGCTGATGGTGTCTGATGTCAGCGTGATGGATGGATTTGAGACTCGGTTAAATGATGACGGCCAGTATTTGAGCTGCTTCGGTCAGGATCTGATCAATGGGAGCTAAACAGCAAAAGTATTTACGCCGGCTGAGTGTGTCTCTTTCCACCAGTGTCTAACCAAACCTGTATCCTATGAAACTGAACGTTGAAAGAAGAGTCTTTTTCTGTAACAATACCTTTGAAGAACCATTTGTGATCCCCAAAGAGCTTTCAGTGAACAGTTCTTAAAATAACTATTTAAATCGTCTTGATGATACAAGGAACCTTTCGTGCAATGGAAAGATGTTAAAGGTTCTTCAAGGAGCAACAGATGCCACTGAAGAAGCTTTATTTTCAAGAGTATCGTGTGCATTTGACTGAATGTCAGTGTCGAGAGAGTAAATCGTGTTGTGATCCGTAACCCTCTCTGTGTGTCTGCAGATGTTCTCTGTGATTCCGCAGCACTTTCTGCCGGAGGTTAAAAACCCCTGCTGGTTCGAGGAGCTGCGTGGAAATGTGAGCGAGGATCCGTACGGATCAAACCTGTTCGGCCGCTCCTTCAGACAGAAACAGCAGATCTTCGAGCAGCTGAGCGGCTCGTTCAGACAGCGATTAACGTGGCACGATGGGAAACTCCAGCGGCTGCGCTGTCTGCCCTACTTCTACATCATCGGTCAGCCCAAGTGTGGCACGACGGACCTGTACGAGCGCCTGAGGCTTCACCCGGACGTCCGGCTCACGCCGCCCAAAGAGCCGCACTGGTGGACCAGAAAGAGGCTCGGTAGGTTCGTGCGCGTGAGTTTCCTGTGTGTCTGCTTTCGTCTCACTTTCATTACAAACTAAATGTTCTGGTGGAAGCAGCATCACAACTAAAGAAACAAACCAGGACTGGATCAAAAGCAGTGAAAACAAACAGTTCTGGTTTGTTCTTGTCAGAAGCATCTTCACATCCTCACAGAGGAGAGTCTGATGGGAACTAAACACACAGATGAACTCACTCATCAGAGCGGATGATGAAGCTCAGATCACAGTTTGATCCGTGAGAATGTGAGCGCTTTGTCAGGGCTGATGGAGATGCGCATATAATGCAAAGATCAAATCTTACATTCACATACATCTGTATATTTAATCCAAAATCCATCTGTATATACCGGAAATTATATACTGTAATTGTCCAGTGAGCAACATTTTTTTTTCTTGGTGTCTGTTAGGATTAGAATGTTTTTGTATTCTGCAGTTATTTCATTTTGCTGATGCTCATAAATATTGTGGATGAACGGCACAGTCATGTGACTAAAACAGATGAAAGAACGACCTGTTTGGTAAACATGTGAAGTGGTGTATTTTGTGTGTGTGTGTGTGTGCAGGAATCATCCGTTCTGGTGAACGTCCACACGCGCGTTTCCCTCTGGATCATTACTTGGATCTGTTTGATCCGGTGGCCCATCAGATACAGCAAAGCCTTCTGGGAAACGGCAGCAGCAGCATCATCACCGGTACCGTTCTCACGTCTGCGTGTCTGAGCGCACGGTTTGATCTGTATGCTGTAGTTTTTAGTGTTTTGTGAGTGTAACGTTACAAAATAACACATTACTGTAAGTACTGTACTGTGGATTCCATTTCCCTGTACGATTACTGTAACGGCTTACTCTGTATTCAATTCAATTTGTTACTTTTTTAAAACAAACAAACAAATACATAAATAAATGCAGTCGTTTGTTACATTTAGATGTTAAACAATAAAAAAAGTCAAAGTCCAGTGATTGCGCTTCCTTTAAGTTTGATAAGAAAACCCACATGCGTTTGAGAGGGTGTATGCTGTGTTTTTATTAAAAGAATGGCAGAATCAACATAGAATTTATATGTTTATGTTTCAACGAGAACAACATTTCCAAGTTAAACTTCATCTGTGTGTGTGTGTGTGATTGACAGGTGAGGCCAGCGCTTCCACCATGTGGGACAACAACGGCTGGATGTTTTTCCATGACAACAGCACATGGGCGGAGCCTCCGTCACTCGTCCAGGACTTCATTCACGCGCTGCAGCCGGACGCACGATTCATCGCCATCCTCAGAGACCCTGTGGAGAGGTCAGAGGTCACCACACAGTTATTATCCTTCACTGAAACCATAGAAAAAATTATTACTTAAAGTATCAAAAAATAAAATATAAACTCAGTGCTGATGTGGTGATGCAGGAACAAACCTGTTCAATGACAGTTTAGGTCTTTGTTTATGTGTGTGTGTGCGTGTTTGCTGTTCAGGTTTGGTTGTGTAGGCGTGAGATCCGTGTCACGTTAGGGTTCACACTCGTTTGCCTGGTCTGATGTTTTTCCTCAGGCTGTATTCAGATTATTTGTACTTCGGCACGTCTAATAAATCAGCGCTGGATTTCCATCAGAAGGTCTGCGAGTCTCTGCGGCTGTTCGACGGCTGTCTGCGGGACGCCGGGCTGAGAGCGTGTGTGTACAACGGCACGCTCAACAACATCATGAGTGTGAGTGACCTCTGACCTCTGTGATCAGCAGGCCCTGAGATCTCCTCATTTCCATATTCAGATGAGCTCAGTGTCCTCATTTATGTCTATAGCGCTTTATACAATACAGATCGATTCAGAGCAGCTTCACATTAATAAACAGAAAAATAACAGTATTGATGATGAAAACTTTGAGGCAATTTCTAATTCTGCTGTTGTACAGAAGACAGTCAAGACGACTTTTGTTCAGTACTGTTACATCATTAATATTACTGATTATTGAGTGTCTTTGAAATGCAGAGTGCCAAGACGCGCCGTCACTTGCTTTCTTTTGCTGTCGTGTCTGCTACTAAAGCTCTGCCTGTAATCAGGAGCTCCGCCCACAGTCGAATCTCATTGGTTCAGAATCCCTGCCTTTAAGTGCAGATAGAAGCTCATTCTTTAGAGGCAGACGTTCATTATTAAGAGAAATCATACATTGGCTGATTGTGTCACGTTTTCTGTGTGTGTGCGCGCAGGTGCGTCTGCAGGTGGGCCTGTATGTGGTGTTTCTTCTGGACTGGCTGTCGGTGTTCGGCCGTGATCAGCTCTTAGTTTTGCGTTTGGAGGATCACGCATCAAACCCGACGCTCAGCATGAGCAGGATCTTCCGCTTCCTGCGCTTAGGTCAGTCCTGATGAACTTGTTCATTTACATGCTGTGAGCAACAGGAGGCGCCAGAGACCAGCAGATGTTCATCCTCATCATCATCATCATCATCCTCATCAGTGTTTTCATATAAAGAGTGCAGATCAGAGTACAGTCAGGAAAGAGAAAGCATAAAACAATAACTGCATTTAAAAAGTACATAGAAGTGTAATGTGAATTTAAAAAAGACTAAAGATAAAATAAATGAACCAAATCTAACTTCGGTTACACTATATAGTTTTAATGCATTAATTTTGCCTTGTAATGCACCTTATAATGCATTGCACAGTCTCATTAATAATTGTGACCACAGTTATAATACATCATAATACTTCTGTATTCATTGTTACACCTGTAGAGAGTATAGTGCATTAAAACACATGAATGCATTTTAACATTGGCTACAATTATTTATGATGTGCATTTTGAATACGTTTATAATGCGTTACCCATACAGCTTTATTTGAAGTGTCAGCATGACGTTAAACAGTGTTTCTCAGATGGGGCTGACTGTACGATCTGTGTGCGAATGAACTCTTGCAGGACCGCTGTCCGATCAGAGACAGAGACAGATCAGCAAACGTCCCGCGTCAAACACCCGGCGTGCGGCCGACAGGGATCTGGGGCCGATGCGGGCGATCACACGAGAGCTGCTCACGCTGTTTTACGCCCCGTTCAATCGGAAACTGGCAGAGGTTCTGCAGGACGAGTCGTTCACGTGGGACAGACTCCGAACACGCCTGACGGACTCGTCTGATCACACACGCCGTGTCAGATGAGTTTGACCTGTGAGAGCTTGTGTACGACTGACAATTCACTGGATCATGAAGGTTGCTGGAAGTATTTTTGTAAATAATGAAGTATTTTTAGACCACACAGAGTAAAACAGCCTGTGTTTTGTGTTTGAATCACTGACACCTGCCGGTCAGACCCGTCCAGTGCTGTTTGCAGATTGAACTTCTGTCATCAGAATTATGTGATGGTATCGTTCGATTGCTGAGAACGACTTCAGATCATAAAACTGGATTTAATACAGTTAGATTAGATGCAGTTAGTCTGTCGCCCCTGTTTTTGCGATGTTTCTGGATCACACAGACAACGTAGAATCTGTGCAGCAACAAAAAGGGAAAGATCACCCTAAAATAATTTATAAAAAGCACAAATTGTGGATAAATTGGGACTCAAACAACTTGGGACCCCATTGACTTTTACTGTATGGATCACTGAGGCGTTTCTCAGAACATCTCATTTTGTGCTCCATAGAATAATGTCACGCAGGTGTGAATAGTGTTATACTCGAGGCCAGCTAAACCAAAACCAAGACCAAAGCAGCACTCCCACAAATTCATCTGAAAGATCCCATTTACAGGCTGAGAAATGTATTTTATATTTAAGCAATAAATACAAGTAAAATAATAAGACGCTGTGTATAGAGCTTTTACCAGTCCAATGAAATCACTACAAACAAATTTCATCTTTGCACTGAAAAATCTGAATTAGTACAATTACAACTGCATAAATATTGTTGAGAATGGGTTTAATAAAATGTTGTATATTGAAGTATGATGGGGAAATAAACCTTATAAATATGAAACTAAGACCACCAGTAGTAGATGTTGCTTAATCATGTATAACACAAAAACAAGATCTCATGCAAGTACTTTTTTCCATTACATCTGGAATTTTTTGGGCGTTCGTATTGATTTTTTTTTGTTTTGGTTTGTTTGTTTGTTTTTTTGACCCCATTAAATTCTCATCTGGCACAACAGTATCAGAGGAAATTAAATGAGAAAATAAGTTACTGATTGGATTTGAAGCAGGAAGTTTTACATCCAGACACATTGATTATGTTAACAAATAATTCAGACAGTGCATCGGCAATTTAGCGATGCAGTTGTGGTCTTAACCAGCCATGAAATAAAATCCAGACCAAGACAAGACCAAGACCTTCAAAAAATGACCTAAAGGCCAGTCTCAAGTCCTACAACACTAGGTGTGAATGACATGAGGGCAAGTAAATAATGACAGAATGATCATGTTTGGGTGAACAATCCTTTAACAGCTCAGAGACCAAAACTAAAGTACTAGAAATAAAAAAAAAAAAAAATCACTTTATATCAGTTTTACAGAATTACAAAAGGATGTGATCACTTCATTAACAGAAAGAAAGATCTGTGAGTTGTGGAGTTTGGTGTCATGTTCCAACACACAACCTTAACAAAAACAGCTGAATCTAACAAAAAGATCAAATAACAAAATAACAGCAGAGCCGTACAATGTTCAGCAACAAAGGAGGTGGTGAGTTTAGTTCTGTTAGCCCCTCTCGCATTTGCATATTGTACTGTCAGATCATCATCATCATCATCATCATCATCATCCTCCTCTCTCTGTGTGTGTGTGAGTTTGTTCTTGTCCAGGGTTTGATGGGAAACTCCTGGATCTCGCATCTGTCCCGCGGTGGGAACATCTCAGCGTTACGGTGCGTGAGAACGGCTCCTGTGCTTTTATGAAGAATCATAAATAGTTTGTGGAGGTTTGTGCTGTTTGATGGCTGTAGCAGCTCAGGAAGCTCAAGATCACAAACACAGGGGCTTCTGGGTAATGTACTTGCTCTGAATTTTATTATTTTGGCTCGACAGTGATGTTCTGTTATTGTACAAAAGTGGGTTTGGGGTTTTCAGGACTCGTCCAGCAAACTCAGCACCGTCTGATCTGATTTACAGGGTCCAGTCAGACCCAAAGCGTTGAATACGGTTAGATTTTGGACACCGAGTAATAAAGTTTCAGGAACTTTTTTTAGGTTTTGTATATTTTTTACAACCATAAAATAACATTCCCAGATTGTTCCGGGAAGCAGAAATGTTGTGAAGAATATTCCTGCATTGATGGATTTCCTGTGAATGTTTCTGGCCGTTTGCAAGGTCTCTGTGAGTTTGTTGTTGTTCTGTTGTCATGGAAACAGATGCTCAGGGCCAGTCGTATTAAAGCAGCCATTGTGTTAAAAACTAGTTTAACCAATCAAAGGATAACCAGTCTTTTCCTTCTCAGATCGTGCCAGATTGAGCTTTTATGCATCGGAGCCTCAAATATTCGAGGACTAACTTACAGTGAAACTAGACTAGTTAGTGTGTGCTGCTCTCTGCTCTCATGTGAGTGTCTGTGTGTTTCAGATGTGCTGAGATCAGCTGCTTCTCCGTTTCATGAAGTCACCCGTCCTGGATCTTCTGACAGGAAGATGGAAGCGTCCTGGATCTTCTGGCCGTTGCGATGCGTGTCGTGGTGGAGTCTGATCCGGCCGTGCCAGGTCTGGCTGTCTAATATCTGCATGCGCTGGATCCTGGCTGATGTTCAGTTGGAGGCCACGTATTGATCATCTGGTTTGTGTTATTCTGAATCATCAGGCCAGGACCGAGACGCTCTCCAGATCTATAACTCACATCTAACAATGTTCTTGCCATGTCCGTCTGCAGAAAATCATCATTCAGACTTTAGGATGACTGACAGACACGTCACGCTGAAGATGTGTAGCTCGTGACATCTCGGTAGTGATGAGGTGACAGAGAGAGTGTGTGTGTGTGTGTGTGTGTGTGTACTTGTTTTTGCTACATTGTGGGGACCAAATGTCCCCACAAGGATAGTAAACCCTGAAATTTTTGACATTGTGGGGACCGGCCTGCGGTTTTAACCAGCCTGTTAAAAAATTATTAAAAATAGTAAATGGTGTTTATATGAAAGTGTAACGATGCAAACATGTTTTCTGTGAGGGCTAGGTTTAGGGTTAGGGTTGGGTTAGGGGATACACAATATCGTTTGGTCAGTATAAAATCTATAGAAGTCTATGGAAAGTCCCCACAATTCACAAAAACAAACGTGTGTGTGTGTGTGTGTGTGTGTTCGTGAGGCTGTTTCTCATTTAGCAGTCAGAGCTGATGTATTTGTGTTTTCTGAGGTCTGAGTTCAAACTCTTTTGTTCTGGTAATGTGAGTTCTGATGTTTGGATTGTGAATGAAATCCCTCATAAAACACTTAATCCAAAACTGAGCTCTGACTGAATCACATGGGCTTCATTTAACTACTTTAAATCTCTTTTTCCCAGTCACAGTGTGTTTTTGTAGGGAAAGAATCTGCTCAGATCTGACCGGTGCTGTTTGCACATTGAACTACCTGTCATCATTTGATATAAGATGAAGTGATGGTATCATTTAGTTATTGAGAATGACTTCAGATCGTAACACTGGATTAAATACAGTTAGATTAACTACACTAGTCCTCTGTGTCTGGCCAGAGGAGAACTGGCCCCCCGACTGAGCCTGGTTTCTCCCAAGGTTTTTTTCTCCATTTGTCACCGATGGAGTTTTGGTTCCTTGCCGCTGTCGCCTCTGGCTTTTTTAGTTGGGGACACTTTATCTTCACACGATATTGTATTTTATTTTGTTGTATTTGATTAACTACCTTTACTTGAAAATTGAGTGTTTACTATTGCCTTTTTGCATTGTTCATGTACTATTTCCTATTTAATACTGTACAGCCGCCTTGTCACAATTCTGTATTGTTAAAGGCGGTATATAAATAAAGGTGATTTGATTTGATTTGACTAGATTGAACACAGAGTGTCAGGAGTCTTCAGATCAGATCTTTCAGTCCTTCAGTTCATTCACAGGCGTCTGTTGCACGTAAAGTTTGTCCGACAGCGAATATGGTATAATCTGGCCTTTCTTTGTACTTTAAAGGGAAGTTTCACCCAAGTATTATTTATTAAAAACTCAAAAGAAGATATTGTGAGTAAATCTCATCTCTGGCTTATGAAGAGGTTTAACTACTTTAAATCTGTTTTTCTTTGTTCCAGTGTGTTTGTGTTTTATCTGGATGTGAGTTGCAGAAGATCATCTCTGGAGGAAGAGCGCAGGCTACAGAAGCGTTCAGAGCGGATGCGTCTCGTATTTCTGGTAAATGATGATTCAGCAAACACTGTTATTAATGATCTGCTTGTGAATCTGTCAAATCTTCTTCTGACCCTCCGGACCTTCTGACGTGAAACGCATCTGAACTGACGGACGTCCCGTAGGGAATCGGTGTTGATCTTGGCCGCTCGTAGAGAATCTGTGGGTCGTTTAAGGAGATGAAATATTGAGCTGCTGATTAAAAGTCTAATATGATGTGGAGTGAAACTGGAAGCGTTTGCGCGGACAGATGTTTTCCCCGAGGCGTTCTCGAGCGTTCCTCTGGGTTCCTGAAGCTTCAGGGTTTAGTTTGAGGAATGTGTGATGGATTTCAGGAAGTGCTGCTGGTATCTGAGATTCATCCGATCAATCCAGTGAAAACACGGCTTTCGTTTGCACAAACGCTGAGGTGAGCCGATCTGTGAAATGAAGAGTGAGGAAGAGTCCGCGGCCACACGAGCGACTGAGCGATTTCTCAAAATCGTGCCGCTTTATTTATGACTTTAATATCGGTCCCGGCGTCTGTAAGGAGTGAGTTTGGGTTTGTTATTGTGAGTGTCGTGCCGGCGTGAGGAACTGAAGCTCGTAATGAGACGTCTGAACGCATCAGCATCACCGCGGCTCACAGCAGCACAGCAGACGCTCATTACACTCGTTTACTGAGATCAAGAACTGAATTTGGGTTTTATTGTGGAGCTGCTTTAAAGCTGTTTGTGTCTTATAAAGCACTATAAAAATAAAACTTTAATGGATACACATTCTGTGGAAGTATCGCGGTAAAATGAGGGTGTCAGATTTGATATAAAAGTCACATGATATTTATGATTAGGATATTCATTCACCACAGTATTTACATGGTACTCCAAAGTACTTTGTTATTAGTGCAGTGAAATGGTTCTGTAGCTGTGGTGTTACCATGATACTATTAATATCAATGCCAAATGCATCAGTAGAGCTGAAATGTTATAATTTAGTCACACGTCAGTATAAGAGAAGGGGTGTGTGTGTATGTACTTGTTCTTGCTACATTGTGGGGACCAAATGTCCCCACAAGGATAGTAAAACCTGAAATTTTTGACATTGTGGGGACACACAAAAACAAACGTGTGTGTGTGTGTTTGGCATCTGCAATAACTCTCCATGAGATGGGCTCTGACACACACTCTCTCTCACAGACACACACTTACACACTTTTTCAGTTTTAGTTTTAGATATTTTGTTGGCTTAACAGATATTTGTACATTTGTATTGCCAATACATTGCAGCGTTGCTACACTCTCTCTCTCTCTCTCTCTCTCTCTGTCTCTCTGTCTCTCTCTCTCACACACACACACGCACACACACACATTCTCTCTCTCTCTCTCTCTCTTTTACACACATACACACACAGACTTGGAGCGTCACTAATGTGCTAATCACATCCAGGCCTGGGCAAGTTTTGAGAATCACTAATACTGAACACTTGTGTGTGTGTGTGTGTGTGTGTGTGTTAATGGTATGAATTCATCTCAGTTCTGTGTCTTGTTTGGTTGTGGGATGGTAATGAGGTCAGTGAAGCTCCGCCCAGTGGGAGGAGTCAGTGAGACAGAAGAGTGAGACATCAATCAGATGAGATCAGATGCGTCTGTCTGACTCACTGGAGCTCCTGCTTCATGCTCTTCAGTTTTTGTAAGACGTCAAGAAGACACCTGCAAACATCCCAGTCTGACCGTCTGACCGACTGCTGCTCATTCTTCCTCTCTCTCATCAGCCGTCTCTCTCTCTCTCTCTCTCTCTCTCTCTCTCTCTCTCTCTCTCTCTCTCTCTCTTTCTCTCTCTCCGGAGTGATTCCAGACAGCAGAAGTTTTTCCCGGAGCGCAGTGCAGCGAGTGAATGGGTCCAGGATCAGATGATGTGGCTCCGGACTCTCCTGCTGCTCGGCCTGGTGGGACGCCTGCTGGACGTGTGTTCTGGATATTCATCTGAGGATGAGGATTATTACATGCAGGAGCTCTTCAGTCGGGAACATTACCAGCGCGTCACGGTGGACGGACCGACCGACGGCCGTCAAACACCCGCACGAGCCGCCGGGAAGGAGACCAAAACCAGGTCAGCTGCTTCCAAACCAGCCGGCGGATCTGATTCAGCGTCAGGTAATGTCTGAACGCATCACACACACGTGCAAACACATGCAACCACTTGACTGAAACTCGTCATCCTGCTTTAGGTTCCTACAGTCATCTTTGAGCAGTTCACTCACTTATAAACATCAGCTAAAAAAAATTAAAACTTAAGATGTGATGGGCTGTGTAGCTTGTGTTCATGTGTTCCTGTGGCGGTTCCTCTGGACTCAAGGGTGTGATGGAGCGGCTGGAAGTTTGTGTGTTTCAAGAGCTGTCAGTCACCCATTCTGAACCCCCAAACATGACTGATTCCGTCAACTGTGTGAAACATTGATAGAGTTGTGCTGGATGCTGGAGAAGGTCAGAGGTCAGCAGAGGTCATGTTGAGATGGAATGACATTCAAGACGTTCAGGACGTTTCAGATCTCCTGATTCTCCAGTCTGTCATAAACATCTGTTTCTGACACCAGATCAGTGCTTGCCAGTGAACTTCAGCATCAGGACTCACATTTTACACTGAACATCATCAGCAAAAGATGATATAGGAAGCATTTTTTCTTTGGTTTTAAATTAGTGTATTTATTTAGCTTATAAGGTTTGATGAATTCATTATTGGCATTTGTGACCCTGGACCACAAAACCAGTCTTAAGTCGCTGGGGTATATTTGTAGCAATAGCCAAAAATACATTGTATGGGTCAAAATTATAGATTTTTCTTTTATGCCAAAAATCATTAGGAAATTAAGTAAAGATCATGTTCCATGAAGATATTTTGTAGATTTCCTACTGTAAATATATCAAAACTTCATTTTTGATTAGTAATATGCATTGCAAAGAACTTAATTTGGTCAACTTTAAAGGTGATTTTCTCAATATTTTGAATTTTTTGCACCCTCAGATTCCATATACTGAAATAGTTGTATCTCAGCCAAATATCGTTCTATCCTAACAAACCATACGTCGATGGAAAGCTTATTTATTCAGCTTTCAGATGATGTATAAAGCTGACTCTTATGACATGTAATGTCATTTTTTCCTTTTCCTTCTGTCTGTGACACATACTGTAGAAATCTTGTTTTCCAGAACAAATATCTAAACATTCTTAAATCAAGATACGTTTTCTAGGTAAAATGACTGATATAATGATATAATGTCTTGTTTTCTGCCTTTGAATTATTCTGAGCCCAGCACATGTTTTTCTTAAGCAGAAACTAGCTTCATTTGTTATCAGTTTCTCAGAAAACAAGGCTTAATATCACATGTCATTCTGCAGTAACTGTGTCTTGATTAACATGTGTTCTGGAATAATAAACACGCTGAGGAAGAAATGCATCAGAACAGACACTCATTCATGAAACTAAATGCGATTCTATGAAAAAAAAAAAAAAGCTGTTCACATTCATTTTGTCTGTCATACTGTCAAACTGTCAATCATTAACCCTACAGCACAAGCACATCTTTGTCAGTCAGACACAGTCATTTGAATCAAACCTGTGTTCAGATCATTGAAAATATACATATATATATATATATATATATATAGTATAAATGAAAATATAGGCCGTGGAAGTAATGGATTCAGACCATTTGAAGGAGGCGTTTGACAGATGAGTGTGTGATCTTGATCTGTGTGTCTGAATGTGAGGAGCTCCAGCGACGATGGCAGCAATATTGTGTGGCACTTCTGAATGCTGGCAGCGCTCTGAGAACGCAAGTGCTTCCATATGAGATGTAGGTTTGTCCTGACGTGACCTCTGATGAAAGCCTTCAGCTGCTCTTCTGTGCCGCACATTGGCTCTGAAGTCTGGCGCCGTTCTTGGAGAACGCAGCTGAACTTTATGGCACGGCTGCCGACGGGTTCATAGGCCGCCGAACGCACAGACTTTCATCCGTCGGCGCTCGTTCTGTTCCTCTCGTGGCTTTGACACGTGCGACGGTGGAGATGCACCGATACAGCTCAAACTTCTGCCGTTTGTGTCTCGTTCACAGTGAAAAGTGGAAGCAAAAAGAGTGAGAAGAACAAGAAAACGGCGAAAGACGTCGGCAGTGACGTGGACGGCCTGTTCTCTGAGCGCGGCGGTGAGTCCGTTCACTTCACGACTCGCACATACAGTTTGTGTCATCTGTGTGTCAGACATGATTGGAAATTGTGATGGTAAAGTGATCAGAACTGTAATTAAGCAGAACGCATCAGGTTAAGCTAATGTCATGTTGTTTTTATGAACTTTTTATGAACATCATCTGTCTGGATTGATCAGAGGCTTCACTATATGACAGTCACAATCTCAAAATATAATTATTAATATCAAAATATTATATTAAAAATCGAAGATCTAAACTGCTGAGTCTGATACTGTGAAGAGCTGAAGCATCAAACCAGCGCAAACATCTGTGAGATGTGAAGATGCTCTGTGTGTGTGTGTGTGTGTGTGTGTGTCCTCATATGAATGAATAAATGACCCGACCCATTTCCCTCGTGATTGCGATTATGTCTTTAGTAACGGCACAACAGTAACGGCTGTGTTTGATTCAGGCCAAGTGCAGATTTTAAGATCTCCTTCATCTCCTGAGAGTCTTTAGAGCTGCAGATGTGTGTCGTAATGAGAAGATCTCAGCTGAAGAACCAGCATGTTCTCATCCCGCTGAAGACCCCGCAGTGGTTTTTATTCGAGATTCAGACCTCTGGAGAGTCATTAGGAGCGTACGTGACAGCGAAAGAGAGAGTTTGACATGTTGATTCTGGATTCAGAACAGTTGTGACCTCAGCACACATGTGTGATGTTTACACCGTTCATTACCGCGGTAAACACGCCCACGGGCGGATGTGGCGTGTCTCTGGTTGATGCTGCGGATTCTGAACGAGGCTCTTGTCTCTGATTCGAGGACGACTGACTCTCACTGATGGATGAATTGGTTCTTTGGCTGTTTTTGATTGCATGTGATATTTCATCGGCCTGAAATACAGCACGAGTCAGTTTGTATAAAAGCATCTGTCCTGGTGTTTGTTTAATCAGGAATGGTTTTCCAGTCCGTTTGGTAGCTCATGTTTGTTTTAACCAGAGATTTGAGCATCTGTGGCCTCAATTCAAGGTTGATTAATGGCTGTAAATGTCTGTAGGTGGAATATTTGGAATTTGGAAGGGCTTTCTATATGATATTTTGGATTTTTAGATAAGTCTGTTTTATGTGCCATATTAACTAATGAATGTGGATGTAAATGAAGAGTTCATTTGCGAAAACAGATAACTCAGACAAAAATCGTTTCAAAAATTTTTTTTTTTCATTGTGCGTTCCAATTAATCTCAATTAAACTGCGGTTGGGTTATTTTGAAATAAGGTAAAATTAACTACAAAACACAGCTAACTAACACAATAAAACATGATAACAATAAAAAACATGATTTTTGAATATTTTAAAAAACTGTTATTGTGATCTGTTATTGCAGATAAACTCTTCAAATATTGTAATGGTTCCTAGATCAGGTATTGAATCAGTTTAGGATTATTTTGAAGAATGCGGGTAATCAGATGGTTTCTGGTCCTCATTGACTACTATGAAAGTCAGTGACTACCAGCAACTATTTGGTTACCCACATTTTTAAAAATATTTTCCTTTGTTTTCTGCGGAAGAAAGAAACTCATATAGGTTCGGTGAATAATTAATGACAGAAATATACAAGAAGAATAAACTTTATTCTAGATATATTCTCAGACATGTTGTCATATCTTCTGCAGCTTTGATCTTTGAGGCAGAAGAGCGGTGAGAGAAACACTGATTATTGAAATGATTTTAGCCGTGTGTGTATTAAACATGTTCAGATTTGGAGCAGAATGAATGTGATATTTCGGTCAGATCGTGAGGGTTAATGACGCACTCAGATCAGTCATCTCTCTTTTTTGTGACAGATTGAAACTGAAGTCCTTTCTGCGAAAACAGTGACTGTTTCCAAACAGGTTTCTTGAACACTCCCGCTGTCCGTCATTGGTCAGTCAGTCAGATAGTCCCACCCCAAACTCGCATGATTGGCTGAGTCAGATGTTTATGTCGGGCTCTCGATCAAACAGATCGATGTTATGAAGTGTTTCTGAGTCTGAACATGAAACTCACACCACTGAACATCTGAACATCTGAGCGTCTCACACTGATCATCAGAATAAAGATTGATCTTAGATTCCTCTTTTATTAAAGCTGTAATGAGGAACAGCTCCTCTCTCCTGACAGACTGTCCTCCGCTGGGTCTGGAGACGCTGAAGATCGATGACTTTCAGCTCCACGCGTCCACCATGAGGCACTACGGCCTGGGGCCGCACAGGGGCCGGCTGAACATCCAGGTAAGATCGGCTCTTCTCCTTCAACGTGTTTCTTATCAAACGCTGCCAGCGTTTCTGCTCTTCATCTGTTATTACTCAGATCAGCTCCATCATTGCCTCATCTGGATCCACTTTGCACAGAATTCGCTCTTTGTTTTCCGTTGCGCTCGATGAAAACAGAACGACAGACGAAAGCCGGAATGATCAGCTGGAAACAGACTTCAGAAAGACAGCCGTGTGAAACTGACCCAGTTTCTGTCGCGTTACGCGGCTGCGATCGAGACCATGAAGGTTCATTCTGAGACCTGAGTGTGAACTTCACACAGAGCTCCATTCACAACAGAAACAAACATGACATTTCTGGTTCTGATGTTGTGTGTGTGTGTGTGTCTGTGTGTGTAGGGTGGTCTGAATGAGGACGACATGTTTGACGGCGGCTGGTGTGCGGGACGGAACGACCCTCTGCAGTGGTTCGAGGTGGATGCTCGCAGACTCATGAAGTTCACCGGTGTGGTCACTCAGGGACGGAGCTCACTCTGGTCGTGAGTAACACACACACACACACACATACAGGTGTGTGTGGTTGACATGTGAGCAGTGCTGTGACATGTTCTCTGTGACATATCGACACATGAATCTTCACAACACCACTAAACTACATCACTGCCATTATAATGTTTTATATGTGGCCCTGGAGCACAAAACCAGTCAAAAGTAGCACGGAGTAGCAATACAATGTATGGGTCAAAATTATCGATTTTTCTTTTATTTCAAAAATCATTAGGATATTAATAAAGAAGTCCACTTCCAGAACAACAATTCACATATACTGTACTCACCCCCTTGTCATCCAAGATGTTCATGTCTTTCTTTCTTCAGTCTTAAAGAAATTGTTTTTTGAGGAAAACATTTCAGGATTTTTCTCCATATAATGGACTGATATGGTGCCCGATTTTGAACTTCCAAAATGTAGTTTAAATGCGGCTTCAAATGATCACAAATGCGGTTGTAAACGATCCCAGCTGAGGAAGAAGAGTCTTATCTAGCGAAACCATTGGTTATTTTCACTAAAAAAATTCAATTTCTATACCTTTTAATGTCAAACGCTCGTCTTGTGTTACTCTGCCTGAACTCTGTTTTTGTTCCGGTTCATGTCAGTTAGTGTGTGTCAAAAAACTCCCATCTCATGTTCTCCCTCACTCGTCCTGTATCACTGTTTTACCTTTTTTGTTAAGGGTGTTTGATCTTCTTTGCATGTTCACTTTGTAAACACTGTGTCTGTTCTTCTGCAGCGATATAGGATGATTTTGAAATTATTTTTGAAGTTGAGGGAGAAAATACGATTGGAGTTTTTCGACAAACCCTAACTGTCTTGAGTCAGAATACACAGTTTTTTTTTTAATGAAAATAACCGATTGTTTCACTAGATAAGACCCTTCTTCCTCGGCTGGGATCGTTTATCCATATCAGTCCATTATATGGAGAAAAATGCTGAAATGTTTTCCTCAAAAAACATAATTACTTTATGACTGAAGAAAGAAAGACATGAACATCTTGGATGGCAAGGGGGTGAGTACATTATCTGTAAATTGTTGTTCTGGAAGTGGACTTCTCCTTTAAGTAAAGATCATGTTCCATGAAGATATTTTGTAAATGTCCAACCGTAAATATATCATAACTTAATTGTTGATTAGTAATATGCATTGCTAAGAACTTGATTTGGGCAACTTTAAAGGCAATTTTCTCAATATTTAGATTTTTTTGCACCCTCTGTTTGACTGGTTTTTGTGGTCCAGGGTCACATATTTACATTTATGTAAAGTCCCCTGCATTCAAGCTACACACTGGATCAGCTGATGCTGTGGCTGGGAACAGGACTCGTGAGCACTGTGTGTGTGTGTGTGTGTGTGTTCAGGAGTGATTGGGTGAGCTCGTATAAGGTTCTGCTCAGTAATGACTCTCACAGCTGGGTGACGCTGAAGAACGGCTCCAGAGATCTGGTGAGACATAAACGCAGCCGTCGCTGACGATCAGCTCATGCGCCGAATCTTCAGCTCGTCGCTCGTGTAACTGTGTGTGTTTCTGCTCGTCTCAGTAGATCTTCAGTGCGAATCGAGAGAAGGAGATTCCCGTCCTCAACACCTTCCCCAAACCCGTGGTGGCCCGTTACATCCGCGTCAACCCGCGCTCCTGGTACGCCAGCGGCGGCATCTGCATGCGGGTGGAGATCATGGGATGCCCGATGCCAGGTGACCACAGATCCAGACACACACACACACTCACACATGCAGTGATCTGATCCTACAAGGTTGATGAATCTCTAATAATGAATTTTCAAAGTCCAAGTGCAATAAATGAATAGTCAAGTCAAGTCAAGTCACCTTTATTTATATGGCGCTTTTAACAAAACAGAATTGTGACAAAGCGGCTGTACAGTTTTAAATAGGAAATAGTGCATCAATAATGCAAAAGGGCAACAGTAAACTAGAGCTGTAATCGGGCCTTAAAAGTTAGGCCCGACAGGGCCCGAGCCCGACAAGTACGTTTTGACTGACAGCTTTTAAAAGCCCGAACCCGTTTACAGCCCGACATTATTCAAATGTGCGCAAGCACACAGCTCTTTTGCCTTTTGTCAAGAATGAGTCATTTATACATGTTTTAACATAATTTATTAATGACTAACGTAGGCTATAGGCCACTTGGAAGTTGGAACAAAGAAATAAAATAAGTCCTCTGTAACATCATAACATCTTAGCACTCTAAACAGGCGTACACTTAGCCTATAAATAGGCCAACGCGCCAATAAAAAAGACTCTTTCTTAACTTAATCTTAATAAATTAAATTAAGAGAAGTTCTAAATTAAGATGGGTTTTTGGCAATAACGAAATTAAGATAAAGGCTCTGCGGGATTTGCTTCGCTACTTCTCTCCACAATCCGGCCTCAACGCAATGCCAACATTAGCCTATATACTCTGTCTACATTATGCATTTAAGACTCAATTAATATTTAGTTATATTTGAAAACTATTACTCTCCAAGATTAGGCTACATATTTTTGTGGAGGAAAATTATTGAATCCACTGTAGTTTCAGCGCGGTCCTGCGCTCACTGATGGTGCGTCCAGCAGCGCTGAACACCCTTTCACTGCTGCTGCTACTGGCCGGGTATAGTCATATCATAGTACTGATCCGGCTAATTTTGCCAAAACGTAATCACCAGTGGCAAGCCTCCGTTTCACCTCCTCAGCATTCGTTTTCGCATCCTTCTTGCGCTAATCGAAACGCATCACATGACCGCTCATTTACCGCGCAAGCCTGAGCCCGTGTAAAATGATATAAATTAAGCCCGAACCCGTCGGGTCCTGTCGGGTTTCATCGGGTTCGGGCAAAGATCTTCAGCTCTACAGTAAACACTCGATTTTCAGGTAAAGGCAGTTCATCATTGGGTTCAATGATGTCATCATCCAGCTCAGTTCAGTTCAAACAGTATACGATATCGCGTGAAGAAAAAGTGTCCCCAACTAAAAAAGCCAGAGGCGACAGCGGCAAGGAACCAAAACTCCATCGGTGACAAATGGAGAAAAAATCCTTGGAAGAAACCAGGCTCAGTCAGGGGGCCATTTCTCCTATGTCACGATGAAAAACTGTTCAAATAAATCACTTACTAAAAACTAATTCAGTCATACACCTGTAAAAACTTTACCCTTACTCATTGATTTTTAATGCTTCTTACAGATCCAAACAATTATTACCGGAGACGAAATGAAGTGACCACGACAGACAACCTGGACTTCAAACACCACAATTATAAGGAGATGCGACAGGTGCCGCGCGTTTGTTCACATCATATAATTAACGTTCACTGAACTACATATAATATACAGGGGGTCCAAATGTAATTCAGATGCTTCTATTGTGTATTTTTATCATTTCAACAGTTTGAGTGAATTGAAGAAAGAGCATGAATGTGATTTAAGATCAGATGAGCATCACTGTGTTTGAGGTGTAAATGTGCCTGTGCTGTTGTTTCTATTGTTCAGCTGATGAAGGTGGTGAACGAAATGTGTCCGAACATCACACGCATCTACAACATCGGCAAGAGCTACAACGGACAGAAACTCTACGCCATCGAGATCTCAGACAACCCCGGAGAACATGAGCTCGGTAACACACGTCTGTCAGGCTGAAACGTGTGTGTGTGTGTCAGATGTGATGTTGATGTGCGTGTGCGTGTGTGTTCACAGGTGAGCCTGAGTTCCGCTACACGGCTGGTTCCCACGGTAACGAGGTTCTGGGCCGTGAGCTGCTGCTGCTTCTCATGCAGTTCATGTGTCAGGAGTATCTGAGCGGAAACACGCGCATTCGGCGGCTAGTGGACGAGACCCGCATACACCTGCTGCCCTCCGTCAACCCCGACGGCTACGAGAAAGCCTACGAAGCGGTGCGTCACTATAAACCCTAACACTATAATATTAATGTACATTATTGTTCAGAAGTTTGGAATCATTAGAATTTATTCATTTTGTTTTTTTTAAAGAAGTCTCTTCTGCTCATCAAGGCTGCGTTTATTTGATCAAAAACTAAAAGTGCTGTTTTCGATGTGAATATCTGTTAAACTGTGATTTATTTCTGTGATGAGCAGCTGAATTTTCAGCATCATTACTCCAGTCTTCAGTGTCACATGATCCTTCAGAAGTCATTCTAATATGCTGATTTGCTGCTCAACAAACATTTATGATGATTAGCAATATTTTTGTGGAAACCATCATACATTTTTTATTTTTCAGGATTCACAGATGATAAAAAAATACAGCATTTATTTGAAATAGAAAACATCTGTGACATTATAAATGTCTTTACTGTATTTGTGATTAATAAAAGTATTAATTTCTTTCAAATGTTTTGAGTCCAAACGTTTAAACAGTGGTGTGTGTTTATATAGTTAGTAAAATCAAATCTCGTCAGCTTTCTCTGTTTTCTCTGCTCTGATGCAGTGAGGGCGTCTCTCATATGGTTTCTGTGTTTCTGGTTTGTCAGGGTTCGGAGCTCAGCGGTTGGTCTCTGGGCCGCTGGAGTCAGGACGGTCTGGACATCCATCACAACTTCCCTGATCTCAACTCTGTCCTCTGGGAAGCAGAAGCACGGAAATGGGTCCCACGCAAATACCACAACCACCACGTGCCCATCCCGGAATGGTACCGCTCCACAAACGCCACCGTGAGTCCTGAGCTGTGATGTGATGTGATGTGATGTGATGTGATGTGGTGTGATGATGTGTGTGTACGTGCAGTGATGGTGTTCAGGGCGTTTCTGAATGTGAGACTGAAGAAGGATTGAGTTTCCCGGAATCGCTGCGATTGGGTGTCAGAGACGCTTTAATGATGAGAAACATCTGACTGACATCTGCTGAATGAATCACAGCGACTGAACGTCCGTCACACGTCGTCACATTCATGAGATCAAACACATTTGCTGAACAGATTTTATCAAATAGTTCAGTTCAGAAGTGATTGATCTTTGATCTGAGATCTAGATTTGTCCACCACATCTATTTTATAATTACAGAATCTTACAGACTTTTGTTAATTATAGGACCAGCTGTAAAAACAACCAAGACAAACACTAACAATATTACAGTGTGTTATTATTATAATTAATAATTATAATTCGACAATCCACGTCTTCATCTGTCCTTCTGTTCTTGTTCTTTTGATGGTTTTGTTTTCTTGCATGAACTGGATTCTCCTGATCTTCTAGTTGTCTGTCAAAGGCTTTCTGTTTATTATTTATATTCGGATATAAACATACATGAACAACAGCCAAGAACAGACAGATTTGAGTCACTAGATGGCGCCAGTTCACTGATATGAGAAAAAGAGAGTCGAGTCTTGTTTATTTCTAAAGCATTGGTCTCAAACTCAATTCTTGGAGGGCCACAGCTCTGCACAGTTTCGCTCCAACCCTAATCAAACACACCTGATCCAACTAATCAAGGTCTTCAGGATCACTAGAAACTATTAAACAGGTGTAGGTTGGAGCTGGTTGAACTGTGCAGAGCTGTGGCCCTCCAGGAATTACGTTTGAGACCACTGTTCTAAAGTGTTTTATACAACACAGACTGATTCAAAGCAGCTTCACACAAATAAACAGGAAAATAATGCTGCAAAATCCATTGTTTATGGGACTAATTTGATTCATCTGTAAAGCACAATAGAGTCATTAATTCAGGTTCAGGTTTTCTCATCTGATAGTGTCAGTGGTGTTAAATCAATCAAGATTACTGAATATAAATAGAATTTTAATCTAAAAAAAATATATATATATATATATATATATATATATGTGTGTGTGTGTGTGTGTGTGTGTGTGTGTGGAGAGTGATGAGCATCACACACCAGCTTCAGTAATGTGTCATGAAAACTCATGTTTACATTAGTAGGTTGCTCCAAACCACTCTGACCCCTGACCTCTGACCCCAGGTGGCGGTGGAGACGCGTGCTCTGGTGTCGTGGATGGAGAAGATCCCGTTCGTGTTGGGCGGGAACCTGCAGGGCGGAGAGCTGGTGGTGACGTTCCCGTTCGACCGCACGCGCTCAGTGACGACGCTCCGCGAGACCACGCCCACCGCCGACGATCACGTGTTCCGCTGGCTGGCCTTCTCGTACGCCTCCACTCACCGCCTCATGACCGACGCCAGCCGCAGGGTCTGCCACACCGACGACTTCGCCAAGGAGGACGGCACCATCAACGGCGCGTCGTGGCACACGGCCGCAGGAAGTGAGGACGCGTCAGCAAACGTGATTCCGATCGCGATGATCCGTCCGTCTCGTTAACCGCTCGTTGTTCGTTAACAGGTATGAATGACTTCAGTTACCTGCACACCAACTGCTTCGAGCTCTCCATGTACGTGGGCTGCGATAAATTTCCACACGAGACAGAACTACCGGAGGAGTGGGAGAACAACCGCGAGTCTCTGCTCGTCTTCATGGAGCAGGTGATCAAACTCACACACACACACACACACACACACACACACACACGTTTGTTTTTGTGAATTGTGGGGACTTTCCATAGACTTGTATAGATTTTATACTGACCAAACGATATTGTGTATCCCCTAACCCAACCCTAACCCTAAACCTAGCCCTCACAGAAAACATGTTTGCATAGTTACACTTTCAGATAAACATCATTTACTATTTTTAATAATTTTTTAACATTGCAGGCCGGTCCCCACAGTGTCAAAAATTTAGGTTTTACTATCCTTGTAGCAAAAACAAGTACACACACACACACACACATACACAAATGTGAAGGGTAAAAGATGCCATAGAGTTACTAGTTACCACCAGTGTTGGGAAAAGTTACTTTTAAACGTAATGCATTACAATATTGTGTTACACCCTAAAAAAGTTACTAATTACTTAGTTACCTTTTATGGAAAGTAATGCGTTACATTACTTTTGCGTTACATTTTAAATCCGGGCAGGGTTTGCTTTTTAAATATATATATATATATATATATATATATTGTGACGAGTCGGCTGCCTCCCCCCCAACTATCAGCTTCACCCCGTCGGTAATCGCCGCCCTTCACCAGGCTCCTGACGGGAGTGGGCGTGTGGGAGGAGGAGGGGCGCCAAAACATCCAGGTCTGGCGGCGTGTGATGAGGCACACCTGATGTGAATGAAGCCTCATCACCGCCGCTGTTAAAATGCCGACCGCGCCTCTCCTCAGGAGACCGGTCTCTTCCCCGTGCATGCACACTGGTGTCCTCGTGGGTCCAGGAAGGGTGCGTAGAGGGACGAGCGCCGCCGATCTGATGGACGAGCTGCCGGACCCGTGGTCAGAGTGCGAGCCGCACGGAAATGGCTGCGGGCCAGGATGCCGGGCCTTCTCACCCGCCTGAGGAAGCGCCACTGCTAAGGAATGGATGAAGCCGCTAAAGGAAGCCGCTACCCGTCATATTGCCGTGGACCCCGGCGGGGAGCAAGTGCGGCCACCGGACTCCGCCCCTTACTTGGACCCTTCCCTTCTGAACACTGCCCCTCCTTGACGGATTCCCTTCACCTCGAGGACACTTTTCCCCTTTTTGGACACTTTCTGTTTATATTGTTTAATAAAAACCTCTCCGAGGCCTGACGTCACGCCCACTGTATCTGTCGCTTTGCTCCCACCCGTGACAATATATAAGTGTGTGTGTGTGTGTGTGTGTGTGTGTGTGTGTGTGTATGCAGAACAAGAAAGTTCAACACTCTTCATCAATAAAAAAAAAAAGCAGAACCAATGTTGTTTTTCTTGAGTAATTTTTTCTTATTAATATGGCTGAATTGGATCATCGAAGGTCAGCAGCAAAGACATTGGTTAATAAAATGGGATTAAATACATATTTGTATTATTTAACAAATTTAATTGCAGGTTTTCGTCATATTCTGAGTTGCATTTCACTGTTTTTATTCATTTTGAGGAAAACTTTCTTTTTTTGAGAGAGAGTGAGATGAATTAATGCATGTTCACATTTATTCTAGAACTGAAGTGAAATCTTACTCACAATTTCTCTCAACATGAGGACAGGAGAGTTTTTTTTTAATCAATAAATGCGGGAAAAAAGTAACTGGCGTTACTTATTTGAAAACATAAATCAGAGATTTTCTTGTAAATTAAAAAGTAATGTGTTGCTTGAAAAAGTAATCTTGTGCTACTTGTAATGCGTTACTGGCTAATACCGGTTACAACTATGAAGTTACTACTGGCTGAAAACTCATTTAGGAATGGAATCATTAAATCAGTGGAACATGTTGGTGTGTTTGTCCAGGTGCATCGTGGGATCAAAGGTGTTGTGAGGGACGTTCAGGGCAAAGGAATCGCTAACGCCATCATCTCTGTGGACGGAATCAATCACGACATTCGCACAGGTGAAACAGGACACACACCCACGGCATCATGGGACAGGAGCCTTTCTGTCACCTAATGGAGTTTGGACACTAAATATTCAGTAATATTGTTGATTCGACTGACTGACGTGAGAGCAAAACCTGAACTCAACTGAATTACAACACTGTCGTGTTCTGTTGAGCTGCTTTACAGCCGAAATTGAATTTGATCATAATTGATGATGATGCTCCAACATAATCACTGTTGTTGAACTGATGTGAATCAGCATTTACTCGTCTGACACTCTAATTATCTTCGTTTCACAGCAGATGTTGATGTCTGTGATTGACTGTGGTTGATTCAGTGAATATATCAGTTCATGTAATGTCCGTGTTTGTCTCTCAGCGTCTGACGGCGATTACTGGCGTCTGCTGAATCCCGGTGAGTATCGCGTGTCGGTCCGCGCCGAGGGCTTCAGCGTCAGCAGCAAGGTTTGCACGGTGGGATACGAAATCGGAGCCAGCAGGTGCGACTTTGTGCTCGGCCGCTCCAACCTGTCACGCATCAAAGAAATCATGCAGAAATTCAACAAGCAGCCAATCAGCATGAGACAGCGAGCGAGACAGCGACGCCTGCCGGACACATAGAGAGGTCTGTGTGTGTGTGTGTGTGTGAGACTGATCCTCATTGTGAGAGGCTCTTTCCTGGACTGAACACAAGCGTCTGATGTTCACTAATAATGGCCTGTATTGTGTACAGGATCTGTTTATCAAGAGAATTTTTTATATAGTTTCATATCATCATCTTTTTATTAATGTTTATTGGCTTTAATATATTTCTGATGAATCAGATCATTTGTCCATCTTAGTTCATAGAGGAGTGAATGTGATGTGAGTCTGCTCTGCTCCTTCGTTCGTCTGATGACAGTATAACAATAATAAAAGAACAATAATAAATTCATTTCTCCCATTTTTCTCCCATATTTCTCCCCCCAACTTTAAAATAACTCAAAAATCATTCTTAAGCAGATTCTTACGCACATTAGATCATTCTTTTTGTTAAATGTAAAGTTTCCTTTCGCTCAAGCAGTGGAGCCGACGCTCGCAACCACAGGGTCAAAGGTTCGATTCCCAGTGACTGAATCAACTGATTAAATGTTTGTTTGGGTAACAGTCTCATATCGGTGTCTGCTGAGTGTGTTTTAATGCTGTAACATTTCCACAAGATCATCATCTTCCTTCAGAATAATATGTGAAATGTTTCCGTGTCATTTCTGAGAATGTATTGAATATTCTCAGCAAAATGTGTTGAATGTTTTCTATTCATACATACAGCAGCAATAAAGCTTCAGAAAACTGATCTGAATAAATCTGATGTTCAGTCAGTGTGTGTGTGTGTGTGTGTGTGTGTGTGTACTTGTTTTTGCTACATAGAGGGGACCAAATGTCCCCACAAGGATAGTAAAACCTGAAATTTTTGACATTGTGAGGACCGGCCTGCGGTCCCCACAATGTTAAAAAATTATTAAAAATAGTAAATGATGTTTATCTGAAAGTGTAACGATGCAAACATGTTTTCTGTGAGGGCTAGGTTTAGGGTTAGGGTTGGGTTAGGGGATAGACAATATCGTTTTGTCAGTATAAAATCTATAGAAGCCTATGGAAAGTCCCCACAATTCACAAAAACAAACGTGTGTGTGTGTGTGTGTTTCTCTTCTGTTCTGCATGTGTGTTTGTTCTCCACAGAAGTGTTTTCATGAGGAACAGCGTCTGATCATCTCAGATCCTGTAGCGCCTCCTGCTGTTCAATCATAATTATTGAACCTATTGTTATGGAAACTTTATGAACTTTTTTGCATTCAGTAAATTCAGTGATTTAATCTGGCCTATAATTTGTAATTTGTTTCGTTTTTTATGTATTTATTTTTTGTTAGTTCACAGTCTTCATCACAGTCATCTCTCGATAATCTTCAGCTCAGGTGATCTGACGTGTTCGGTGCGATCGCTAAAACATTTGTTTCTTCAAGCAGAACATTTTCTTTCCCAGAGGAACATTTGCCGTGTCGGTCGTGTGAATCTCACAGATGGAAATGGATTGTAAAGACTGAATTGATGTTGTGTCTGATCTGAGAACAGCATTCAGATGGTTGGAAACTCATTTCAGCATTAGAGTGAAAAAAGCACAGAGGGCAGAAAGGTCATTGTGAATTCATTTCTCACAACTGTGACTTTCTAATGTTGAAATGATTTGATATTTTGTTGAATTATGGTCGGTGTCACTGACAGATTCACAAGCTTTATAGCGATATGAGCAGATCAGACGGAAAACATAATTTAATAAATAATTGAATTTGTTTTGCTTGCATTAGTCAAAGCCAGAAGACGAGTGTTTGACCGTCAGTCCAGCAGATGGAGGCCGTGTTTTGTTCATCCGCAGTTCTGACGTGTTATAGATTTACCACCAAAAATGATTTTTAATGTCTCTGATGATGATGGATCATCACTTTGAGACGTCGTGTTTCATGCACAGAATCGTCCAGCGTGCTGAATGATGTAAAATGTTTGCCTACTTCGATTAACGATATAAAGTTCTGTTCTGTTTCCCTCAGCAGGACTCCGTTTCACCCGAATGGCAGTAAAGCGGTGTGTGTGTGTGTGTGTGTGTGTGTGTGTGTGTGTAGTTTGAGATGTCTGACACATGAAAGAGCCTCGTCCTGCTCTGTAATGATGAGCTGTGGAGTGAAGATCTCAGCGGCCGATCGCGCCTCTGCTTGAGCTCCTGCCAGTCCTGCAACGGGATCTGAGCTCAGATCGGAGATACGGACGCCTGTCGCCGCTCCCGGCGGAAATCACGCGCCCCGTCTACAAGAACACCTGAGCCGAAGAGTTAGGGACTGTTTCCACTGAACGCCAGCAGCAGTTTGAAGCTGAAAGGATTCAGTAAATGTGTCCTCTGACCTTCATCACCTTCATCATCATCGCCAGGATTCAGTCCTGAGGAAGGACGGCCAGGTTCTGCTACTGCAGCTAGTTTAGCTCATGGTTAGTCTCTGTGAAAGCAGGTGATCACGAGTGACAGATGTTCCGTTTGGATCTTTCTAGAGGAGCGCTGTCCTGTATTCGGATGGATCGGGACGAAGGCGGCCTCCAAACGAGGCTCTCACGATCAGAAACCCCTGCGTTTAATTACAGCTCTCAGGAAGCGAGCCGTGAGCGGAGAGCCGCGATAAGAGCCGACGAAACCCGAGCGGCCGCAACAAAGAGCGACTTATCGGAACGTCGACCGAGCTGGACGCGCGACCATCTGATTGCCCGGCCGACCCGATTCATAATTAATATATTTATCAAATTAATTACTGAGAGGAGCCTGCGGAACAGTGGCTAAATTCATGGAGCGCTGGCTCGGCTTTCGGCTAATAAGAGCCGTCAGAGTAATGGAGGGAGAGTCTCGGCCCCCATGACAGACAAATTACTCCCTGAGCAGAAATGATATGGAGGAATTCAGAGGGAAACAGAAATATGTCATTGTTTGCTGACGAGCACAATCGCGGCCTTGTCTGTGAACGTCTGCGTCCGTTCAGATGAAAGAACGTCTGTCTGTGAATGAAGCTCAAACACTGAAGATGCACACGAGAGAAAACACACAGAAACGCTCGCAGCACGACAGGAGAAACGGAAAGTGATTTCTCCGTGTTCGTTTGACTCGTGACCTTTGACCCTGAGGATCAGCGATGCTCTTGTCCAGGGCTCTGTTTTTTTCTGGTTCAGACTCATAACTGCATCATTCTGCATTCACAGCCATTTTTTCTGATGGAATCACAATCTGAGTCAAGTCAAGTCACCTTTATTTATGTCGCGATTTCAACAATACAGACTGTGTCAAAGCAGCTTTGCAGTATTAAATAGGAATATAGTGCATCAATAATGCAAAAGGCAACAGTAAACACTCGATTTTCAGTTAAAGGCAGTTCATCATTGAATTCAGTTCAGTTCAAATAGTATCTGTGCAGTCAAGTCGACGATATCGCTGGAAATTATGTGTCCCCAACTAAACAAGCCAGAGACGACAGCGGCAAGTAACCAAAACTCCATCAGTCTGAGCTGTAGATTCAGTTTTTCATTTTAGCTCCAGTGATATTCAACATTTACTCGCAGATCAAACATCTGAAACATTATACAGTCATATTTCATTATTTAATCAGAAGATCCACTAATATATCAGTCTAATAACAAAAAGTGAGCAGTGACCTATGCTCTCAATGTCAAATGCTGAAACATTAATTCATGCGTTTATGACCTCACGGTTAGATTATTGTAATGCTTTATTGGGTGGTTGTTCTGCTCGCTTAATAAACAAACTCCAGCTGGTCCAAAATGCAGCAGCTAGAGTTACTAGAACCAAAATATTAGCCCGGTTCTGTCAACACTGCACTGGCTCCCTATTAAACATCGTATAGATTTTAAAATCTTGCTAATTACTTATAAAGCCCTGAATGGTTTAGCTCCTCAGTACCTGAGCGAGCTCTTATCGCGGTATAGTCCCTCACGTCCGCTGCGTTCTCAGAGCCCCAGAGACGCATCCCCAGTGAAGACCTCGTCACCTGGACGGCTGTCGGCACAAGACCACAGGAACTTTGGCCAGAGGAGAACTGGCCCCCCGACTGAGCCTGGTTTCTCCCAAGGTTTTTTTTCTCCATTTGTCACCGATGGAGTTTTGGTTCCTTGCCGCTGTCGCCTCTGGCTTGCTTAGTTGGGGACACTTTATCTTCACACGATATTGCATTTTATTTTATTGCATTTGATGAACTACCTTTACCTGAAAATTGAGTGTTTACTGTTGCCCTTTGCATTGTTCATGTACTATTTCCTATTTAATACTGTACAGACGCCTTGTCACAATTCTGTATTGTTAAAGGCGCTATATAAATAAAGGTGACTTGACTTGACTTGATCTTGACTTGCACACAACTGAAGTCTTCATCTCATCATCTCTTCATGGTGGTGAGTCACATAAACACGCTGTAAAATCTGATGTGATGTTCCATAAAAAAGGCTCTTCTGCTCTCCAAGGCTGCATTAATTTGATCAAAAACACAGTAAAGATGGTGAAATATTATTCGAATTTAAAACAGAATATCTGTTAAACTCATTGATTTCTGTGATCAAAGCTGAATGTTAAGCATCATTACTAACCCTAACCCTAACAAACATTTATGATTATTAGCAATGTTGAAAACTGTTGTGCTGCACAGTGTTTTTGTGTTTTTGTCATGCGTTTTATTTTTCAGGATTCACAGATGAACGGAAAGTTCATTTATTTGGACTAGAAATCTTCTGTTACATTAGAAATGTGTTTGTCGCTTTTGAACAGTTTAATGCGTTCTTGATGAATGGAAGTATTAGTTTCTAACCCTAAACATAGACGGTCCTCTAATAAATCATTACAACATTCACAGGTGTGACACTGAATATTGTCCTCGTCTGAAGAACAATGAAGAAATCATTAATGTTGTTCTAAAATGGTCCTTAATTAGTGACAATTCAGAAGAATCGAGGTAATAACGATCTAAATCACTTCATTGTGTGTCGTGTTGTTGCGACACGATTCGTGTTTGTTGTGTGCGCGTCTGTGCGTGCGCGTCCGCGTTTATCGTCGGAATCATATGACGTTTCTCTCTGATAGCGGAACATAAAGGAATCGGAATAATTGACTCTGTTCACTGATTGCAGCAATATTAAATCCTGTACGGAGCCTTTGTGCGGGAATTCTGCTGATATTGCTTTGGCTTCACTTTCATTTGTATGTCTTTCAGCTCTTTGTTGCGGCTTTATTGCGGTGGCGGCCGGTATCGCTCGATCTGCCGCTGAAGTGCAGGTCAGTAGAGGGGGACCGAAACGCTTTATTGCTCTTTATTGAGTTCATGCGGTCCGATTCGAGCATCAGCTGTCGACGCGAGTCTGTTTGAGCCCGTTTGTGTCGCTTCTGATGCTTATCGCCGGCCGAACCGCTTTGTGTGTATTTACGGCGAAATTAAACATTCTTCATCTCCAAACTAATATCCTCTTTTTTATGCCCGCGCAGCGCTGGAGCGCGCGCGTCTTTCTGAACAAAAGTCTGCAGAAACCTTCATTTCGGTGTTATTGAGCTCCGACTTCAATAACGGCACATTATAAAAGCTGTTTGTGTGTTTGAGCGGCAGAGGACGAACACCTGAGGGTCAAACACGGACACGACTGCGGCCGCTAATGAGCGTGTTTGTGACGTCACGAGACGCTCCACGTGCCGCTTGTTTACAGTGAGCCCGTGTGAGTCTGAGGGGGGAGACAGTGAGCAGGGATTGTGAAACTGTTCCTGGATTGAGTTTCACTGCTGCTCTCACATGCATGTTTAGATCTTCATCAGAATCTGTGACAGTCACCAGCACACGGTCAGTATCACACCGGCTCGCCACCTTACTAACCCTAACTAACACTAGTAGCCCATAATCCTAACACGACCATCGGCAGATCATCAGCACTGTTGCTTCAGGCTGATCTGTGCTGAAGGTCAGCTGTCATGTTCTCCAGACGTGTGTCTCGAGAAGCCGTCCGCTTCAGCTCGTTTTTGTGTTTTCTGATTCTCGTGTGTGTGTGTGTTTCTGGTCATATTCAGATATCAGACAGAAGAATGTTCCAGATGGTTCAGTTCTTAGTTCCCTCAGGGCCCAAGAGACCCGGTAACGTCAGCGTATCTCCCCCGACCGGACAGAACCGGACTCAGACCGCTGCAAATGACTTCCTACAACACGTCCGGTGAGAATCCGACCCGTGTGTGTATATATGAAATTTGATGCAGAAACTGAATTGTTTTCTTTGTCCAAATGGAGGCGTTTACAGTGTCCTGTCAGTCGCAGCTGTCAGGCTCCACCCTTTGCTGCAATACGTTGAGCAACAGTGGGATGATTTAGCAGTAAATGTTTTGACAGGTTAACATTAGAGGGTCAGCGTGTGCTGAAGGAGCTCCAGACAGCCCATGCAGCTCAAACGCTCTTTCCATGTTTTTGATGCTGATGTGTTGACACAGGAAAGTCAGCGGTCTGAAACAGCAGGACGTGTTTTATAACCTGCGTGTCCCAAACCAGTGTCAGACCGACAGAGACGAGATCAACCTGCTGCTGCTCACAGGTGCGTCTGAGGAGCTTCGTCAGCGTCTGACGCTCACAAACGCACCGGTGTGAGCACAGATCACAGATCAGTACTGTGTGTGTCTCCAGGTCACGGTGTGTTCTGTATCGATCTAAAGATGTGGAGCGGGTCCGTTTCGGCCCCCAGCGACAATCACTGGCAGCTGCAGGTCAGAGCGGAGCAGCAGAACTTCACCAGCGTCTCCATCGAGCAGCTGCCCGACGCTCTTCAGGCCATAACGGTCAGACCGATGCAGTTCCTCACACAGCAACTCAAAACAGAGACATTTCTCACGACAGCTGTCAAAATACCACTGAAATTAGTTCATATCTAAACGGCGGATGATGACGTTTGTGTCTGCAGGTGAAAACCAACAACCTCCACAGTCACATGAAGCGCTGCGGGCTGAACGTCCGGCCGAATCTCTTCATTCCCAGAATCCTCTTCCTGTCTCCGGACTGCGTGCTGAGCGAGGACCTGAAGTCGGAGCAGCTGGTGTCCTGCGCGGACGTGGAGCCGTTCCTGCGCTCGCTGCGGGAGGGATACGCGTCCTGGCTGTCGGACGCCTTCACGCCGTCCTGGATCTCAGGTGGGTCTGATGAAGACGGGCGGCGCTTCAGCGTCGACTTCCTCTCAGGTTTACGTGCGGTTTGATGCGCTCCTGCAGGTCACCTGTCGTACGGGCAGATGCGGGCGGTGCGGGAGCGTCTGGAGCTCTTGGGCACGTGGGACGTGCTGCAGATGAGCGGCGGTCAGGAGCTCACCGGAGATTTCCAGGGCTGTCAGCACCTCGCCCTCAACCGACAGGAAACGGACCTGCTGGAGTTCAGCAGAGCAGGAAGTGTGATTACAGATGCGCTGTGGAGCCTGCTGGGACACACGCCGCAGGTGACACGTGATAACACACACACGCGCGTTGTGTTTCCATGTTTTATGGGGACATTCCATAGGCCTAATGGTTTTTATACTGTACAAACCATATTTTCTATCGCCTATTTCCTACACCTAAACCTAGCCCTCACAGGAGACTGTGCACACTTTTACTTTCTGAAAAAAAACTCATCCTGCATCATTTATAAGCCTGTTTCCTCATGGGGATCTAAAAATGTCCCCATAACGTGATAAATACCAGGTACACACACACACGCTCTCCTCCAAACACCAGTGAGCGCACACACGCCTGATGGGAAACGTCCATAATCAGAGCAGAAAGTTATAAATTCCTGATATTAAATGTTGCATGCACTGCAAAACATGAACCTGTCCCTCAGTATGGGCTTGTTGAGTGATGACGTAATGCGTCCATTGAACACTGTTTCCAGCTCCAGACCCCAATTCATTTCACTTGAGAATACTGTACAGCAGACATTTATGAGCACTGTTTATTCATATTAAACATTTAAGCGAAACATTTTCAAATTTACAGTGTACACTACAGTCTCCGTGCTCACAGCGTCCCAAACACAAATCATTTTTCTATTTATTTATATATATATTTAATTGTATGTGAAAATGAAGATGTGAAGTCTTGTTTTCTGAGAAACTGAACAAAATGAAGTGCGTTTACGCTTAAAACAAGAACAGATATCTGTCAGTGGAGTCAGAAAAATAAACATTTCAAGTGGAAAACAAGTTTTCATTCGCCAACAATATTTTGATAGATATTTGCTCTTGTTTTCATCAGAAATGTACTTCATTTTAAACAATTCCTCATCTTGATTTAAGAATCTTTAGACATTTGCGCTGAAAAACAAGAACAAAGTAACTACTAAAAGGTCGTTCTGTATTCTAGTTAGTCAGCTGTTCTGTTTTGTGAAATAGAACAGCTTTGTGAGATTTGCTATATATGTATGCAGGGAACATCGGATGTGCTTCTATATCCAACTGTACATAAAGAGCTGTGTGTTTATATAGTTATACATGTTTGCGTCCATGTGAACAGTATTGAGTGTTATTTGTGTCAGTTGCATCAGTCTCTTATGAGGCGTTTAATGTTGGATCAGACGGACGGGGGTGGAGGTGAACTGAGATCTGCTGTGATTGTGTTTCTCACATGTGTTCATGTGTGTCAGCAGTAGGTGGCGCTGCAGTAGATGTGTGTGTGTGTGTGTGTGTGTGTGTGCCCTGTATTGATTCAGAGACTCATCTAATATGACGTGTTCCTCTTATCAGTTTAAAGATAAGAGCGGTGGACGGGACACACAGCTCTGAGATCCACAATAACCGCACAATAATCCACAATAACCACAGTCAACAGATACACACTCACCAGACTGAGATCTCTACATCTCGTGTGTGTGTGTGTGATTGAACAAACACCTCCGGTCGTGTGTGTTGAGTAGAGCACGATGCTGCCTTACTAAATGATCAGACACAATGAAGCACAATGAAACTGATGAAGCTGAGAAACATCTTCAGTTCAGAAGATCACTGAGACTCTTTTCACACCAGACACCACCCAGAACACCCTAGGAAACACTTGAATTTATTGTAAAGCAGCTAACTGAAAGAAAAAATATGCGTGATTGTGTTTGTCAAAGCCTCTGTTCTGGTGTTTCTGCACGTAACGCGTCTCCATTAAGACACATTAAAGCTGCCGCCGAACAAAAGCGTCTTCGTCGGTGTTGCTGTCGTCTCGGGTTCGGTGTGAACTCCGTGTAAAGCGCCGGAGGCTTGCGCTCGTCTGGTGTCGCCTTACAAATAAGTGAGGAAATTATTTTCAAATAGTGTTGAAAGGATGGAGCTGTTAAACACTCTGACAGCTGATACTGCGGCCGCCCGATCCCACAGGTCATGTGTTCACGTGACCTCACACATCACATGACCCTCAGACGGGCCACATCTCATATTCCTGTGAACATTGACACTCATTAATCTTAATATGTCATATTCACTGATGTGAGTCGATGTGGAAATATGTAATATGATGTTTATGGTTTAGAGCAGCAACGGGAGCTTCACGTCAGACACTTCAGCGATTATAACAGGAATGATTCAGTCGTGTTCACGTGTTCATATCAGCTGGCAGAAAAGCTTTTGGGATTCGCTAGTTATGTTGTTTTGGACCTTGAGGCGGAGAATTCTTAACCCTGTGTGACCTTTGACCTGCAGAGATCAGACGTCAGGTCTCATCTGTTGATCATTTCTCCTTGTGCGTATGATCAGTAAATCACTCCCGCGCTGCTGTCAGTGAATCAGTGATATTTCAGTCTGAATGGACAGTTTTACTCCAATGAATTCATGTTGGCAGTGTTAAATCCTCCTCATCTGACCGCTGAGTCCTGAGAGCCACTGAAAAGCCACTTCAGCCGCAGCATTCACATGCAATTATCTCCTTACACAATTAACTGCTCTGGGTTAATGAGTGTCTTGTGTGTGTGTGTGTGTGTGTGTGTGTGTGATGGAGCTGAGGCTGTAAATGGTGTTCGTGGAGTTAACGGAAGCGCTACGAGCGACCGCTGAGGCTAGAGACACTTAGACAGGAAAACAAACCATTAACGTTTAACCAGCCACACCTACGCTAACTACCTACACTTACTACCACACATTAACTACCAAACACAAATTACACACACTAACTACTATACAAGACCACACACTACCATGTTAACTACCACACGCTAATTACCACACACTACCTACCATACATTAACTACCACACACTAACTACCATACAAAAGTGACCACACACTACCAAATAATATTTACCACACACTAACTACCACACACTAATACACTAACTACCATACACCAATTGCCTCACGCTAACTACCATACAGTAATGAAGTAGATGCTCTGAAATACATTTTGGCCAAAACAGTGTAGATATGTGATCTTTCTATAATATTCGTGCGTTCTGGAGTGGGTCTGGTTTCTGTTGAGCGCAAACTTCTGTGCGGTGTGACTGTGGTGTCAGAGATTGTTCTCCGGTGTAGAGCTCCTCGGTTTATCTGCCGGTGTAATGACGAGCTCTTGAGCGCAAAGACTCGTGAGAGAAACGAAACACGCGGCTCCTCACAAACCCTTCAGAGACGCCGATCCGAATAAAGCTGCGAATCTCCGTCTGCTTCAACAGCCCTCGACACACACTTCAGAGAATCAAGATGAAGATTTACATCACAGATTCGCTGCCGCGGCTCCGGGGTGAACGTCACGATAATCACTATTCATTCTTGTATAATCAAGGTCAGATTATGTTATGCATATTTTGAATATATTGTCTGAAGGAGGACAATTATGTCTTTCTACTGTTTTTTGATGGTTTTTATTGAACGACGTAGTTGTCGGCACATACCGTATCACCGTCGGTTTGTGTTTTTTGTCCATTAACTCGTAAACTGAAGCGGTCACACTGAACTATGAACTATTCAGAACTACAAGCAGACATTCAGATCACTCATTCGGTCAGCTCAAATGCTTTTCCTTCGGTTTCAGTCGCCTCTGTTTGCGTTTACTGAAGGAACCGAATGTGGTTTCCAGTGCGACTTCAGCTGAACTTCACTCCATTGTGCAGATGCGCGATGGGAAGCGCGTGTCTCTTCGACGCCACGTCGTTCGCGTTCAGCTGAGCGCGTCCGTTTCTAAGCACTCGTGAGTCTGGTAATTGTTTAGTGTAAAGTGGGAAAATGGAAAGAAGCGTTTTAACGATTACAGGTGAAGTGTCATTTGTTTGGATGTTCAACAGTTTCTAGTGTCTCTGTTTAAAGTCAGTTCGGAGAGGCTTCCCAAAATGTTCGCCGTTAAACCTGGAGTTTAATCAAACATACGCCATTGATGAGTCGCTTGACTGAATGATGTTCAATCGGAGAAAGATGCTTTTTGCAGCCGGCTGGAGTGAACTAACCCGGACTAACCAGCTGGACACTGAGCTGCCCCACTGTTTGGAAACCTGTTTTTCTGGAAACGAGGCACTTTAATGAATGTCCACTTCCTAATCGCCAATTAAATCCGTCACTATCCTTCAGTCGCGGTGATTGGCCGATCTTTGTTCTCAGATGTGATTACTGGGGTTTTTATCGGAGCTCGTGCTTTCATATTGATCTCAAACAGTCTTATCTGCGCTTCCTCGCTCTGCAGCGCCGGACTGTAAATCAGAGCATCTGTTTTGCCTCTGTGAAATTATAGATAAACGGGTTAGTGGACACTTTGGCCCATTGTCTGTTGTTTTGATGATCACGCTTAATAACGCTCGGCATCAATATGGTCCTTAAACCCGATTTGGCTGCTAAATGGAGTTAGTCGTGTGCGTGCGGCTCGTCTAATGCCATTAGAATGTTTGTGAGGAGCAAATTCAATCAGACGCGAATTGAGCCGAAGAGCCCAGAGTCATTGAGCTTCAGACTCGATCCGCTCGATCTCGGTGTGAATGAAGGGAAGCTCATCGCTCCTGACCGCCGCCGATCCACGGAAGAACACATTCATGTGCTGGGAGAGAGAAATCCTGAGGAAAGCCTCGCTGATCTGAGTGTATGCACCAGTTTTTTGAGTGAATAAGGCCAAAACTATAACAAGTAATGCTTTTATCACTCAGAAGTTGGTGAGTGAGCTCAGATCTGTGAGACCTACAATCACTCAGCTCCAAAAAAGAAACCGTAAACCTGTGCTAACTGAAAGAACACAGCACCAAAATGGGGATTTTCAGCACAGCACAAGGGTTTAAGCTTGGAACTGTGCTGTGCAACACTTTTACATACAGTACAATTTTATGAAATGAAAATACATTGTAGCCAAACCAACTAAAAAATCAGATAAAGTGCAGTGCAGTTTAATTTTATGTAGACATTATGGAAACATAAAAATACTTAAATGCAGCTCGTGTTTTACATCCTTTTAAAAATATCTTTTTATTTTATTTACAACTGTCATATTGAAAACAGCATAAAACACAAATTTTGTAACAACAGTTGTACTGTCTGGAAAGTTACAGATCAGTTTCCAATACGAGCCGAAAAGAGCCGAAACAGACGTGACCGAACACGCCGTCGTCTGAGCGTCAGATAACTCACCTCATTAACACACATGAACCTGATCACAGACACACGCCGCCCTCCAAACCCAAAATCACCATCAGACCCGTGTCGCTTTCCTTCCTCTGTGGAAAACTGAAGAACGCTGGGAAGCAGCGTTGACTTTCACTGTATCACTGATGACAAACAGACATTTCTCAAAATATCTTATTTTGTGTTTCACAGGAGAAAGAAAGTCACACACACTGCAAGAAAAATAGTACAGGATTTAATCTGAAGCCATTTCACTTAGTTAGTTTCACCTGTTATTAAGAAACAAGAAATAACACGCTAGAAATAACACCATCGGTTTTTGCGAGTCTCATAATTTAATGTTTTGAATTGTTTGAGAGTGTGAATGAGATTTGATCTACAGTAGGAGGAACTTGTTGACTAACATAAGATCCGTTTTACCAGGTTAAAGCAGGTTTGGTGGGTTGAGAATCACAGATGATCTGAAGCTACAGACTGACGTCTGACCAGAGGGTCGATGGAGGAGCGGGACGGCCCGTAGAAACCCTGTGGACGCGCTGACGTGACGATTGACGCTTAGAAACGCTTAGGTGATCGTGTTCCTGTGACGGAGCTGTGCTGAACCGTGTGTGTGTGTCGCTCCTGACTCATGGACTCCAGCATGCGGATGATGTTTGTCTCGTCTGTGTTGTTGTTCAGGTGTAGCTGCACTGAACGCTGGAAATTCCCTCATAATCTGTGTGTCGTTCAGCTCCGACGAAACCGGAGACGCTCGTGTTGCTGAATTCTGGCACTGGATCACGTGAAGGTTCAAACTGAGTTTGATGGATAAAGACTTGACGTGACACTCAGAACACAAATGTCATCAGCGCTCAGGATGTTTCCAGTCTCTAGATGTGATTTCAGTTTCAGATTTTGATACTGGGAAACTGGTGATATTTAGACGATGGCACGACAGCAGCTCGTCTCAGACGTTCTTACAGAAGATCAAATATAACATTGTGCTTGTGTCTCGAGCGAAATCTTGTCCCACAGTGCATTTCTGCGTTCAGCGTAATCACTAACCGCCTTGCGGTTGTCATTCTAAACCGCGAAAAACCTCCTGGATGAAGCGCTTCTTTGTTCATTTCTAATTCACCTTGTTTGTAAACAGAATAAATGTAAAGCTGATTATGATTACAGACTGACGCCAAAACAGAAACTTCATGTTCTCAAAATGCAGCAAGAGTACAGTTTCGGCACACCGTAAGGCCAGTTTTCGCCTCATAATGTCGATCAGATCAACACTCTCTCTCTCACGCGCGTGGGTTTTTTGGCTTTTTGTTGCGGTGCGTCTGTGCTTTCTGAAGTCGTCACGTTAAAGAGCTGTAGCGGTCGTCTGCGGTGCGAAGGTGGATGTGAAGCTGATCTCTGGCCAGCGCCACCATTAACAAACCCCTCGCCAATTTACTTCCCCTCAGATGAAAGAATAGACGGCTAGAAAAAACATAATTGAAAAATTGTGGACAGCTAGAATGAAAGAAAATCAAGCCATGAAAAGAGAATGATTTTAATCCTGCGCAGGCTGGAAATAGTCCTTTGAAACGGACGCGTCTATTATCTGCGGTGTGTGAATCTCATTAAACGGCCATTGTGTCGACACACAAACCCGAGACGAGGCCTTCGTGACGACGGGAGCGATCGCGCCGTAATCCCACGATCTGCTTTACAAACCCGCCGCGTCTTTGATGCTCAAGTGTTTTTGCTCCATTATGTGACGATCCGCGTGAAGAAAAATGGAGTTTTCTGTTGAATTCATTCATGCGATTCACAGTTTAAATGAAGGACAGATTCGGCGTTTATGTCGCGCACGTGTCAGACGATACGTGACAGATTGGACCCCGTGAAGGTCGGGAGTGTCCACAGAGGTCACAGTCAGGGTCGCGACCCCACCGACCCTCAGCGTTCACCGGCAGACCGTCCTGACCGTCAGGATGGCGGGATGAGCTTCTGAAAGTCATGTTCTGTGTGTTTGCTCGTCAGTCATCGTTCATTTCAGTGGCAACATACATCATCTACCAGTACTGACTCACCCAATCACGCTCCACCGTGTGACGTGTTGTTTAAGTATGTGGTTTGTGTGTTTGTCCGTGTGCAGGTCACCGTCTCCATGTATAAGCGCGGAGCGCAGGGGTGGCTGGGTAAACCGCTGATCGCCACGGCGACCATCCCCTCCAGCACACGCGTGATCTTCCGCATCAGAGGAGAAACGACGGACGCCAAGATCCCCGCCGGAAACGTCCGCTCCATCGCGCTGAGCATCTGAAGCTCACGACGCTCCTCGGATCTGCTGAGAAACGCTCGGCTTCTGCAGCTCCAAACGTTAACGGCAGCACGCGCTCAAACGCCGACGCTTCGGTCGCTCTCACCTGCGATTCGTTCCATGAAGGAACGCGTCCGATAGCAGGACGACCGAGATAAAGTGAGTATTATTCAGAGCAGCATCACTACTGACACCACTAATGTCTTCATCACAAAGATTTGAAATAGTTGAAAAGTGCTCTATAATGACGGAGCGCAGCTTTAATATTTAATCATTGCTGAGAAATGTTTAACTTTTCTAATCAAGCATCAGTCTGTGTTCTGACCTTCACATCATGGTGGTTTTTATTAGATTTGAAGATGTCCCCAGAGTCCAAACTGTGTTTGTATCTTGAGATATATATATTCAGAGTTTTCATGTTTTCATACTCTTGATGTTCTAGTAAATGGTAATTTTTAAAATATGAATTTCTTTAAAGTGACGTATAAACCCCTGAACACAGAAAAGATCCTGGTTGGTATTGTCGTGTTGATTCCGAAGATTTTTTGGTCCTGGTTAGTGAGATTGTTCAGATGACGAGGGTATTCTGATCTGTTAAAGCCTCAATCATATTTTTACAAAATATCTCTATTTTGTCGGTTACTTTGGAATAATTGATATTTTATGCTGTTTTGATGCCTATAATGCAATAAAATGCTTATTTCTGTCTCAAACAAATTTGTCATCCAGGGCTTTTTTGGGAATGGGACAGAAAGACAAAAGACTCCTCAGTGTGAATGAATAAGTCTAATGAATGATGGGATAGTGGGGGGGGGTCAGAGGGACAGACTGACGGACGGCTGAATTCATGGACAGAAGTGTCTCTGTCAGGGAGGGACGTTTCACCTGAACCTGAACACATCCAGGTTGACGTTGTTTTTCAGTTACGACTGACCCCGTCGTGACCTCTGCTGACCCCGGGCGCCTGACCCTCAGCTGCTCTCGGTCACTCCCGGCCGGTGACTGGGGGCAAAGGTGACGGTAACAGATGTAAATGATGTTTAATACGGTCTCGTCGTCCGTTTTCAGCCAAAATTAGAGCCGTTGATCAGCAGAGCTTCATCTGTTGAGTCTTTTCTACGCACGGCTGTTTCGTTAGACGCCAACACAAGCATCCGGGTGAATCTTGGGCTGCGTTCACAACACACTCGCTAACTTCCCTAATTCTGAAGCGCGTTCCACTTCATGAAGTGGACGTGGGAAGTTTATTTTGGACAGACCCTCAACCCCTTGATTTTGACCGAGGGAGCGAGTCTACTTCATATGCACACTTTATGACGTCAGCGCAGATCGTGGATTTGGTTGTGAATCGTCGTTTTGGGATCGTGATGAATGACTTTCAGTCACTTCAGTCAAAACATCGGTCAGTCCAGCAGCAGGTTGTTGTGTTTTTTTTTTTTTTTTTGCCATTTTGCATTTATTATGACAGGACAGATCAGAAGTGACAGGAAGCGAAGTGGGAGAGAGAGAGAGATGAGGGCGGGATCGGGATCAGGAAAGGTCCTTGAGTCGGGATTCGAACACGGGACGCCCGGAGCGCGGCGGCGCTGTACAAGGCGATCGGTGCTGACACCAGCAGCAGGTTTGCTTCACGTGACATCATCAAAATGGGCCTGTGGGAATATTAAACGGTGTGGTGATCAAGAAATGGACATCAGTGGATTCGGATCAATGAGACAAAAACGGGACGGAAGCGTTCGAGCAATTATCAGCTTTAAACGGCTTTTTCACAGACTCACAAATTTATAAATGACCATAACAACCCATCAGAATTCACTTGGCTCTGATTGTGGTCTCATTATTGATCCGGACGCTGTTAAAAGCTCGTGTTCCTCGCAGTCACGTGACCAAATCATACGGTGAGCTGTCAATCGTTCCATCGCAGATCCCACAGATCACCTGATGACTGATAGTAGATGTGGTTTGAGTGAAGGCTTTGTGTTTCAAAATATCTTTATTGCATAACAACATTTATGAATGAATCCGTCTGCTGGAAAAAACAGCGATCAAACCAGCAGCTCACTTGTGTTTTAATGGGGGTGCATTCTGGGTAATGATTCAGATCATGAACGCGCTGTTGAGCGATGAATCAGAATCTAAACTCAAGAGTGTTTCGGTGTGTGGAGGAAGTGAGGTGTGTTGATGTATGTGGGTCGTGCGTGTCGATGATCTGCTCGTGTGTCGTGAGAAATGCTCCAGGCTTCAGATGTTACTCTAGAAGCATGAGATCATACCGAACTCTTTCTGATCGCACAAAGCCGGTGAAACACTTGTTCCTGACGTCCTGAAAGCTTCTGTGAGATCTTGACCTGAAAAACGCCATCGTAATAAAACAGACAGATGATCGGTCCCTCGTTTTGAAAGGTGCGGCACATGACAGGATTCACACAGCGATGTGAAGGACAGGACTAGTTATTACTTATTAGTAGCGTTAGTAAGGCACTGCTGGCCCGCGGCCGAGGAGGCGTTCGTGAAATGATCAGGAATTGAAGTCTGATTGTCCGAGCGGCCTCGGCGCGTCTGTAACTGATCTCTGCGGCCTGATTTCAGCGTCGCCTGCAGGAACGGAGGAACTCGACACTCAAACGACGCGCCATTAGTTCTGCTAAACCGACCATCGGCGCTAATTGCAGGAACCTGTAAACCGGAGGCCTGCGGTCACGAAGAGACACAGATAACAGCCGTCGATCGCTGATCCTCCTTCACTGTGAAACACTCTGATTATTACAGTGCGCAGCGCCTCCAAACACACCATGAAAACATTCATTAAGGGCTCATACCTAACCATATGTTGTAAACAGTGAGGCTCAATTAAATGTTTTTGAAATTGTAAAAGATTGGAAGATTGGAAAAAACGTCTTATCTTACAGTAGCCTACATTTAAGATAAACGCAAAGCCTACTGGAGATTCAAACTAGACTGATAATGCTTTAATAATGCTTGATTTATTTCATATATTGAAATTATTTTCATTTTTTAAATTACGTAAGCTTTTTAAAGTAGAATATTTATTTAAATGTGTTATATGTTCAGTTGTGTTTTTTCTTCAAATGTGATGTGAATGTACTTTCTTGGATTGAAATATTTGAGGGCAATATATACTTTAAAAAGCTTTTGTAATTTAGAAAATGAAAATAATTTCAATATATACATTCATCATCTGGACCGTTTTAAATGGATTTTTGAAAATAAATAAAATTACCTCTAATATCTGTGTGTGTGTGTGTGTGTGTGTGTGTGTGTATGTACACACACACATAAATATATATATATATATATACACACACACACACACACACACACACACACACACACACAGATATCAGAGGTCGCATTAGCCGAAAATTTTTATCAGTAATCTAAAGGCCGTCGGTCGTTTTGACAGATTACACTGAGGCTGATCTATTGTAAATTGTAGCTGTAATTCCCACTCCTGTCCAGTTGGTGGCGAGTGCGCTCCAGTGTGGCAGCAGAAGCACTGAATCCAGAACAAAAACGAAACTGTCAGGAATGTTTTGGTGTGCTTGATTACACACAGGTGAGTACACAGAAACTACAACGATCTGTCACGCCACACTGAAGCGCCAAAACCGTATTTATTGCTTGAATTTCCTAATGAAATGGACAGAATTTTAAATCTTAGACTTTGTTTTATATCAAAAATCAAAAATGCCAAACCTCTTGCTATTTATTGGAAAGTGGCTTCAGTCTTCAGCTGGCTGGCAGGAGCCGCCACTGACGGGTCACGTGACTGGTGGCAGCTGCAGGTCTGATTGTGGCAGGTCACGTGCAGTATGCCGCAACATGTTTCAGCAACAACAGATTTCGGCAGCTTTTGTGTTTTGTGGTTAACTTCTTATTGTGAACCTGTTCAGTTCTTTACTTTTAGCGCGATTAAAGTGTTCAAATGATTAGTTGGTTAATCAGTCAGAGTTAGCTTCACCCTGGTGAAAAAACAGCATATGCTGGTAGGTATGTTTTGATGCTGGTTTAAGCTGGTCCTTTGCTGGTTTTTGCTGGTCATGTTGCTGGTCAAGGACCAGCATAAACCAGCATCAAAACATACCTATCAGCATATGCTGGTTTTTTCACCAGGGCAGTAAGCAACCAGTCGTGATCACGATCATTTGGCTGCTTTAATTGTGGAAAAAAAACTAAAACGTCAGTCATACAAAAGAAGAGAGTCATAAGAATACATTCATAACAATAAAATTATAAAAGTTATAGTCCCAGATCTAAAGCGGTTGAGACTGCCAACGACCAGCCCGCAGTCACGTGACCTGCCACAATCAGACTGGCAGCTGCCACCAGTCACGTGACCTGTCAGCGGCGGCTCCTGCCAGCGAGTTGAAGATCGAACCCCTACTGATTTATTGGAAGGAAGACGCACTATGTCTTGTTTAATCACCAACTGAAAACAGCACAGACCAAAAGATCGATTGTGATTTAGGAATCAGTATTGGTCCATTTTTTTTTTGTTGTTGTTGTTTTGTTTTTTTTTTGTTGTACCCACCCCTTATTTTGTTGTTTTTAAACGTTGCGTTGTCGTCCTTAAGGTTTTTGATTAAAAATGAAAATGTGAACAAAAATAAAAGCAATTAAATGTGTTATTGTAATTAAAATATAAAAATTAAAATGACGGGTAATAATAGATTATGAGGAATTTTTACCCATCAAAATAACAGACAATGATAAAGTCTAGGGCAACCTCTGATTGATATATATATAAAGTATTAAGTATATTTTCAAAAATGCACAAAAAAATATTTGTAGAAATTTGTAGAAATCATTTTGACGAATACAGTATATACTGTTGATGACAAGAAAAAAATAGAAAATAGAAAACAAGAAACTATAGAATGGACTAATTCAAATGGTCCAGATGATGCATGTTAATACATACTTTGACACTTTCATAATTTTTCACATAAAACAAAAAAACAAAAACATTTTCTGTCTGTGGAGAAATGAATGATTTACACATGATTAAGTAATGAGTTCATAAAAATGTCCTTCAGAGTGGGTGAATGTTCAAACAAACAAACAAAAAACGTTGCAAATAGAAACAAAAATCAGGTGCACCTAACCCCAACCCTAATCAGAAACCATGAAAGAAGTTCAGAGTCTGGTGAAGAGCATGTCTGCGTGGGGAGTGTTTTGGTAGCTGTCAGTCAGCAAAGCCCCTCCCCTTGTGGTGACGTCACCCTTACCTGATCGATGGAGTTCAGGTGTGAAGGCCAGTCATCCGTCAGCGCGGCGGGAATCCGGTTTCCGCTCTCACGGAGCTTCACAGCAGCTCAAAGCTGTTCATGCCACTAATAAGCAGAAAACATGTTCAGTCACTCAAACGCATCGTGCGCTTTAATCGAGACTTGAGACGCAGAGGAGCGCGGTTCTCTGAGGTCAGCGGGTCACTGAACTGGAGTCACGTGACTAACGAATGTTACGGAGTAACAAACGCGGCTGTTTGATCGGACTCGACCTGTGATTCTCCAGCACAGCCTCCATTAGCGCGACTGCAGCAGCCGGACAAGGAAGTCAATTTTCCAATTTAGCAAACGCAAAGATGACAGGAAACGGAGCAATTTAGTGCCGCCAGTGCAGATGAGGGGTAATTACCTCTAAAATGAACGCCATTTCATATGAAGCTCAAGTCATCATAATGAGAGCGATGCAGTCATTACTGTTAATTAGAGGAATTAGTAACATCATTTAACAAACGCACAAATAATGTTTAGGATATTGAAGCAGCAGCCGAAGCCATTAGACAGAAGCAAAGCTTTCTAATGCAATAATTGCGTGTTCTACACAATTTCTGGAATAGATGTGTGTGTGTGTGTGTGTGTGTGTGAGCAGCTGTACACAAGAACAATCTGCCATTCACTCAGTCAACAAACAAAAGCGTTTCTGTCTGTGGATTTGATTGGATTTCATGCCTCTATTTTTAATGAATTCATACTGTCACAATTCAAAGAATTAAATCCACATTTCACGAAACAATGGCATGAATGACGAGGTCAGTGTGAACTTCAGGAGACACACACAAGACATAAAAATTGAGCCTTTTGAAGCAAAAATGTAGTTTCAAAGAAAAATGTCACTCATTTATGACTCATATTCAGTGAATAAAAAGGATATTTTATTTTTTTCTCAAGCACATAAAAATACACACATGGAGGGCAGGACACATAAAATGAAAACATTTAAATTTTATTTGCTGACAGAGACAGAATAAAAAGACAGACCAGATAGAAAACGAGTGTTTTGTGTTCAAACGGGTGGCGATCGTGAGTAACCGTGACGCGGCGAATCGCTGCAGGATTCACGTGGATCTGTGAACACAAGAGCACAAACATCAGATGAGCTTCACAACTGCGGTTCATGCGATCACAAGCGTTCAGAGCTGAACACCACACGTTCGTCGTGACGGCAGCGAAGGGCCGCCCAAACACCCGTCGATCAAACACCGGCTCACGTGCGGCTTTAAAACAAACTGATCGACTGATCAATACACTTGTATATCTGACAAGTCCACAGACGCGCAGACTTCAGTACGCGATCGGACCAGAGACGCACGTCTCCTGACGTCAGACGCGTGCATCGATCACTGCAGGAAATTCAATCAGAGCGTTCTGCTAAAGCTCTTTCTGATGACATTACTGGACAAACAGACGCTGCTGAACGCACGCGTCGATAAAGAGCTGACATGATCAAGCAGCGTTTGAGAAGAAACACTCTGAAACGGCAGCATGAATCAAACGCACATTAAACAGCAGGACGGCAAACGCTCCTCGCAAACTCACTTGGGTTTGGTCTCGGCGTCGGTGACCTGGCGGATGTAGACGGCGTCGGCCGGATGAGAAATGTCTCCCTGCTCCTGCATGTACGAGGAGGCGATGGCCAGCAGAGAGCCGTCCGTACTGAACGCCAGAGACGCGATGCTGGTCGGGTATCGATGAAACTGACACAGGCGCTTCTTGTTGAACGGATCCCAAATGTTCACAAAGCCGTCAGAACCGCCTGTGTCAAAACACACACACACACACACACAGTCATCTCTCAGTCAGTTTAATCAATGTACTAATGTTCAATGTGAGTTCTGCACCACAAAATAATGATCATTTACAAACAGGTTTCCCACTGATCACTGGTCAGGCAAACTACAATCTCACACTAATGATGCTCCTGAACACACTGCGTCTGTTCATAATCTGCATATACTGAATAAAAATATTCTTGAAATTCAATGAAGCCTTCAAATGTTTGGCATTAACATTCGGGTTAATTCTCGCATGATGAGTGTGATGTGAGCGTGCGGATGGGTACCGGTGGCAAACGTGTTGTGGACGCTGTGGAAGGAGATGGCGTTGACCGGATAGACTTGCTCGATGCCGTTCTCCTTCAGTCTGTGGCATTTGAAGGCGTATTTCTTCTTCTGCACCTCCAGACTGGGGTCCAGATACTCCACTGCGACTCTGCCCTCGATGGAGCTCAACACGTAACCCTGAAACACAGAAACGCACCACAGATACCAGTTTAACCGAGCACACATCAGACTCTTACGGGGAGCAGCATCATATTCATCAGACCCAACTGACAATTAACTTACATATTTTATGAGGAATTATAAAGCAGATAGTTCCAGCTCTGGATTCTGATTGGCTGAGAGAATTTGGTTGTTCTGAAATCACTAAACTACAGATTCTTGCAGCTTACTGCTTCATCTTTGAGAGCTTTTGTGATTCTTATTAATACGTCTATTTCTGTATGCCCAAAGAGTAAACAAGCATTTCACTGCACATCGTACCCATGTACGTATCTGACAAGATGAAATTTAAATTGAAATGTAAAGGAATTACAATATTTATGATTTTTTCTTTTGAAGTTTCCTTTGCTCATGGCTGCATTTATTTGATCAAAAATACAGTAAAAATAGTAAAATATTATTCGAATGTAAAACAGCTGTTTTCTATGTGAATATCTGTTAAACTGTAATTTATTTCTGTGATCAGAGCAGAATTTTCAGCATCATTACTCCAGTCTTCAGTGTCACATGATCCTTCAGAAATCATTCTAATATGCTGATTGAAGGTTTGCATTTATGATTATTATCAATGTTGAAAACAGTTGTGCTGCACAATATTTCTGCGTAAACTATGACATACTACAATTTAAAAAAATTGTTTTATAGAAATCAGTGCTTGTTTTGATCAGGGACTCGATAAACTGATTGAAAGTGCCAGTATAATTCATTATGCTACAAAAGATTTCCGTTTCAAATGAATGCTGTTATTTTGTGATTTCCATTCATCTGTGAATCCTGAAAATAAAACACGTCACGGTTTCCACAAGAATATCGGGCAGCACAGCTTTTTTCAGAAGTGTGCGTCTGACCTGTTTGTTGGGGAAAGCTCGTATGCAGCGCGTCTGATATTTCAGGCTGGACTCGCGTCTCTGCTGCACGTATCCCATGTTCCTCAGATCCCACACGAGCACACGGCGGCCCGCCGTTCCCACGATCAGCCGATCTCCGGCCACGGACAGCGTGTAGACCTGAAACACAGTCAGGCATCAGACGCCGCTCCATTCATTCGTTCATTCATTCATTCACTGACCCGTCCCTCACGTCTGCTCACCTTCTCGGGCTGCGTGAAGGTCCCGGCGTTGCAGGGCGTTCTGGGGTCCCAGAGTCTCACAGACATATCCCAGCTGCCCGTGACCATCACGTTGACCTCGGGACAGTATTCCACACAGCGGATGGGAGCGTCGTGCGTCCCGACGATCGTGTCTGAGGAAGAGCAGAGATACGGTCAGACATCAGCCGTCCTTTCGTTCACGAGCGCCTCGTGTTTAAACTCACCCTGATCCGTGTTCAGATCGTGAGTCTTCAGCTGGTTGTCGAGACCGCCGCTCCACGCGTGAGTCGGATCCTGAAACGACACGAGACAGAGAGTTCAGACACGGGAAAGAGCGAATCCGTGATTCTCCAGGGTTTCGGCGATGCTCCTCACATAGAAAGCGCAGTCCAGCACCGGCGCCAGATGCTGATACTTCATCCTCATGCTGTTGGCGCTGACGTCGTACAGACGGACCGTGCAGTCCCACGACGACACCAGCAGGAACTGAGCCGAGGTCGGGCTGAACTTCACGGCAGAGATGCTGTCCTCCGGACCCTGGGTCAGCTTGAACTCGTTGGCTCCGGTCATCTGAACACACACACAGACAAACACACACACTTATCAGTTACTGACGTTTACGGGTCCCGACTGACTGATCACTGGAGCTCATGCACCGAGTGTGTGTTTGTGCTGCAGTTATGAATGATTCCTCATTTCACGTGTGTGTGTGTTTGTGATCAGACCCAACATTTCACCTGCTGAAGCAGGAAACATCTGAAAACAAACTAACAACAGCCCAACAACCTCATAATGACCAGGCCGCATCGCGGGCTACACCGAGTCACTTCACGTAAAACTAAAACTCAAACTCAAACTCACTCATTCTCAACAGAGTCACAGAAACTGAACTCGAGTGAACAGACGCGATGTGTTTAAACTGTATTGGTGAGTTTGAGTGTGAACGAGGCGCTGCGAGACCAGCGAAGCCGTAACTGCGGTGTTTTTATTCAGAGCTGAAGCGTCTGCTGTGATCTCCGAGTAAAACTCTCCGACACACCGCTGATCGCTTTATTTATCTTAAAAGTTTATGAAACAACACAATTTCCGTTAAATCTCACCGTGCCGCTCTTCTCTTCTGCTGCTCTACCGCTCATCGACGCTCTACTCTCATTGGATGCATTCACAGCAGAGCCCTGCGCTCATTGGTCCGTTTCAAAACTCCCTCTAACGTTCTCTAGTGACGATTGGTTGCAAGGATTAACTTCCGGGCATGAACGAGGACGCGAAATGACAAAATATCGCGAGAAAATTGCGTGTTTCCGCCTGTTGCGATCGGTATTTTGTTGTCGGTGTGAGACCAAATATTATAGATGCGACCGTTACAGATATCGATACTGACTGAATGATTTGTGTTACTTTTCCACGGATAAAATTAAGTTTTTTCCCCACCGTTATATTTGAAAGCTTTTATTGTAATGTGAGAAACTGTCAGTGTCAGCATGTGTTGTTTGTCATTTGTGTAATATTTCTGCACGTGTGACTGTATGACGTGACGATTGTAACAGTCTGTCTTTAACCCTGTTCTGTCTCTGTGCTGTGTCGCACACTGTAATACAGGATATGGAATTATGTCATTTACACGATATGAATGAATTAATGAATAAATAAATACAGTAAGGGAGGGTGTTATATTATAGAGATAGTTTAAATTAAATGCAATAATGGTTTATGCTGTATACCAAGAGTCTGACTTTCAATATAAATTATTTTATGTGTTTCATGTAAAAGATGATTATTTGTATTTTTTATTTATTTGTATGATCTACTTGTGCCACTGATTTTGCCGTTGTCATTATTTGTTCAATGGCTTTTATTTAACACAAGTTCACATTCAGATGATATCGATAACAGATTTCATCTCTTACACAGAAACGTTTATTTTCTTGAACTTCTCCCGATATTGCAAAAGCAGGTTACTTGTGGCCGAAGACTTCAAACATTCAACAGAATTTAAACATTCAAACATTCCAATATATTAGACTATTAAAGGGACAGTTTTTACCCAAAAATTAAAATGGAAGCACCTTGTTGGACTTCTGAATATCAACAGCCATTCACTGCCATTATAAAGCTTAGACATTTTTTTTTTTAAATTTAAGTTTAACTCCAGTTGTATTCGTCTGAAAGAAGAAAGTCATAAACACCTAGGATGGCTCGAGTGAATAAATCATGCGGTAGGGTTCATTTTTATTTTTGGGTGAACTGTCTTGAATTCTCTGTAGACTATCTACAACTGTGTTCGTGTAGAAAGTAAATGATGTGCTTTCCATACCATTTTCATGGTGAACAGCTTCCAAAAGCGCTTCTGTCTCTCATACAAAAAATGATGTAAAAACTTTAGATCAAACGATTGAGCATAAAATCACACATTCAAACCAAAACAGGTGTGTGAAATCTGGCCGAACAGACCTCATAATGTCAGTGAGGGACAGGAGAGACCAGCACATAATATAAGATCAGATGAATGCGACGCGAGTATTAATACTCAGTACAGCGGGTAACAGAGCGGCGTCCGCGGGAGCGCCACGGATGTCGGTAACGGCGCGCGAACGAGCGCGTTCATCATCCCGATCAACACAGTCTGACAGCTCCGGCTCGTGGCCGCGGCCTCCAGCTCCGCCGACAGCCGCCGTTTCCACTTGTTGCGTCGGTTCTGGAACCAGCTTTTCGCCTGCGCGTCGGTGAGCTGCAGCTGGACGCGAGGCGCGCGCGCTCGACGCTGCTCAGGTAGCGCTTGACGTCGAACGCGGACTGGAGCTGAAACACCTGAGCGCGGGAAAACACCGTCCGGATCTTCCGCGCGTTTCAGAGCGCGATCTGCGAATCTCTTCGCCTCGTCATCATCTTCATCATCTTCATCCACAAACGGTTTAATCACTTCATCTGCGAGAAACCAGACATGTAAAACTAGTCTTCGTGAAAATATAAAAACGAACAATTAAATGTATCTTACAGATGTGAAGCAGCAACTAGCATAAGTAGACACTCGCACTTCATACCCGAGAATCAGTAATACACTCCGGGAGACAAAATGTAGAATTTGTGTGTAAAGCCTTTAATGTGCAGTCGAGCTTCATGAATATTAGTTGTTGATTCTGAATGAGTGATGAACTTACTGAAAGTGTTTTGCTCGCTGTCTGTGTTTTGTGAGCGGCCCAGAATGGAGCCGATGCTGAAACTGTGATTCCCTGCTGCAGGTGCTTCATCACAGACTCTCAGCATCAGAGCACACGCGCTTTTGTACTGGAAATATTACCAAAAAAAATAAATAAATAAAATAAATCCGTCCTGAAGTTTGCAAGATGATCCCGTGCGCGCGCACGCAGGTGTGTCATTAGAGCCAATCAGAGCACGTGCATACAATTATGAAACTCGGATGTGAATTATCTTTTAATTAAAATGTATCTCGTAGTGATTGATCCCGTTTAAATATAAAACACTGGTTATTTATTCTTAAACGCTATTTTAGCTGCAGATTGAATTATTGCCTAGTCTTTATACATGAAGCGAATTTTAACACATTTGTAGTGTGCTTAAATGTACATTTAATAGAGGACTGCGATCTTAGTATTTTAGTGTGCGGTTTTACAGAGCATATTTTTAATCATTAAAAAAAATCACGAATTTCCGTGAAAATAGGCTATAAATGTGCATTAAATCTAAAAAATATAGGATTATTTCAACCGATGTATTTTTACTCTCAATAGCTGTCGCGTGAGATCATCATTTACGAGAATCAAACAATAATTTGCGGTTTTTACAGTGAATCAAACTTATATTATTTTCTTCACATTACAAGCATTAATTTTGATTGTTTCAAACATCAGATTTGATTTGGCGCCAGCAACAGATGCATTTCACTGAAGGCGGCGGAATGAATGAATAAATGACTGACAGAATGATAATTATTAACAGATTTCTATTAAGGTTATAATGTACTTTTAGCGGTGATAATGTAAATGAGCAAATGCGTAAAACCCGCGCTTTCATAAAACACACACTGCCTGTATGATTTCTATTCTCTATTATTAGATTAGTCCAGACAACAAAACAAAAATAATGACAGCAAGAATAGTTCGTAATTACAATAGAAGCGCTTTATTAAATCACTCCGAGGGCATCGCCAGAATCACAAATACATTCAATAATGAACATTTATTTATGATCATATAAAAATCGGCGGAAATCTTCTAAAACCCCAGACAAATCCACGGAGCATTTCACAAACATGGTTCATAATTCATCATTTCAGACATTTGTCAGACAAACGTATATTTACTAGTGCATGTGAACATTGACACTGGAAATAAAGTCAACAATTAATTTCAGTAGTACAATACTGGAGTCCTGAAATGTAGAACAGCATGTAAAAAGATCTTACAACATGATTTAAAATACACAGGAAAAAAGGTGTTTTTTCCAGCATTCCCTTATTTTTATTGACTGACATGAAACACAGAAGGAACGAGAGACTGATTCACTTTAGTGCGGCACTGCTCACGGAAAACAGAGATATGAGAAAACTCCGCCTAACTCTTCAAACTAATAATAATAATAATAATATGTAGTAATAATAAACACAGCTGCACCTGTCGTCAAGTGCTCTTCCTCAGCAGAACAAGATTTTTTTTATATACCAAACAAACAAACAAACACACAAGTTTCTCTTTTGACAGACACGGTCCTGTTTGAGAGAGTTTAACTCCTGAATCTGATGCAGGTCTTTGGGCGGATCAGAGGATGAACTCTCTGATGGGTTTGTTAGTGAGTTCGGTGTCGATCACTCAGATCAGGTTCAGTCCGTCGTACCGCTGCGCCGCGGCACCAGGTTCGATCCTCACACGGGTCTGATCAGCGAATGCGGGTAATAAAGTGCGTGCGTGAAGGTCAGACCCGCGGCGCGCGCGCTCTCCGCGTGCTCGTGGTACAGGATAGGCACGCGTACGATCCGCTGCGCGTGGCTGAGGTTCGCGGCCTCCAGTTCGGCGGCGATCTGCCGCTTCCACTTATTCCTGCGGTTCTGGAACCAGATCTTCACCTGCGTCTCGGTCAGATGGAGCGACGCGGCGAGTCCGGCCCGTTCCGAGCTGCTCAGGTAGCGCTTCATGTCGAAGGTGGACTCGAGCTGGAACACCTGAGCGCGGGAAAACACGGTCCTGGTCTTCTTCTTGCGGCAGAGCTTCTTCTGCGAGCTTTCCTCCGTCTTCTGCTCGTCCGGGTCCGAGTCCTCCAGGAGAACCTCCTCATCCTCATCTTTCGGATCCGGATCCTCCGCTTCGCATTTCAGCGCTTCCGTCGCGTCTCTGATCCGATCTGCTGCTCGACACACAAAACAGACAAAACACATCAAAACAAAGCACTTCTGGCGGCTTTCACGTGTTTTTAAACGCTTTCATAACAACCGAGTAACTCCTCCGTGTCATCAGTGAGCGCGTGTAATTCTAATCTCAACTCAGTCCCTATAGATCTGCGAGCGCGAACCCTAACCGCAAACACACGGGACCGGAGGCGCTCGTGCTCGTGTCTCACCGGCGGGTGTGTTCGGGTGTCCGCTCGGGCAGCACCAGGATCCGAAGCGCAGGAAAGTGAGATCCGGAACTCTAGAGACGGAAAGATTCATGTGAGCTCTGGGTTTGTCGGGTTTGTTCAGCAGGTTCTTGATGGAAAACGGAGAATCTTTTACTTCTTGTGTTTTTTCCTCCATCGGTGAGACTCAGCAGAATGTCACTGATGATGATGATGATGATGATGATGATGATGAAGAAAGTTACTCCGGTCTGTAGTGAGAAGCGCAGCGCGGATCCACATGAGAACAACTGACGCTGGAAAGAAAATGATGAAAATCAAAAGAAAGAGAGAGAGAGAGAGAGGGAGAGAGAGATGGGCGTGTGCGTGTGCGTGTGCGTGTGTTTCACAGCAAATCATCTGCAGAGCTCTTGCTAACAACATTTTAAAACAGCTACATTGATCTTTTCCTTTCTTAGAGAATAGATGTGTCAGTTAATCCTAAAAATATAATAAAAAAGAAATAAAAATAATTAACCCTCTAAATGTAAATCAAACATTTGTTTTAATGAAAATTACGACACTTGGACTGATTGCTATTGATTGTTTTTGTTCAACAAATCAGCTCAAATCTGCTTTCATTACACAGATTAGTCTTCAGCTTCAGTAAATGTTTAAAACAAACATACTAGAAAAACAAGCATTCGCGACTGAAATGCAGAGCTGACACTAACCCTAACCTACCCATATGACAACTAGACCAGACTCCCTGTTTTATAAATATGACGCATTTATTTGTGAAACAGATGCATCGGTTTGAGTGAACATGTTCATATATGCTCTGTATTTGAGCGCCATCTAGCGCTCAGACCCCGCATGCGCGCAAACACACTCACTGACGCCACAAGAGCTGATGGTGAGGTGACACTCCAAACCAGACAGCACACAGTAGACCAGCAGGAGTGAGTTCAGGATGTTTATTCATCAGGTTCACAAACACAAATCAACAGCCATCAATGATCAATAAGGCACCGGCTCAATCAGTAACTGTAACCAAGTCTAACAATAGTTTGTTCTTAAAAATGATTCATTTATCATTGTGGCAAAAAGCTTCCACCTCAGCCTGAAGAAAAGACTAGTCTCAAAAGACTTTGACTCTCATGCTGTGATATAATTTCAGTCTTAAATAAATAACTAGAGAAACAGGAAATGATTCATTAAGTGTTAAACAGTTCAGTTAGGGACACAACACAAGCTCTTACTACATTACTGCTGTGTGAATCTCAGACGAGAGCGGAGATTCATGAAGATCTGAGAGAGAACATCAGTTTCACACACGGAAGACAAACTACAGCTTATATATTACTGATAGCTCGATTAGCTCGTCTAGTGTACTTCACGCACGGACGGCTCATGCGTCATATTCCTGGTCGATCATCTTGGCCATGGTGCTCAGCTGGATGTTGCTGGTTCCCTCATAAATGGTTCCTGCAGGAAACGGTTCAGTTCGTCAGCGTCAAACTCATTTCTGACGAGAACAGCGTTTCGTCCCGACACACATTCACTCACCTATCTTGCAGTCTCTGTAGTATTTCTCGATGGGATAGTCTTTAGTGAAGCCCACGCCGCCCATCCACTCGATGCACTTCGACGTGGTCAGAGTCGCAACCTGCAAACACACAGTGATCTCAGAACGGATCTCTACAGATGCTCGTTTCTGACGCGGAATAAAAACATCAAATGAGGCGACTTTGCCTCTTTTTAATTGTACAATTCAGAACAATTCTGAACCATGAGATACAAAAAGTCAGAATTGTAACTGATCTTTTTATTTACTTTCCGTGGCACGAATAAGCTCGCACGGGTTTCAGATGACGCGCGAGCGCCGCGACAGACGGACTGACCTCAGCGGCGAAGTATTTGGCCATGCAGGCCTCTTTAACGAAGGGCCGTCCGGCCTCCTTCAGCCGCGCCGCGTTGTAGGTCAGCAGACGAGCCGCTTCCAGCTGCGTGGCCACGTGAGCGATCTGGTGCTGCATGCCCTGCCATCACAACATTAAACACACGTGAACCGTGAAGATCACGTGACCTCGATGAGCCGAACACACGAGACACGTGGAACAGCAGAAGTACCTGGAAATCAAAGATGCGTTTGCCGAACTGAATCCTCTGTCTGGTGTAGGGAATCGTTTGATCGAAACAGCCTTGAGCCAAACCCAACATCTGAAACACACACACACACACACGTCTGAGAGTCGTTCACACAGACAGACCTGAACCCGGACACCATTACTGTCAGATAGAAGAGATTTAAAAGACTATTAATCAGTTCAGCTGCACTGACAGTATCAGACGAGGGCAAAACACCAGCTGGACGGATCTCAATAACGAATCTACTGTCTGAAACGGTCACATAATTGATGAATTTCACAATATTTACGTCTTATTTTCTGTTTTGTATAATCTTGAACTGAAACACACCTGTGCTGCGATCCCGATCCGACCGCCGTTCAGCATCCCGATGGCGTATTTATAACCGTGACCGACTTTCCCCAAAATGTTCTTCTCGTGAACCTGCATCAGACGACAAGCATTTCGTTCTGAATGGATGTTTTCATCGATCTTATCAGGTTTGAGTGAACAGCATCATAAACCATCCTGTACCTTCCAGAATTGAAAGAAACGGCTCAAGGAACTACACTAAAATACGATACAGTGAAATGAATCGGTCTGGTCTGAATCTGGATCAGAGCCGCAGGATTTACCTTCATGTTGTCGAATGTCAGAGGACACGTGGATGAAGCTCTCAGACCCAGCTTATTCTCCTTCTTGCCGATATGAAGCCCGTCCGTGTCTCTGTCCACGATGAAGCAGGTGATGCCTCTGTAACCCTGCCACAAACACACGTCACATGACACACGAGTACCCAATACAAACAATCAGTCTCCACATGAACCGGGTGTCTGCTGCAGTGAGAGTGTGTGCGATCGGCTCTGGTTCTGTGTGACGTCTCACTGCGTTCAATCACACGCGTGTGTGTGTGTGTGTGTAGACGGTCTGAATAAGAGAACAACCCCATTTCAGCATGTGATTATTACAGTGCTATCGTCGCCATCAGTGTCACAGGGGGATTTTACATTATAAACACCTACTTTTGAGAAAACCGAAGACCGAAACAATCTAGGAATCAGTCTAAATGTTGTGTGTCGATCTCTGAGCGCTTCACATACGTGTACTAACCGCGGTCGGCTCCGCGTTTGCCATCACCAGAAACACTCCAGCGTGTTCTGCGTTACTGATCCACATCTTGGAGCCATTGATAGTGTAATAATCTTTGTGTTTCTCTGCTTTAGTCCTCAGAGAGAACGCGTCGCTGCCCGACTCCGACTCCGACAGACAGAAGCTGCCGACCTGAAGAAGAGAAGGAGCATCGTCAGCGAGCGGAAACGCCGTCAGAGCGTCATCTGAAGGTCAGAGCGTCACCGTGTCGCTGGCCAGACGCGGCAGATACCGCTGCTTCTGCTCGTCCGTCCCCAGGTTCGTCAGCAGCGTGTTGATGAGCGTGTTCTGAATGTCGCACAGCACCGACACGGACGGGTCCACCTTCGCCAGCTCCTCGATCACCAGGACGGAGGAGAAGAAGGAGGAGCCCGTGCCTCCGTACTCGGCTCCGATCTCGATCCCCATCAGCTGAAACACACACGCCGTCAGAAACCACGCGAACCGCTGTCAGACACATGCTTTATTTCTCCGCGATCACTATCAGACAGGTGCTGTGATGAGATACTCACACCCTGCTCGAACAGAGCGCTGATCACGTCCGCATCCATCACCGAATCCTCATCCATCTTGGAGACGAACGGGGCGATGCGCTCCTGGGCGAACTTCTTGACTGATGAAGAGAAGAACAGCGTTACTGCGGTCCGAGCGTTTCTGGACTCACCTGCGTCTCGTGAACGGCGTCTCACCCGCGTCTCTCATCATGCTCTCCTCCTCGGAGAAGCTCTGCAGCGGCGGAAACGCAGGTCTGATCGCGTCATGATGAGCTTCTGCTGCCGCTGCACGTGAACACAGGAGCCGCACCGCGGCACGAGAGCGAGACAGAGACCCGCACACCTGGGACACATCAGACACATGCACCATTACACACAGGATTACAGCTTCTGTACGTCTCAGTGTCTCCTCAGCTGAGTTTTGGAAGATGATGAAGAGCTAATAATTAAATCAAATCAAAATCAAAATAAACAGAAAAAATATATTTTGGCTGCGTCCGAAAGCTCTAAAATGCAGCCTTCACAGGCAGCATTCCAAGGCAGGAAGGCATCAAGGCACGTCCGAATTCTAATTCTGCTTCACTTCCTGTCTCTGGAGGTTCCTTCTTCTGATGGAATTTTTGAAGGCAGCATAGATGTATCCTTCGCTGCCTTCGATTTCCCACAATCCTGTGCGTGTGTGTCATATAGGCTATATAAATAAAGATATTCTGGTGAAATTAGACTTGTTACTTTATATAATAGATGAGATCTTGACCATGATATACTTGATGAATCGTAATAGTGTAAAAAGCATGATAAATAATATTGTTTGAAAATAGTGAATAGGAATAATATGTACAATATACTACCAATAATAACGAAACAGCCACTAAGAACAATGACCTGTTCTGCAGTAATACTTGCATCAGTGCTTTTATTTTTTTTTTAAGCAGAAAGTAGCCGCCATTCTCAGTCGACTCGTCTTCTCCGACGCACAGACCTTCGGTGGGTTAATGACATCGAGGTCTTTATGTATTAATAAAGCATTTATACATAACTGTATAAGATCGTTTTTCTACCAAATCTGCAACTTAACCGTTCGGTAACCTAGCAACGGCGTCACGTTCTGCTGCCTCTGAAGTCCGTCCCAAACTGTTTCTAGAGTTTCCTTCGCAGCCTTCTAAGTCACTGCCTTAAGACACCGAGGCAGCAAGTCAGCTGACTAGACTTTCGGGCGCAGCCTTTATTTTTTGATCTGCACCATTAACTGTCATCAGAGAACTGTGAATGTGTACATAAATGAAATATTAATTGTTAATCTCAGATGAACTTCGTTTGGTTCTGGTTTGAGAATCGCAGCTCCGATTCACAGAATCAAAACAAAAACTGAATCAGAGTCACATTCAGATGACTTTCAGAAACAAACACTTCTTTATCTGCCTTCAGTCCGATCCGATCCGTGACTATTAGTGATAAACATGACACACGTACATCATCATGTTTGACAATGAATTCTCTCTCACGTGAATGTTACGATTCATTTTAATGATCGAGTTCTGTCGGTCCTGTAGTTCGTTATCAAATGCTCGGTTGGCGCATCCACCACAATCTGTTCATTTCATCTCAGTCAAGTGTTTCTCATCTACACTCAGTGTTAAAAGAGTTCAGTGCTGTAGTTTTAATATCATGCGTGTTGTTTGTAGTTTGTTCTCACCTGTCGCAGCATTCCGAGCGCTGGCGCCATTACGGATCTGCGTCACAGTGAAAAGTGTCCGGATGAAACAAGCAGCAGCGCTGACGGAAAACGGCACAAACACATTATTCGACAGCTACAACACACAAATAAATAAAGCGGGTTTCCTAGTAATTATCTGTAAAGGCGTCCGTAAATTACTGTCGTATGATAGTAATATAACAGCGCTCGTTTTCGTTAGAAAAGTGTTTCTCATAAATCGGAACAAAACGCAGACACTTCAAACTCCGTAAACGCACGATAATCTGAGAAATGTATCAATTAATTATGCATTATATAGCCAAAAAAAAAAAAAAAAAAAAAAAAAGATGCATTATTGACGTACAGAAAACAAAATATCCAAAGGTTGTATTTGCAACATCAGCTGTTTTATTCAGTTGAACCTTCTGTATTGTCCGTATATATTTTATAACGTGGCTCAGAGTGAATTTGATATCTCAAAAATATTCTATAAAAATATTCTTTTTTATTTTTTGAACGCATTTTTAGATTCAAGCTACATCTTATTTTTATTTTACATATTTTATATACTTTTTTTTTTTAAATCTTTTTATGCTAACATAAATGTATTAAATCGTCAAATTAAATACACACACACGTATTACATCAGTCAAACGAGTGAAAAGGTGAACCAGCAAACTCATGATGTCACTAATAATCAACTTCAATTTAATATGGATCAGTCTGTCAGCGTGACTGTGATGACATTAATTATAGGGTAGTACTGTCAATAACCACAATCTTATTGAAATCAGATTTCTGCGATTCATTAATCATGTTGATTTAATATACAGAACTGCAATCTCCATCTTTGTTAAGAAAAACAAACAATATCATGGATCTTCAAATGAAAATCAGTGACAGCAAGAACGAGTCATGGACAGACGCATTTACAGAAACAATACTGGAAAATAACATCTCATGCACAATCACAAGTCCATCAGAAAGATGTGATCATAGTTTGATTTATTATCAGCAGTCAAAGGCGTGCTGAAGACGATCGGTCATCCGTCAGTCACGTTTCGCTGGTGTTTGGACACAATCTGGTGTGATCGTCGCTGGAACGCCGCAGACACGTCCATCAGCAGCTTCTCCGTATCGACGGGCTCCTCTGGGAAAACGGAGACTCGGTGAAGAACGTCCTTCTTCAGCTCCTGCAGGAAAGCCGTCTTCAGCTCATTCAGCTCTTTAGCCAGAGCCTTCAGCACGTCTGGAGACGCCTGGCCTTCTGTGACGAGACACACAGCAGCATTTCATCACGAACATTTCCACTGATGCAGCTGCAAATGAAACGTCTCAAACGCTGAATAAACACACGGATCGTGAGTGGATCAGAAAATGCTCAACAGTGGTTTCCACCAACACGAATCAGTGCAAACATGATCGCAAACGTGTCTGAACTCCGTACCGCGAGCAGACGTCACCGCCTGAGAAACCGAACGTCTGCAGGTCTGATCGGCCTGGTGAAGAACGCTGGACGCGCAAATCTGTCTGTCAGCCTCCTAAAACAGAGAGAGAGACGGGAGATCAGCGAGAGATGGAGGCCGACACATGTGACGAGAGTTTTTATAAAAAAGGCCAAAGCACAAAAATGAACACGAACGTGCGGTTACCTTCTGCGGCGACTCGTCCTGGACCGGGCTCAGTGGGTTTTCCAGCGCAGACGCCAGTAAGTCCATCAGCTTCTGTCTTCAAGACAAAAAAAGAGGAATAAACTAATTATGAACTGAATCTCCTTCCTACAGGAGCTCCCGACATCATCTGAGCAGCAGAAAGACACCACAGACGTCACATCAGCGTGTTTGACCTACACGTGTCCGTCTGCGACGACGTCTGTGCCGTCCAGCGTCAGGCTCTGCCGCTCCCAGGGGTTTCTGATCTCGTTCGGAGGCTCCATTCGCTCACACATCTGCAGCAGAACTTCATCGGGAACAGGCTGAGATCTGCACCGGTTCCTCTGGAGACACACGTGCGGCGGACACCGGAGAAACACCTGACAGAAACCCACGGCGTCTGTCCTCGAGAACAAACGCCGTCGCAATGTCAGCGCTTGAACCGTATTTATATCATTCAGCTCTCAGACAAACACAAACTGCACGTACGTTTTCTGGCCAGCCGCTGGATCTGGTATCTCATGCTCTGGTAGTAGAAGTTATCGTCCAGCACGACCACGAGCGGCTGCGAGCGCACGAGCGTGTGAGAGACGCTCTGCCGCTGCCGCATCTGCTCGAACCGCAACCAGACTCCGTCAGCCTCGGAGAGCGTGAGAGTCTGATCTGAGAGTTCGTGGGTCTGATGCAGGAATCTCTCCAGACACATCAGAACTGTCCTCCTGTGCTGCTTCCATTCAGACTGAAAAACACAACACACACCAGCTGTGGATTAAAGGCAGTGTCAGGGGCCGTTCACACAAACACAACAGAACACAGGTATCTAGATGCATTAGTAAATGTTGATCTAAAAATATCAACGCAACTTCTGTTTTGTTCCTTTCCCAGCAGTTTTTGAACACACAAACACAATCTGTGTGAACTAACACTAACAGAGCGATTCAGGAACAATTATAAAAAGCTCCCATAAAGATATCTCATGCCAGTTTTTTGCCTATTTTGACACGCTCAGATCAACAGACCGATCCCAGCATTCACAAACACCGCAGCTCACGCATATAATGGTGGCAGAACGGCATCTTTAGTGCTTCTAAGAGCAAAAGATCCACAGCCAACAAATCAATGACTCACATTCATATTCTGCTGATCTCACTGATTCTGATGGAATAAAAGCCTGAATTTAATCAATAATATTTATTATGTGGGATGATGTTTTATTCCATTGGGCACAATACAATTTATTAACAAAATGTCCAATCAGCATAACTCACAGATACCTAAAAAAACAAGTTTAGTGTGTTATTTGCTCTATGAGGACATGATTTACATTGTAATACCAACGTCATTACACACACACACCTGCTACTTAGCATCATCACAGCACACTGTAAAGAGACACCATAACACGTTCACAACGCCATGAAAGACAAACCTCCTGCCAGTCGCGCGCTGGGATCAGTTCGTCATACGTCACGAGCAGCGTCCTCCATCCACGGGCCTGTGCGCGACCCCGCAGCTCCCCCGCCAGGCGGGACTTACCGGCCGCCGGTAAACCGCACAGGACGCACAGACACGCAGCTGCGGGAGACATACGGAGACAGACCGACTTCAGCCGACGTCACGTGCTTCTGACCGGCGCTTCAGATGAGCCTGTGCGCAAATGTGCGCGCAGACCCCGCCCACTCGCCGAACATCGGCCGCTGATTGGCTACCGGCGTTTGACGTCATGAAAACAGGAAGTGTGATTCGTGCACATGAACAACTGCGCTGAATGTCTCCGTTTAAAACTTTCACTGGAAGTTTGATCCAGCAGCAAAATAATAACTCTGACACGGGATCGTTGTTTTACAGTGTTATTATCTGTCGTACGTTCACAAATGTGATCCTCGTCACTGCATGACATTGACATTCTGCGCACTGATGTTCGTAATTGAATGTGTGAGTGATGTCAGACCGCGAGCCGCTCAGGAAGCGCCAAAAGCTGGAGTGTGAATCGCTTCATCCAGGAAGGTAAAATCACTCCGATCCAGAGCACGATTCACCTGCCCTTCAGCCTTACTGCTCCAAAACGCTCAGTTCAGTCTGAAAGAGTATTTTATCGAGTGTGTTGTAACTACTGGCTGTTTATTTCTATGAAACAGGACCGACGATGTAGAAATACCACAGAAAACGGCTCCTGCGTGCTCGGATCGTCCTGAAGATTCATCTAAACTCCAGAGGGGCCCACAGGTGCCGGCGAGAGACTCCAGATGCAAAAGCTTCCGGACTCTGCATGACTGGCTGAAGCCCGCCGTGACCCAGAAAAGCTCTCATCACCATCATCATCCCGAACCTGAGGAGTCCGAGGAGAGTTCACGGAACCAGGGATCCCCGGGGGGCACGGATCCGTTTACCGTCCCGCCACCAACCACAGCAGCGTCTGACGGAGAGGAAATCCCGCTCACCTCAGAGAAAAAGTCCGCGAACGAACCCCGACGAACCGGTTCTGTTCTGGTCTCAGATCCTGACGCGAACACAGGAACGCGCAAAATCACAGACTTTTTCACAAAAGCTCCAGGGAAAGTCGCGTGCAGAAGGTGGGTGAAGCGGTGTATTTACATTGGAAAACAGACGCGTCGGTCCAGCTGCTGTGACAGCGAACGCGCATGCGCTTAGCGCAAATCACAGACGACCTACGTTACATTACGTCATTAATATTTATAGTCTGGCCCCGCCCTGAGCCGCTGAAAAGTCACGTTTGCACTAATCAGTCGCACACCGTTACACAGCGCTCTTGTTGCGATGACAAAAACCTTTAAAAGTTGTGTTTTCAGCCTGCGGTGCTTCAGCGCTCGTCAATGTCCAAATAACTGAATAAAATAACTGACCAATCAAATCAGAGTCTGCGGGGTTTACAGAAGCACAGCGCGTGTTTTGGCTGAAGCATCAGTTTAATGTTGTAAATGGAAGCTGCAAATCACTTCATATTAGTCAGCTGTTTTACAACATGTTAAATGACCGATGACAGCTACATCCGGTGACGCAAACCACTCGACTTTTTTCTCAAATATGACCAAATACACTGAAAAATGTTTTCATTTATCCAATTAAAAAAAAAAATTAGATTAAATTTTTTTTCTCATTCATCCAATTTAAAAAGAAAAATAGGGTAATGGTTCACATCTATATTTTAATTACTACAACTGACTTTAATCCTCTTTTGCTGAGATCTTAAGAAATCAAAACTAGAATTTAAATTAATTGACTTTCTTCAACAAGAAAAATATACTTTCATGCCAGGTTTAATAAAACAGTTTTCATAGAAATATTGTTTAGTGCAAATCATTTATTTCTCATTGGCTCAAGTTATAAAATATAGATGTGAACCATTACCCTAATTTTTTTAATTGGATGAGCGAAACCCTTTTTTAAGTGTATGTTTGTGTGTGTGTGTATATGTGTGCGCGCTCACCACTCAAATAACGCGCCGACAGGAAGTTTCTATGTATTCTGGTTTCAGGTGTATCACAGCTGCACCGGGCAACGCCGGTGTTGTACCGAAATCCGACCCCCCGTGAAAATCTTACCCGCTCGCGTGCACGCGCCTCTCACATTAATACGCAGTGCAGACGCATTTCGTCCGGCTTTTCTTCGGTTTTTTACAGAATATTTTTCGATGTTCCACACATCAAGCACAGGGTTAAGAATAAAGCTGCCACCTGCCAAAATAAAGGTGTTAAATTCAGATTGCATTGACTATTCTGCTGCATTAACATCCAAGTCGTATTTGATGTTGTCATTTCTTATTAGTTCACTACGTGACTTGAGTAAACACTGTATTAGCCTACTCTGCCCATTGAACTTGCATACGAATGTCATAAAGAATAATAATAATTAATCGCATTTGTTTCTAAATTGACGCTATTTTTGATCTGCTCACGTGTTCAAGTCAAGTCACCTTTATTTATATACCGCCTTTAACAATACAGAATTGTGACAAGGCGGCTGTACAGTATTAAATAGGAAACAGTACATCAACAATGCCAAAGGCAACAGTAAACACTCAATTTTTAGGTAAAGGTAGTTCATCAAAAACAATAAAATAAAATGCAACATTGTGTTAAGAGAAAGTGTCCCCAACTAAGCAAGCCAGAGGCGACAGCGGCAAGGAACCAAAACTCCATCGGTGACAAATGGAGATAATATGGTGTTCAGACAAATGGTGTTCTGATAATAATAGCTGTGTAACACTATACATTATTTGGACAGTAAAAAAAACAGTTAAATCTGATGCTTTTGCATAGAACTTAATAAAAATAATATATTGAGATTTGATAGTAATATATTTTCTGTCAGTTTTTTTACTTTCAATAAAAGTGAAAAATGAAACTAAATTATTGGCTTGTATTTTGTACACTTTTTAAAACCGAGTTTTAGGCCTAACAATTACACTGTTATGATAGCAATGCCGGGGCGCCAGTAGTAGTGACGTAGTTTTTAATGTTCGTGGCCATGATTAAAATGATTCAGACTGATTCAATCTGACTGATTTGACACAAAAGTGTCGTCTAAAATATTCACGATATGTAATCACCTGCTGTTGAATCGTGTGGCTGATCTCGGATCCGCTCTGATAGGGAAAGTGGAAGTGAAGAAAACGAAAGTGATTTCTGACTCTCAGACACTTTGCTTTCGTTACCGAGCGGACCGTGTTCCGTTCAGAGAAGTTCGTGTGAATGGATGTGAATCGGTCACCGGGAGGGGAGAGTTCGGGCCTCGTTCAAGCGTCTGTCGCTCTGTTCGTCGTCTTCTGTTCGTTCGGGATCCTCAGAGCCGCTGCGGTTCGTATCTACGATCTACAAACGCACAAGCATTATAACATACGCATTTCGTCTTCACAGACCTTTGAGTTTGAGTTTTAGTACAGTGACCGGGTCAGAATGACTGTGCTGATGTTGTTGTAGAACATGAGAGAGTTCTGCGGGCTGCTGAGGATGCGCGTTTCCGCGTGGAGAATCGCGTACAGTCAGAGGAGCTGCGCATTTCTCAGACGTTTTCGCAGATCCGCAGCGTGAGTTTGGCGGATGTAATCGTGAGTTAAAGCTGCTGTAAGCGACTGCGAATATCGGCCACAATACTATTCGAACAGCTGACAGGTGTGACGGAGAGATACACCTGAGGAGCCTCCTCAGCCAATCACAACACTCTCTGTCATTTTGAGGGCGGTGTGGTCTTTTTGTCAGAGACCAGCTTAAGGTGGTTTTCCGCTCTAAACCCGTTTATATTCAGCTGTGTTTTGCTGGTCAGAGTAGGAGATCCACCGTCAGCAAAACTACCACACATAAACTAAAAATAGGCTGACGGACATGATTTACAACATCTGCATCGCTTACAGCACCTTTACAGTCGCTCTGATCGTGTGTGATGGATTGGACGTTCTCCTCATCCCTGATGATCTCTTCACAGGCCGGCATCTCCAGCAGGGGCCGATGGGAAGCCGTTAATCGGTAACGTCGCTCGGCTGGGTGTTTCTCTCAGTGACCTGAGGAGGGCGCCGGCGTGCAGCGGCCCGTTACCCGCCCTGAAACCCACCGACAGCCACACGGTCATGATCAGGGTGAGTGTGAGACCCGAGCGCAAATGCGGCGTTCGCTCCGGTGAGTGCCACAGGGCTTCTCTTTGAGCTTCCTAAATATTTGTGAATCAAAGCGTAACAGGTGTGGGAAGAGCTTAGCCGACAATTATAAAATAAAGCGGAAAACAACGAAAGAATTCAAAAATAGAAATGATAAGTCTCAGTGCTGGTGCTGCGCTCATGTTGTGCCATTAGCTGCACAATTAATTATTATACTGTATACACATGTTATTATAAACGCATTTCTTAGTGTTTTAAGGCTGATGTTTAAAGGACTGTATGTGTTTGACAGACTGACCTGTTACAGTCCGGTGGTGTTCCAGAGCCGTATCCGTCTCCAGATGAGCTGCGGGACTGCTGGGACGACGCGCATGTGAAAATGCCCTTCTCCAAACACAGCCTGTTCCCCATGGAGCGTACGGTCAGACTAACACTCTCACACACCGGAATCACAGGGCCCGTGCAGGACGTATAACCAATATCAGCTGAATTATTTGTGTGATGTTTGAATATTTCCAGACTCTCCAGAGCCGATGGGATTTGATCAATAAAGCGCTGAGTGTCCCGTTCAGCTCCTCTCATGATGTGAAGGTGATTTTGGTGCTGTTTTCTTGCGAATTGCTCACATAATTGAGTTGGTTTGAGTGTGTTCATTCTGTGTCCGTGTGTGTTCATAATTAGCTATCATCTGGAGCATCTGCCCTCAGAAACAAATTAAATATGACACGACGGAGACTCTCTGATTTGGGAAAAATTATTCATACTTTTTAATATTAATTCTAAAAAAGCGAAATGGTTGCAAAAGTAATTATAGTAAATTAATATAAGCCTTTGTTTTGACTTCATTAAGGTAAGTGCTAATAATAATAAGAAGAAGAAGAAGAAACAAATAAAAACTGTGTTGTAGTTTTCTAGTTTTGTCCAGCTGATGGCAGCAAACGTCTGTGTATGAGAAACGAAAGCCAAACTCACTGCAGACCATTAGACAGACAGCAATACAGTAATACTTATTTTGACACTTACTTCAAGAACTGAACTATTGTTTAAATATATATTACTTTTTAGGATGCCATATTGACATATAATGCGGGCCAAGCGAAGAGATGGAACTTCACGGCACTGCATATGTACTGTAAGGTAAAGACACGCCTGTAATGACACACACACACACACACACACACACACACATGTCTGGTTTATTATCCTTGTGGGGACTCTCCATAGGCGCAATGGTTTGTATACTGTCCATACTGTATTTTCTATCCCCTTACCCTAACCCTACCCCTAAACCTAACCCTTACAGAAAACTTTCTGCATTTTTACTTTCTCAAAAAATCTCATTCTGTATGATTTATAAGCTTTTGTACCCATGGGGACCTCAATTTAGGTCCCCATCGTGACACGAGTCCCCATTAGTATGTGTGTGTACAGGTTTAAGTCCCCACCAGGATATATAAACCAAAAGCACACTGATCCATTAGTGCTCTCTGTTAATGAAGCACTACATCCTAATTAAAGTCATTTGGACGGTTATGGGTGACTCGGTGTAAACACGTTCATTACAGAGTCTTCGGTCACGTGACTCTCCTCCTGCTAGTATCACTAAATATGAGCATCTGGTTATTGATTTGATGTTATTTATGGTACAGGTTGTCATAAAACACTTTGTTTTCCTTTGAATTGTTACGACCCATCAGTCAATACTTTTAATTAATTAACCCAAGGAGCCAATGCAGAAATATTGCAGAGAAATCAATGCTAACAGAATGAAGAACAGGAAGTGCGGCTCTTCTGCTCTGTGACTGTCGCACATGCGGGTTTCTGCTTTATTATGTCTCTTTAATCGAACCGCTTACGCACTTAATGAATGTAATGAAGGAACATAATAGACCGTGTGTTTAATCGTGTCGTAGGCATACATCAAATTGCCATACGATCTTTATTTTTGACATGGAAATCAGATTTAGAAGAGAGAAGGTGTAATTTTACAAAGTAAAATTTTTTTGTCTGGATTTGTGCATCACTTGAGTTTGTTTCCCATCAGTAATTGCGGTGTTCGTGTTTCATGTTCAGTTCCCTGAATGAGGCACGAGGAGTGAAATTACATCTGAACTCACTGTCATTGTAAATCCCACAAATTCACTCCCTGGATTTTTACATAAAAACGTTGTACATACGGTTAACTGGCTGAAGGCTGATTTTTAAGCACAGATCACACTGATAATTTATTTCGGAAAACAAATTCAATAATTCATAGGAGATATTTATGTGTATTATTTTATTTTCCAAAGTTTAAATGTTTTTGAACTGATAGTTGAATTGGAGCAGTAATGTGGTTACGCATGACCATTTTCCCCCCTCTCTGACCTTTAGAAATGAGTGACATTTAAATTAACGCTCAGGAATACTAGTATCTGTCCTGCTTCCAGTTTAATACCTCACATGATCGCTGACACGTGGATGTGGGCGGGCATATGCTAATGAGCCCATGACATCAATATTGTGATTGTCGTTTCCGTAAATTAGGCTCTATTCTGATTCTGAGAATCATTACTGTATATATATATTTTTAGCGTACAGTGAACTTTATCTCAAATCAAAATATTCTTAATCTTTTGACCTCTTTAAGAGAGGAAGCTTTCAGATGCCAAAGCAAAGACGGCGGTGAAAACATGATGCCAATTTGAGCTCTTATAAGCGCAGGATGGGCTGTGCTGTCAGAATCTGATAAATATCACACAGTCCGTCCTGCTGCTTTAGTTTATGTTGGTTATTGTGCAAAGGAGTTGATGGACAGTGAAGTGTTTGTTTCTGTTTTCATAGCTTAGGCCTAACCTTTACCTGCCAAACCCGATGTCTACCTCAGAGGCGGTTTGTTAGTGATGTTCGTTTGTGCAGTAACGAGATCGTTTCTTCACTCAGATGTTTTATGAAAGGTCCCGAATGTTTCGTGAGCGTTAGACGGCGATTGTGGAGAGCTTTGTGATGCGTTTCGACGGACAGGTTCAGTTTGACGGACGGGAGGAGAGGGCGGGGCCGCGTGCGTTTGATTGACAGCGTCTGATTGTTTGTTTTCTCTCTGAGAATCAGACGCACGTTACAGCATGTTAATTGCTGTAGGCAGATTCAGCAGCGTTTCGAACAGAATACATGAATCGCGATGACATCAGACTGTGAACGATCTGCCGTTCGTCAGATGTTGTGTAGATTGTGTGCGTTTTGTTGATTTGAAGTCTCAGCTGGCTGCCGTCCTGCTCTCCGGTTTTACGGTGTCACCGTTATTTATGACCTTCCTCGGCTCTTCTTTTCGACGTGTCGTACAAATGTCCCGAGCTGAACGGCGCTGAGAGCTGGACTCGTTTAAGGACACCCGTCCTCATCTGCATTTGTTCCCGGACGTGTTTTAATCAGACGAGAAACCTCAGAGACCTTGATGAAATTGCCCTTTAGTTTGATCATCCTGACACTGCCATCGTAAATAAGAGCGGAGTAACTATCCTCTATGATAGACTGACGCCGGGCGTGCGTGTGTGTGTCGGTGCTCGTGCCATAAATTGCTGATTGGGGCCGTTTGTGCGAGAAGAGCGATGGACCCGCAGCCGGTGTGATTTTACGGGCGTTTGTTTTCCTGTTGTGTGATCGTTTCGTCGGACAGCTTTGAAGAGCGCCTGCATTTCTTCTGCTCGTTAGTGTCAAACTGTAAAAGCTCTGAAGGTCCGTCTTGACGAAATGAATTTCAGCTTGTCATGGTTTGTCTGTAAATGAGAATAAAAATGCAGATGAAGTAGCTGCATGTGTTTGTGTCTGCGGAGCAGGAAAGATCGTTTTCTTTCTCTTGATTGACCAACGGTTAGAGCTGAATCAGTGTCTTTCTTCATCTGAGTTTGGCTCTCTAGCGGTCATGGGACATGAACTGGAATCAACAGGACAAAACAAAACACTCTGATCTGTCCGTGAGATGCAGAAGCACACGGTAACGGTGTAACGGAGCGTTTATCTGCGCTCTGCTTTGAGACACACAGATTACTGTATGTAAAAGTGTGTCTCCCTCATGTGAAATTACACGAGACCACAGAATGCATCTCAGCTCAGTCTGTTAGACTCAAGTTTGTGCTGCGCTTTTGTACTTTCTAGCTTCACTTAGTCTTAAAGAGAGATGAGTGTGTGATCTGTGAGGGGTTTATAAGAAAGGCATCACACTTTTAACACGTGTTTGTTTGCTCCATGTCACAGCTGGGTCTGAACACTCAGCAGAAAGTCTGCGGTCCCCACAATGTTAAAAAATAATTAAAAATAGTAAATGGTGTTTATCTGAAAGTGTAACGATGCAAACATGTTTTCTGTGAGGGCTAGGTTTAGGGTTAGGGTTGGGTTAGGGGATAGACAATATCGTTTGGTCAGTATAAAATCTATAGAAGTCTATGGAAAGTCCCCACAATTCACAAAAACAAACGTGTGTGTGTGTTTCCAGAGTCTGCAGGCGTCTGAATCTCAGAAGATGTTTGTAGAGCTGCTTCCAGCCATGGCACAGCTGGCACTGAGAGCACCGAAACTCCTCACGCAGGTACAGAACCTCAACGAGACCTGCTCCATTCATCTCATTCATCTTCTCTAGACATTCTCTATTTTATTTCTTCATATGTTATTTGATCTCAACATCTGTCTCTCCTTTTTTGGCCTCTCTTTCTCAGTTTTCTTAATTATTGACATTTTTTGTTTCTTGTTGGTCTGTTTTGGCCAGTGATTCATACAGTAAGAGTCTTGATTATGCTCTCATTCTCTGAGTTTATCTTGTTTCATTCCATTCGGCCTCCACCAATGAGAACACTCGAGCACTCACTGATTGATTAATTGATTGATGTAGTCTCCGCCCACTGATCCTCCACCAATGAGGTCGCAGATTGATCAGAGCTGTGCTGATGAACAGCAGGTTTCAAAGCTCCTGTGGTTTCTCAGTGTGTTTCTGATTGTCAGATCTCTCCCTGTTTCTGTGCTGTTCGCTCACGTAATGTTTCTTCCTCTGTTCTCCAGTCTCTTCTGAGGAGTTTGCCTCTATTTGGGCTCTTTAGCGGCTGATGTGTCCCCACAACATCATTTAGGAAACAGTTTCCCCATGTTCAGTAGTCAGTTATAGTGATATGTGTGATTTAGACTCTTCTGTACCTGCTGTCGTTGAGACAAAAGCAGAGCGTCGTTATCTGTAGCTCCAGTTTATATCTATCATTTTAAGAAAGTAATAAGAGATATTATTTTTTCTTTAGGCTTGATAATTCAGAGGGGCATCACTTACTGTATTTGTGTATCACAAGTAGTAGTGCTGTGTTAAGACTATCATTTATTTTCTTTCTGCTACGCTCCATCCTCCTGCTCCTGATACACATGTAAAGATCTGCTTTCAGTGAATGAAGCTGAAGTCATTCACAGAAAGTCGAGTCACATTTATTTCTGTCTTTATACAATACAGACTGTTTCAAAGCAGCCTTACAGCATTAAACAGGAAAAGAATCGATGATGCAAACTTCATCAAGTATGAGATTGTTTCAGATTCTGCTGTACAGTGCATTATTCAGCTCGAGTCAGTTTAGTGTTGATTCAGTTCATGTCAATGTAGCAAAATTTGTTAATTATGAAACAAATTTGATTCAGATATAAGGAGCAGCCAGGAGCAGTTCTCCTCTGGTCTGAGTGAACGAACACGGTTCATGATTGCAGGCTGCACGAGCGGTCAGATTTGAGGATTGATTTCATCTCCTTCAGTTCGGAGATCAGGATACACACGGATACTGGTGCCTGCTTTTATTTAGAGCCTTTGTGCAAACATATTTCATCATTAAAGAGATGAGCAGCACTTTTGAAAGGTGTTTCAGAAATGAACTGTGAGACGACCCGAGGCGTGCATGTTATATTTTTCGAGATCGCACAGCAAATCAAAAAGCACTTATTTTATTTCATAAGCTCCCTGTTAAAGGACATTTTCATTCATGGAGATTTTTTTAATCCTTCCTGACAGAGAATAGGGTGTTTCTAGAATGGCACCTGCAAACAAAAACTTTAAAAACACGACGTTGCGTCCTTGTGAACGCTGTGTGATTTGATTCATAACGATTACTACCAAAATATGATGAACTTTTTTAATAAACAACAGAACTTCTGCTACACCTCTCGATGGTGAAACATGCGTGACTTGAATAAAGTGAATTCAAACCAAACTCGTTTTAGTTAGGGTTGGTAAGTTAAGTTGTATATGTGTTTTCAGTACATGGCAGATGGAGTTTAATTCCTGTGTGTGGAGTTTGTTCATCTGTGCTTTATGTAGTGTTATTGTGGCCATCTCAATTAGTAAATAAGTAACTAAATTTACTTTTTTTTTTTCTTTCACTCAATGAATGTTTGATTAGATTTGACTTTACGTAGAAAAAAGACACAGTACTTGTACTTTAACTTGTGAACACTTTCTCTGTACCTTTTTACACCCCTGATTTGGAATGTATTTCCCAGAATGAAAATACTCAAATACTGAATGAATGAACTTAAGTACAGCAACAGAATAAAAGATGTTGTGTGACTGTCTGCCCTTGCTAATAAATGTCAGTAGTAATAAAAGTCAAGAGCATTTTCAGCCTGTGGAGGCTTTCTCATGTCATTGTGTTGATCGAATCACTCGATCGGCCGTGTTTCTCGTCTCTGTGTGTTCAGCCGATTCCGCTGTTGAGGACGCAGCGCTGTGGCTCCATCACGCTGTCTCAGGAGCAGGTCTCGTGTCTGCTAGCAAACGCTTTCTTCTGCACGTTTCCTCGACGGAACTCTCGGAGAACGGAGTTCAGCAACTATCCTGACATCAACTTCAGCAGGTGCCGTATAAAGCACATCGCACGCGTACGAGTGTGATTTCACAGAAGAGTCAAACATTATCAGTCCAGAGGTTCATTTTTGAGCATATTCGGTATCTGAAAAGAGTGAACCAATGATCAGAGATTACTAACAGTATCTCTTTACAAGACTGAATTATGACCCTGCATACTGCATTTACGTATTATCATATGTTAGGAGATACGTTCAGCTGAGCTTCGTGTCGTGTGTGTCTATATATATATATATATATATATAATATATGTATATGTATGTGTGTATACCAAATAAATACATACATGGACATGAAATATTGATTAAAGTGTGATGTGTCTGACATGACGTCGGTTTCTCAGAGAGACGTTTGACGGGAATCATTCCAGTGTTTTCTGTGAATGTTGGTTGTTGTTGATCTCGTACATGAGCGCGTTCAGACTCCATCAGGCGGCGTCCTGCAGGTTTGACGTCAGCGATTGGAGCTCTTCTGTCTTTAAATGCATGAACAGTGATTTTGACTGCCATTTATGAATATGAAATATTAGACCGGTCTTTTATACGGTCTGCTCTGTGTTTTGTAGGTTGTTTGAAGGTTCGTCTCAGAGAAAACAGGAGAAACTCAAAACCCTTCTGTGGTACTTTAAACGGATCACGCAGCGGAGTGAGTTTGGCTTCCTTCGCACGTCACAAACACTCGTTCGTTCACAGATCGGTCGAATGATGCCGTTTGTTGTTTGTTGTAATTTGTTGTGTGTTTTGTTCATCCGAGGGCCCAACGGTCTCATAACGTACACCAGACAGTGTCTGCAGAGTTTGCCCTCGTGGTCGAGGTGAGACCGATTGATCCTCACGCAATCAACAGCGTTTCTTTTCCCACAGGCCAATAAACACTCTTCGTTTGGTTTTTAGTTCAGAAAAGCAGTTCAGCAAGCTTCACATCAGCTGTGATGGAACCATAGAGGACCAGGGCTACGGCATGCTGCAGGTGACGATTGATAAACGCGTCCAAAACGCGCTCACGCTTCACATCAGATCAGTACATCCTGAGGACAGTGAAGACCGTTCACGGGACATGGGACAGGAAACCTTTTCTTATTATTTTAATGCATTTTTTAAAATATTTTTTTTGATTAGTTACTCCCTTCTCTAGAAGGTCCTGCTGACTGAGACTCTCTTAAACAGGATTCATATTCGTGATGTAATTTGTGAAATATTCCACCTCAGTAGTGAACTACCTAATCCACATTTTTACCATCGCAGTAAGCCAAATCCATCGCTAATGAAACAGCTCTCACCTGATGGATCGAGTGCATAGTCAGCTGTTCAATATTCTCTGATGTTGTCATAACTAGATCAGCCAGGTCCGATCACTTGGGGCTCGGTAAGGATTCTTTCAGGTTCGGATAATAGGTTAGAAGAAATAAATCACTCTAGTCGAGTCTTGTTATAAGAGAGGTTTAGGCGAATCACCATCTGAAATGGTCTCGGTTTAATAAAACAATAACTCATAAGCAATAAATTCAAAATAACAGCGAGAAAGTCTTCACCTGAGGTGTGGCAACAAGTAGTCTGCCACAAACATTACAATGTCTCCTCCTTGTACTTCCATATAAGTCAAACATTTGGTGCACACACACACACACACACACACACACACATTACTCTTTGTGTGGGGCCCCCTGTTGCCATGGCAATTTCTACGCACATGACACGTGTGGCTTCACACATGCTCAGATGTTGCAAGTGTCATAAGCTCAACCTGAAAAACTGCAACATCACTCTGAGTGTCACAAATTCAGATAACAAATACATTATACATATATATTTTTATTCGGACAGGACAGTGGAGAGATGACAGGAAAGTATTGGGGAGGGGAGCGGGATCAGCAAAGGACCTCGAGACGGGAATCAAACTCGGGTCACCGTGAGCGCAGTTACGCAGTATAAAGTGCCCTAACCACAAGGCTATCGGCGCTGACCAAATACATTATCTTAAATTGCAATCAAGCACACACAATCTTATCTTAGTTTAAGACTTTTAGTAGCTTAAGCAAAAATGCACTTCTCTGTGTTGCAATATCATACTTCTGTGCTCAAATGCAACAAAAATTTCAAGTTTTTCTGGTTCATTATTAACATTCCCCCTGTGAGATTGGTCGGGAAATGGCATGTTAACATTGCCAGCGTATACAACAAATTCTGTTGTGAAATGTGATCTGGACATGCTGTTGATGGGTTTGATGGCTTCCTCTGTGTGTTTGTTTGTTTTTTTTCTGCAGGTGGACTTTGCCAACCGGTTTGTTGGGGGGGGAGTTACCGGTTCCGGTCTGGTTCAGGAGGAAATCCGTTTTCTGATTAACCCGGAACTCATCGCAGCTCGGCTCTTCACTGAAGCGCTGGACGATAACGAGTGTCTGATCATCACAGGTAGACAAACACACAAGGACACGCTGAGATTCCTGTGGTGTTTGTGTTCAGACTGTAATCAGCACTCGAATCTCCAGACGTGCTGAGCGTCAGACGGACCATTTCACTCTTGCGTCTGTCTGTCTGATTGCTGTCTGTCTCTGAACACGCACACAGCACAAAGACGCTGCTTGTGAAAGTGTTTACATGTGCAGTGTTAGTGGTGTAATCTAAACACCAAATGTAAGCAGCTTTTTATTGACACTCTTGGAGCACAATTCATGCGTTTTCATGACCGAAGGAGTCACATTTGGTGTGTTAAACCATTTTCACCTGCAATCCACAGATTACTGTGACAACAGCTGCAGGACATCAGGACGTGTGTGTGTGTGTGTGTGTGTGTGTGTACTTGTTTTTGCTACATTGTGGGGACCAAATGTCCCCACAAGGATAGTAAAACCTGAAATTTTTGACATTGTGGGGACCGGCCTGCAATGTTAAAAAATTATTAAAAATAGTAAATGATGTTTATCTGAAAGTGTAACGATGCAAACATGTTTTCTGTGAGGACTAGGTTTAGGGTTAGGGTTGGGTTAGGGGATAGACAATATCGTTTGGTCAGTATAAAATCTATAGAAGTCTATGGAAAGTCCCCACAATTCACAAAAACAAACGTGTGTGTGTGTGTGTGTGTGTGTGTGTGTGTGTGGACTTGTTTTTATATCCTTGTGGGGACCTAAACCTGAATACACACAGACTCATGGGGACTAGTGTCACCGTGGGGACCTAAATTGAGGTCCCCATGGGTACAAAAGCTTATAAATCATACAGAATGAATTTTTTTGAGAAAGTAAAAATGCAGAAAGTTTTCTGCAAGGGTTAGGTTTAGGGGTAGGGTTAGGGTAAGGGGATAGAAAATACAGTATGGACAGTATACAAACCATTGCGCCTATGGAGAGTCCCCACAAGGATAACAAACCAGACGTGTGTGTGTGTGTGTGTGTGTGTGTGTGTGTGTGTGTGTGTGTGCGTGCGTGCGTGCGTGCAAGATGGCGGTAGGCTGTAGGCCACTCGGTGCAGGTGAATGCCAAAATGGTGTTCGGTAAAGCTAAACAACCACACACGTTGTAATTGCCATCGTTAATGCAATAGGTGCAGATAAAGATGCTTTGGCAGCTATTATGGACTATGTGCTTGATCGCAACAATCAAGCTTGCATACAAACAAGCATCACCCACTGGGAGAATCTATCACCGCCGCTGTTACCTCATGATTTCACCCACGAATTCCGTCTACCTCTAGAAGAGCTTACTGTTTTCCAGCAGCATGTTCGCCCGTTGTCTGAGGATCATTGGATGGCTTTTCAGTCTCGTGAAAAAATCCAAAGAGACCATTTGAACATCAAACGCCAACATGAAAAGAACTGCCCTTGGAGTACAAATAATTTTTATAATTGCTATTAACCAGTGGTTAAAGTGGATGTGTCAACATGCTCCCCCTGGTGTGATATCTCCTATCCCAGTACAGAGATATGCAGATGATGTCCAGATTGCCTCCAGAGAAGAAAGCGTAATTAAAAATATGCTGGTCAGAACGGATGCTTTTCTGGAATGGTCAGGTCTGGAGATTAAGGACACAAATGTGCTGCACTGTATGAGAGGAGGAGTGGAGGGAACAGGTGGTACCGTTCGGGGGCAGCTGTGGCCTTGGAAAGGTTGAGGGTTCGAGTCCCAGGTCCGGCAGGGATTGAAGGTGGGGGGAGTGAATAACCAGCGCTCTCTATCCACCCTCAATACCACGACTGAGGAAGGCCCTTGAGCAATGTCAAGTCAAGTCAAGTCACCTTTATTTATATACCGCCTTTAACAATAAAGAATTGTGACAAGGCGGCTGTACAGTATTAAATAGGAAACAGTACATCAAGGCAAACCAAAGGCAACATTAAACACTCACATTATAAGTAAAGGTAGTTAATCAAAAACAATAAAATAAAATGCAATATTGTGTGAAGAGAAAGTGTCCCCAACTAAGCAAGCCAGAGGCGACAGCGGCAAGGAACCAAAACTCCATCGGTGACAAATGGAGAAAAAAACCTTGGGAGAAACCAGGCTCAGTCGGGGGGCCAGTTCTCCTCTGGCCAAAGTTCCCGTGGTCTTGTGCCGACAGCCGTCTAGGTGATGTGGTCTTTAATGTGGATCCGTCTCTGGGGCTCATCTAGTTGATGTGGACTCCGCTGACATTCAGGGCTGTAGAGGTCGTCTCTAGGTGCTGATCCACCGTCTGGGCTGGGTTCGGACTGGATCCGGGGGACTGCAGTGACCATCTGATCTGGATACGGACTGGATCTGGTGGTTAATGTGACCTCGGAATAAGAGAGAAACAGACTAATATTAGCGTAGATGCCATTCTTCTGACGATGCACCGAGTACATCGGGTGTTATGGGAAGTGTTCCCGGTTCCGGTTGACCTAATTAGTGCAGCCTAACAATCCTTTAACGGATTTGAATTATAAGAATGTGGATTTGTTATGTGTAAGCAAGGTTAAAGAGATGGGTCTTTAATCTAGATTTAAACTGACAGAGTGTGTCTGCGTCCCGAACATTGTAGGGTAGATTGTTCCAGAGTTTGGGTGCTAAATAAGAAAAGATCTGCCGCCCGCGGTTGATTTTGATATTCTCGGTATTATCAAATTGCCAGAGTTTTGAGAACGCAGCGGACGTGAGGGACTATAATGCGATAAGAGCTCACTCAGGTACTGGGGAGCTAAACCATTCAGGGCTTTATAAGTAATTAGCAAGATTTTAAAATCTATACGATGTTTAATAGGGAGCCAGTGCAGTGTAGACAGAACCGGGCTAATATGATCATACTTTTTGGTTCTAGTAAGAACTCTAGCTGCTGCATTTTGGACCAGCTGGAGTTTGTTTATTAAGCGAGCAGAACAACCACCCAATAAAGCATTACAATAATCTAACCGTGAGGTCATAAACGCATGAATTAATGTTTCAGCATTTGACATTGATAGCATAAATGCACCGAACGGGCGCCGCAGCAATAGCAATATGGCTGCTCACTGCTCCGGGTGTGTGTGTGTGTTCACTGCTGTGTGTGTGCACTTGGATGGGTTAAATGCAGAGCACAAATTCTCTGCCACACATCACGTCCTTCCTCCCTTCAAAATCTGATAAATGCCCAGTGTTTAGTGCCCAGTAGCAACAAAACCCATACGGGTATATTCTGTTCATGAGACATATACTTACCATGGACATAAAATTAATATTGCAGGAGAATGGAAAGAGCAGGTTAACATCATCTTGTCAGAGTTCACATCCAATCTGGACTTGACTGACAAATGTCCACTGCCACTGACTATGAAGTTGGAGGCTGTTAGACAGGTGGCACTGTCTAAAGTACAACATCTGTTCTCTAACGTTCATATCCAACAGAAAGTGCTGAGCGAAATGAACAACAAAACGGTGAGCTTACTGTGAAAGTAGTTTGGATTAAATACATACAGTACTCGTGATATTATTTTTCACCCCCGAAAGGGAAGGAGGGTTAGGGGAACCAAAAGTGACATGGATTTATACCAGCATGCGGATTTCTCACCTTCTGAACATGCTGAATAATGATGACAAAGATGTTAGGGAGTTGGCTCGATCCTCCCTGTTTCTGGATCTAAGGAGACGCAAGGTCAAGGAGGCAGAGCCCCACTTCCTTGGTTTCAAAAGAAAACCCAGCGGGAAACTCGACACTCACTCTGTTGGTTTTGGTGTCTAGTCAGATTGGCCGGACCTGAATGACCTCTGTGTTCTAACGAGAGCATCACTGGAGTGGGTACGGTCGGACTCTGAGAGTGTGAGAGTTTCAGAGGACATTATCACTGACCCCCTGACTAAAGTTAGGGCAAGGGCCACATATGGTGCTTACAGTTACCCGCTGGCATCTGTAAGTGCTCGGCGAGCTCTCTTAGAATTACATCAATATCATGAAAAGCAACATTGGACTGGACTGAAACTTCAGGGAAAACTTGCATGTCTTTCTTCGGCTGATCATTCTGTGTCACATTCATTCCCTAAGAATACTGCGCTCAGTGAGGACATTGTTATTTTCACAGTTAGAGCCAGATTACAAGTTCTGCCTACAAGACTCAACCTTTCTATGTGGTTCCCCACAACTCAGGTTCCTTATTGTTTGCATCACACTACAGAGCAGATTACTGAAACATTGCCACATATGTTGAATGGCTGCTATGCTTACAATGAAATGTACACAGACAGAATAGTGGACATATCAAAGCATCTACCACCTGTAGTAAGAATATACAAACATTCCTGTGTAAAGACATCTATGTTTCAGTGTCTTAACAGTAATCCTGAAACTTTTTCACATTTGTCTGCTAATACATTAGATGTTGTTGTGATTAATGAGAAGCGTAGAGAAGTGTTGGTTGTGAGAGGGCTTTAACAACTTGGGATGGCAAAAAAGAGAGCTAAACAGTTAGCAAAGTCTGTGTGTGTGTGTGTACTTGTTTTTGCTACATAGTGGGGACCAAATGTCCCCACAAGGATAGTAAAACCTGAAATTTTTGACATTGTGGGGACCGGCCTGCGGTCCGCACAATGTTAAAAAATGATTAAAAATAGTAAATGATGTTTATCTAAAAGTGCAACTATGCAAACATGTTTTCTGTGAGGGCTAGGTTTAGGGTTAGAGTTGGGTTAGGGGATAGACAATATCGTTTGGTCAGTATAAAAACTATAGAAGTCTATGGAAAGTCCCCACAATTCACAAAAACAAATGTGTGTGTGTGTGTGTGTGAATTTAAAGAGCTTGAGCAGAAGTGTTCTGCTCCTGCTGTGAAATCTGGGCTCCTCATCAACCCCCCTTCAACACACTCATATATACACACACACACACTCACACACACACATTCACACTCACACACACACACACGTTTGAACAGACTAAGCCCAAAAACATGCTTCACGGAAGTACGCAAAGGTCTAGCCCATGCAGTGTCACATATCAGCGGTTTCATTAATAAACTCCTCAAACTGTTGCTCTTTCATGACAGTCGTGTGCCTGCAGGAGAAGACGTCTATTTGTGCCGCTGTATCTGCTGTAGTGCTGAGAATGCGATGTGTGAGTTTTATTGGGACGCTTTTCGAAGCGCAGAGCTTCTGTTTCGGCCTCCGTATCGACCGCGACTGTACAGCGAGCGTTTTCCGTGCTCTTCATCTGATCTGTATTCTCGGCTCGGCTGCCCGTCATCTCGTCTCCATGGAGTCACCTTCAGGCCCCGCCTCTCCGTCCCGCCACTTACGGCTCTTAACTTTATTACTGTCCCGCAGAATTAATTAGGGCTCTAAGAGCCGGCTGGAGTCGCTCCGCTAATGCACGGGGCCACGACATCTCCTTTATTAAAACGTCCCGGCCCCTGCGTTTCGCCCTGTATCTCTCTCTCTCTCTCTCTCTCTCTCTCTCTCTCTCTCTGGTCGTGTGCTAAATCATGCTCCCCACTCGGCTCTTTGACATCGATGGCTAAAATGGATCTTCTTGTAGCTGTACTGAAATTTGCCAAAGTGGCTCTGGCTAATTGAATTGCGGTTGATTGCGGAGCGTCTGCCCGCTGTCAGGGTGGCATTAGAGCAGATATGGAAATGCGAGTGACTCACCGATACGAATCTCCAGCCAGGAAACCAAAGGCAAATGGCAGGTGCGTCCTCTCACTGAAACGCGAATGCTTTACGTCTAGCTAACGTACGTGTTAGCGTGTGAAGGAGAAGCGCTGCGTTTCCGTGGGTATAGAGTAAAGGTCGCATCACACCGAGTCAAACAAACAGCCTTCGGTTCGGATCTCTAAACTCTGAATCGTTTCAGTCACGGGCGTCACGGGCCTTCGCTGAATAAACGGCGCCGTTTGAGACAAAGGCCTGACATTAAGCCTGAGATGATAATGTTCTCGCGGGACCGACGCTCGTTTTAGCCCCGGCACAGATGAGATGCGTCCAATGACCTTAAAACCGTTTTCTTCAGCCTGTCAGAGACTCCAGCATCGTTTACTAAACACGCTTCAGAAATACAGACAAACAAAGGACAGACTCTTCTTCAGCCTCTTCTGAAGGTCACATGAGGAGGAATTCTTCCCAGCAGGAATGCGTTTATCTCATTTCCTTTCCAATAAAGACAATGAGCTTATCTTCGGAGGAGCTCGCGCTTCGCTTTTTACGACGGATCGATGGCTGGACGGACCCGCCGCGGCTGCCAGGATTCTCTTATTGGATTTGCGGAAGCTCTCAGTGGCCTCGGCCGTCCTGCAGATGACGTTAAGGCTCGACCTGATGAGAGGGTCATTGTAGTGTTCGGCGAGTCTCCGAACACTCTGTCTGTGCTTCATAATGACTGTTTTCAAACAGGTTTCCTGAACACTCGCCTCATCCTCACTTTTCAGGACGTCTAACTAGCAGTGACTTAAAACAAAACAATGCTCGAAAAGAGTCAAATGACATTTTTCACTTCTTTACAATACAGATTTTTTCAAAGCAGATGGTTAATGTTGTAAATTTGATCAGTTAATCTGAGCTGTAAAGCTGCGCTGTCATGATTCAGCTCATGTTTGAGTGTTATGATGTTGCGTTAACAGGGACGGAGCAGTTCAGCAGATACTCGGGATACTCGGACACCTACCGATGGGACGGTAACCACAACGACCAGACGCTGAGGTGCGGCGCGGCACAGCGGTGAATGTTTGCTGTTGTCTTTCTCAGAGATGCTGATGTGTTTGTGTTTGCGTCTGTAGGGACGAGTGGCAGCGCAAATGCACAGAGATCGTCGCCATTGACGCCCTGCATTACAGAAATTTCCTGGACCAGTTTCACCCTGAAAACATGAAGAGAGAACTCAACAAGGTCACTGACACGTCATCACAAACTAGAGCAGCGTTTCAAACTCACTTTATCTAAACAATAAAAGACGAAATCACTGCTGGAATAACCTGCTGCACTCCACAAATCATCCTGTAATCACGTGACTCCGGTTAGCCGCCGTTAAACCAGTCTGGTTAAGTCGCCGTCGTGGGTTATGTCGTACATTATTAATGCGAGCAGATGAACAGGAGGGCGTCTGTTTCTGCTCTTTGATGTGCCGCTTTGAGCATCTGCGCTTCGGTGACGCATCTCTCGCTTTAGTGGAAACTTTAATTGCCGTTTAATTTCAAACCTAATGAATGATGACTCCATATTTGTTTTGTTGTGTACAAACAGACTAAAGCATTTATGATTGATTGTGGCTTGTAGAGCCGTTAGTGCCGTTCATTAAGTTTCAAGAGTGAATGAATCTGCTGCAGACGCTTAATATCACTGATGCGTCAGGGACAAATAATAATAATAATGATAATAATAATAATAATAATGATGATGATAATAATAATGCAGTTCTTTACCAATACAGTAAAGCTGTTGAGAAGGGACTGGAGGAAGGATCAGCTCTTGTTCTGCTTTAATCGTGTTGGCGTGAGGGTTGGTTAGGTTAGGGATGGGCTAGTTAGTATTCTCTATGCAAGGTCCTCACTGATACACCTCTGTCTGTCCCGTCAGGCCTACTGTGGGTTTGTTCGTCCTGGAGTCCAGACGGAGAATCTGTCCGCCGTCGCGACGGGTAACTGGGGCTGCGGAGCCTTCGGTGGAGACAAACGTCTGAAAGGTACGACCAGGTGACCTGAAAACCTTCAAATAAAATGTTATGATGTGAACATCACTAAACCCCAAATGCCAAACAAACTCTGTTTCACTCATTTACCTAGAGAACGGCAGAGATCACAGAGGTCTCGTATGTTAATCTGTTTTTCATTAGCGTGAAAGTAAACGGATCCGTGAGTCACGGACACCTTCATTCACGCTGTGTGTGTGTGTGTGTTTTAGCTGTGCTGCAGATGATGGCGGCGGCGGAGGCGGAGCGCGATCTGATGTACTTCACGTTTATTGACACAGATCTGCTCACAGACGTCCACCACATACACACACTGATCACACAGTCTCACGCCACCGTAGGTAAGAGACACACACACACACACACAACTGAAATCACGTGGTGTTTGCGCAGCGCGTCCATCAGTCACTGTTTCTCTGTTTATTTCTTGTAGGATACGTGTTCGGGTTGTTGCGGCAGTATTATGAGCGTGTGTGTAAGGAAACTACAAGAGGCAAACCTCAAGAAACTCTTTACGGCTTCCTCGTCGGCTGTTTTCTGTATTCGGACGTCACTGTCTGTGCCTCAATAAAGCCGTTTTAAATGGTTGTCAGCCGTTTGTCTTCTTTCCGTGTGCCGCGATCCCGCGATTGGCCCGGAGCAGATGAAAGGCGCCGGACCCGCTGGGCTCCGTATCGACTGGGCCGCTCGGTGGCAGAACCGCCGCGTGAACGGAGTCTTTGTAGCGTACGGATTTCAAACGCGCATCTGTGCTCGGGTGTGTCGGGGGGTTTCTCTCTTCTGCTCCCTGAATGAGTTTGACCTTTGAAACCGACGAGCTCATACAGTCGCTGTGAGAAACAGACGAATTAAATCTTTACCTATTCAATAGTTCCTGCTCTTACAGAGACAATTAATGCAGTCCTCTTGAAATATTCCAGTCGGTTTGTTTAAAGAACTCAAGACTCGATGATTTACATCTCAATCCTTCTAGGCCGTGTAAGCATCTGTGTAAACCAAGAGATGAGTGTGATAAACTGTGTGTAAATGTTTATTATCTGTGCTGCACATTCATCATTACAAAATCATTACATCAGTTCAACAAATTAATTCAAATTCAGTTAAACAAATGGAGCAGATTTAACACATTACATCTGTAATGTTTCATACTGCATGTTTGGGTGACACTTTACAATACATTAATTCATGCTTAATTAATGCTCAGATAATCACGAGTTAATGTATAATTCATGAAGAACTAAACTATTTATTAATGATTACTACATCAGCAACTAATGAACATTCTATATGATTCATAGATTAAGTAATCAAAAAATTGCTATTAGTTAAATGTGTCAAAATGTAATTCCCTAATAACTTATTTTATTAACTAATGATGTAAATTCATATGTTAATTACCACAGTGGTCAAAGTTATGTACTTCAACTTCCAGTTGTCTGCTTTAAATACTCATTAGCTAATGATTTGCAAATGTATCATTATGTTATGACTTGTTGAGGCACAGAACTATTAACTAATTGTTAGGTAATATGTCACTGTGGTTATGGATATAGAATTAGTTAGTCATGTGCCTCAATGAGTTGGAGCCATGCATTTCAACTTCCAGTTGTATGTTTTAATCATTACCTATGATTTGCAAAGATATCATTATGTTATGACTTTACTTATTGAGGCACATGACTAACTAATTCTAAATCCATAACCACGATGACATATTTCTTAACAAGTTCACTTCCAGAACAACAATTCACATATAATTTAGTCACGCCCTTGTCATCGAAGATGTTCATGTCTTTGTCTTCAGTCATAAAGAAATTATGTTTTTTTGAGGAAAACATTTCAGGATTTTTCTCCATATAATGGACTTCATTGGTGCCCCGATTTTGAACTTCTAAAATGTAGTTTAAATGCGGCTTCAAAAGCTCTAAAGATCCCAGACGAGGAAGAAGGGTTTTATCTAGCGAAACGATTAGTCTTTTTTTTTTTTTTTTTTTTTGAAAAAAGAAAAATTTGGATACTTTTTAAGCACAAAAGCTGGTGTAGCACAGGCTCTGGGATGCACGTTTACGGCGCTACGAATTAGTGATGGGTCGTTCTTGAACGATTCTTTCATTTTGAATGAATCTTTAATGTGACTCGGGAAGAACGAGTCGTCTCGGGGAGTGATTTGTTCATCCTGTTAGGTTCTGTGCTGGGATTAGTTCACCTGTTTGGAGTCTTCGAGTTTTTCGAGTCGTTCATTCATCTTATGTCACGTGATGAGCGAACGACTCAAACCCGAAAACTTGTCAGATAAGAGGTGAGGTGAGCTAATCATAGACTAAAGACCAAACAATGAATGAATCTTTTCTGTTTCTTATAGCATTATAGTTTTGTCTTGTTTGTAGTGTGATCAACGTTTGTGTAAGCAGTAGATGTGTTAGGAAAATAACACGTAACATTTTAATTATATTTTGCTAAAATGAACGAAATGACTCGAAAAAAGATTCGTTCATTTTGCTGAATGAGACTCAAAGGTCCGAGTCTGTAAAATGATCTTATCTTTTTGTTTGTAAACAGTGTTTGACTTACTTGCTCTTTCTTAGTCTTTGTGCGTTCGCTTTGTAAACACTGGGTCTGTAGTTCCGCGTGACCTTTCGACGTGATTCAATAGTACGTGAACGCGCATCCCAGAGCCTGTGCTACACCAGCTTTTGTGCTTAAAAAAATATACAAATTTTTATTTAAAAAAAAAAAAAAGACTAATCGTTTCTCTAGAAAAGACCCTTCTTCCTCGTCTGGGATCGTTTAGAGCCTTTGAAGCCGCATTTAAACTACATTTTGGAAGTTCAAAATCGGGGCATCAATGAAGTCCATTATATGAAGAAAAATCCTGAAATGTTTTCCTCAAAAACATAATTTTGTTTACATTGTAGTACATTATTTGTGAATTGTTGTTCTGAAAGTGGACTTCTCCTTTAATAGTTCTGTGCCTCAACAAGTAAAGTCATAACATAATGATGCATTTGCAAATCATCAGCTAATGATTAATTAAAGCAGACAACTGGAAGATAAAATGCGTGGCTTCAACCCACTGTGGTCATTAACACATTAATTTACACTATTAGTTCATAAAATAAGTTATTAGGGAATTAATACATTATGACACATTTAACTAATAACAATTTATTGATTATTTAATCTATGAATTATGTAGAATGGTAATTTGTTACTGATGAAGTAATTATTAATAAATGGTTCAGTTCTTCATGAGTTAAATATTACCTTGTGATTATCTCTGCATTAGTAAAGCATGAATTAATGCATGTTTGTGCACACGTATTGTAAAGTGTTACCCATGTTTGTTATTAAACAAAATAATATTAATGTAAAATTTCTATTATGCTTAAAATTACCATTATGAATGTGTAACTAATCAGCGCATCGAAATTTAAAGAGAATGAATTGTGCAATAATTCCAGAAATACCCATGAAAAACCCATGGGCCTGGTCTTCACAGAGACCCACATACGCGCTGCACGCGGATTTACAAAAATATACACAATTAGAGACAATTATGAGTGAATCCCCACAGACCGTTCAATAGTTCTGCTCTCTCTGATGGTGATCTGTGTTTCACAGAGACCGCAGGACTGATGGACACCAGCTGTGATTTTCCAGCTCTTCAGATGAGCTGTACGTGTCCAGAAGAGTTCAGGTCACTTCTCTTTACTACATTCTATTGATCTGAATTGTGAAAAACATAATACAGACAGATTACAGATAGGGCTGAAATAAAAGTGAATATGTGACGTGTGTGAGCAGAACCGGAGTGATGCCGTATTTAACCGCAGTGTGAACGGGTTTGTGTTTGTTGCTGGTTTACCATCTGCTTTATTTCCACACGCGTCCGTCAGCAGCGTCTCTGACTTTCTCTGGCTCAGAGTTCAAAGCGGCAGCGGCAGCTGTTTGTGCATTTTGTGGGGTTTTGGTCCTTGATCATGGTAAAGATGAGTTTGATTAAATCTGCACACATCTGCTGGGGAAACGACACGTGAGAGTCAGACAGACGTGTGGAGGGCTCCTGTGAGCTACTGAGCACACCAGCAATGGAACAGGCATTGTGGGTAATAGAGACGTGATGTCAGGCTAAACAAGCTGCCAGTCTGTGGCAGAGAAGAGGCTCACAGCGCTGCTCCATGACCAGACGTCAGCTCGTGTCTTCAGAGGTGAAAAACATGCGCCCGCGGGCCTCGCGGCGCAGCTACGCAATCAGCCCCTTCCAGTCCGTCACCGGCGGCTCCAGGCTCTCAAAGCCGCAGCGCGCCCCTCGTTACTGAGCTGTCAGACATAACGACCCGCCGGGAGGAGGTCAGTCGCTTCAAGCCCCGTTTCTGCACGATGCAGGAGTCGGAAAAACTGGACTGTGCAGAGCTTTTCTCAACACTCCATCACGTAACCTGAGGAAAGAAAACATACTGCAGTACAGTGATGGTTAAACCATGATATCCAAATGATTACCATGGAACTATTTGCATTGTCAGGATATCTGAAGGAGGACTGAGCAGAATAAGCGTTAGTGTTAATGACTGACAGGACAAGAGATGGTGAGACAGAGAGTGAACACAGTCCAAACAATAGGCAGGGAGAGACTTGTAGACAGGCAGGTGAATGGCCACAGAGTCCAGTCCAGAAAGACAGACCACCAGAGAGGAGAGCAGGCAGGAGGTGGAGGCCGGTAGTAGCAACAGTGGCCTGACAGGAACCTGAGGTGCAGCCTCTCCACACTGGTGACAGAGCCATGTGCTCAGACACAACACAAACATAGAAACATAAAACAAAGACAACACAGACAAGACTGTCAGGGGAGAACCCTAATAATGCATTAGAAGTAAATCGAGTTAAGTAATCAGATTACTCTAATTAGTAATATAACGGAGTTACTTTTTTCATATAAGTAATGTTGGTAATAAATGATCATCTTATGGGTATAGAGCAGGGCTGCCCAAACTCTGTTCTGGAGGGTCAGTGTCCGGCAGAGTTTCGCTCCAACTTGCCTCGACGCACCTGCCGGGAAGTTTCTAGCGTGCCTAGTAAGAGCTTGATTAGCTGGTTCAGGTGTGTCTAATTGGGGTTGGAGCTAAACTCTGTAGGACACCAGCCCTCCAGGACCGAGTCTGGACACCCCTGCTATAGACTCTGATTCCATCTGTACTTCAATTCTATTCGATATCTCTTCTGCATTTGACACCATCTCTCATAGCACTCTCATTTCTCGACTCTTCTGGTGCTGCTCTATCCTGGTTTATTTCTTACTTGTCTGAGCGTCAACATTACATCTCTATCCGTCGGTCCGCCACTGCTCTCAGAACTCTCCTGCCAGGGTCCTCACAAATTCAGAGAAATCCTCCCATATCACTCCTGTTCTATGCAAACTACACTGTAAAAAATAAAAAACACAATTTGTTACCCTGCTGCCTTAAAACTTTAAGTTCAGTCAACTCAAATATCTAAGTTGTCACTTAGTATAATTTAACATTTCAAGTTGAATAAACTTTTTTTGAGTTGACTGAACTTAAAATTTTAAGGCAGCCAGGTTACAAATTATTTTAAGTTGACTAAACAAATTGTTTTTTACAGTATACATTGGCTACCTCTTCATTTTCCCATTAAATACAAAAAGTTACTCATCACATCCAAAGCACTCCATGATACTGCTTCCAAATATATTTCTGACCTCATACATACGTACGCCCCTGCCTGTTCACGTAGGTCTTCTGAATCTGGTCCTCTGGAATACCGTTCCCAAAACATTCACCACATCACTGCAAGATTTCAAAGTCCACCTGCGCCGTGTATCTAGGCCTGTGCTTATGCTTACTGTTATGTTTCGTTTGATTTACCATAGTAATCAGCCTTGATTTGTTTCATGTCTGGGTTTTGTATGTTATTTTATTCTACATAATGCTTATGTGTTTCTCTTCTGTACCCTTGTGCATATCCATGACATTTTCCTTTGTCTTCCTATTGTAAAGCAACCTTGAGTTTGTAGAAAGGTATAAAAGAAATATTATTATTACTTTGTTTTCCCATGCTGAAGTAAGTGTAGATGTTTTGTGCACAGTGTGAACATGATGATACTGTAGTTCTAGACTAAATGTCAACATGCATTTACACATCTCACTGCACAAAAACAGATTCCTCAAAAAAAACAAAAACAAAATGTGAACTGCAAACTCAGAATGATGCAAACCTGCAATAATTAAATGTGTTAAATAACACATATATCCTGTATTTAATCTCACGGCTCACCTTTGATGGTCCAATTCATCCATACGGATACACAAAAGCGACTTTAGTTAAACATCACATTTATGTTCATTTATTACTGAAATAAGAGTGTTTTTATTATTATTATTTTTGTTGTTGTTAGCAAGCCCAGCCCAGCTGAGAAAAAGTAACGCAAGAGTAACGTAACACAGTACTTTCCATAAAAAGTCATTAATGCAGCTAGTTACTTTTTAGAGAGTAATGCAGTATTGTAACACATTGCTTTTAGAAGTAACTTTTCCCAACACTGTTTGCATGCAATCAGGATACTTCAAGGAATACCAAAGAAAGTGCATGTGATCTGTATTATCATGGTCACGTGCAAATAAGTGTTTCTGTGTGTGTTTGCTCTATATTTCCAGTCTCTGCTGTTTGGATTCTCCACACTGACTGACATCAAGCCTGAGTGTCGTCAATTATGGATTAATAAGTGATTCCTCTTGCTCGTATCTTTACAGATAATCATGTTTTCCTCATCTTCCGAGGGCCTCGGGACGACATACATTCGTTTCCTTTCATCAGACAAATAAACAAAGAGATTTTCAAATGGATGCTGAAGATCTGCTGGGATTTCAGATTCCTGAAGGGCAGAAATACCCGATGAATCTCATGGCTGTTTCATTCCCTCATTTTGCATTAATTCAGTTTCTGCTGTATTTGAAGTGCAAATGTGAGTCTGAACGCAAGAGCCTCTTCAGGTCATATGGCTGAAAACAGACCGCAGATCTGCTTGATTACAGCCTTTGTAGGGACTAAAATGATTTCATTTATCTAATCAATTTCACAGCGCTAGACTTGCGTGTTTTCACGTGGTCAGGAATCGGCTTTGAGTTCAGCAGCTGAAATGAACTAGTGAAAGGGAACGCTGGAGCTCATTACCGGTTCCTCGTGAGTTCAGCTCTCGATTCTCGGCTCTCGTCGGCGTCCAGTCGTTTTGTTTCACGATAACTTCTGACGAACAGAGCTAGATGTGCGATTGCTGCAGTAAATCACAGTCGTGACATGGCCAACAATTCATAGCGTAGATGACTGAATAGATGGATGCCAGTAAGAAAGAACAGCCCGTTCATTTATTAGCGTGTCAGTGCGGAGACCCGGACAGACAGAGACTCATCCGTGTGTCCAAAAAAAGCCCTTCGCTCCTCAGACGGGCTCTCGCTGGAAGCTGCGGTCTGGGATTGACTGACTCTGTGCTTTCAGCAGCGTTTTAATGGTTCATAAAAAAAGGCAAAAACGCACCACACTGTAAGCAGTCATTGTGTCTTGTGTTCACATGGCTGAATCTCCTGTGAAGATGTTAACTACACAAAAGCGCTCCGATTCCTCGAGATCCTGAAGCCATCATCTGTGAGTTCGTCTGGAGACAGAGAGAATCTTGTAGAGAGAAAACTTTTCTCTGTGGCTCCATCTGTTAGACCTGGATCACATGAAAGGCCTGAGATCCGACTGTTAGAATCATTAATGAGTGAATGTGGCATTTCTTCTCTGCTTGGGTCCATTTTACTGTTTAGAGATGATCATTCACTAGGGCTGATGGGAAAACAGAACCAGTCCCACTTTTACAGAAATAATGGAAGTGAAAGATTTTCATGACATTCAGTTTTGTTATTAACAGTTCATCTGTGCATCGCTGTCAAATACAAGTTCAGCTCTAATCAGCATGAAGACGGTTAACATATATTGTAAACATGACGCATGATGATTTTGTGTAAAGCTGCTTTGAAACAACGTGCATTGAGAAAAGAGCTCCACAAATAAAACGGACTCGACTCCAGAGGCCGTGACTTAACCTGAAACAACAAAAGATGAAGTTATAATGAGACACCAAAGCAGAAATGTGAAGGTTTTTTTGTTTTTTTTAAATCAATGCACTTACGCTATTCTGTTAAAGTTATGAATTCAAAGTTGTTCTTGTCATGTGTTTTTGTCACAAAAATTGTGTATATTGTTTGTCTTGTGACTATATTATTGAAACATTCGCTGATCATGTTACTGTTGTCAGTTTGGCCCGTTCCTTTAAATGTATCTGCTGGTTTTCATAAACGGACTCACTGTTTGTTTTCTGATCAGGACGCAGCCGACTGACGATCGGTGAGACTTGCGTCCAGCTGGCAAACGGTCCTGCGGAGCGTCGACCCCGGAGCCCGTGGCTCACGTTTGGGGCCGCAGCGCGTCATAAATCAGGCCTGCGGCGCTGGAACCCTCTGCTGGATCAACGTAAATTGCTTATTGATCTAAAAATCACCAGATATTCCACTTTCTGCCTCCGGTCTGCATCTGTTCATGATCTTCGGTTTCCCAGCGGAGTTTGTATGAGTGTGTAGAATCTGAACTGCTTGAGACTTCCTACCAACAGAGCTGTGAGGATGATGTTTTTATTTTTGCAGTAGCTCGTGTTAAGCGCTGGCTGTTACGGTGAGGGCAGACGCAAAGCGTTAGGGTTGATATAAAGTCAGAGACGGCCGACAGACAGCTGAATGAAAACACGGCTGACCTTTAACTCCAGCAGCCTTGAACAGAAGCAGCTCAACATCCATTTCATGTGTCAGATTTTACTACGATGAACGGCACATGTAATCACATATATCAACAGTACGCGGCCATTTCTAACCCCTTTATCTCATGAAGCGGCCTGAAGAGCTTCGATTGTTACAACACTCGCTTTACTCGATTGTTCGTCATTCGTGAGTTATGGCTTGATGACGTTTGGTGTCTGTTTTTTTTTTTTTTTCTGTTCATCGGTAGGTTTGATCAAATGGTTCTGCGGACGTTCAAGACACTTCCACTAAAGTTTGGGGGTCCAGAGCTTCATTAGGGAGAATGACGGAGCGGCGCACGGGAGCTCCTCTGACTTGCCATGTTTTCAGTATCATTAGCAAACGCGTCTCGGTTCCTCGGGCCAATTAGACTCTTAAATCCGTGTGTGAGAGGAAGACGGGTACTGACATCTTCCTCAGAAATGCCAGCACGGTCATTATGAGAAGCACTTTATAATAAAAACATTTTCTGCTTTTCTCTTTAATTGAAAGATTTTAAAAACGAGATAATGGTGCTGTCGCATTGGGAATCATTTTATCTTTGAGAATGTCAGGAGCTGAAAACGGATTTCACGTGTGGAAAATACTTCATGTGCTTCATCAAATCTGTCTGATTGAGGAACTTTGATTATTTTGTGGTTTTCATGTTGATCAGTTTTAGCAGTGGATTAAAGTTTGGACCCGTTTGTGTTGCACTGACATTGAATAAACACTGATTTTCAGTGAGAAAGAGTTTAAAGAGGTCATCAGATGCCCATTTTCCACAAGTTGATATGATTCTTTAGGGTCTTAATGAAAAGTCTATAATATACTTTGGTTAAAAATTCTCAATGTTAGTGTAAAACAACACCCTTTTTATCTTGTCAAAATGATCACAAAGATTCATAAAAACCCCTTATACTCACTTCTGCTGTAAGTGAAGCTGGATCATGAATGATTTGTGTGAACATAGACGGATATATGTAGATCAGGAGGTTCATTCCCTTCACAAACAAACGTAATCCACTGCATCTTCAGCAGCTCAGATGTCGGGAGTAAATGACGACCACTATGTTCATTATTACATCCAGCAACACAACACCTCAATCGCTCAATCGGAGATATTCTTGTCCAACTTACATCCCTGCTCATCAAAACAAAGGAGGTCGGACTGTTACAGCTGATGTAGGGCGGGTCTGAGGTAAGACGCTCATGTCAATCAACTATGGTGGGATCGGCCTCTGTCGGCTCGATTTGAAAAGGGGAATATTATTTTTACAGATTAATTAAAAACCACTGCATGGATTTTTATCATTATAGGGTAGATTTATACATACACTGCCAACACACATTAATGTTCAAACAACATGAAAAAGTGAACTTTGCATCTGATGACCCCTTTAAGAGAAGCAGTGAAGACAGTGTACCATGTTCATTTGACGTTTAACACGCTTCGATGTAGATCTAAACTGACATCCATGAGCAATGTTCTGCTTTATTTTATGAGTTACAGCTGTGAAATAATCAAGGCTTGTTAAGTTTGGATGGATCACAAATATATTCAGACATTTGCACTAATGTCTTCCTGTCCAGCTGCTGTCTTCTTCCTGTCAGTGTGAATCAGACTGAAGTTTGTCACTGTGTGTGAATCACAAAAGGTGAAGTTTAGCAGTTTATTCATGCTGATTATTTCCAGACAGTGAAAGTGAACAGAGAACCAATGATCGCTAACGTCTCAAATGTGTGAATATCTGTGCGTGTGAGCCGCAGCTCCTCCTTTACTCTTCAGAATTTCCCATGTTGTGTTTTGGTGTAAATAAAAAATGAGGCACAGGGAGAGAAAATGACCCTTTGACTTCACTAGTTTCAGAATGTTTGATCTGATTGTTGTGTGTGTGTGTGTGATGTTCTAATAGTTTCTCACAGCAGGTGAGCGTCAGTTAATGATATTTCAGGCCTTTATCAGTTTATTTCATTGTAACTATAATTTATTCATATTTGATTTATTTATATTTCATACAACTGACAGCTCAGAATCTCCTTCCGTTACTGACACAACACATTAATACAATAGTGGCAAACCAATAAATTACACGAGCAAAATGCATAGATCTTACAAAAATACATGTTATGAGCAATCATGAAGACTTTTATCTGACAGACGGTCATGAAGATAATACAGAATGAATCCGGCAGACAGCATTACATAATATAAATAAGAAGTCGAACAAAAAACAAGACAAAAAACAAGTATTTACTTGCGTACGTGTGTTCCTGTGAGTCAGGAGTTCATAGTAATGATGATGATTATTAGTGCACGTGTCTCTAGTGCAAATATCACAGTGTTTAACTTATTGCACTTTAACTGAATTTATTGCACATTTTAAAAATATAATTAAAATCCCTATGTCTATGATGTTTGAGCACGCAAAAATACATTATATCCACTCTAATAAACACACTGTAGTATTTCTACACGCAGTATGTGCTTTCACACAGATATTCACATTCATATTTTTAAATAAAGTATTTTTTTTTGTTTTTTAAATACATCAATTCTTGTAGTATGTTAAGTATGTATGTGTTTTACATGTATGTGTTTGTGTATTACATATGTGTGTGTTTCACTAGTCATAGTGATATTAGCAATATTACTTGTCTTAAAGTCTGCTTTACAGACTAAAAACTATGCAAACTTATGCATACTTTAGTTTCTAACTATTCTAAAAGTATAGTTACGTAAATATGTTAACATGCTAATATTGTTATATATGTATTTATGTATATATGCCAGTGTATAGAATATATATGTAGTGGACATGCACACTTCTCTGAAGAGCGAACATATCTCTTTAGTCTCCGGTCAGAGAGGTTTCTAATCTAAAAGCAGCATTTACAGTACTGGTCATCTATGAAAATAGCGAAGCGTGCTGCTGTTATTTTGGCGTGCTCTTGTGATCTGTGTGTTTAGTGCAAAGGTTCCTCATGTCCTGCAGTCCCTCGTCTAGCGCTTTCACAAACAGCCCTGAACACATCTCCTTACTCTCTCTGAAACTGGACACGCAGAACAGCACGTGAGCGGGCCGTGGGTTGTAGCATGCGCCGTAACCGTCAGGAACCACCGGCCCGTAGCAGCAGAACATCTCCTCTGCGGTGGGGACCTGCAAGGAGAAACATCACACGTGATGTGCATCGTCTCACTATCAGGAAGGTACCGATTAAACCCTTACCCTAAAGATCCTGCTGCGACTAGTCAACTATAGTTACATTTGCAGCCGTGACTCACTTAATAATACTAAAATAATTGGGAATAAAACCATGGTGTGTGTGAAGAGGAAATGATCTGGGAGGCTCTGATTGGTCAGTGGCTGCATTCTCACATCATGCACTTGCTGTTCATATGGTGCAGTTAGAGGACAAAGACCATTACAACTACAGTTACTAAGAAAAAGCTGTACTGTGTTGCATGTATGCAGTATGCTGCTGTAACGAGGTCGGCTGGTAAGAACGGTGTGAGTAAACTTCACTCCACTGATCTCAAGAGGCGCCAAGTGACTGATGCTACAGGCTGCGGCCTTTAGCGTCCTTGTTAGCGTGCCCCCCTCCCATGCCGGAAACGCCGCTTCGAATCCCGCTCGGAGCGGATCAAGTAGAACCGGATGGGTTGCGCTGCTCTCACCTGACTGGTCGACAGGATGAAATGGATACTGATGCGGTACGTTTCATCAGAGAAAATGTCTGGCGCCTCCTTTTTTACCTCCTTGGCAATTTCACGTAGTCCTAGTAAGTGATTGTCCGTCCCCATCCCTGTGACGGCCTGCAGACGGTCAAACGGGTCGTCAGCACACGTACGAAAGCGCTAACAGGACTGACGTCAGATGTCTGTATTCTCTCACCAGAGCTGTGATTCTTGCCTGAGCATCTACAGCCGCTCGCAGTTTCTCCATCTTCTCTGCGTCCTGAAATGAAGAGTGTAACGCTGGATATTATGTATTTGGTCCGTTTATGGTAGAAAATAGAAAAATCGTGAAACCTGAGTGGACGTTCTGCCGTCTGTCATGGCCTTCACGAACGCCAGAGCCTCCGGAGTCGCCGAGCGGATGTTGTCCACGCGTCCCTGCCGGAACCGACGGAGAGAAGCGCTCTCGTAGGTGGAGACGAGTCTTCTGTGACATCTGAAAAACAGCAAGGTGACGTAGAGTCCGGCACTGAGAATGTAAAAATCGCTCCTCACCTGTAGAAGGCCAGCTGTAGAGCCAGCTGTATGTAGGCGTCTGGACTCATCTTCTGCTGCTTGATGAACTCCTTCCCGTAAGCCGCAAACGTGAAAACGTTCATATCGAGATTCCTCACGAGTCTAGAGGGAGAAGAGCGTTCAGTGTCAGTCAAACACGGCTGATGCCTGCAGGATGAAGCTTTCAAACAAAACGAGAAACTGAAAAGTGATTGTTGATAATTAACTGTCACTAGATCAGCACTGGAGCACTGGATTGACTGATAACAACTAGCTGCTTAATGGGATAACATCTGAAATTTTTATATTACAATATTTTGTACATTACATTTCATAGAGGCTGGTTGGTGAACACGATAAGGTGAATTATAAACACCACGTTCACTTTGACTGAGGCACAAAGACAAGCTGCTCGTGTCTGTGAGACAGTTTTCGTTCACCTGTGCAGGTGATCCGCAGCGGAGGCCAGCGCGCCTTGAATCCGAGGGGAACATTTCCACACTAATCTGCGTGGACGAGGAAGTTCAGACGGGCTTCGACCGGAGCTCTGCTTACAGGAGCGTCTACAGCGAAGAGACGATCATTCAGTTCCATCATTTCACAGACACTCAAATTGGTTCACAGCTTCAGAAAGTAACTTCAGCCATTAGTAAGCAGAAAGAGCTTCAGTTAGCTCGCTCGTGCGATTAGCTGGTTCGTCGGTGTGGATTACGCACATGTTTTTCAGCAGGTGTTCGGTGCACTGCACTAGAACGATGCCCTCAAACGGCGAGTGCTCACACACGACCCCGCAAACGCCGTCTGCACCGATCACGAACTGAAACGACACACAAACGTTTCCATGACGTCATCATTCACTCCTCAGTCAGACCGATTGGATGTTCACTCATGGTTGCGTCTGGCCAGAGGAGAACAATGGGCTTTTGGTTCTTTCGGCACACTATTTTCCTGTTTATTACAGTCAAGATGCTTTGACACAATCTCCATTGTAAAAAGCGCTATATAAATAACGGTGACTTGTCTCCTCTTTTGAACATGAACATTCCTGCACTAAACAGAATCACAAAAATTTCCCAAATACTCCTGCTGGATGTTCCACCAAACAAACTCGTGTCATCGAGTCACGGCGTTTCGCTCTCCAGTGACTCTTAACATTAAACTCATCTGAAACACACAGCAGCATTCGAATGTTTTCATTTACTGAGCGGCCGTATTTTACCTGCAGGGGTTTGTCGTACCAGCGGTTTGCCCCGTTTTTATCGTGTCCTCCTCCGTGCAGCATCAGTGCAGCTCTGTTCGCGTCGCTGGGTTCGAGTCCCGTGGGATCGTCCAGACAGACGACGCACATGCAGCGCTCCATCAGCTCCATGGACTCTCTGTTCACTGGATCTGCTCGACAGATTGTTCACAAGTTACAATGCATCTCCGTCTCACACAGGATCATGGGAAACGTGATTTCACTTCTGGATAACGGTGAAATTTGGCTCTGAGCAATGAAAGTAAGCTGTCTGATTAATCTGTCTTTCTAGCTATTCCCACTGTGTCCATGCAGTGTTGCTTTGGACCTTTCAGCAGCTCGTCTCTGGCTCGGGCCCAGTCTGTCCTGCCGTCGGCAGTCAGCAGTCCTACGGCCGGCTGGTTCTGCTCAGCATTCAGCGTCTGCTCGTGGATCCACTCCAGCTGAGCCTGAACATCCGCCTCGTTCAGTTTACAGGATCCTTCCAACAGATTCAGCGCAAAGAACTGAGAACGAGACGCGGGTCTTTAGCGAGCAGAAAGACCGAGACGTTCGCTAGTGTTTTTACTGAGCTTTTAGTGAGTTTCAGTGAAATTAGTGAAATCAACTCTTACATACACACTCCCCTACATGCTACATTTCACATTCATTCATTTGGCAGATGCTTTTATTCAAAGCAACTCTCAAATTAAGAATACAACATGGTAAGGACAAGTAAGGGCTAGGGATACTAGCTAGACTAGGGAAGGTTTAAGGAAGAGTAAATGCACAGAATACTTTTTTCAACAGGATGCAGAACATACTAATGAAAAAATGATGAGTGTGATTTTTGCCCAACGAGCAGCGTTTTATTGTTTGTTCAGTGGTTTTTGTGGCGCCGGATCTCAGTGGGACAAACACAAACAGCGGCGGTGTCAGCGGCTCCCCGCGGCTCCACATCTCTGATTGGGTTATCGAGTTATCAGACCGGACCTCATTAGAGACGCTTCCTGAGCCATTTCCAGGTAAACGACCCTCAAGACCGCAGCGCTCCGTTGGCTCAGCGTGACGTCTGCCGGCGAGACGCTGTGATGCAGGACCTACTGAAGAGCGTCTGTCGATGGACCTGCAGTTAATTTAAGAGCCTCTCGAGCCTCGATTCGACCGTGATTAGCCGGATCAGATTAAGGTGACCGCAGATATTCTTCAGCGCTCGTCCTCCGTTCAGCTGGACTGTAATGTGTGATTCTGTAGAATCAGGACTAAAAGTGGCCTTTTCTCGACTGTCATTTATCCATTATTAGGCTGATCATTTCAGCAAACAAACACAAGAGACAAATTCTTCAGCACTACTAAACCACATACCTGATTTTTGCAGGCCACGATGACGTGTCCCGTGTCAGACGTGCCGTCTGCCGTGATGAGCGTGTCCTGTTGGAGTCCGGCCCGTCTGTAAGAGCTGAACAGACGCTTGTACTGATCCATACAGAGCGGCGTGTCGGCCTTCTGACCGCGAGCGACGTCCACCAGCAGAGTCTTCCTACAACACTCACACACACACTCGTGTGTTACTGACGCAGACTAAACTCTAACCACCGAATTAGATAAAGGACGCTGATTTACCCGTCCACCGCCGACTTGTATTGAGAAACGCTCAGAATGAGACGAGCAGCAAACCTGGACAAACACAAGAGACAAACACCAATTTGATACCAAATTCAGCTTCATTTGACCAAGGAATCAGACAGAGATGGAGACATTTTACAGACGCCCTTCTCTCGTTAGAAAGCCTCATTCAAGACCACCAGAGACAGGGTGACTTAATGAAGTCGACATACAGAAAATAAGGCCCGTTTGGTGGTGGATGTTTCTTGAAGCAAACACAAACTTCCTTTCATGTCTGTCTCACCTTGAGCACTCGCATACTGAAGTGTGTAGAGAGCCACTTGTTAAACATTCTGTAGTTACCAGTTTGTTCACCAGTGACTGTCCACCGTCGAGACACAGAGATGGAGGAGATGCAGAAAATACAAACCAGTGCAGAGAAACCAGACGCTGCTGTGTGAATTTCATTGACAATATGTGCGTGTGAATTAATTAGTGCTCTTTATTTACTCACACCAGAGAGTCTTTCACGTCTCTGAACGGTTGTTTGGGGAAAACCAGCGCAGGACTGGAGTTCACGGGAAGTGCCATTCTGTTCCTCAGGTACATGTCTTCCAGCCAGAAGTCGTACACCTGAGACAAACACAGCAGAAGCCATCAGCTCATCATTTCCTGAGCTCTAATTAAACTCGTTTGAGGCGTGAAGCTACACTGTCTTTGAGGGACAAATAAGACACAATAAAATATTGTTTTAGTAAAGTGCTATTATTTATCAAGTGCAGCTGTCACATTAAAAGCTGTGATGTTTCCTTGCAGACGGATCAATAGCCACAGATCAGTTACTCATTATTTTTCTTCATCTATTTTAATGGGACTTTCATAATAAATCGGTGCGTCCGGTGCTGCCACTCTAGGTTCAGTATGTTAACAGATCGTGTTGTGTCACTCCTGCTCTCTGTGACCGAACGCCTGCCGTTCCTGTAATAGTTCAGACGTGTTTGTACCCAGTTCTCGGTCTTTTCTCTTTTCTCCAGCAGCAGTTTTTGCAGTCTTTCTCCAACACCTCCATGCTTGCCAAAAGTCTCCACTAGAGCTTTGGTTTTCCGGAACTGCGTTTCAGAAACGAGGTGTTTGACGGATCTTAGGTAGGCGTCCAGTGTGTGCTGCAGGTCCGGAACAGGGAGTTTGGGCAGCATCTGGACAAGAGAAGAAGAATGAGTCTTATTCAGAACAGTCCAATAGATTAATAGATGGATAGATAGATAGAGATTTATGCACTTAAAACTTTTTCTGATTTCTCAAACGAGTCTTTCAGACTGAGGCTCTTGGAAGGTGTTTTCGGCCCGCTGACAGTGGAACCGGCGGTTCTGCCCTCCGGTGGAGGAACATTAATGAGTCAGGAACTGTTGAGCGTCTCTCTGATGTTTTGTGTTATCAGCTCTTGCTTTAATAATTTATAGGAATAGCTTTGAGACAAACGGAGAGAAGATTTTAAAAGCCTTTCCTGCTGGTCAAAAATACTATTTTGATTAACAAAATGCAAATGGTGCACCAATATGGTTCAGAAACACAGTATCTCTCAAAAAATTGTTCAGTTCTATCAAAGAAAGCATGTGAGATTTTCTAGCTTTTGATTTTGCCTGTTTTAAAATACTACAAAATGCACATTGTGTTCTATTGTGTTCACATTGTGTTCATACATGCTGTAAATCACAAGTATGAAATCTGTTGTTTCGAATCGGAAGGAAAATCAGGGACAGTAAAATCAGATGACAGCTGATTCTTTCAGATCTTTGGACAGAACTAAGCTTTTCTCCTCTGAAGATGAGCCTCTTATATTTGCCCAGATGACAACAGGTCATGATGTTACATCAAGACTAGCTCAGCACATCTGTAGGGTAAGTAGACCTAATTTGTCTTTTTGGTAACAACAGCAACAATCACAGCAAACTGATAAATACATATTTATTTGCTTACATTGCAGTCGCTGTGGGCTTCGGCTGTTTCTCTCTTCAGGACGGGCATCATGAGCTCCTGAGTTTGATTCAACACGGCAAACTCTGTCCTGTGGAGACTGTCAAACATCCTTAACATTACCATCAGTCAGAAACATCCTTACATCTGAACCACATTAGGAATAAGCAGATGCAACATCCCCCACTTTATCTATCAGATAATATCTGGACTCAGTTCTCCTAGAGCAGCGATTGTTTTAGTGTGATGGATGGACCTGAACGCTTGTATAAAGTTCATCAGAAATGGGAGTAATTATAGAATTTTCCCTATTTTATTTTCAATCAGCCTACGTCTAACTGATTGGTAAGTAAAACAGACTAAACAACATGAAATTAGACGCTAAATGTTATGCTTTGAGCTACAGGTACAGTCTAGCAGATTTGATGCAAAACATCCGAAACATCACTTTCTTCGCTCTTATTTAAACAAATTAATTAAACAAACAAATAATCTGAGAATTAAAACAAAAAATGAGAAAATCATCAATGGCCGCTTGAATCGGCTGTACAGTGGAAAAACTGCAAAAGTGTTGTAAAAGTGTGCCACAAATATTAATCACTAGAGAATTTAATTCAAATAGAAATGGTTCCTTTATAAACTTTTGTAAGCTCATGTATAACAGAGAGCCGCTCACCTGTTTGACCGGTGTCTGTCCGTCACGCGTCTGTCTCTCCAGCGGCGCGTCAACTGTCTTTCAGTCGCGGTCAGTGTCCGCGTGTCCGTGACTCCGCCCATCCGCGCCCGTTACACGCACTGATGCTGCAGGTGTTTCCAGAGATGCTGCTGCTCTTCCACCAAGTTATGATTTAAGCCAGCATCTTTTATGCTCTTTACATCTTTTTCCAACCCCAAATTTGGTTTCACTAGTGTGAATGCTGATTAATAACCTGTTTATTTTCATCATATGATATAATGAACGGTGAATCGTTCAAGATGTTCAGTTGTGTGGTGAATAGCCTCTAACTGATATTTCAGTTGCAAAAAATATAGGAGGAAAGATGTCATTTTTTTTATTGCTACAATAAATGATCTTTTCAATATTCGTACATGTGCTCCCACCTTATACAGGTCCAGATTATATATTTCGTTTTCCATTCAAAGTAATGAAACGAATCAAGACGGACTCAAAATTCCTCGGGTGTCGTTTAAAGGTTCTTAGCACTTGTGAGAATTATTATTATCATTTTTTTTTTTTTTTTAATTTGCCACATTTATTAGCAGTGAATCAGTCAGTAAAAAGGCACACGTATGGAAATATGACCACTGGTTTTATTTGGGTTTTGTGCAGTTACATCACGCAGCTACGCACTTCATCTACTCACTTCATCTTCTACACACTACAGGACAGAATGTCGCTCGGAGACAAATGTTATAGTTTCTAAGTCATCGAATGCACACTTCTCTGAGCGGACACAGTCATGACGGAGGGAATAAATATTGCACATCAGATGCTGCATGTTTGCGATATAATCTCTGGCTCACTAAAATAAATGCGTCGTGTCAGATGCTTCTCTGTGGGCTCGGTATAGGGTTAAGTGAACTCGGGTCCCGACGATTCCTCCTCCGAGTAGGATTTGGAGCGCTCGAAGAATCCGTTCTCGTCCACGGGACACGCGTTAGTCGTCGTGGCGCACAAGCCCTTTCGCTTGAGTTTGCGCTCCTCCATTCGGATGGTGTCGTAGAGTCCCGTCGGCCCTTCCTCCAGCAGCACGTTTCTCTCCGAGTAGGACGGCTTCAGCTGGCACACGCACCGGAGCAGCAGCAAGGCCGGCGCGTAAAGCACGTTGACCAGGCCCATGCCAAGGTTCAGCTGAACGAAGCCCAGGTTGTGCACGATCTGACCCGCTACTACCGGTCCCATGGCGTAGGCGACCGAGTACGAGATGTCTGCGATGGCGTAGACGCTTCCGTAGACTGACACGTGGCGCACGTCCACCAGGAAGGCCAGCGTGGGCAGGAGCGCCGTGTCCACCAGAGCGATGCCGAAGCAGATGCCGCACAGGGGAAACATCAGCTGGCCGAAGGTCTTGCAAGCGGGCACGGTGCAGGAGCTGGCCCCTATGATGACCATGCCCAGGGCGCCGTAGAACCACTGCAGGTCCGGGTACTTGGCGGCTAACCGCACGGTGACATACACCCCCAAGACGTGCGGGAAGAAGGCGGGCAGCCAGATGAGACCCATCTCCCACTTGGTGGCGTTCATCGTGTTCTCCATCCAGTTGGCGATGGTGGGCTCGAGGAACGCCAGCGGGATGTTACAGACGGTCAGAGCGCCCGCCACCACGGCGATGTACGGGTCGATCATGAGCCGGTAAATGGGCGTCCCGACCGGCATGTTCTCGCGCGTCCTGTTAGAGAAAGGTTTGATCACAGTCAGGAGCAAAAAGCCGTCTGCCAAGCACACAGAGGCCAGAACTATGAAGGGGACCCGTTTACCTGCGAATTCATACAGGATGCCGCCGAACGGAGGCGCCACGAGGCTCCCGAACGAGATGAACGCGAGCGCGATGCCAAGCGCGCGGCTCCTCTCCGCTTCCTCCGTGTATTTATCGGCGATCATCGCGATCCCGGACGTGTCGGCAAACGCCGAGCCCAGACCCTGCAGGCTGCGCGCCGCGAACAGGGTCGCGTAGTTCTCGGCGAAAGCGAATATGCAGGTCGAAACAAACATGACCAGAAGTCCGATCAGCAGCGGGATGTCGTATCCAACGCGGTCAATGAAGGTTCCCGACAGGGGGTTGACCATGAGTTGCAGAATGGCCTTGGACGCGAATAACACCCCGATCTGTATGTCCAGGTCGTCCCTGTTCGCTCTGCCCAGCGACGAGTTGGCGTGGACACGCGCCGCCTGCTCGCTCTCCAAGTCTGCGAGATAATCGGGAATGATCGGAACGATCACCATGTAGAGCATGTTGTCGAGCAGAAGCGCGACGCACACGATCACGAGAATGAGCCTTCTCTGCCGGTCGGGGTCCTGCATCGCGCTGCCGAGCTGTTTAGTTCTTTCGCCCATTTCGGACAACTTTAGGGCGGCTGATTTCGCCAAGCCGGCAGAGCCGTCCGATTCCATGGCTGTCGAAATGCCCGTTTACTACTCAAGAGAGCTGCCCTTCACACTGTACTTTCATTCCTTTCCTGTCTGCCTTTTACGCACAAACTTTCCTGGTGTCCAGCGCGCGCGCACGGTTCGCGTTGCTCAGGCAGCGTCTGTTCTGCTCGCTGCTTTCACGCCTCTCATAGGTGACGTGCTAGTCTCTTCTCTTCGGCTGCTTTACTTTCTGCATTTCCACTTCTGCGGAGCTTTCCCCCCCATTCGCATTCGTCTTACGCGCGCCTGATTTTGCGCTTTCTCGTGCGCGCGCTTTGTCTGTCACCTGTGGTCACTCGCGTGAGTATTTTTTTTTTTCCATCAGAAGCAGCAGACTTGCTGTGGGCGCAAACGGAGAGGTGTGCCAATATCAGTTTCCTCCGATTTCTCTCCTTTGGTCTTTGGCGCGTCCCCTCTGGTCATCGGCCAGCTGCGTCCGTCTGCTCATTCTGAAAACGGACGTCCACTGACCAATCAGAGTCATGATCGCATGACAAAAAAAATACTAGTGGTCTGACGAACCGTAACTGACCCCAGACCAGCTGTACTCGCGCGCTTAGTCTGTTCACGGAACACTGAAATCAGAACTACACCGAACACTCGTGTCTAAATGACGTCTGCTAATAAACTCGAATCTGTTTGCTGGAAAAAATGGCAGATCTATACAATAATTCATAATCGCACATTTTATTAGAGCAGCGCCAGGATCTGCAGTAAGAGTAGCTGAAGTGTACTTGGTGTTCTTGTTGTGTTCGGATCAGGTATCAGTTGAAAGCAAACACGCACGATAAAGTACCGTGCAGTGTGAAGAGAATTGATAATGGCTACAACATAGTTTGCTGCTTTTATTTCTGGCATTTTTATACGAATGTATTTCTGTGAAGGTCAAATTATTCACAGTGCTGGCGGATTAAGCCAATACAATAACGTGATATCACCTTTTAAATCGCATTTGGGGAAACTATAAAACATGCCTGCAAATTCTTAAACAGATTAGTATAAAAGTATTAAACTCTAAATGTAAAACAATATATTTGTTCTTATTTATTTTCGTTACCTTCTCTTTCAATACAAACTAATGACGCGATCAATTAACTTCGAGCGTCACTGCAGCTCAAGCCAAGTTTCACGCGCGCGTCTCAAGGCGTTAAAGCGCTCATCAGCGGCGCGACACTGACCTCTGCTGGACGACTCATGTACAGACGGTCTGATCGTTGCTGCTGATGGTGACAGAAGAGTCCACCTGCACCTCTCAAACTACGAGAGTGATGCATCGCCGGAAAACTATAGGCCTTCTGTTTCCGAGAATAATAAAACTGACAATAATAAGATACTCTCGTTAAGTGGATTACATTGATAAGCATATCTAACTAATGGCAATCGAGAGTTCCTCATAACGGTGTCGAGGTGACATAGACACACATACCCATACCCACACATACACATACCTATTGATCTGTTAGTATATAAGGTTAAAACGTGATATCTGAGTGCTGAACTAGTCTGTAGCGTGACAGTCATATCACATGTTGCCTAATGGTGCTGTGAAGAAGCTGCTGCTGCAGTCCCCAAAACTCAACACTGCTCGAACTTTTTTTTTTTTTTATTACAGTGAGTAGTTCACAACAGCCTGTGCATTACCCAGTTTGGCCGCTAGAAGGCGCCTTCTGACACAAAATAAGCAGGTGAATGAAGTCTAATTCATAGATTTAAAAATGCCACAGGAGCGATGTACATATTTAAGCATGTTTTAGAGTTTAATGTACTAAAATGTACAAATAAATTAACATTCTACAAAACTTTAATTTGGAATGGAAGAATAATCACAGCCATACGTATGGCATGTATTGATGTATATCCACAATAGAATACACATGTTATGGGCCAGTGTAATGACTCAACACTCAGAAACACTCAGCAGCAGATAGTTGTTGTTTTGTATGAATGTCATTCGCTCACATTGTTTTTTCTCTCAGTCTGTTTTGTACAGCAGGGACCCACAGAAAGTTAATGATTCAACAGTCTGATCTTTGTCCTCAGATGCCATGAAACATTCTAATTATGCTAATTTTCTGTACATCTGTAAATAATCAAGACTGTGCAAAGATTCATTTTTTTTAATGTAGAAAAGTAGTGATTTTCTGACCTGTTGACCTATACAGTAAACTAGAAATGTGACCCTGGATATAAGTAGCATGAGTATATTTGTAAAAATAGCCAAAAAGACATTGTATTGGTCAAAATTATATATTTTTCTTTTATGCCAGAAATCATTAGGATATTAAAGATCATGTTCCATGAAGATATTTTGTAAACTTCCTACCGTAAATATATCAAAACCTAATTTCTGATTAGTAATGTGTATTGCTAAGAACTTCATTTGAACAACTTTTAAGGTGATTTTCTCAATAGTTTGATTTTTTTGCACCCTCAGATTCCAGATTTTCAAATAGCTGTATCTCGGCCAAATATTGTCCTATCGTAACAAACCATACATCAATGGAAACCTTATTTATTCAACGTTCAGATGATCTTTCCAAAAATTGACCCTTATGACTGGTTTTGTGGTCCAAGGTCACAAAAGTCTTTTTGTAATGTCAGGATTATTTAAACAAATGAAATCTCTCATTTAGGGTCAAACCAAAAATTTCATTCCCAGTAACTAAAAAGTGTTCTGTTAGCATGGTATTACGTAACATTCACCTAAATAAAACTAGATGTTGCTTATTTGTTTTAATAAATTGGATTCTTACATTATTCTTGCATCTTACGTAACTTCACAACAACCTTTTCGCTCCACTGATGGTTGATCTTATGAGAACATCGTTTAATCAGGAGAAATCGACCAGATCATTTTATGTGCAATATGGGAGAGAATCATACTGAGAAATCTAAAACGTAAATCTGCTTTGCAACAGGAAGTGTTTGGCAGGTTAGGGTTAGAGAAATTTCAGGGAAAATTTTCAGCATTGTGATCTGATCCAGAGCATTAAGAGCGTGTGAAAGTTTCTCTGGAGTGTTTATGTTCTTCATGTCTATTTAAAAGGCTGTTTCTGAGAAGAGTCAAGAAGTTAATCCTGCTTATGTGGTCAATGGCACCTTAAAGACCGTAGATAGAAACCTGCTGTAACTGCACTGACCTACTGCTGATGTAGAGCAGTGTGTGTGTGTGTGTAAGAGAGAGAAAGAGAGGGTGTGTGTGTGTCTTCTGCTTTTCTACAAGTAGTGCTCAGTGTTGTTTAATCTGTACACTTCTTGAAATGAATCAATGCTGACCAGTAACTGTTAAAATTACTAACCCTAACCCTCCTTTGAAACCCATTAAAAACTATCTTTCAAAGAGCTTCAAGAGCAAATATCTGGAAAAACAGATGAAGCACTGCCATGAATTTGTACTTTATCTCAAATTAGCTGCATCTGCTTCATCTGATTTTCTAAACAGAGTTAAAAATGAAGTTTTTTTGTCTTTTAGCTAGGGTTAGGGTTCTGGAATACAACTGATTACACCTGGACTGTGAACTGAAAGACAGCAATAAATATAATTCACTCTCGTTAAAAGAGGCAGTAGAACAATAAAGGGAATAAAGCTCAGAATAAATGAATGAACAGATTTTTCTCTTTAGCTCTGCTCTAGTGTGTTTTTCAAGAACAAAGTAGTTTCAGAGTCCGCTCCGTCACCCCGTGACCGGCTGCAGTAATGCTCTCCTGATCCTCTTTGGTCTTCGACACGCGTCAGAAACCCAAATCTACTGATATGAAAGCAGCTCTTTGTGCAGAAGAATTACTGAAGATTATAAAACCCTGGAGAATTTCTAATCCAACATGTGCATGTTGATTAGCCACCGGTTCAAGATCGGAGCTGGAGACTGAGAAGATCTGTGATCGTCAGTGAGCGCCTGAGCAACGCAGCGATCCCGTAATAAGTGAACATGGATTAGAATAGAAGTGTCTGCATTCATTAGCCATTTGGACTCCTAACTAACTAACTAACAAACAAACAAACTAACTAACTAAACAACTAACTAACTAACACACAAGAGGAATAAGGGCATTTATTGAGTCAGATGGCTGTTTGTGAAGGAGATGAACATCTGCGTTTCAATTCATGATGTCAACAGACTCTTCACAGATTCTAGTGAAGTTCACTCGTGACAAACTGTCTTGTGCCTCACGCTTTATTCTGTGGATTAACAGTGAAAGGCCCTTTTGTTATTAGCGGTTCATTCACTGGTTTCAAGTTTTGGTTAGAAAAATCCTCTTACTTCATAGATTTACACAAGAATACTGTATTCTGATGCATTGGTCAACAGCAACAATGAGGCAAAACCAGTGAAACTGCTGAATTATCGTGTCCTGAATGAACTGTGCGAGTCATCTCTCACACGCCAGGATACTGAAATAAGGCTTCATCTGTCGTTCTTCAGTAATCATTAAGTGAAACTCCAGACAAATATCTCCAAATGTGTTAGGCACTGATTTGACATATACACTGAATTACGGTCACATCATGGGTAAACTCTCACAGACTCATCTGAATACAACATCACATGGCTGAAGATCGCTCCTATTTCTTTTTGTCTGCAGATTTCTGCCCAGTGAGGAACTGCCAGATTCCTCCACGGTAGAACTCGTTACCGAACGCGTACAGGACGGCGTGGAAGATTGGAGACGTCTTAGCGAGCACCGGGAGGACCTAGAGGATTCACAATCAGACGATACTGAGATTTCTGAATGATAACACGAGAACACAATGATTTACCGAGCTAACGAAAGATTTTAGGATCACCGGTGTTTGATTCTGATCTTACCATTCTGAGCTTTGGTGAAACGAGGTTGACGTTCTCAAAGCAGGCGTACGTGCACATCAGTACGTACGGACCCCAGCAGAACAACAGCGCTTTCAGAGGTAAACCGGTGTTAAACTGCAGGACAGAAAGGAAGAACCGCTGACATACTCAAATCACGCTTTTATCTACACCATCACAAAAAATAAAGCAGATATCTGACGCTATGTTGCTTTTTAGTGCAAGAACGAGACCATAAAGCACACCGAACGCTGAGCATCCGTGACGTACAGAGTAACACAGTCTTCACAAGCATGAACTTCATTTGGTTTAGTTGAAACTGCCGCACAAAATGCGTCTTCGGTCACTGGTTATACCAGGGGTTCGCAACTCTGGCCCACGAGATCCATTTTCCTGCAGAGTGTGGCTTGCTCAAACTCACCTGTCTGTAATGTTCTAGTGATCCTAAAGACCTTGATTAACTTGTTCAGGCGTGTTTGATTAGGGTTGGAGCTGAACTACGCAGGAAAATGGAGTTCAGAACCCCTGGTATAATACTTTGGTCATAAAAAATGATAACTGAAAATGAAGTCATCACAGGGGACAGCGATTACTAAAAATGATACACTGTATCATAAATAAATACCAAAATGAATCTAAAATATGATTATTAAAAAAGTTTACTTTATGAAAAATGTAAAGTGAACTCATATTAGGCGACAACAAATTTCCTGCAAATGAAGATCTGTCGCGTATCTAACTGGAGCGTCAGGAGCGTGCGAGTACCTTAAAGTGGTGCGTCTTTTTGAAATATGCATAGATGGCATTGTAGGACGACTGCAAAATGATAACAGGAAATGCTAAATACAGTACAGTGATGGACAGCATGTAGCTGATGTAATTCCTGAAGAGAACAAAACAACATATTACTCTTGCATGCAAATTCACATCACAATATTCAAAATGATAAGTAATCATTTCATTTCCAGGCAGACAGTATTGTTTGTCAATGTTTTTCTTATCATGATTTCTGATGAGTAATGTGCTGTCGTTTTCAAATTAGCATTGTTGTGTTTCGATTTGAGTTGCGTGAGTTACGAAACAAAGAAACTAGAGCAGAGTCTGTCCGCGTGCTTGCGGTCTCATGTGTGCGATGGACGTACCGGTCTCCCAGCGTGTAGTCGAGCGTACAGCATGTTTTCATCGGCTCGAAGTCAAAGACGCCCCAGCCGATGGCCGGCAGCGGCAGAGCCGCCCAGAACACGGCCAGAATCCAGATGATGGAGCTCATGGTCACAGACGTGCTCCAAAACATCTTCTGCTCTGGAAACAAATGCAACGAACTCATCTCCCAATTTACAGCCGGTCAGCTAAGACAGTGCGGCAAAACCGTATTAAAATGATCATAAAAGCCACTAAACCCTGAAGAGCACTGCTGACGAACTGCATGCAAGCCTCACAGAAACTAGGGCACCATTAATATCTTGCGTGTCAACATGAAGGATCATAAAGAAACATTGTCATGGATGGCAGATGTTCTCGGTCTGTACTCACTGGTACAGTACTGATGATATCTGTCCCAAGCAATGGCAGCGAGAAAACTGATGGCGGCAAGAATCGACACCATTCCCTGAAAAGCGTGAATCTGACAGCCCTCCGACCCGAACGGCCAGTATCTTCCAGAGGTCGAAGAGTTTGAAGAAAAAAAAAAAAAAACACAAATACATACAGGTGCTTGAACATTTATACATTCATACATTCATACATTCGATATTTCTTGTTTTCACATTGAAACTACGTGTTTCTACTGGAAACATTTGTTTCAAGTCAAATTCCTTGTGTGTAATAACAACCCTGGTGAAAAAAACAGCATATGCTGGTAGCTATGTTTTGATGCTGGTTTAAGATGGTCCTTTGCTGGTCTATGCTGGTCCTTGACCAGCAACATGACCAGCATAAACCAGCTAAGGACCATCTTAAACCAGCAACAAAACATACCTAACCAGCATCCCAGCATCAAAACATAGCTACCAGCACATGCTAGTTTTTTTCACCAGGGAAAACTCATAACTATGTGAGAAATAGTCATCTAAAAGATAATTCATTTTTATTTACTTGTGCCACAGCTTTTCACACAATTTGTGATTTTCTAAATTTCAGTATCAAGTGTTCAATTGGATTCATTCTATAGTTCAGATGGTCATTCTCACCTCAGGTAACTAGCGTAAGCAGCCACTAAACCGTTAAGGTTGAGGCTCAGATCAGCCACAGCCAGGTTAAAGACGAAGAAGTTATTGGGCGTCTGCATCTCCCGGATTCTGAGGAACGCCACGACCGAGATGAAGTTAAGGAAGAAACCGAGAAGACCTAGAAGAGAATATTCAGATATTCAGACTGTACAGAATTCATAATACTTCATAACAAAACCATACATAACGCTGTTAGAAGAATTACCAAGTCCACCCTAACGAGAAGGTACCAATAAGCAGATGCTATCACTGTACCATCATTATACCACGGTACTGACTATGTTTTCCTTAGATTCAGAAACTAAGCTTGTTTATTTACGAAGCTTTTCTTTTAAAAAAAAGTTATCTTCGGATTTGTTTAAATCTATGCACAGGTTTTGTGAACTCTATAACACCAACAAAAAACTAGTGGAAGACTTAACGATAAATAAGAGCAGCCCTTATTAATCGATTGATCAGCCTTTACTAATCAATAAGACATTTTAATCAGTTGCAGACAGGCAATTATGCAGTCATGTTTGTAAATACATTCACTCATGGAGAACTATCCAGCAATGATGAATGGTCAGACTGACTGATTGATTGATTGGTTGATTGATCGATCAGCATCACTTACCGCCGACCAGCAGCGCGGAGCCGAAGGCGAACATGTCAAAATCACTGAATCCCTCCGGTAACGTGTATGAAGCCATTTTCCAAGATATTTGTCGCTGCTGACCGCTGCGTTACAATTGCGAGCCTTTATATGTCTGTTTATTTCCTGTGCGAGATTTAAAGCCTCTAAAATCCCCGCAAGAATGTTTTAATACCGCAAAAGTTTGTGAAATCAGATCTGCTGCGCTCATTCGCCTCAGTCGTGCGTCTGAACTGCGCATTAAGAGCCGGACACGATCACATTCCTCCTTTTACGACTCCATAGCTTTACTGTTGCTTAAAAACAAAACAAAAAAACCCTAACCCTAACCCTAACTTACACGCGTAAACAACCATGAAATATAATGCCTCACAAAATACCGTAGCTGCAAAATATTTGTACAAGTGATCAGTGCTTTTATATTATGAGCCTGTCTATCACTGAAGTGTCATTGTCATGAAGGAGTTTAATTGTAATTCCACAGCCAGCTCATCCAAAATTCCCAATACTTGTAAATGAAATGTTTGTGTCCATCATAAAAAACAGTAGGAAATAGATTATAATCTGCTGCCACGTTCTTCTTAAAACTCATACCCCCGACTTCACCCTAGTCCTACACTAAAATATAAGTCTGAGCTGTTTCATCTGGCTGATCTTAAAATATATCACTGCCTTTTTGTCTCAACATGCACACCATTAATGTTGTTTTTTTTTTTTTTTTTTTTTTTTTCTTCCTAAGGCACGTTTATAAAAATGACTTAAATGTCCTAATTGAACTATGACCTAATCCTGGCTTTTAGGCTAAACCCTATGAAACCAGACCATTAATTTTACTACATTTTTATTAATGTGTTGTTGTTACGATTATATGCTTGAGAAGCGATAAAAAACCCCCCACTGTATTCTAAAAGCTGAGGTGCAATGAAATTGTAGCAACTATAACAGAAGCAACAACAAAGTAACTCCAAGAAATGTCTGAGGTATAATGTGCTGGTCTCACCACAGTATGTTCGGGTGCAAAAGCTTGCAGTTGGGAAAGAAATTCTTTGTTCTCAGATTTCAGAGGTTAATGCCATTGGGAAATAATATACACTTCATGTGTTCACTGTAATCTCTCTAAACTCTCTAAAGAGCGCAGAGCAAAACATTTCAGAGCAGCGTTTGTTCTTTCTCCTCAGGATGATTCGATTGTTGTTGCTTCAGTTGCTTTGATAAAAATGTCTGTTAAACGAATAATTTAAAATATACAGCACTGAATGAGCCTGAGAACTCCGATATTAGCTCTCTATACTCTGATCTGTTTATATAAGTGAGTTTATTTTTAGATTGAACACGGTGATTGGTGTGGAGATCCATTATGAACTCTGGACCTCATTTCCTTTTTTTGACACAAAATGTAAACAAATATAATCAATATTTGTTATGCTATAGAAATATTTTTGTATGTACTAAGCAATATATATATACACATATATATATATTTTGAACAAACATACGCACAAATGTTGGTATTGTCCCAAATGAAGATTTTTGCTCAATACTGCCACCAGGTGTTCTAAATGCTTACATACGCTGCTTTTTTAATATGTTAAAGTATCGCCATGAGCATTTTTTATTTAGTCTTACACGCATTATAGACCAGACAGGCAATAAAGATTATAATATTAGGTAACCACTATAACTTGGACTGTGAATGAAGTTGATACAATAGAAAAGATATTATGTCTGAAAAAATATGAAATAGGCATCAATTTAATGCATCATAAACACTGAGCTTTATGCCAAACGTGAATATTCATGCTCATCCTTGAATCACTTGCAGTTTCGATGTATGGAGCCAAGGGTCAAACTAACAACATTGATGTTTTGCATGTATAGAATAACCTGATTTTTCATCTCTATGTCTATTATAAAACTGAAGTAACCTTTAAAAAGCACCATCACAAAAAAATAGGACATTTCCTCCCCACAGCATGATTTACTTTTGGTATGTCTGGTAAAAAATCAAGTAAAACAAAGCCATTCACCAATAAAATGCTGTGAATTCACAAACTGTTGTCCAATCCCAGGTCTAAAATTAACCTTCCAATCAAAAAAAGAAATGTCCGTTCTGTATATATACAAAAGACAACCGCACAGCCTATGGGCTTCCAGGAAGGAATAATCGTGTAAATGAAAATACCCCTAGTCCTTCCTCTAATCTGCTCTATCCTTTTTATCTGGGGATTCGGAGCAGAGCGAGCAGAAAGTGCTTGAGAGAGACACAGAGATGCTGCGTGATTAACAAAACATTCGGACAGTAGCTAGAAGCCAGAGCGTAGAAGATGTGTGTTTTGGGCTTTTGGGTTTTTGCGTCCGGCCGTGCGTTTTGGGCTTTTGCGCTGGTGCTGTGCTGCTTTCCGTTGCTTTGCAGCACCTGTCCTGCTCAATGCAGCTGCTTCTACCACAAACTGAGCGACGGCTCCAAGTCAAGGTAAGATTTCACATGGACTTTCATGTACTGGACTGGTACCATCCTGTAGAAAAGTCTCATGTGGACCGTTGTCTGCAGACTATTGACATGCCAGATTGTCTCTGCTCTTTATTTAGTCACTGGATTAACGTGTGTGTGCTTTTTAATCTTCTCTGCTTGTTAGTTGCAGGATGTTTCAGGCCTCTAGCGCGCACACACACACACAGAGTAATGATCATGATAAAAATACACAGTAAAAGTAAGATCAGAAATAAAAGGTAGTCAAAAGAAATATGTCTCAGCACTACATTATACAAATGTTGATTGTCATTTCAAAGTGCAAAACTGTTATTTGTGTTTGATTGTGATGACGTGACTGGCCTCATCAAATATGTCAACGAAAGGAGGTAGTACTTGACCCGTGTGATGTGTTTTTATAGGAGCGTCCTGTGTAACGACCCCGACCTCACTGTCATCCCAAACAACTTTCCGTCGGACACCTCCAAACTCCGCATCGAGAAAACCGCCATCAGCCGCGTCACCAGCGAAACCTTTCATTACCTCAGTAGCCTGGAGTACCTGTGGATATCCTTCAACTCGCTTTCCTCCCTCAGCGTGGACGGTTTCCGTGGACTTCATGCCTTGGACGAATTACGGATAGATGGGAACGTTCTCACTTCCTTCCCGTGGGAGTGTCTGAGGGACATGCCTAACCTTCGGCTTCTGGATTTGCACAACAATAAAATCAGCAGCATCCCAGCTGAGGCAACCATTTACATCAAAAACTTAACCTACCTGGATCTGTCCAGCAACAGTCTGGCCACCATTCCCGCGGAGGTTCTCACTTCATGGTTCTCTCCGAAACCTCCTCAGGATATGGAGAATTCCAAAATGATATTGGGTGAGTTTGTTTCTGCACTTTCAGTTCAGTTGTACGGTCTCAGTCATTGACAAATGAAGAAGCGTTGACGGAAGCGTCTGTTCTTTCGCAGGGCTCCATGACAATCCCTGGCAGTGTGACTGTCGCCTCTTTGATCTGGTGCAGTTCCAGAAATATCCTTCTTCCTCCGTGGCGTTCATCGATACGCGTCTGCGCTGTGCCGAACCGGAGAGTCTGTCTGGAGTGCTCTTCTCCGATACGGAACTCCGCAAGTGTCAGATTCCCCGCGTGCACACGGCCGTCGCGAGGGTCCGCAGCTCCATCGGCAACAACGTCCTGCTGCGCTGCGGGACCATCGGAGTGCCCGTCCCGGAGCTGTCCTGGTCGCGAGCCGACGGCAAGCCCATGAACGGCACCGGTGCGTTTGACATTTTCAATTTTCTTGGTTTATTGCTTCTGTTAAATTAACGCAGCGTGGCTGACACGTCTGCTAAATAAATGGAATCTGTTGCTTATGTATTAAGAGAGCGGCAAATATGTTGTGATTACTGTTATGTATAACTGTACTGCACAGGTAGATGCAAAACTTCAGAACTAACTAATATTAAAGTGAGTGTTTTTTGTTTGATCTTGTAGTTCAACAGGAAGTCTCAAAAGAGGGGATCATCTGGTCCATTCTCAGCGTCCCTGCTGTTTCGTACAGAGATTCGGGAAAATACGTTTGCAGAGCCACGAACTTTGTCGGGAGTGCCGACGCCGTTATCTCACTCGTCATTTCTGATACGTGGCAAATCGACGAAGCGGTCGCCAAGAGAAGTCACGGAAAGAAGAACGGCGGATTCGGCCGAGCGGCGTATCAAGAGAAACTCATCGCCAGATACGTGCCGCCTGCCACGTCAGTTGCCGTGCCCATTATCGAGCCTCTAAACGGACCCAAAGTCTCGTCGTCCATCCAGATCGAAAGCTACAGTGTTTCTGAAAACGTTTCAAAAGCGAAGTCCACAGCGCCACCCGCGGCCGCCACGGAAACAGACAGCGGCGTTGGGGAGCTTCAGAAAGACGTCTTGAGTAATCTCGAGGCTAATGCGTCTTCCCTTCAGCAGGGCCCAGAGCGCAGAGTGGTTCGGTCGGTCAAAGTGATCGGTGACACGGACCACACGGTATCGCTGAACTGGCGCGCGCCCACCGCCACCAACATCACGTCGTTCAGCGTTCTGTACGCCGTCTTCGGGGAGCGGGACATGCGTCGCATTAACGTCGGCCCGGGCCAGAACCGCGCCACAATCGAAGGCCTCGTGCCCAAAACCAAATACATAGCGTGCGTGTGTGTGAAAGGACTCATCCCCAAGAAAGAGCAGTGTGTGATTTTCTCCACGGACGAGGCGGCCAGCGCCAGTGGCACACAGAAGCTCATCAACGTGGTCGTGATCACGGTCGCCTGCGTCATTGCGGTTCCTCTGACCCTCATCGTCTGCTGCGGGGCGCTAAAGAGGAGGCTGCAGAAACTGATGGGCAGGAAGTCCAAAGACATTCAAGACTCGTACGTAACGTTTGAGACTCTGTCTCCGGGCACCAAAGCCAAAGGGCTGGAGGGGGAATATCTCACCAGACTGAACCCGGATGAGTCCAACCGCTTGCTGTCGGCCCGCTCTAGCGTGGACTCGGAGGCCACGGCCAGGAACGAATGCCAACCCAACGAGTACTTCTGCTGACAGACCAACGACTCGCCCTCTTTCACACAACTCTTTGTGCCTAGCGCACTCTTGGACACTTTTAATGCGTTTGAAAGCTTCAGTACATATCAGCTTTGTCCTTTCTCAGCCTGAAAAAGGCACAAACCACCTTAGAGAAAGGTCAGTGTTCAAAAAGGGAAAATTATCACACAAGAGTGAAATAATGTCTTTTTATTTTTGTCATGCACTTTTCCAGTGATATATTTATCATTGATTCATGTGTCATGTATATTCTGCAATGAAATTTCTGTGTTCAGCACAACATACCCATCTGTCTAAAGTTGAGAGTTTCTGTTTAGACCGACAGGACATTGCAAAAAGGGAGGTTAGTGATGTACACGCTTAATCATTTTTCCTTTTTACTTGTTTTTTCTTTATACAAAGTGCACTGGGGCAACTGTTTTCCACTTTAACCTTAAAACTGTGCTTATAATCTGTCATATCAGGAGTATGTTGATGTCTGTACTTACTAAACGTGTTTAAAAATATGATGAAATAAATCATTTTTATATGGTTCTTGTTTTCTGAATGTTTCCTCTTTGTCCATGTAGTGATGCATCTGAAAACACGACAGCTGTGCTATTCATAGTTTGTCTGAATGTTCGAAGTGATATTAACCCTAACTTCCGATGAAGTTTGAGCATTGAGGATAATAGGATTAACCCCACTGAGCCAGTGAACTGCCATCACTCATGCGGACCTGCCCGTGTCTCTGGTAAATGTGGCCTGCAGCAGCCGCACCGTGAAAATACGTGTTTGACGTTTTTTGTCTGACATCCTTGACATCCATGTAATTCTGTTCTGAAGTTATTTACATAACAGCAAGAATTCATATCTCTTCACACTTGTTTACCTTGTTTTTTAAACTGTTCAGTAATTCATTGCTGTACAAGAACTGAAGAAAACCAAATAAGCCATTTAATTTGATCATGCACATTGTTTACTGCTGAGCAGCATCTGTAAAAATAATAAAGCATGGTATCGAAGCATCATTTGCTCCCTGACCAGCTGCGTCATTGGTTTAGGCTGGTAGAATTACTATGAATAACTCAGTAACTCTGTCTCTAGATCAGTTCAGCTTTTAAAAAGTGTGTTGATGTTTTCCTGTGAACACAGACCAAGATGGTTCATTTTTCCTGCTAATGTACAGGTCTTTGTTATGTACGGAGCTTCCCTTAGGAAGGATCCCACAAAACATTCCTGAGAATTTCATAAAAATCCTAACTGAAATCCCACAAGCGGCATTCTCTACAGTCGGTGCCTTGGCGTTCCTGTGGCTAAATTTGAACAACAAAACACTCATGGATTTTAGAAGCCTGAAGGGACTGCACAACTTGACAGAATTCCGCATACAGGGCAACCAGTTATGTTCCATACCATGGACTGCTTTTCAGGACACACCGAACCTTGAAATTTTGGACCTGAAACACAACCGAATAAGCGTGTTTCCAGGCTTTGCTGAATACATCAACACGATCAGCCCACCGATAATCCTGATGAACTCGTATATGAGATGTTCAGCACCTGAATCCAGAGCAGGAAAGTTTTTTCATGAGGTGGAACTGAAGACATGCATGAATCCAGAAACATCCATTCCTCAAACTAACACTGCCTTCCCTGTAGGGTCAGACGTCACCCTGAGCTGCTCGGTGAAATCCAGACCTGAAGCATTTGTCCGCTGGAGCTACACTCTTGGACGCAAACAACTTTAACAGGTAACTTCATCTTCATAAGTATAGCCAAGCAGACCATCTATGGCATCACCGTCGAGTGGTTTGCACTGACAGAGAAACCTGCGGAAACGGTTTATTTCGGCCGTTATGATGCACCCATTTACATCAGTCCAGGAACCAGCTGCTTCTCTGTCAGTGACCTGCTCCCACTTACAAAATGTGAAGTACAGTGTGTTTATGACGGGCAGCGACGTGAACGGGCTGGATATCAGTACAATATCAGTTTACATTATTATTCAACAATGTAAATGTTTTTTCAGCAGGAAGCTCTGATTTTACTCTTAAACTTCAGTATTGCTGCACTGCAAATATTCTTGCTTTTCTGTTGTAAATCACTTGTTTTGCCTCATTTTTAAGTTGCCTTCAATAAAAAGTTTGGTAAATGAGTCCATGTAAAAGTAACAATGAAAACTGAATAGCAGGACAATGGCATAGGTTTAATTTTTTTTAGATAACACCTTAAAAATGTTTTATTTCTAAATTCATTTGTAGCACAGACGTGATATGATGATACATGATTAACACATTTGAATTTCGGATATGCCCTACAGCAAATAGCACATGCCTGTTCATTTGCTCTCTTTCTCAGAAAATGTACAGGAAAATAAAATAACTTTCAAAATATCAGTGAAAAACTGTCTTTACAAAACAATAATAACAATAATAATAAAAAAAGGATTTTTTACAGCGATAACTACAAATGAGAGTCTGATGTCCATACAGTCCGTAGACTTTTACAGAGATCCTCAAGGCAAAAGCTGTTCAAGCAAGAAATACAGTCAGACAATACGACATAAATAATCTACAGTACTAAAAACTGAAAGGTTTTTTTTTTTAAGTTCTTCTGAATTTTTACATGTAGTAATGATTCGATTGTTCAAACTAAATTGAATGAAACCTAAAGATGGCAGTACGGTGCTAATCATGAGATTACGGTGGAGTTTGCATCACTTTCGCAGATCTTGAACTCATGCGTAAACGGGTCTAAGAAGCACAGCAAGACTGAAGAGCTTGAGGGTGTACATTACTGACATAACCAGCATCTGATGAGCTGTTTTCTGTTTATAAACACATACAATATGTGCATAGACCAGTACTGGCAAGTTTCTTAGCATTTGTAAGGTATTTTCTTCTTGTAAGAATACAAGCCAGATCTTAAATGACTGTACGGCATGTTAAAAACAGAAACACTTCAGGTGAACCAGATGGCCACTTTAAAAACACTTTCACAAAAAAAAAGAAACATTCTTCTCAGCGAGCTGTTGGTAATAACATCAAATGTCCAACGGTCCATCAAAAACACACGTGTCGGATCACACAGGTCAGCGTGTCAGTAATAATAGCCTTGATTTGCCTCAATGATTTTCTGTTCTATTCTCATTTTAAGCTCAGACACCAGAGCGGAGCTGATGCCACTGCCATCTTTGTTTTGGCCAGATTTTTCGACGCCATCTGTGCTTTTGCTTGTCCTCCAGCTGGAGCTGCGACTGGCGTTTCTGGAGGCCAGGGCGCCGGACACCGTCGGCACGGACCGCGGCCGCTCGCTCGGCCTGGATTGTGCCGGAGGCGGAGGCGGTAGGACGGGAGCGCTGGGGGCAGGCGGCTTGGCTCTGGAGCTGTTGTTGTTTGCGTTGTGGTTGTCGCCGGTGTCGCTGTCAATGAAGAACTTTCCAAAGCTCTGGTCGCCGTGTCCAAACCGTGGCCTGAAGGTCCAGCGCCGGTGCTCTTTGGGCCTCCTGCGTATGATGCGACGTGCTGGCGTGATCCTGTTGGACTTTGTGTTGCGAAAGTACATGATGGTGGAGATCATAACCGTCACCAAAACCATTACTGTAATGACGCTAACGGCCAGGCCTAGAGCTTTCATTGGATTATCTCGGCTCTGCATTAGAAAGGAAGCCATGGGCCCTTTGAGCCGATTCTGAAAACACACACACAAAGTGTTGTTAATAATTAGCACAGAATGAACATTCATTTTCATTTACGTACACAACAGGGATATACTCTTAAATCATGACTACGTGGATGAAAAAGCACTGTGGATGTCCTGTGAAATACTACGTTAGTTTGATCTGTATAAGCTCCATATTCTTACATCAAGGAATTTTTTCACATCATAATCCAGAGCGCTTATGTTTTTTTGGTCATTTAGCATGGTAGTAACATGATATTCTCCACACACACAAAAATAACCATTAAAAGCTGCTTTAATCCCTCAGCGCACACAGCAACGTATAAAGCGAGCCTCGTCTCACCGCCTCCGTGATGTCGATTTTCACGACAGCCGTGGTGCTGAAGGATGGAGACCCTCGGTCACGAGCCTGAACCACCACAGACCACCTGCAGTCTTTCTGTTTGGTGATGTTCTGCACAATCTCCATAGACTTGATGTACGGTTTGAGCTTAATCTCTCCCGTGGAGGTGTTAATGTCAAAGATGTTGTTCGGATCGGCTCTCATGATGGAATATTCTATGAGGTTGTTGGGCTCCTCTGCATCCTCATCCACAGCCTGAAAACAAACCAGAATCGGGTTCAAATAATACCATCGTTTCATTTCATTCACAATCACCGTCGGTGAGAATATTGTTCAGTAAAATTGCTCGCAGATGCAGAAGTTTAAGCTGGTTGCGGGATCATGGGAGTTCTGGCCTTCGGGCTCATTGCGAGATTTGGCTTTTGATTATTGGTCTAATCTACTGGGACGTAAGACAGATGGCTATCCTCAAAATAAGAGTTTTGTTGGAGAACACAAACTACCAGCCCACAAACCTCTATTTTCACTGGCGCCCCAATGATCATGGTCTTTTCCAGGAAGTTGTGGTTGAACTCTGGTGGGTGGTCATTTTGATCAAGCACGGTGACAAAAACCTCTGCAAGGCTGTATTTGCCCTCAGTGTCTTCAGCTTTTACATAGAAATTATATTTGGACTTCACTTCAGCGTCTAAAGAGGCCCAGGGCTGCGTGTAAACGATGCCAGACGTGTGGTGAATGAGAAACCTGAAACAGACAAACGGTCACCAGATTTTATTCAGAACAATGACGCAGTGAACGTCACAGATGTTGTTTACCTAATGCTTCTTGTTTGAGAAGGGTCCAAAAATGAGACGAATAAAGCCTCCACTGGTTTCAGCATCTCAATGATGGATTACAGTTGCTCTGTTCATTGGTCGTTTTAGGATCTAAACAAACATGTGGGTGTGTGCCTGATATTAAAACCATCATAAGAGCTTGTCATCAAGTCTGGATTTTAATCGGCCGCTTTATTCTCGTCAGTGTGACTCTCTGCATGTGAAAATTAACAGTCAGCCAGAAAGCTGCGATTTTTCACACCATTATAATTTGCCTCCTGCATTGGGGAAGAATCAAGGCATAAATTTACAGGTTTTGCATTACCCGTATGTGTTCTACCTCCAGCTGTCAAATCGCTCGCTAATTGGGCCCTGACTCACTGGCGGGGTGTGGAGACGCTATTTTTACTTCCCCAATCCCATTACAAGATTAGCCGGCTCCCTCACTGGAGTCTGTCTGTAAGCTGTTTTGTGCGCGTCCTTTAGTCCTTTACCAGCCTTATAAAAACAAGCGAAACCTCCAGACACTTTTCCCGAAGTTGACCTCTAACCCTGGACTCCAGCATACGACTGACTTAACTAAAGCAACGTGTGAGAACGTCACACACCGTCCAATTAAAATCACAGACACTGAGTTTTGGTCCCCTTCTGTTTGAGCTGAATTACCCTTTAAGATGTCTTTTACTTCTAGAAATATCTGTTGATGTCTATTATTAAAGAAACACTCCACTTTTTTTGAAAATTGGCTCATTTTCCAACTCCCCTAGAGTTAAACAGTTGAGTTTTAGCGTTTTTGAATCCATTCAGCCGATCTCCAGGTCTGGCGGTAGCACTTTTATCATAGCTTAGCATAGATGATTGAATTTGATTAGACCGTTAGCATCTCGCTCAAAAATGCGTTTCGGAGATCGGCTGAATGAATTCGAAAACTGTTTAACTCTGTTTAACTGTTTAAAAAGTGGAGTGTTCCTTTAATTAAGACTTAATCCAAACAGATGACTGAACAAACTTTTATGTAAGGCAGAAAATCTCTGTTGTTGGAACTCTGAACATGGCGTTGCATAATGTACAGTACTGTTCAATACATTGAGTCTGTACTCACAGATCAGCACCAGAGCCGTAGATGGAATATTTGACTTCTCCCCAAAGCCCTGAATCGGGGTCTGTCGCCTGGAAAAACAGCAGATACGCATCAGCGCTACGAACACAGACGCAGAACGCATCCAAACACACCAAACCGTTCAACATTAGGCCCAGAGCTGCAAATATTCCTGTGCCTTGAGATTACTTGTTCGGGAAAGCTCATTCTGTAGTGTTAAACATCATTTCAAGCTGCTTACGGTCACTGAGACGACGTTGGAGCCTCCTGGGGAATTTTCAGGGATCCTGGCGATGTAAAACTCGGAGGAGAACTTTGGAATGTTGTCGTTCGTGTCCAAAAGATTGATCACGATGTCCGCGGTGGCACTGAAGCGCTCCGGAGTGTCGATCTCCACCGCTAACAGCTGCAAAACATCACGCACACTTCTCAGGATAAAACATTCAGCTAAAAGATGCTGTACTGTCAGTATGAACAAAATGAAAGATCTGAATCAGACCTTGAATGTTAAGAACTGGTTTTTTTTCGTAGTCGATGGCAGTCGAGTTTTCCACAATGATGGTGACTTGGGCTTCATTGAGAACCGTCTGAGGAACCACACGGAGAACTCGAGAGGGTCCCACCAACAGCAGCCTGAATTTAGCGTTTGCTCCCTGAATGAGAACAGGAGAGTTCATAGGATACGGAACGTTAATGAAGAAAAAACACATAAAGCGTTTGCAAAAAAAGAAGAAACTCTTTAAAAGTGTAATAAAGTACTATTTCTTATAAGTGTTTATTTATTGCATTAGTCTAGAAAACAGGCAATGTTACATCCCAGGACGTATGAATTTGTCTTTTATTATCATAAATATTATCATAATATTTATTTCTGTGCGCCTCCCTGTCCAAATCTAGGTGATTGGACCCACCAGCTGCTCCTCGTCAATGTCAAGAAGAACCAGTAGGAACCATTAAGAAGATCAAGAGAGTGAGCCAGTGAGAGGTTCCTTTTCCTTAGAGCATGAGTGTATTGAGGTGTTGTCAGTCCCAGTGTGTTGCTCTTGTTGGTGTGTTTTCAGTGTAATGTTGGTGTTATGGCTGTAGTGTGCCGTTTTAAGTGTTAAGCTTAAATTTAAAACCAAACTTTAATGTGATTCGGCTGCAGTGCACAGCTTTGAGTCGCTTGCCTTTTTTTCTTTTTTTTTTTTTTGAGTCTTGGAGCAGTAGGGAGTCGGGTGCCATTTTCTTTTGTCCTCATTTTCTCCTGTTTTTGCTAGTTAGGGAGTCAGGTATCATTCTGTTGTTTATTTGTATTTATTTTCTTTGGAGGTTAACTAGATTTCCTTCTGACAGGTATTAATGTTTTGTTTGTTATTTTAGTTTTACACGATCCTGAAGAAGCGCTTCTTTCTATGTTGATTTTTTTTTTTTTAGATTATTTTGCAGCATATATGTCATCATTTGTTTATTCTAAATAAATTTACTCGCATCTTAATTTGTGTACTGAGTGCTGGGACGGAGAACGTTTCAAACCTTTACTTTAAAACGTTACTTCCCTTTTGCCCCTCGGAATCTAACTGGGGACGTAACAGTAGAAGCAGTAAATCATTTGTGTGGCACGTCAACAACCTTAACCTCGCTGTGCCATAACGTGTGTGTGTGTGTGTGTGAATCTCGCCGTTTGCGCATCACCGACTTTGTGGTTCGTGTGTGAAATGTGAGGGACTGAAAGCGTCAGTCTGTGAGCTGTTAGACGCTCAATCACTTGTTACGACTGAACGAAACAGACTAAAACTGTGATTCGCACACGAAATACAGCACTGCTGCCTTGTTCTTCTGTTGACTTTAATTCTCACTCTTTTAGTATTTACAGCTCTCAATAACTTAATAACAAATTGTAGATGAATATCATTCATTTCATCTAAATGGAATACACCTCTCTCGTTATTGGCTCTGTTTGCTAACCCCGGGTGTACGCAGCCAAACAAGCAGAAGTTTCACGAGAGACTGTGTTCACCGCGCACCTGGTCAGAGTCGTTGACCGTTATCTTCAGGCCGCGGAGAATCTCTCCTTCCGGCGGATGCTCATACATGGTCAGCTCAAAGCGGCTCTGCTGACCGTTCTCGCCGTAGAATGTGGGTGGATGGTTGTTAAGGTCCACCACACGAATAGTGACCGTGGTCACGGTGTAGTCAGTAAGGCGCCTGTCGGGTCCAACCTCTGAAGCCTAGATTTAAAGCAAAAGAAGTCTTATGGTGTCATGCATGATGCTAACAAGAAAGACTTACTCAAGCTTTAGTGATATTCATATTATAAATAGAGACGACCTTGACTTTTAACTCGTATAACTCATTCCTCAGCTGTACAGGAAATGATGTCAAGCTGATACAGCCGCTCGTGCTGTTGATGCTGAAGAAGCCGTCGCTGCCTTTTGTGAACAGAAGAGGAGACAGGAGATATTACAGATGGAAGTATTTGTTAAACTATGATTGTTCAGCTCTGGAGTTGAAACGATAACGCGACTGACTGTTCAGAATGGAGTAATGGATGGCGCTGGGGTTGTTCTGGTCCCCGTCTTTGGCTGAAACAGTGAATATCTCTGAACCCTTCACACAAAACAGACAAGCATCATCATAAAAGCTCAGTTATTGGGCATCCTCGTTTAGTCACAGTCAAGTATACAGTCAAATACGTTTTTTTTTTTGGTATGTTGGAGTCTTACCGCATTTAGCATTCATTTATCACTAACCAGTTAGAATGAGTAGAACAGTTTTTTTTTTTAATGTGACAGCCCTAAATGAAAAATTCTGTTGATTTCTTGACAAAATAATTGAACACAAGCACAATGAAGGTGAGTTGGAATGTTTAGTTCTGTTTTTTTCAGAATTTTATATAGGACATAACATCATACTTACTGGTACAGAGACTTCATAGACAAATCCAAAATACGGAGTACCAATAAAAACTGGAGGAGAATCCTGGGTATCGAGGACATTGATGGTTATGATGGCCGTGGAGGTCATAACCTGGTATTTCCCATGATATTTACCACCTCCATCCTGAAACAGACATACAACACTGATGTTCTGGCACTTACTGATTAAACGGCCACATGAGAAAATTCTTCTCATCTTTGGAGTTCACGTACAATTCATTTTTACAACATAAATGCCTTTAGGAAAGATCAAAGCAAACAACCCCAGAGGGAATTTCACACGGCTGAGTCTGTCATTTACCTTTGCAACCACTGTGACAAAATGAGTCCTGGAGAGCTCGTAGTCCAGCGATTCGCCGGGTCTGACACGCAGAACCCCGCTGTGACCATCGATGGTGAACTTAGTGTTGGGCGTCGACTGCAAACGAAATGACAACTGATGAAGATAGGACAGATTGCCTGAAACATATAATGCATCTCTCAAACCCAGAATCAAACACAAAGCCAAAATGACAAAGATTTCATGAAGCAATCTGTTCCAAAAGATGGCATCTAATATAACTCTCAAATGGCAAATTTCACACAATGAATCGATCTGAAACGCTACGATCACCACTGCTTGTTGGATGAAGTATGCAGCATACATGGTTTCAATTTTGATGCACTTTCTGCACTGTTTAGATCGAATAATGATGATATTGTGATGATTATTTGCTGCTAGTGCTTGAACTCGTGTTGTAAAACTCATTTATGTGAAAACATGTGAATGAGATCGTGTGGGATGTAGGTGAGTAGTGTTGATACTTTTTTAAATATAACGATCGGGTACCGACTGACCGACGGCTGCTTTCAAACATTTCCCTGTTTTGTGTGAAGAGAACCAAAGTTTAATGTTTTAACTTATTTACTTACGAGAATTTATAACACTAATACAAACACTTTATTTTATCTTTAAAAAAATTAACATAAAGCAATTACAGTAGTTTTATGTATGCAACCAAAATTGCAAACGAGAACCATGGAATTTTACCACTATTGATACTGACTATTGAAATTTTGGTACCGTGACACTGTAGGTAATCTGAGCGGAAAACCCGAACACACCGGACTGGTGAACTAGATAATGGACTGCAGTCTCTCCACAGCTGCTTTAGTCAGACTTGCTGATCTGGAAACCACACCCATATTCAGTACCAATACACAGGTAGTGGACAAATACATGTTTCTTTAAGACATCAAGACTTTAAGATCAAATACATGTGGAAGTCCATTCTTAGATGGCATCACTGGTCACCATTTCTTTCACTAGTCCACTTTAAATGGTCCTGTGGTGGTAAATTTGATTTTTAGTACAAATTTTCCTTGCAGTTTCAATCAATGTGAGCTCTGAAAATGGCATGCATAGTAGTTGTATCAGAAATGATAAAAAAAAGTTGTTAAAACAAGTAGAAAGACAGACATTCACTTGTCATGTTTTCCCTCTGAGAAACACGCGCTCGAGGGCCGGACACTCCGCTCGCTTTGATGTGATGAAACTGACCTCGGATGCCTTGTGCGTCGAGCGTCTGCTGTCAGAGTGCTAACAAATGCGACATGTGGCCGGGCGCAGAGGTAAGCCAGGCTAAGCCCTCAACCTGCCTAAATGTAATTGAAATTTAATCCAGTAGCAGCACATTTTCTGATGGTACTTTGGTGTCACGATCTGTTCAGCGATACGAGCGCAGGACTGCAGCGTTCCTGAGGCCCGTGACTATCCGCTACAAACTGAGCATCAAGTAATAGTGTTTAGTTGAAAGGGTTAGTTCACTATTAGCCAATCAGTAACTACTATTTTTTTCATAGCTCTATAATTCATAGCTATGATTAATTCTGAAGTGAAGATCATTGTAACCCACTAGTAATGACTCAGGTAATACCATATACGTAATAAAGAATTACTAATTATTTGGATCCGTATTCTAAAGTGAAGATCATGGTGACCCACTAGTAACGACTCAAGTGTTACCAAAGCCATTGGAAGTGTGACTATCCAGAACCTCACAAAAACCTCAATAGTGTTTAATGACATTAGTCATTACTAAGGAGTTATCATGATCTTAGAATACGGATCCAAATAATTAGTAATTCCTTCCGAAGTATTTGGTAATACCCCAGTCATTACTAGTGGGTTACCATGATCTTCACTTTAGGGTTAATTATACATTTTGCATTATTTGCACTAATTATGAACATGTATATAGTAGTTCTTAGTAGTTCTCTGGGAGATATGAGAAAATAGTAGTTAATTACTGATTATCTAATAGTGAACTACCATGTTCAACTGAGTGCTATGACTTACTGATTCGTTAGTCAGAGTTTCTTGTTAGTTAATAGTAGTTACTAGAATGTTAATAGTGCATTAGTCATTTGTTCCTGTGTAGTTCATTCATTAAAGTGTTACCAACGCTGGCATTAGAGACTCAAATATCCTCAGCGATTATCATCTTCAACTCGTTCCCTTGAGAAAGAGACTACATTATTAAAAGTGTGACGCCACAGGAAGTTGTTTCGTCTCACCTGCAGGTAGTAGGTGACACTTCCTCCGGATCCGAGGTCTCTGTCGATGGCCTGAACTCTGTAGATGCTGCTGCCAGTAGCGGCGTCCTTCAACGCAGATCACAGACGGCATAACTACTTCAGCGCTTCAACAACAATACTGGCAGTTTACGATGACACTGTCTGTTCTTTTCCATTCTTACCTCGGGCACGTCCACTATGAACGGCAGATTCAAAAACTCTGGCTTTTCATCATTAGCATCTGTGATAAACACTCGAACATTTTCTACAACCTGGAGAAACGAGGGATAAAGTAAATCTGACCTGACAAACTGCACATAGACCATAAATAGGCATTAAAACACATTCTACACAATACGCATAATGAACAGAAGACTATGGTGTTAATAATAATTAAAGAACAGTTATAATTTAAGAAATCAGCTGTGTGTGATTTTGGCACGGGTAGGTAATAACCAAAATATAATAATCCTAATAAAATAACAACATATGCATTCCACAGTAACTATCCTAAACACAAAACATTATTTAAAAACCAGTGAAGTAGGGTTCTATATTTTTGTTAGTTTTATTTTAGTAAACATACTATAAGATTAAGATGAGATGATTTACTGTTATAAAATCTTGGATGTCTGAGCTAAACTGAGGGTGTTTGATGTCTGTGAGTCTGACGGATCGTGAAACAGCTGTTTCGCCATCAGAGAAACTGTGCTGACGGCGACGACTGCTCGAAAATCGTTCTCGCGGTATTTTAAAGATGTACGCCACCGAGACCTACAGTACGGGACAGAACTCATCTGTGCATGCAGTCGAACACAGCATTTCACTCGGCAGGACGTCAAACTACCAGTGACTGACTTACAGTACACAAACTAGCTGAACATACAAACAATGACACACTTCAGCTTTACGAAATAATCCTGTAAACATAATCATATTTTGTCACCTTATTTCTCCCATCTGTGATGGTCACAAATGCAACGATCTCATCTTGAACCTGAACAATGAAAACAAGTGAATTATTAATAGAGACATCTTTGACTTCTGCTGGTGTTTTCCTGAATTATGCCCTTATATTATGTCATTGTTAATACCATAAGCACTCACCTCTCTGTCCAGTGTTTCGATGAGAGTCACGTTCCCCGATTTGGGCTCGACACTGAAATACTCTTTGGAGCCCTTATCAAAGGTCACGCCGTAGGTCACCGGCTCCCCTTCGGGGTCAGAGCCGTTCAGCGTGTAAACGTGAGTCCCTGTGCAAGAACGACACCTGATCTCAGTCAAACTATGCGTATATACATTATCTTAAATGCATTATTCACTACCATAAAGTGTAATTATAATAAATAATAAATAATAAATATGATCATATTTGTTACTGTAGTACAAGCAGGGCCATAACCACCATAAACAGACACGCCCCAGCAGTTCATCTAGCATTAAATGTACTCGTCATTATCGAGAGAATCAAACCCTAAAGTCACAGCAAACAGTTCCCTGTCCCTCATACTGTACTACAGTTAGCTTAATATCTGAATTTTTGCACACAACAAATATGTAATCAGCATGAGCAGAGTGATTTGGCTCATTGGCTCATCTGTGTTCTGTGATCAGTTCAATATGACATAGTCAATCTGTGCTTATACACAGTAAGTACACACAGGTGTGTGATGTTCTTTTATCTGGTGTCGTATTATCCGTTATCCTTCCCTCTCTCACAGCATGTCATCATACAAGTGAATGCTAACCAATGGATGTGTCTTCAGCGATACTGAATAACGCCATGTTTCCGTTGCTGCTTCCAGCCCCGTTATCATAGAAATAAGGTGCAAAGTCAGATTTCCCTGAAAAAGACAAATACTTGAAACTCTACATCAAATGACATGGAAATACACATCAAACATTTTGAGTATTAAACATGATGATGTTCACACAAGTGTACCGCTGTGATGTCATTGTTGGTTTGACACACTCCGGACACACAAAGCACTGAGTGAAATCACTGACACAGAAATCATCTGGATCAATTCAGATGAAATTCAGTCTCAGTAATGAAACATTTTCACTGAATTTTAGGTAACTGCTCCAAAAATAAAACAATAGTTCTAATGCCAATTCTAATGATTCAAGTTAAAAGTGTCTTTTAAAGCACACAAGTAGCTCATTTCCAAAGCACAGCTTTGTCTTCTGCAAACACAGGTTCACTCCTTCCATTATACTTACAGGATTATTGAGACAATCACAGTCTGAAGCTGATTACACACAGACCACAGGCTCGTGTCTAACAGGTAAAACACCCAGTAACTCACCCATAGACATGCACAGTGAGATGAGAAGAATCAAAGTCTGTTTTTTCCTTATACTCTTCATCCTGCAGAAAAAGTGTAAAGAGACTGAAGGATCATACGGAGAGCGTTGCAGCTGCTGCTCGTCTGAAGACGTCTTTAAACACGTCTGAGCGCAGGAGAGAAGCAGCTTCAGTAATCCTGTGACTCAACCCACTGCAGCTCATGACTCAAACCCAGACCCAGAACAACACCGTTGACCCACAAACACACAGCCACAGACAGGAATCAGGTGGGAACTTGAACCAAGGCTATTTGAGAGAAAGTGTCAGGTTAATATGTTCATTTAGGAGTTTTGAACACAGTATCATGTTTTCACGTTCAGACTTAACGTGTAAGTTTATCATTCGAACAGCAGACTCCGTAACGCCTGCGTTTACCTGCACAAAGAATCAGGGTTTATGTAGATTCAGACTATTCAGATGAAATGGAATGACAGAACCTACAATACATCCATGGTTTTCCTGTAAAGTCTAAATTTGCATCAGCTCCTGATAAAGCACATCTGTCACTGACCTATTTTAAGGGGTGAATGTGACGTACATCAGGGTTTTTGCGTCACACATTTCACACATTATAGAGTGAACACACACCATAATTCATCAGTGCAGGAATGAATAAAGTTCAGTAGAATAGTCTGGATTTCTGCATAAATTACTTCTGTTTAAAACTTGATATGAACGACAGTGAGTCACTGAGGACAAGTGTTAGAAAGATGGAGCTTCTATTTGATGCCGTAAAATGTAGGCAATTTGAAAAATAGCAGGCTATGACAAAATAATCAGATCAGATTTACTCTTCTCAACCAAACAGCTCAAAGAAGCAGGGCAGGACAAATCAGACTGTAAGTAGTTCACTGAGGAACTGTTTTTTTTTTTTATCAGTTAATTTGCCATCACTGAAAACATGGCAAACTGATCTTCCATTCATTCCAGTGAGAGATGTGCCAGTCTTCGTTCCTACTTCTGCAGAATAAATAATGAACACAGATCACTTGAGACATGCATTACTGTGATTATATTGTCAGTCAAGGGTGCTGATAAGATTTGGAGTGAAATCGCTGAACTCATGATCTCAAGCAGATTATTGCTTTATTAAATGGTAAGAAACAGGAATTTAATAACAGACATCCTGCTCAATATAACATTAAGTATAACAATAATAATCATGTATTATAGTTTATCAGTTGTGGATGTTCACAGTTCTCAAGCAACATAAAAACTTTGTCCTATTAATATTTGTAATATGTGTCAGACTTCATATGATTTATCCAATCAGAATTTTGAGTTGCAGCAATCTGTAATAAAATGTAATGTTTTCACTTGCTTTTAGAGTGATCATAATTAGGGGTGGAAAACTTGGATATAGCAAATGAAGAACCTCTCAAATTGTAATTATGACTGGGTAAATTCAGGATCTGTAATCTTTTAATTTGGCAGTGAAGAGGGATGAAATGGTTTCAGTATTTAAGGCTTGCTCATAATATTTCAAAATATTATTTCAAAACATTACAGCTACTTTGCATCTTCCCTCAAGTGTTTATGTGTAACAATAGTTATGTAGTGTGCATTTTACTAGGGGAAAAAATCTATCCTATTGACTTTCAATGAGGAAAGTAGGATCTGCTGACAATCATGTGAAAGAGTGTGAGTGATGGTGTTTGATGCTCCCTCTGCTGGTACATGATCACAAATCCACACGGCGCTGACAGTCGTCTCATCTGTGGGTACTGTCAAACACTTCCTATTACTGCCGCAGTCAAGGAGCCCTGCAAACACTATAGAGTATTCCCTAACTTTTAAGCTTAGCTTCTAGCTTTTAAAGTAAGTCGCACCCGCAGCAGTGCTGATGTTCCCATCCGCTGCCAACGGCCTCCTTTCAGGATTAATCAGCATCAGAATACAGATGGCGACTGGAGGATTATTCGCTAATCTCACTGTCATCTGCCGCTGGTCAGAGCACAAATAAAACACTAATGTCTGTCGATGCCCAGATACTCTCAGAACAGCAGAACACAAACATCATGGACATGAATGGAACAAACTCCAATCATATTCCGAATTAAAGACTCTATAATCAATGTGTAAAATCATCAGACAACACTGAAGTCAACTGAACACTCAAAACAATTAAATGATGAGCTAACCAAGCATATGAGGAATTTTTGACAGCACATCTGAATTTAAGTCTGTCTCAAGGAGGATTCAACACGAGCTGCTCATTTAACACCGTTCTGCTGTGTGCAGTGTCTTTAGCTTTTGTGGTGCCAGATGAAAACATTCCTGAGTAATGTTGGTAAAATGTCAGAAAAATGGTGCTTAATGTCTGTTTAAAAGCAATAAACTGTACAAGTAAGATCTAGTATAATTTAGACACAGCTAAAGTTTATTGAACCATGAGCGCCAAACTGCAAGAACACAAGAATCACAGTAACACAAGCGTTTTCTGTGCAATAAGTCTGTTGTGATCTAAAATAAATATACAAAAATATTTGTAATTGTAATTACACCAGCTGTGAAACTGAATAAGACGATCTGCCCTTCACCCTCATGTAATAAGACACATTACCAGAGTGTTTGATATGTTTGAGATGCAGTTCAACTTAAAGCAATCCAAAGTTCCTTTTTCTGCTTTTAAACAAATAAATGCTAAATAAATGAGTCAAATTTTATTTAGCTAAATTTTCTTCTCCAGTCCAGTGTCACGTCTTCTTACGGCTACTTCCTCCGGTTTCCGCCGCCGTTGGCTAGAATCATCACCAGCCGCATGAAGATGTTGAGAGTGTCCATGTAAATGCCCATACATCTGGAAGAGCAGAGCCACAGTGAAAGAACAAGCAGTGATGTGAACATAAGCCAGCAGTCAGAGTGCGTGTCATTTACATGACAGAGAGACCGAACTAAATGAAACGCACATTACTCTTAGCTAAAATAAAGTCACATTCAAAAGCTACAATCCTCGTGCACACCAAAAACACTTACGCATTAATGGGGTCATATTTCTGAACGCCGTAAAGGGGGTGCGTCTCGGCACGCTTGATGACTTTCTGTGTGTCATACAGCAGAAACATGCTGAACAGGACCAGACCTCCATAAACCGCCACCGAGTACAGGCCGGCCCCGAATGCCGAGGTGGGGGGCAGAAACATGGAGCCTTTGGAGACGAGAGAACAGATGAAACTCCTGCAAAGTCACTGACTGAACAGCCACACAATCTGTAAGGTCGTCTCACCCAGAGAAGAGGCGAACACCACCCCGAAGCCCACGGCGAGCGGCCCGCCCATGCTGAGGAACTTCTCACTCGGCGCGCACATGGCCACCGTCGACAAACCGCCCACGACGCCCGCTGTGTACCAGGCCGCTCGAACCATCAGCGGGCCACCCAGCAGAGTTAACGGAGCAATAACGGCTCCCATTACACCTGTACACAGGGGACAGGAGTTTGTGAACACAAGAGCACTGCTTGTTTGCCCACACAGGAGTGATAACCTTCATGTGAGAGCATGTTCAGCAGCAGCGCTCAACTATAGGAAAACAAAACCATCAGAACCATGATCTGCAAACGCAGACTACAGTGCCCTCTAGAGCTCAGTTAAAGCTGCAGATCGTGTCGGTGAACCCATTTACCTGCGTGTAGAGCCCAGGCCAGGTGCTTCGGCATCGGACTGTGTTCGTACGAGATCGACCTCACCAGCATCCCTGCGCCGATCATAGCAGCGAACGTGGCGCCGATAGCCTGTGGACCGTTTGTCACAGCATTAAATATCAATGTGGTTATTAAACTATGAGCAGGATCATTACAATAATTACTGTCCTAGAGTATGCATTCATACAGTATAGAATTATTAGATGTTTTACAGTATGTTCTACCACTAAGATTTGTTGTTACGAAGAATGCATTTAAAGGGCGAAGAATAAAATGCACTTCAACATGCTGCCAATTTGATTTAATTTTAATGCCACATCAGCTTCACAGGCTACATGTTGTCAGTTCATATGATCTCTTGCGTACCAGCCAGGAGCCCCTCATCATGAGTCCCATGAGCGCCGGCGTCCTGCTGACGGCTACGGCCGAGAGCGCCGTCAGACCCACGCTGCCCGCGAAATACATGTACGTGGAGTGAATCCTGTCCTTCACGTACTGCGGCCAGATCCTGTAAACACACACAGTCTTCATCGAGCACAAAGTGTTCCTGAAACGACTTTAGATGAGGAGCTGTAACAGAAAATCTGCAATGTAAGCACGTATTTATTTTGACCGTCAGCCGCATTAAATCGCAGTTGAGCTGATCGTAACAGATCCTGTGAAAGACATTATAAAATCATCACGTTACAAAACTCGAACGTTATAGCGAGTAGTGAAACGTGTCGGCCTTCATCAACTGTAGTTCAACTCAACAGAAACTTCTGCTGAGATTGAAATGAACTGCTTTGTAGTCGATCAGACATGATCTTATTGAACCAGTCATCACTGACATTTTTGAAGACGAGTCGTACGCCGTCTGCAAATCGGACGAGAGCTGCCGATTCAATGACAAGTTCATTCTTAACGATCGGATCACAGGTGAATTTGTGCTGCTGGCATATTGAGCTCACTTCTAGCCTTTATTTCATTCGAAGTGTTTGAAAGTGAAGGTGATTCTTACACTGCTTTCTCGATGGCTCCCATCTCATTGGACATCCCTAAGCCATAATAACATAAAGCTCCCAATCCAACGGCGGCACCTCCGGCCAAGATGATTCGGCCCATGCTGTCAACTGTAACAAAGAGAACTGTGAGTGTTTTTCAAGAGGCACCAAAAATATATATATTTGAAGCATCACAGATTCAAGCATGCATTCGTTACATAACGTTCAGACCTCTCAGGTGATCCGATCACAAGCACCAGACACGGGTGTAAACAGAGTGTAAAACATTTTTGACTAGATTCGTTTTAGACTAACATTTTCCCTCCATACGGAACAGGCACGAGCGTTTGTCCGGTGATGGACTGGCCCTCCGTCCAGTGACTTTCCGGTACAAGGAATTTGGAAAATGGATTTTTGACAAGAACAAAGTGTCACGATTGTTCTAATCCAATGAGCACGAGCTGACAGTCAGTCATTTCCCAACATGATTTTGTTTTGCTGGTAAATGCTGTAGCCTGTTTTTTTGAGCTCAGCATTTGTAACCAGCATGCAGAACTCGCTCATCTCAAACGACTCTTGATTCCATACGGCGAACGGCAGCGCGTCACAGCGGTGTGATCGGATCACCGAGACCGATATGAACGAATTTTACAAAACTGATTAAACGAGGATGTGTTAACAGAATTCACTTCTAATTGCCGTGTCTGTAGCGGGTTGAAACGCCGCTTCCTGAAATTGCTCTTTTGAAGTCTTGCTCCGGCGGAATCCCAGTCTGGTCTTGGTGGAATAACCCTGATTGAAAATAGCATAAAACACAGCACAAAACATGAACAAAACACACAGCGCTGGCACACGACTGATAGTTCACATGCAAAGCGATCAAGCGGGTCCAGCGTGGCTCTTATCAAGTCTCCAGCAGCACAAGGCGAAAGGTTTGGTACCTGCTGTGGTCTGATCAGGGGTGGACTGGACTTCAGCAGGGCTGGACTCCGCAGGCCCCCGGGAGCCTGACTCAGGGCCGACCGGAGCCCCAGCACAGGGACGGTCCTCAGGCATGACAGACGTGAGACCAACATCACTGACCAATACTGTGTCCGGTCAGGAGGACATGTGAAAACACGCAGAAATTAGAGCTGATAATCATACCTCATAAACAGCAAAACAAAGACACTTTATCAAAATACGGCTGGTATTCTGCATGAACAAGACATTCAAACACGTGAAGAGGATGTTCAGGTGTTATTCAACTACAAACCCACGAACACGCAGAGGATGTTCAGGACTACGAGTGTTACATTTGCCTAAATGACTCGCATGTAGAGTAATGCTGTAGAGCGACACTGACACTGTAAAACATTATATTTTGAACTGAAACTCACCAGTTGGTTTGTTATGCAGTTTCACCTTTGAGATGCGTCTTCAGCAATGACGCAACATACAGTAAACAGTTTCCTGAACGTTCCTGGGTGTGACGTCACACGCCGGCGACAGACTCGCAATGCACCATGGGTCTTGAAGTTTGGGCAAGCGTTCCACATTTGTTAACTTTTTTAGTGTTAGCTTTTTTCTATTTTATGTTCCTTTTGTTTATTGTACTTTTAATTATTATTCACATACTTGAACAACAAGACTAAAGAAACAAATGAATACAGTAATGTTCTGATACCGTTAAGAATGAACAATATACATTTGAAACTATTTCTGAATACCCAATATCATAACAAACGTATTCGTTTTGATCGTTCATAATAAACAAAGCAAACAGCGATATCATTCCAACATGTTTTACAAAGTAATTTGTAAGAGGTATATGCCATCCAAATCTAAAGATCTTGTTTTTTTAATAGAGAGACAATTAGGCTAAATATAATTTAATTAAATAATCGAAAGTACTTAAACTTCATATATAACATAATCATGAAACCTTCCACACTGTAAGTGCTATTACATTATTCTAATATACATTCCATTATTCTATTATACCCTTAAACAATGAGTGAATTGGTCTGTTATTATTTCTACAATAAAATAGTTTACCCAACTATTATAGTTTTGTTAGGGTTAGACCTTTGCGCTCTTGCGGTTCTCCTGTAAGAAGCTAACAGAATAACAAGTGGCGTTTGTTAGAATGTGTTTTTTTAATCATTTATTTTGATTATTATGTTTGTTAGAATGTTGCGCTGGACGTCACGGCACACGTGACACTCCGGCGGTGTTTTGTGTTTCTCTGTAGCTGGAAGAGAGAGAGAGAGAGAGAGAGAGAGAGAGAGAGAGAGAGAGAGAGAGAGAGAGAGAGAGAGAGAGAGAGTCGGACCGTGTTGGATGTGAGGCGCATCACAGTCTCTCGACCCCGTGTCCTTTAAAAAGTAAATGTATTTCGGTCCACCCATATATTATATTTGAGAGTCTTATTTGCGTCCCCAATCAGTTTCAGATGGTCGTGTAGATCATTGCTTGATTTGATAGCGTTAAAGGTAATGAGTTACAGAGCCAGACGCGAATGATTATTAAATGATGGATTCGATTTTTTTTTTTTTATTCAATTTTGAATTTTACACACCGTGATCTGGATTTTACCGTTTGTTTTTCATCAATTGAACGAGGAAACGAATGAACGAGGACATATAATGGTACAGTATCATCGGCAATGCTTTTTTATTCCGTTTGACAGTGCTGTTTCAGAATAATCATGAATGACTTTATATGTGTTTATCGTTGGCTGATTTCGTTGCTGAACGACATCGTAAGCGAATCAATGTATCGCTCATCTGTGATTCCGACTGATGCTGTAGCACATCTGCAGATTTATGACTGCATCATCACTACATCAGTCCGCAATATTCATGTGATCGTATCGTTGTGTGTCAGTGATTAGACACTGATTTGGCCAAGGCTCCTTTACTGGAGATTTGGTGGAGTGATTCATGTTTTTCTCACAGGTCTTAGATGATTCTGATCAAATGAAGTGCTGCTGTTTACTGAGGGAGTGTTTGCTGTGTCAGTCTCTCTAGTGTGTGTGTGAGGAATGTGACACGGGTGTGAGATGATCGGATGAAGCACAAGCTTTCCGGTGTTTTACACGATGATCAGCAATGGTCATTTGACCAGCAATCTAAATTAAACCACGAATAACGAGAGGACCTCCTGTTTCATTAAGATTTTTATTTTGCTTACTCCAGGCATGGAGATGATTATCACCGATGAACAAGAATTAAAACGGAAATTGTGGAGCATTTTCGATTCTGTTTTATGGTGGAGCTTAGTTCAGTTAGTTCAGGCTTTGATTAGATGATTGGAGATGAAAAGAGGAACAGAGACAGCGTGGGAAAAAGAGCGTTCGCTCGGCTAAATACATAAAGTGATTTGATCAGAGTTAAGGTGGTGATGTAAAAGTTTCCTTAGTCTAATTTGTGGCTCACGTTAACAGTGCAAGACAGAACTTGTCTCCTAACCACCATCTGCTGGCCGGACAGCTTCTCTTCCAGCCTCCTACCTTACTGTGTAATTATCTCACACAAGCCAACTCTTACAGGGTCACAAATATCCCTGGTTTAGACTGGAGGACTGCTTGTCTAATGTTCCTGAAGGTGAGAGTCTGGAATATTTCAGTGGCTTTGAAAGTTTGCTCATCTATTACCCCGCATCATAAATCCCAATGACATACTAATTATACATAACTGAAATGCTGTTTTACTCGTACTGTTGACACATGCTACAGTACTGTGTGTTTGTGGTGCTGTATGGTTGCGTTTTGGTGCCAGTGTCAGGTATTTTTTCATTTCAGGATGCCTTTAAACTGCTTTTTCATGAGAGTGAAACTGAATGCACTTTCAGCTGGCTCTGATCACAGCTCAGAAATGTTGGTAAAGCCGACCAGTCATCATTAAAACTGGAATCTTACAGAATCACATTTATTTCTCCAGGTAACAGACTACAGAGGATTTACTCTGTCTGAACATAAGAGTGTTGAGTCAGTGTGTCTGGGATGATCGTGTGATCTCTGCTGCCAAACAAGTTTTTTCACCAGTGTAATTGCAAATGTGCTCCATCTCTGTGCAGACACATAAAATATAAAGACTTGTTAGACAATGTGGATAATTCCTATGTCAACACAATTACACGCATTGAAGAGTAAAGATCCGAATCACACTGCAGAGGTTTCTAGCTGTATTGTGGCTTTAAGGCAACATTTCCATCGCAGTTGCTGTTTAGTGTAATAATTGTTTATTTTTCGTGTCTGTTTGCAGCTTCAGCAAAAAGTTTTAGCAGTTTCTGTGAGAAATCCTCAGGTTTACACAGCGAATGTTGTAAATGTAAATGTATTTTTTATGCCACAATGTCAGTTTAATCACTGCACCCAGTGCTGGAAATGGTTAATTGTGCTAAAATAGCACAGATTACTCCAAGTCTTCCTTACCGAAGGCACAATACAGTGTCATCTGTTAACATTACTTAACATGAACTAACTGCGAGCAATATAACTTTTACAGCATTTATTAACCTTTGTTAATGGTTAATAAATGTTTGTTGTGTTTTAATACACACTGTTACTTTGCTGCTCATCTTTTGTGTGGTTTAATTAAAGTAAACGTTAATGGTTTGAATGAATTTCTTCTCTTTGTCATTGCTTGTGGACCAGATTGTGACCAGAGGTACTATTTATTATTAGTTCATGTTAACTATTAAGGCAGAGGTTGTTTGCATGTGAAATACATTGTCTTTATATTCTATTGGAGAATTAGGTTTTAATTGAAACCCTTCCCAGCATCCTCTGCTGTAGTGTCAGTATTAGATGTTTATTACTAGTGGTGTTTACTTAAACAAGAATAACATAGTATTACTACTGCTTTATCTTCTGCTTGCAGAGCAAACTTTAATAAGTGTTCTCGCAGCATGTGCTCTGAATATATCTCAAATGATGTACTGTAAATGACCGCCTAGAAGCAGCATAGAAATGAAGCTGAATTCATGAACCATCTTAGCAGCTCCATATGAACGGCCGATCGCTCACAGTATGACTGCACAGCCAAACTACAATCCACCTATTTGCGTTTGATTGTTCTCGTTCTGCCTCATCCAGAAAATGTTTCAGATAATTTTTGAAAAGACATTTAAAAGAATGTTACTAGCGATGCTCCTCTATGTCTTACAGTCACATGAGACCTAAAAATTATTATCTACAGTAACAGCACATGTGAGCAAAAACAACTGCAATGAGACGGGATCTGACTAGGTTAAATGAATGATTAGGCACATGCTATAAAATAGGAAATACATTAGATTCAGATTATGTATAATGAAGTGAAGAGTTTAAAGAGGAATAAATCATGATCAGCGTGGTATTACTGTGTTTGTCATGACTCACGTGTCACGTGTGTGTGTTTCGTTTCAGAGTTCAGTCCGAGGATGAAGGAATGATCTGAGAGCGAATCAGCCGCTGAACACAATCACACACAAGAATGCGTATTAAATATACCATTTCTGTCATCTTTATTGTGGCTCTGGTCATCATAGAAAAGGAAAACAACATTATTTCAAAGTAGGCATTTTCTCCTCTCCTGTTTATTTCTCTGCATGTGTGACTCATTTGTGTTCAGTTTGGTAATGAAGTGGAGTATTACAGTCAGAAAACATTCAAATCAGAACTCGTCTGGTGTGTTGGTGACTGTGTTATTCATTTAGCTGTATACGAATTTCTGTTCATGAAGAATTTGTTTCCTTGAGAAGAGATAAGACATTGAAAGCATAGTTGCATTACAAAAATTATCATTTTTTTTTGTTCTCATCAGATGGTTATGAACTAAACAAATTGACTTTATGGACAAAAAATCCCCCAAAATATCTTTTTGTGTGTATTTTGCAATAGCAAGAAAGCCATACACATTTGGAAGGACGTGAGGGGTAATAAACGATGACAGAATGATCATTTCTGGATGAAATAACTCCCCTTAGGCACTAATATCCACTCTGTTGTGTGGCTGTCGCACCGCTCACGCTGTCTTCTGTCTTTTGTCTTTTGTCTTTTTTAGGGTGTCTGATAAACTGAGCCCAAAGCTGACCCCGCTGACCCCGCTGCTGCTGCTCAGCACATCTCTCTTGTCTGCCGCGCAACACAATGTCTCGACTGACGTCTCGTCCCATCAACACGTGATTCATCCTCTGGAAAACTCGACTCGGCCCGTCCAGCAGAGCGCATCGCCGGCGTCTGCAGCCGGAGGACGGAAACACATCCTTCTGCTGGCCACGACTCGCACAGGCTCCTCGTTTGTGGGTGAATTTTTTAACCAGCAGGGCTCCAATATGTTTTATCTGTTCGAGCCGCTGTGGCACGTGGAGCGCATGTTGACCATCGAGACCGGCGGGACGAACGCCACGGTCGCCGGGCCTGCATATCGAGACGTTCTGCGCCAGCTGTTCCTGTGTGACTTTTCCCTGCTGGAGAGCTTCATCGAGCCACCGCCGGAGGATCACGTGACCGCCGCGCTCTTCCGCCGCGAGTCCAGCCTGTCGCTGTGCGAAGATCCCGTCTGCACGCCGTTCGTTAGGAAAGTATTCGAACGCTACCACTGCCGCGTGCGGCGCTGCGGGCCGCTCAACCTGACACTGGCCTCTCAGTCTTGCATGCAGAAGGAGCATCGCGCCATCAAGTCTGTCCGCGTGCGGCAGCTGGAGACGCTACGGCCGCTGGCCGAGGATCCCAGACTCGACATGAAGTTCATCCAGCTGGTCAGGGACCCTCGCGCCGTTCTCGCCTCGCGCATGGTCGCTTTCTCCAGCAAGTACGACGTCTGGAAGAGGTGGGCTGTGGACGGAGACCTTCCGGTGGACGAGGACGAAGTGAGAAAACTCAGAGGAAACTGCGACAACATCCGCATGTCCGCTGAGATCGGACTGAAGCAGCCGGCGTGGCTTCGCGGACGCTACATGCTAGTGCGCTACGAGGACATTGCGCGATTCCCCATGCGCAAAGCTGCAGAGATGTATGACTTTATAGGCATTCCCTTCACCGCAAAGGTGGAAGACTGGATCTTAAAAAATACGCAGGCATCTAAGGAGGTCAGTGGAGTTTATTCCACCCAAAAAAACTCCTCGGAGCAGGTGGAGAAATGGAGGTTCAGCATTCCCTTCAAACTGGTGCAGCTGGTGCAGAAAGTGTGTGGCCCCACCATGACTCTGTTTGGATACAAGTTTGCAGAGAACCAAGACATGCTGACTGACAAATCAGTAAGTCTAATTGAGGAGAGAACATTTTTATGATTCTACACACATCCTTCATGAAGAAGAATGTTGAAATTCATGAACTAGTATGTGACACGATCGAAACATGAACTACTTTGATAGCTTCTGAAGCGGTATTAAACAATGAAAAAGTATTTTATTTTTTGATAAATGGCCAGTAAGTTCATTTGACGAATAGAAAAGATAATCAAGTTTAAGTGAGGAATTGCATTGGGACCTGGCAGGTGTCTGAAGTCTCCTTGACTGTATATACTGTACTGTATGTGCGTTTGCTTGGGGAGAAACAAGCTGCTTCTGTGTGTTCAGATATTCTTACTGCAGCCGGATTGCAGAACTCTAGCAACGGAGGATTTAAACACACACATGAAAAAAACAAAACATTTTCATAGATTTAATATATTGCCTTATATTGTCTAAGGGCTCTTTGTTCAAAAAAAGTGAAAATTAATCATTTCATGATTATATTCATATTCCGTTTCTTACGAAGAACCCATAGTCTTTTGTAATACAGGCTTTAACATACAGGGATTAATAAACTTTTACTTAATTGGCTTAACTGATGTGTTTTCATGTGTTCTAAAGATTTTATCAATCAAATTATAAACAGGTTTTCTAGTTACTGTGCGACAGCTAAAGTATAAACGTAATAAATACATATAGGCAGAGGAACAGGTGACTGACGACCGTTCTGTAGGTGCAGATTTCACATGGGCTTGTGAAAAGTGTGTGAAATGGACAAAGGTCTCTTTCAGAGGTGTTGCTAAAAAATACATGAATCCAAATACGCAGGAAGGGTTTTCGGAGATTTTAAGTTGCATCTAAATCTGTGAGCACTAATTAGTGTCTACAGTCCAGGAATATACATAAACCTCAATGATGGCCCATAAAAACTTCTAGTAGTACAGCATCTCTCTAACCAAATGTTGTTTGTCATTTATTTGTGCTTTTGGTGTCCATTCTCTTGGGTCACGTCCACACCATGTGCTAGCACTTAGCATTGTCCTGCCTTCGAGGAGGAAGAACCTGCTTGCTGCAGCAGCTGCTAATCAGCTGTTGCGTTTATTACTGTGCCGTCTGCTATTTAGAGCGCCAGTGAAACTCCAACGTGCTCATTTACGCAGAACCCCTCCTGCATGTGGCACAGACCGATTTACTCGAACTGACCTCGCCCTCCCACCCACACGCAGTACGAGAGCATTTGGAGGCACTCGCTCACCTCACATCCCGCGTTTATGCTCCGTGCGTGCAGATACGCCAGCTTAGGTGCAACATACACAATCTCAAACGATTGCTTTTGGTATGATCTACAGCCTATGTGACAAAATATGCGAGCATCTTGCATCAAGGAATTTATAGCACAAGACGTTTAAAGCTTCATGAGGTCTAAAGGAACCGCGTGGTTTATGTGGGCTGTGTGACGAGGGTGGAGCATGTGTATATGGTCAAAGCAAATATAGAAGATCCCAACCGCTTTCCGCTTTTTTCCTTGCAAGTAAAATCAGGCCATTAAGCTCCACCCTGCATCCAGACCACCACATCAGATAATGAGAGAGCTGAAATACAAACCTCTCTGAGAAGAGTGCATCAGCCCACTATAAAATGGCAACATCTACATGGACTGCTTTTATTCAGGTCAAAAATACTATTTTACATCACTGAGTCAAATGACTTACAGTTGGTTGTACCAACAAAGCAGAGAGAGAAAATAGCCACATGTACCTGAGCTCAACTGTGACTATGTAAACAACACGACAGATTCACCTGGTTTTTACAGTTTTTGTCTGCAGGCTAAAACAACCAAGCAAGGATCAAAAGCAGCCAAAGGCAATGGTGTGGGCCAGACTGTATAAAAACCACAAAGGATTTGTTTATACTGTTTTTTTAACCATCAACATCATTTTGTTCTGTTTATAATTGCAGTTGTCTTTACCTCCTCTCAGACATCTCGAGGCTTTTTATGGCTGCCTCCTTTTCACTTAAAGTGGCTTTGCTGTTTTTTTCCCTCTGTCACAAATTCACAGACTCACTGTTTGTCTTTATGCTCAGAATAGATTTTGCTGCAAACAGTTCACATTCTTTGTGTTTGTGGCAAATGCCACTGCCGCTGGTTGGTGTTTTAGTGGCTCCTTTATGCCCACGGTTAGTGAACAGACATCAGATATTGTTTGACTAACACTGAGCTTAGTGAACATGGAAGCAAGGAATATTTTTAAAACACAGGAAAAACACAACCTCTCAAGCATTTCATCTGTAGTCTGTCTATTCTACAAGCGTCCTCTTCTTTCTCTGAGATCCTGTAGAGTCTTCAACTGGCTCTGGGCATATTCAGAAAAGAACTAAAGCCAAGTAGGGTCAGTATCATAACCTGAACTATTTTCTTGTCAAAGTTTCTAAATGAATCAGTGTTATGACCAATACATGTTTTTGAAGGTCTTTGGATTAAACCAACACTCGCAAACAGAGTCTGTGTAGAGAGACTACTCGCTCAGTGTTGATCTAAACTCCGCTTCTCTGTGCGTGCCTAAGAACAGATAATTGTCATGTGACGACCTGCATCACATGATCCTCATGAGGCTCTGAATGTGTCATTGTAAGCTGTGATTTGGTTGTCTTCAACACTGTGCCACATTTAAACTGAAGACCTTGCAAAGAAAGGAATGAACTTATTCAGCTAGGTATGTCTGAGTCTGAGTCACAACCTAAAGAATCCTATCATTAGTTCCATTCTCTCGTTATATCCTTCATCCAAATCATCATCCTGGTCAAGACTGACATTTTATGTTTAAAATATGTTTTGAAATTTTGATGAGAGCCGAGAGCACACATCAGTGAAGACCGTGACACTAAAAACAACTTTAGCCGTGTTTGACGTGAAGCGGCGCAGCATAGACACCAGATCGGTGTGTGACATCGAAGTATTGTGAGAACGATTCAAAAACATCAGGAGCCGTCGCTGATTTGTAGCTGATGACCACAAGATCATGAAAGCATGTTTCCATGTAGAAAGCCAGTGGCTGTTTTCTATTCAGTGGGGCATTTACCAGTTTACTAGTGATGGGCATTTTAAGGTGTTTTACCCGATTCGCTTAATTTGTTTAGGAGTTATGGATGTGTCTTCATGATCTTAGTCGGTCAAGTAAAGCAGTTGAAACACCGATCATTATTTGAAAACATGCTTTAGTTCTGCATTAGAGGGTGACACGGGAGTGGATTTTCAAATCTCTCCCGTCCCACTCCCACAAAAAAAAAATCCCATCCCATCCCAATCCCACGAAAAAACTGGGAAAAAATCCCGTCCCGTCCCAATCCCGGAAGAATGACTCCCATTCCCTCCCACTCCCGTATTATTATTATTATTATTATTATTTGGCTAGAATCTGCCAGTTACAGTAAAGAATACAGTACAGATCACAGTATGCCCGTAACTTTTTTTTTTTTTTTTTTACATTAGTTGAATAAAAATGCAAAATTTAGTTTATTATTATTATTATTATTATTATTATTGAACTGAAAGCCATCTTAAACAAATGCACAGTGTGCATTGCACACACATTAAATTTCACGTAAATCATTCATGCAGACACACGTTTCCTATTTGAATTGGTCCATTTGAAAGTAGACATTTCACTCTCTAGATATATTTTTCTTGTCTCTAAAGCAAGTATACGCGGAGTTTCGAAGTGACGCGCTCAAGTTCACAGAGACAGGCGGTAGAAAGCGCGTCCTTTTTGCTTTAATTAGTTTACAAAAGCGCAACGTTTCTTTGTTTTTCTGAGTGCACACAAATAAATGTTGAGTCTTTACAAATTCGAAAGATGCCTATCACTCTTATCTGTATGACCAAAAATGACGGTATTTTAAGAGCAAGTGACCGCACCGGCGCCTCTGTCATGCAGTACCGCGCTACTATTCGGCTTCCACACTCACACTGACACTTCAATAGCGCACATTTTTCTAGGTTAACATTAGATTGAGCGGCCATGTAAACTTGCTACTACATACATTTTCCAGATGAAAAGCCATATGGTCGATGAATGATAGGTGAGCATTTGGATGTCCTGCTGTATTACAAGTCGTTAACGATTTGTCCGTCATGAACTCACTTGCTTAACCAGCCACACCAAAGCATACAGAAGGAGAGAATAAAGAGACAGGTCAACTAGAATTAAGTTCAAAATTACAATATATCGTTTATAGTTTATTTATATAAAAGGTATATTTGTCTGTAAAGTTGGGTTTCATAGCGTTACGATTCCCGGTCCCGCCCACTCCCGCTGACATTTTTTCCTGTCCCGTCCCAATCCCGTGATTATTAGTGATTTTGTTTCCCATCCCGCGGGATTCCCGAAAAAATGTCAGCCTCTATTCTGCATGTGCACTTCTCATTAGTCTAATTGAAGGTGCACTAAGCGATTTTTACCAAACAATGCTGATATTTGAAAGCCAAAACAAACAGGCCCATACCCAACAGGACCTCGCCCCTGTTTTGATGTCTTCGCCCCACATGTACATGGTATGACGACGATCGCGGAAACAAGTTAAGATGACACAGCATATTCAATCAAGCCCTTTAGGTAAGGTTAATCATTCGCACCGGTATGATTAAGTGTTTTATAAATGCTATCCACATGTCCACTGTGCTGTTTGATATTTTTTGGGTCTATTTTGAACTTGTTTTTCTATAGTTCTGTAATCTGTGTTAGTCTTGAACAGTGTTGAAAAGAAGTTCTTTTAAATGCTGTATTTGTTTGTTATACCTGGAAGTCTCTGTAAGGATATGGACAAGGCATGTGTTTGTGTAGTTGCATGACCTCCAGTTCTAAATGTCGTACTAATGTGCATCTTAAGACTTAAGCTGACTTTTTCTGTAGATACAATTGGTGTCATGTTGGACTTGGCTTAACATAGATATCTTTGGTTGTGATTTAGAACAGGGAGTCAGTGATCTGCAGGTGCCGATCCACTGCGACTTGAGCTCAGATTAGATAGATGGGGTTCCCGAACTCAATACAGTCATTGGGTAGGGATGTCTGATCATGGGCACTTTGGATAAAACATTAAAAAACGGTTCGGATGTTTGATTCCAGTTTTAGTAATTTTCAAAGGCTCCCTTTTTTAAATGTCCCTTTTTATGAAAGTGTTGTTTGTACTTTTCATTTATTGTTTGCTTGTGCAGTTAATGCCTTATCCGTAATGCAGAAGCCTCAGCTCTTTTGTGGAAACCTGATAAGGCACTTTAAGTATTACTAACAGACGTACTGACGGATGTAGATGGAGAGATAGACACGCACCGCACACACACACACACACACACACACACACACACATCTCATACATCACCCGACGGGAGTGGGCGTGTGAGAGAGGAGGGGCGCCGAAACAGCCAGGTCTGGCGGTGTGTAATGAGGTGCACCTGACCTAAATGAAGCCTCATCACCGCCGCTGTTGAAATTCCGAGTGCGCCTCTCCTCGGGACACTGGTCTGTTCCCCGTGCATGCACGCTGGTGTCTTCGTGGGTCCAGGAAGGGAGCGTTAAGGGGACCGAGCGCCGTCAGAAGCAACGAGCTGCCGGACCTACGGTCCGGACGAGTAGCGCACCCGTTAGACAGCTGACGGGTGCGGATGCCAGGCCGTTGAATCCCCCTGAAATGCCGTGAGCCAAGGAGGACGTAGCCGCTGAAGGAAGCCGGCGCCCCTAGAGCCGCGGACCTGAGAGGGGAGCGCGTGCGGCCGCCGGACTCCGCCCATTACCTGTACCCTTCTCGACCACTGCCCCTATCCATGTATATGGATAGACAGATTTCCTTTTTGCTTTTATTCTCGTTTGCAAGTATGTACTTTATGGATTATTATAAGCTAAAGCTGCTCTGTGCTCATCTTCGGCAGATTCTACTAGAGGACATGGTGACTTCACTTTCTTCCAGATCACACACCAAGCAAGTATATTTGTTTTATCTAATATCTTTAAACGTAATCTTCAATTGAATTGTCTGCTTTAGAATTTCAGGCTTTGTGCAAACTTAATTAGTTGAAACACAACTTTAATTTCTTGTTTCCATTGTGCATGTTGGTCATTCGGTTGAACTGTGTTCCCTAAAAGTTGTATGATGGTGAATGCAGACTTCGAAAGCAGCCTTTGATTAGATGTAGTAATTAAGAAGTCATCTAAAGCCGGTTTAGTAGAGGTACTCTTGGTACTACTTGGTGACTAGAAGTAAGGAAGCAGAGATGCATTTAGCCATGTGCTTAAGAAAGCTTTAGGGTTGTTAAAACTGTTAAACAATGGATCTCCACTGTTTGCTTTTTTGTTTGTTTATTTATTTATTTATTTATTCTTTCATTCCTGTACTTGCTCCTGTCTGACATTTTGTGTCTGTCTTAAATTCTTAGTTTTTAGTTTCTTAGTAGTTAAATATGTTTCATATGTTTCCCTTTAAATACAAACCTTTATCTTTAAAAATACAAAGGTAGCATAGCTGTGCCTCCCCCCTTTTTTTTTTTTTTTTTTTTTTTTTTTTTTTTTTTTTAAACTAATTTATTTTGTATTATAAGGCTGTTTTAATGCTGCATTATTTTTCCCCAGGGTTAGGGTTGTATTTGCTTTGATGTATTTCAGCCGTTTATTTTGTGAAAAGGTACTTGGTTCACAAATCGTGTGTAATGTATTATGAATGTTCATTTGGAGGTTGTATTAGAGTATTATAAAACTGGGTAATAGTGACACCTACAGGTGAAATGTGCAACGATAGTTGAACTTGTCACATGATCTAGCTAGCCATGTTTGTATCAGATCCACCAGATCCACAAAGAAATGCGCGCACACACACTGAGATCTGTCCAATTGTAAGACCATTTGTTAGAAGGAATGTCTCCTAATGTCTCCTGTATTTCTGATTAGAAAGTGCGCACGATATGTTGTTCTTTAGATTTCATCTGTTAATTTGCAATAGTCTGCTGGGTGTATGGATATTGCTTCAGTAAGAAACAAACTTGGTTAAACTGTGGTAAAAACAGGAAACCACTCACACATTATGTATCTAAATGTTATTTTATTTGTTTGAGTTTTTCACGGTGTCATGACGTAAAGATGTCAAGATGTGAATGACATCCAAAGGGTGTCACGATGTTGAAGTGGTGTCGAAACGTGATCAAGATGGTGATGATATTAAATGTTAAGACATCAGTTGAAGCGTGATTCTTTTAATCAGAAGAAAACCTTCAGGAGCTGTTACAACTACTCGGATAACTCCCAGATACTGTAAGAACCAGTGTTTACATGTGGAAGTGAATTTCTTTCTAGTACCTGTTTGTAAGAAAAAACAATCTCTACATTTATAATTTATTGTGGTAATACTGGAATGCTGTGGATAATTTTATTCAACAATAAGTGTTAATTTGTGCTTGTAGACCATTAACACTAATGCCAAAAGTTTAGCCTGTTGTCAAGAGACCATTAGCCCAAGTTCACTGCACTCGGCTTCAGATAAGGTACTTAATATTACATTGTTTCTTATTCAATGTTCTTTTAGCACATTGCTGTCTGTCACATGCATTAATCTTTCTGAACATGCAGGAAATTATGCAGTCCTACTTCTCATTCTGCACCTGAATGACGTTTATATTTTTCCCACTGTTATATCAGTCCCACTTCTAATGTTATTCCAGATGTATGTACACTCCTTATCTTGGGTTTGACCGAGACCAGGATTCAATCAGAAGTTCTTGTTAGGGTTGCTTGGGCTATCTGAAACTGGAAGGGGAAATGAACTGGCTTTTCTTGTCTTACAAAGCTAGAAGTATGCCTTTTATGCATCTACTTTGAAGTGTGTGTAATTAACATTTAACGCTAACGTTGCTTTGTCTTCCAGGTGAGCTGGGCAGTGTCTTAGATGAGTTGTATGTGTTCGTGTCCTGTTCCTTGAATGCAGCTTACATGTTTTCATTGAGACTTTTCTAGGTGAGTATCGAATTTTTGTCTTTTTCTAGAACTTCACTGTTGTAGTCTTGTTTGTTCTTTGAACTCGAAAAAATGCGGAAAGCTTTATTAGTAAACGGTCAGCTGAAACAACTAAATCTTGGTCTCCATTTGTGCACATTCTCTTTACTGGGTTGAGCCATATTCTTCAAAGCCTTTGGGGATCTTGACCATCCTTCAATGCATCCTGATCAACAAATGTTACCCCTGAAGTGCCCCCCCCGTCTTATCTTTTGAACCGTAAGTGCTAGAGGTCCCAAATTTGGTGTGTATACTAATTGGGGGGCGGGCTTTCGATCGCACTAGGTGCCGTCTCTCTAGGGTTCGAGTTTCCAGGTGCTAGGGCTAGGGCTCGAGTTTCCAGGTGCTAGGGCTAGGGCTAGGGCTCGAGTTTCCAGGTGCTAGGGCTAGGGTTCAACTTCTCTATACAGCTGATTAGGGTTCGAGTTTCCAGGTGCTAGGGCTAGGGTTCAACTTCTCTATGCAGCTGATTAGGGCTCGAGTTTCTCAGGTTCTCTAGGGTTTCAGGTTCTAGGGTTCACAGCTGATTAGGGTTCGAGTTTCCAGGTGCTAGGGCTAGGGTTGGACTTCTCTATACAGCTGTTTTTTTTTCTTTTTTCCCCCCCTAAGTGTCTTATAGGGGGAGGGGGAGGCGGAGGGGGGAGGGGGAGGGGGGGGGGGGGGAGGGGGGGGGGGGGGGGGGGGGGGGGGACTTAGTTCTATTTGGGTTGGACTTAGTGTTTTGGGTTGGGTTGGGTTTTGTTGGGTGGGGTGTGGTGGGGTTCCAGTGTTCAAAAACTGGGTCAACATCTCTTTTGGATGGAGAACATATGTTTCATATCTTAGTGGGACTTAGTCATATTTGGGTTGGACTTGGTGTTTGGTTTGGATGGGACTTATTTTTGGGTTGGACTTGGGTTTTGGGTTGGTTGGGGGTTGGTTGGGTTTTTTGGGTTGGACTTAGTGGACTTGGTTCTGTTTGGTTGGACTTGGTTCTATTTGGGTTTGGACTTTGTGGTTGGGTTTGACTTGGTTCTTTTGGTTGGACTTAGTGTTTGGGTGTGGGTTTAGTGTTGGTTGGGTTTGGGTTTAGTTCTTTTGGTTTTTGGGTTTTGGTTTTGGTTTGGGTTGGGTTGGGTTGGGTTATATTTGATTAAATAGAAAAAACGAAGATTGATCCCCCCCCAGTGATGGGTTAGGGGTTATATCTTGTGATGGGTAGGTCCTAGAGAGCTGAAATTGGGTCCATCTACTAATTGGAGGACGCTGAGTCGAGTTTGGTTTCTCTAGTGCCACCAGGAGCCGAGATATGGGGTGGGAGAGGTGTTTTAGGTATGGGGTGGGGTGAGGTGTTTGGGTTAGGTGTGTGGGGGGTGGGGTGGGGTTAGGTGTGTGGGTGGGTGGGTGGGTGTTATGTGGGTGGGTGGGTGGGTGGTGTTAGGTGGGTGGGTGGGTTAGGTGTTAGATGTGTGGGTGGTGGTGTGGTGTGTGGGTGGGTGGGTGTGGTGTAGGTGGGTGGGGTGGGTTAGGTGTTATGTGGGTGGGGTGGGTGTGGGTATGTGGTTGGGTGGGGGTGGGTGGGGTGGGTGCCTGGGTGGGGCTAGGTGGGGTGGGGCTAGGTTGGTGGGTAGGGTTAGGCGGGTTAGGGGTAGGGTTTTCTGTTAGGCTTAGTACAAAGTACAATAGCTAAACTGTTGGAAGAGTTAGGAAGAGTTAGGGCTATATAGGGCTATATAGGTTATAGGGATAAATGCGAAGAGTGCTACCCCCTGAAGTGCTACCCCCCCCTTTTTTTTGGAACCGTAAGTGCTAGAGCTCCCAAATTTGGTGTGTATACTAATTGGGGGACGGGCTTTCGATTGCACTAGGTCCCGTCTCTCTAGCGCAAGCAGGCGCCGAGATATGGTATTGCCTCCCTAGTATATGTTATAGGGATAAATGCGAAGAGTGCCCCCTATAGTATAGAGTGCCCGTCTTATCTTTTGAACCGTAAGTGCTAGAGGTCCCCCCCCGTGTATACTAATTGGGGGCCCTGGGGGTTTCGGTCCCAAATTTGGTAGGGTCTCTTTGGTAGGTTCTAGGGGCTTCTCAGGTGCTCTAGGCTAGCTAGGGCTCGAGGCTTCCAGGTGCTAGGGCTAGGGCTCAGGGGGGCTCGAGCTTCCAGGTTCTAGGTGCTAGGGCTAGGGTTCTCTATACAGCTGGGCTAGGGCTCGAGTTTCCAGGTGCTAGGGCTAGGGTTCAACTTCTCTATACAGCTGATTAGGGTTCGAGTTTCCAGGTGCTAGGGCTAGGGTTCAACTTCTCTATACAGCTGATTAGGGCTCGAGTTTCCAGGTGCTAGGGTTCAACTTCTCTATACAGCTGAT